>NC_135984.1:22302821-22939113 GCF_053455715.1 Rhinoraja longicauda
AGGAAGGATGGAGCCCATAATGGCCCATTGTTGGCTCGGGAAGGTGTGATAATAAGAGGGATTAAGGATGCAAACAGTGGAACTGGTAGGATGACTTGGGAGGGGGAGGGGAGGGAGAGAGGGGAGGGTGCATGCAAATTGGAGGAACAGCACCTCATATTTTGCTTGGGCATCTTACAACCCAGTGGTTGATTTCCCTAATTTCAAGTGCTCACTGCAGTATCCTCAGGCCTTTCCGAACGACAGATTATCCTGAACAGTATCAATATGGATGATTTTTCCTTTAAATAGGAAAGTAGTGCATGACAGATTTAGGTTTATTATTGTTACATATACAGAGATACGGTGAAAAACTTTGCATTACATGCTATCCAAACAGATCAGATATACCATTGTCAATTTCAAAAGCAACAGATAGAGCAAGGGGGGGGGGGGAGATACAGAGTGCAGAATATAGTTCTCACCATTGTAACGCATCAGTTCCACAGACAAACCCCAATTTCCGCAATGGGGTAAAGTTGAATCAAACAGTTACCCTGGTTTAAAAAAGGACCACTCAGAAGCCTGATAACAGAGAAAAGTTATAAATATACTCCAAAGTCGTGCAGGTATCCAGGTAATATGTAAAAATTGTCCCTAGTGTGTGTGTAGGATAATGTTAATGTGCGGGGATCGCTGGGCGGCAAGGACTCGGTGGGCCGAAGGGCCTGTTTCCGCGCTGTATCTCTAAATCAAAAAAAAAATCTATATAGAGGACATACCTTGAATCATCGTTACTTCGTTACATCAAAGTACATCGTTACTATTCTGCACATCTTTCATTCCTTGTTCTTTATCTCTCTACATCATCGTCTATAACTCTCGTTTCCCTTTTTGCATAACTAGTCTGAAGAAGGGTCTCGACCCGAAACCCATCCCTTCTCTCCAGCGCTGAGTTACTCCAGGTTTTTGTGTCTATCTTCAATATGTAGAGGACAGACTGTGGGCATGGTGAGGCTGGATATTGCCAGAGCAGAGGTGCATGGAAAGGGAGGTAGAAGGCTAGCAATTATTTATTAGTTCACAGGCTGTGCATGTTGTTGGCATTGGCAGTATTCATCGTCCATCATGAATTACCCCTGAACTAAAGAGGCAGATAGGCGATAACTACACTCGGTGGAACTGGGATCACAGACCAGCCTGGGTGCCAAGCAGACCATTAGTGAACAAAATTGACTGTTAGTTTAGTTTTTAGTTTTAGTGTTCGAGATACAGCACGGAAACATGCTCTCTGGCCCACCGAGTCCGCACAGACCAGCGATCACCACACATCAACGCTATCCTGCACACACTGGAGACCATATACACTTACACCAAGCCAATTAACCCACAAACCTGCACGTCTTTGGAATGTGGGAGGAAATTGAAGATCTTGGAGAAAACCCACGCAGTCATGAGGAGAAGGTACAGACAGCACCCGTAGTCGGGATCGAACCCGGGCCTCTGGCTCTGCAAGTGCTGTAAGGCAGCAACTCTACCGCTGCGCCACTGCGCTGCCCTGGCGCGGTGTAGTAATGATAATTCTGTCCTTTTACAATTACAGTTTCTAGATGAGCATTTCCCATTTAATTACTAGATTTATTTAATCAGTTGATTTTACATTCATTTGCTGCCACACTGGGATTCAAACTTATGTCTCTGGACCGTCCCTAATTCCGCCATCCAATCAAGTAACGTAGCCACGATGATACTTGTATCCCATGAAATCACCAATCTCATTTTGGTAGAAACAAGAAACTGCAGATGCTGCTTAATGCACAAAAGGACACAAAGCCCTTTGCTGACAGCAGGTCAGGCAGCATCTCAGCTTCAAGGGTTTCAACCCGAAACATCACCTATCCGTGTTCTCCAGAGATGCTAACTGATCCACTGAGTAACTCCAGCTCTTTATGCCCATCTAGTTTTCACAGCCTTACTGAAGTGTGTAGGAAGGAACTGCAGATGCTAGTTTATACTGAAGAGAGTCATAAGGTGCTGGAATAACACGGAGGTTCAGGCAGCATCTCTGGAGAAAAAGGATGTGTTCTGAAGAAGGGTTCTGACCTGAAACATCACCCACCCATCCTTTATCTCCAGAGATGCTGCCTGACCTGCTGACTTACTCCAGCACTTTGTGGCTATCTTCGAAGGAAGCAATGGTGTGGTCAACCGCCTCAACTGATAGCTGTTAGCAGTGAGAGGGCCACAAAGTGCTGGAGTAACTCAGCAGGTCAGGCAACATCCTTGGAGAGCATGGTAGATGATGTTTCGGGTTAAGGATCAACACCTATCCATGTTCCCCAGAGATGCTGCCTGACCCGCTGAGTTACTACAGCACTCTGTGTCCTTTTGTCTATTAACCAGCATCTGCAATCCTTTGTATCTAACAGAGAGAGAGAGAGGTCAGACTGGGCCACGGCATCACTGGTATGAGTGCTGGCCTGTTGAGTGAACAAATGTGCAGGCTTCATTGCAGCAGTTACGTGACGACAAGATAATTTGTCATGTAGAGCAGCATACATTGGAAAAGGTCATTAGCGGCAGAAACAGACTACATGGATAATCCCATCCCCTGAGATTTAGAAGTGCAATAGTCATCAGGGGTACATGGGCCATCAAAACACATCGTGTTATCTCCTCTCTCCATGCTGTCAAAACAGACAACAGCTTAATCAAACAAACTTCAGAGAGAGAGAGAGAGAGAGAGAGAGAGAGAGAGAGAGAGAGAGAGAGAGAAACACTAAATTGGATTCTCCTGATCTTATCCCTATCGAGACTGTCTCCCTTTGCAACCATTTTGCTGCACAACATACATGTTCACAGTAGCTCCTAATCTCCCTGCATTTTACATTTTAATCTGTAAAAGAAAAATTGTTCTGCTAAATCCCCATAAATCCTTACGATTCTGATTTACTGTTCATCCTACTTTCATTGGGTGGGACAGCCGAATAGAATCCATAACCATGGCAACTTCTTTGTTTGTGACCCAATTGAAAGAAATAGTCATCGTCCTAATTGCAAAGACTCTGTTTTAATGATAACGTTTAATCCTTTTTCCAAAACATGATACCTTGGTTTGAAAATGCGGAATCCCACAGTAGTTGTCAACTGCTGCCCGTCCGTTTCACTTGAGGTTTAAAGTGTTCAGAGGGACCTGTGTGTCCTTGAAAGCCAACAAGCAACGACAGCGTCCAATTACAAAGGGAAACTGGCCTTTATTTGCAAAAGGATTGGAAAATATGATTAAAAATATCTTTGTGGTATTAGCGACCTGTTGCGACAGCACCTGTAGTATTGTGTGCAGGTCTAATCTCTGATTCTAAGGAAGGATATATTTGTAATAGAAGCGCAACAATAGAACATCAGATATATTCCTGGGATGAAGAAAATGTCCTACGAGAAGAGATTAAGCAGTTTAGTTTTAGAAGAACCTCAGTGAAATATTGTTTTTAATTACTGAAACGTGGCAAGGCATTTGTAGGGATCACGTCTCTCCTGGCTGATGTGTCAGGAACTGGGAGTCCATGGTTCAAAATGGATGGGCATCAATCAAGTGTGAGAGACAAGAAATCTCTTCCACTAGTGCAGTGTTTCTTTGCAATTCTCCAGCCAAGTAGACTGTAGAGGCTCATTTGCTAAATATTTTCCAGATGGAGTCCAAGAGATTATACTTTAGACTGGACCTTCAGCCCACCAAGTCCGTGCTGACTGGCAATCACCCCGTACACCACCAATACCATACACACTTGGGACAAATCACAATGAACAGAAGGCAATTCACCTACAAACCTGTACGTCTTTGGAGTGTAGGAGGAAACTGGCGGACCTGGAGAAAACCCGCGCAGCCATGGGAAGAACGTACAAACTCCGTACAGACAGCAGTCATAGTCAGGATCAAACCCAGATCTCTGGCGCTGTAAGGCGGCAGATCTACCGCTGCACCACTGTGCTGCCCCTTTATCCCTAGATTGTTGGATATTAAATGAATTAAAGGGTATGAGGCTAGTGCAGCGAAGACGCACTGAGTTCAGAGATCATCTAGAGGGTGATGAATCAGTGGAATTCATTGTCACACACAGCTGTGGATGCCATGTCTTTGGGTATTTTTAAAGTGGAGATTGATAGGTTTGTTATTAGGTAGGGCATCACAGGTTGTGGGGAGAAGGCAGGACAATGGAGTTGAGCGGGTAGATCAGCCATGATCAAATGGCGGAGCAGACTCGATGGGCCAAATGGCGTCATTCTGCTCCTGTGTCTTATGATCTAGTATTTCTCATCTACTGATGAGTTGGTCAACAAAATGGCCAATAAATGTGTAGCTATGACAACAGCTGCGACAAACATGGATAACAAGAAGATGACTGTTTTTTTAAAAACCTTTTGATGAATCCTTCTACAGTGTGAAAGTAGTTCAATAAATAAGTGGGGAGATTAAAACTGTTATGATAAAAGTATGCTTTGACTCATTTTCATTCCGAGCCACAAGACAAGGCTTCAGCTTATGAACTATGCTGAGACAGCCCTGCACTCTCAGATGGCGGCACGGTAGCGCAGCGGTAGAGTTGCTGCTTTACAGCGAATGCAGCGCCGGAGACTCAGGTTCGATCCTGACTACGGGTGCTGCACTGTAAGGAGTTTGTACGTTCTCCCCGTGACCTGCGTGGGTTTTCTCCGAGATCTTCGGTTTCCTCCCACACTCCAAAGACGTACAGGTATGTAGGTTAATTGGCTGGGTAAATGTAAAAATTGTCCCTAGTGGGTGTAGGATAGTGTTAATGTACGGGGATCACTGGGCGGCACGGACTTGGTGGGCCGAAAAGGCCTGTTTCCGGCTGTATATATATGATATGATATGATATGATATGTACATCATTTAGATGGAAAGTTAAAATTGGAAGGGACCTCAGCTCAAGGTTCCCTTCCAATGCTGCCGATGATGTAATTCCGAAATAATAACAGAATGCTGGAAGTGCTCATTAACTGGGTCGAATAACCTGCAGACACTGATGCACGATCTTTAACAGAAAACTTCAAATCTCTTTCTTCCTCTGCAAACTCTGCCTGATTTGCTGCATTTGAATTGAATTGAATTGAATTGAATTGAATAAATTTTATTAGCCAAGTATGTACACGTACAAGGTATTTGTTCACAAAATGCTGGAGTAACTCAGCAGGTCAGGCAGCATCTCGGGAGAGAAGGAATGGGTGACGTTTTGGGTCGAGACCCTTCTTCAGCATCTGCAGTTATTTTCTTATACACGTACAAGTAATTTGCCTTGGTGCTTTGCTCACAAGAAACAATACGACATACATTAAACAGTTGAGAATAAAACATAAAACGTTAAAACATTAAGAATAAAACATTATAGTTTAAACATGTGAAGAATGAAATAAAATACCAGAGCAAAAGGAGGCTACAGACTTTTGTTGTTTGTTTATTGTTGAGTAGAGCACTTATTGTTGATTTTTAAAGATTTTTTTAGAGATACAGCACGGAAACAGGCCCTTCTGCCCACCGAGTCCGCGCCGCCCAGCGATCCCCGCACATTAACACTATCCTACACACACTAGGGACAATTTTTACATATTACCCAGTCAATTAACCTACATACCTGTACGTCTTGGGAGGGTGGGAGGAAACCGAAGATCTCGGAGAAAACCCACGCAGGTCACTGGGAGAACGTACAAACTCCGTACAGACGGCGCCCATAGTCAGGATCGAACCTGAGTCTCCGGCGCTGCATTCGCTGTAAGGCACCAACTCTACCGCTGCGCCACCGTGCCGCCCCTAGTTGTGTAGAGCTACTGCTCGTTTTTATGTGTGGCTGTGGCAGCTTTGCAATTTCTGCCAATTTCTGTTTTAATTAAGGCTCCTATGGTACAATTTCAAAGAACTAGAAGAGAATTTGCCCCACTCTTGAAAACCCCACATAACATAATTTCTATCCTTTATTATAATGTGCAATCGTGCTTTGCACATATTAGCTGCTAAATCTCTCTTCATAAAATAGAAGGTATTTATTCACAAAATGCTGGAGTAACTCAGCAGGTCGAGCAGCATCTCAGGAGAGAAGGAATGGGTGACGTTCCGGGTCGAGACCCTTCTTCAGTCTGAAGAAGGGGGGAGGGGAAGAGGAAGGGGGAGGGAGGGGGGAGGGAGGGGGGAGGGAGGAGGGGAGGGGGGAGGGGGGAGGGGGGAGAGGGGAGGGGGGAGGAGAGTGTGCTGCACCAATGCAGGAGAGGTTTGGGCCCAACAGGTCCACTTGATCTAGTTTTTTATAAATATCCCTACTTAAATTTAAAAAAGACATGAAAATACTCAGCAGTCAGGTAGCATAGATGGAGATGATGCTTTTAGTTAAAGACCCTTTGGCAAAATGAGAAACCAAGAATTTGTCTCTGTCCTAGTGCTGGAGTTGATATAGTAACTGTGTCTCTCCTCAGATGGTGCTTAACCCGCTGAGTATTTCTCCCATCTTCTCTTCTTATTTTAGTTTTTGGCAACTGCAGTCTTTTTTTAAATTTCCCTCACTTATTTCCATGTAACCCATTCACTCCAACAGCCCATGAACACTACCCTACTGCCACACCCTCCCAGCTGGCAAATGTACTGCAAGTAACATACAGAACCAATAATCCTAACAGTCTGTGCATCTTTGAGATGCCGCAAAAAGCCAGAACCCCCAGAGGCCTTCATAACAAGAGGAGTTGAGTATAGGAGCAAAGAGGTCCTTCTACAGTTGTACAGGCCCCTAGCGAGACTGCACCTGGAGTATTGTGTGCAGTTTTGGTCTCCAAATTTGAGGAAGGATATTCTTGCTATTGAGGGAGTGCAACGTAGGTTCACAAGGTTAATTCCCAGTATGGCGGGACTGTCGTATGTTGAAAGGATGGAGCGACTGGGCTTGTATACACTGGAATTTAGAAGGATGAGAGGGGATCTTATTGAAACATATAAGATTATTAAGGGATTGGACACGTTGGAGGCAGGAAACATGTTCCCAATATTGGGGGAGTCCAGAACCAGGGGTCACAGTTTAAGAATAAGGGGTAGGCCATTTAGAACGGAGATGAGGAAAAACCTTTCCACCCAGAGAGTTGTGAATCTGTGGAATTCTCTGCCTCAGAAGGCAGTGGAGGCCAATTCTCTGGATGCTTTCAAGAGAGAGTTAGATAGAGCTCTTAAAGATAGCGGAGTCAAGGGATATGGGGAGAAGGCAGGAACGGGGTACTGATTGTGGATGATCAGCCATGATCACAGTGAATGGCGGTGCTGGCTCGAAGGGCCAAATGGCCTACTCCAGCACCCTTTTGCCCATTGTCTATTGTCGATAAAGAGGACATGTTAACTCCACACGGGCAGCATCAGACTTCAGCCTGGGTCACTGGAGCCGCGAGACAGCTGCACTACCCGCAGCAACACCTGACAATCAGAATCCTATAGCTGGACTGTTGCTGATCAGGGAGTCATCAATTTAGAAATTAAAATTCCAATTAAGCAGGATTCTCAGTGCACTCCAAAAAGAATCCTGCAATCTCTCTGGGAGACGGATGCAATTTTGAGGGCGGAGAAGACACGGGATTATGGGAAAACAGGACAAGACAATTAATGCTAGGTTTCTCGATGAAAGACCACACACACACATAGGCCGAACCTTCTCCTGTGCTGTCAACACACACGTAAAGGTTCAGTCTTCCTTTCGATCTAATAGGAGTCAATCTGTCTCCATCTTCATTACAAAACATTCATTCCATAAAGTGATTCTAAAACACATCATGTAATCAATTCTCTGCCTCAGAAGGCAGTGGAGGCCAATTCACTAAATGCTTTCAAGAGAGAGCTAGACAGAGCTCTTAAGGATAGCGGAGTCAGGGGGTATGGGGAGAAGGCTGGAACGGGGTACTGATTGAGAATGATCAGCCATGATCACATTGAATGGCGGTGCTGGCTCGAAGGGCCGAATGGCCTACTCCTGCACCTATTGTCTATTGTCAATCAATCCAGTTCAGGTGTTGTACTTCTACAAATTCCTCCACCAAATCCTCTCCCTCCCTTACTTGAAGGCGCTGTCTTTTGCAAGAATACTGGATGTGCAGAGGGTAGTACAGCTGGGCATGTACTCAACACAAGAGCGTCTAGATTTTCAGTGGCTCCACATGGAAGCAGGTCTTTTTAATTTTGTTTAGTTTGTGGATGCAGCTTGGAAACAGGCACTTTGGCCCATCGAGTCTGCGTTGACCAATGATCACCCACACCTGCGTTCTATCCTACACACTGCGGACAATTTACAGAGGGCCAATTAACCTACAGGTCGTTCGGCCCACCGAGTCCACGTCGACCAGCGATCCCCTTACACTAACATTATCCCACACACTTGGGACAATTTACAATGTTTACCGAAGCCCATTAACCTACAAACCTGCACATCTTCGGGTTGTGGGAGGAAACCGGAGCACCCAGAGAAAACCCACGTGGTCACAGGGAGAACCTGCAAACTCCCATACATACAGCACTCAAACCCGGGTCTCTGGCGCTGTAAGGCAGCATCTCTTCCCGCTGCGCCACCGTGCCGACCTTCAGGAAAAAAAAATGTCTCTGGGCTGTATTTTTTTCCCTCATCGTGATGTACTTTCTTATGATTCTTCAAACACTGCAGAAACTACTTTGACAACATGAATTTCAATGCAGGTGGTAGCCCCAGTACAGGGCGAGAAAATAAAATCCAATCCAGGAGGATTTCTCTGCAGCTCCTGGATCTCAAAACATCTGTAACATGTATCTCCTTTCCATGTCAACACTTCACATCCAAAGACACCTCTTAACCTCATCAATATTCCACTTATTGTGTGATTGCTCTTCCAAATCTTGTTCAGCGTTTCAGCCATGTTTCTGACTGGTGCAAATCTAGTTTCCCCACACCTCCACCACCTCCCCTTATCTCTCCTAAACACTTTGTGCCCTGTGACCCAGGATAGAAATCAGCAGATGCAAACCTCCAAGCAGCCGAAGCAAAAGCACACTATGAATCCAAGTGAAAAGCGGTTCTCAAAACCACCACGGGAAAGGCCAATGGACAGACTGGCAGAGAAAGCGAAGTCGATCACTGAATAGAAAACACTAAAGACGTCGGGGAAAGCAAACAATTTCTTTTTAAATAGCAGAGAAACGAGATGCAGCTACGAACAAGCAAAACCAAATGGTTTACAATTCAACACAGAGAGGTAAAGAAGGAATGAAAATGAAACCCAAATGAAATCCCAAAACTGCAGAAATTTACAATCCAAGAGTACGAATGTTGAATTATCCAATTTTAGGTAATGAACATCCCTCCTCCTTTCTTCCCCACTCTCTTCCCTGTGTCCCAGCCTGGAACGCACCCAGTTATCCCACTATCCCACCCCCCCCTCCCGTTCCCTCCCAGACACTTCCACCAATATCCCTTAGAGACTGACATTTCACTCCTCGTCTCTCTACTGAGGCAATGTTGGCTCCTTTTCATCTCCAACCTTTGTCCACATATCTGACAATCAAACCACCTTCACCTGCATCCACCTATCACATGCAAGACTTTATCCCACACCCACCTCTTTTCCAGCTTCCCCCCCCCCCCCCCCCACTACAATCAGTCTGAAGAAGGGTCCCAACCCGAAACGCCAACTATCCATGTTCTCCAGAGAGGCTGCCTGATATACTGAATTATTCTAGCACTTTGTGGGGGGTTTTTCTGTAAACCAGCATCTGCAATTCCTTCGCTCTGCAGCATTTTTTTTTACAAGTTCTGCTAAAGCTCATGGAAAAAAAGATTAAAATGTGATTTGATAAAAGATGAGGTATCAGGTGAAGCTTCAACAACACATGGACTGAACCAGCAAGATCCTATCTCCCCACAAACACAGGGAGAAATCTCCAGCTACAGTGTGGTGTCGAGGCAGCAAACAAGGCTCTACAAACGCACGAGTTTCTTTTCTCAATTCATCACCTTACATTGTACCCTGGAAATACTAAAACAATCTGTCCTACGAAGTCTATTAATCTTTGAGGTATATGGTAGTTCTTGACTAGCTTTATCATGTATTTCCAGATGTCCATCCTTCATTGCCTTTACTCTACATGAAGTTGCCCCACAGGCAATGGCTTCCAAAAAAATACTATGGAAACAAAACAAATGGCATGGGGCATGACACTATCGAGTAGGCAAGTAGACATCCTCTCTCCCATCAGGCAAGAGGTGCAGAAGTGTGAAAACGCACACCTCCAGATTCAGGGACAGTTTCTTCCCAGCTGTTATTAGGCAACCGAACCATCCTATCACCAACTAGAGAGCAGTCCTGAGCTACTATCTCCCGCTTTGAGACCCTCAGACTATCTTTAATCGGACATTACCCTGCCACGACTAAACATTACTCCCTCTATCGTGTATCTGTGCACTGTGGATGGCTCAATTGCAATCATGTATAGTCTTTCTGCTGACTGGTTAGCACGCAACAAAAGCTTTTCACTGTACCTCAGTACACGTGACAATAAACTGAACTAAGCTGAGATGTGGTTGAATGCATTTGGTGCTGGAGACAAACATACTAAGATGGCAAAACTGAATTGTTGGCTTGAGGAACAAACTCCTGTATTGCTTTGTAGAAACAAAAAACTGCAGTTGCAGGCACGGTAGCGCAGCGGTAGAGTTGCTGCTTTACAGCGAATGCAGCGCCGGAGACCCAGGTTCGATCCTGACTACGGGTGCTGCACTGTAAGGAGTTTGTACATTCTCCCCGTGACCTGCGTGGGTTTTCTCCGAGATCTTCGGTTTCCTCCCACACTCCAAAGACGTACAGGTATGTAGGTTAATTGGCTGGGTAAAATGTAAAAATTGTCCCTAGTGGGTGTAGGATAGTGTTAATGTACGGGGATCGCTGGGCGGCACGGACTTGGTGGGCCGAAAAGGCCTGTTTCCGGCTGTATTGATATGATATGATATGAATACAGAAAAGGACACAAAGTACTGGAGTAACACAGCAGTACAAGAAGAAAGGCCTTCGCCCGAAACGTCACCCATCCATGTTCTCCAGAGATGGTGCCTGACCTGCTGAGTTACTCCAGCACTCCAGCACAGGAGTGGGGAATCAATAGATGACCTTCGGCCTTGCAAGTGGAAAATTAACATTTTTAGGAAACCAGATGTGAATTCCAAGCAGTTGAACAGGTAACGGATATCAAGGTAGTGAATCCGTGGACTTCATCGTCAAAGATGACTGTGGACAACAAGTCATTGGGTATTTTTAAAGTGGGGATTAATCAGTTCTTGATTAACAAAGGGCGTCAAAGGTTACCAGGAGTAGGCAGGAGAATGGGGTTGAGAGGGGAAAAAAAATCAGCCCTGATAGAATGGCGGAGCAGACTCGATGGTCCGAATGGCCTAATTCTGCTCCTATTTCTAATGATCTTTTGATGATCTTATGATACCCAAGCCTGAGAATACATTCATGCTGCGTTATCTTAACTTGAAACTGTGCATTATTGCTTTGACAGTCAATGTCAGCATTTAGAACAAAAATGTGGAAAATGTAATATTGTCTATCTTGGCATGGTAAATGTAAAATATTTATTTAAATGGAGAGGGATTGTTGAGTTTGGAGAGCTTTTGCCCGTCAGCAATAGAGGAAGCAACTTAATAATAATTTATGTTTTCTAATATTCATTACAAACTCCACAAATATGCAAAAAGGAGAATCAACATTTTGTTTCCAAAGCTGACACACGCCCTGCAAAGATTGCATTACAAATAGACTTGTAAATTGCTGAGTTGGGGAAATTGGGAATTTATCCAACACTCTGCTAATAGAAACATCTCTGATGTTCATGATTAACAACAAGCAACTGGCAAGAAGTCACAAGCACTGGGCGCCAAGCAAAACACTCCTCTTAACCCTTACAGCGAGCCGGTCTATGCAACAGGAGGTATTCACAGGGAGGCTGCATCAGTTATTTCTCAACAAACACACCAAATTAAATCCACAAAACTGCATTGAAGGTTTATTAAATCATGAGCTTTTATAGATCTACATCACAATGCAAACATAGAAACATAGAAACATAGAAAATAGGTGCAGGAGTAGGCCATTCGGCCCTTCGAGCCTGCACTGCCATTCAATATGATCATGGCTGATCATCCAACTCAGTATCCTGTACCTGCCTTCTCTCCATACCCCCTGATCCCTTTAGCGACAAGGGCCACATCTAACTCCCTCTTAAATATAGCCAATGAACTGGCCTCAACTACCCTCTGTGGCAGAGAATTCCACAGATTCACCACTCTCTGTGTGAAAAAAAACTTTCTCATCGCGGTCCTAAAAGACTTCCCCCTTATCCTTAAACTGTGACCCCTTGTTCTGGACTTCCCCTACCAATCATGATACAGTCCTTGTTCCAGGCGTATATAGGCACCATGATACAGTCCTTGTTCCAGGCGTACACAGGCACCATGATACAGTCCTTGTTCCAGGCGGACACAGGCACCATGATACAGTCCTTGTTCCAGGCGTACACAGGCACCATGATACAGTCCTTGTTCCAGGCGTACACAGGCACCATGATACAGTCCTTGTTCCAGGCGTACACAGGCACCATGATACAGTCCTTGTTCCAGGCGGACACAGGCACCATCCCCAACTCTTTCTCCCCTGCTCCCCTGCTCCCCTGCATCGGCGACTGCTTTGAGGCTGCTTCCTGCACCCGTGCAGAACTCACTGAGTTCACCAACTTCACTACTAACTTCCACCCCACCCTCAAATGCACCTGAACTGTCTCCGCCATCTCTTTCCCCTTTCTTGTTCTCTGTCTCCATCACAGAGGACATACTATCAACTGATGTCTAATTCAAACCTGTACGATGGAACTGCAGATGCTGGTTTAAACCGAAGATAGACACAAAGTGCTGGAGTAACTCGGCAGGTCAGGCAGCATCTGTGGAGAGAAGGAATGGGCGACGTTTCGGGTCGAGACCCTTCTTCAGACTCTCCAGCTTTTTGTGTCTATCTACTACAAACCACCGATTCCCACAGTTAACTGGACTACGCTTCTTTGACCCACGCCTCTTGCAAAGACGCTAGCCCCTATTCTCAATTCCCCAGTCTCCACAGCATCTGCTCCCAGGGTGTGGCTTTCCATTCAAGGACATCCGAGATGTCCACTTTCTCTAGTAAACATGTTTTCCTAAACCCCCCCGACCCCCCCCCCCCCCCCCCAATACCTAGCTAATCTTAAACCTCTCTGCCTCCTCCCCTTCCTCTCTACCTACATTTCTAAACAATTTGCAACTCATCAATCTTCCCGGTGCACAATTCGCAACTCTAACACATGAGCATAGAGTCACAGCGGCCAACAGATGGGAAAGGGTCTTTCAACCACCAAACCCATTCTTTCATTCCTTTACACTAATCTCACATTAATTCCTTTAAAAAAAAATCTTCTCACATTCTCATCAGCTGCCCCCAGATTCTACCACATCAGGGGTGATTTACAGTGGCCAAGATAGCCTACCGACCCGCACAGAAGGAAACCAGAGCACCTGGGTGGGGCGGCACGGTGGCGCAACGGTAGAGTTGCTGCCTTACAGCGGCAGAGATCCAGGTTCGATCCTGACTACGGGTGCTGTCTGTACAGAGTTTGTGCGCTCTCCCCGTGACCTGCGTGGGTTTTCTCAGGGAGCTCCGATTTCCTCCCACACTCCAAAGACGTACAGGTTTGTAGGCTAATTGATTTGGTAAAAATTGTAAATTGTCCTTAATGTGTGTAGGATAGTGTTACTGTGCTTTGATCGCTGGTCAGCACGGACTCGGTGGGCCTAATGGCCTGTTTCTACACTTTATCTCCAACTATCACTGTAACTAAACTAAACACCTATGGAAACTCACACAATCATCCAGGGACCGTTCAAAATCCACATACATAGCACCCAAGGACAGGGTTGAACTGGGATCTCTGGTACTGAGACAATAACTCTATTACCTGTGCCATTGTGGCTTCTAGAGCTACAGTAATTTTACTTCCATAGTATTACTTTGAAAAGGAATAATTTAACTAATGACAGTAATTATTAAAAAACCTGTGCATCTCTAATGATGAAATAACATTTTGCTTCAAAATATGACTGAAGGTGACGTGCGTTATTAGTTTAATGGAGAGGTACATATTTTCATGTATAAGAAATTAGAAATTTGCATTGATGAGAAATGATTTCCCAAGGTCTTGCCATGAATCTTTACACTCGAAGAGTAGTGTTCTGCAACAGAAATAGGTTAATAGTATTAGAAGAATGAGGGGGGGGACCTCATTCAAACATACAGAATAGTGAAAGGTATAAGAAAATAACTGCAGATGCTGGTACAAATCGATTTATTCACAAAATGCTGGAGTAACTCAGCAGGTCAGGCAGCACCTTGGGAGAGAAGGAATGGGTGACGTTTCGGGTCGAGACCCTTCTTCAGACTGAAGAAGGGTCTCGACCCGAAAAGTCACCCATTCCTTCTCTCCCGAGGTGCCGCCTGACCTGCTGAGTTACTCCAGCATTTTGTGAATAAATAGAATAGTGAAAGGCTTGGATTGAGTGGATGTGGAGTGGACAGGATGTTTCTACAAGTGGGAGATTTGGAGTAGAGGTCATAGCCTCAGAATTAAAGGACATTAGTTTAAGAAGGAGATGAGGAGAAATTTCTTTAGTCAGAGGGTGGTGAATCTGTGGAATTCTTTGCCACAGAAGGCTGTGGATATTTTTAAGGCAAAGATAGATTCTTGATTACTACAGGTGTCAGAGGTTATGGGGAGAAGGCAAGAGAATGGGGTTTGGAGAGAGAGGCAGATCAGCCATGATTGCATGGCAGAGTAGACGATGGGCCGAATGGCCTAATTCCACTCCTATTCCTTATGACATGACACTGAGTGCAAGGCCCATCTTCTCGGAGACCTCAGTGAACAATTCTACAAAACTTGACAAACGTACACAAACATTGGAGTCACTTCACACAGCAGTGTTAATACCGAGCTTTGGGTTGCTGGTGTTCTGGAGTGTGGTTGCCATGGGCTGAACAGCTTCCCATTGTTCCGAAGATTATCTGCACTCCTGCATAAAGGTTGTGGGAGGTCAATGTTGTGGAGGGAAAGAATGAATAAAGTGTTGTGGCAATGATGTAAACACGGAGACTGGTTGTGTTGTGAACCTGTTGCTTGCCTTCATGAAGCCATTCCTCACGGGAAAGAAGAAGCGCGTGAGTGCTGAAGTCCGGCGGGAATCCAGGGCCTTGAAAAGCAGAGGGTGGGTGGGAAGAGTGCAGAAGGCTCAGCAACCTGCCGCCAGCCTTGACATACACAGGTTTCTCAAAGCCCTCGACCAGTCTTCCTGTCTCTGACTACATTTTACCCCTGTTGCTTTGTTGTTATCTTCTCCCAGCTAACAATGATCTATTCCACATTTCCCTTGATCTCCATTCCCTTTGTCCTATTTTGACACCTTACACTTCTTTATCTATGTATCTCCCTCTCCCCCGATATCAGTCTGAAGAAGGATCTCGACCCGAAACGTCACCCATTCCTTCTCTCCAGATATGCTGCCTGACCTGCTGAGTTACTCCAGCATTTTGTGTCTATCTTTGGTTTAAACCAGCATCTGCAGTTCCTTCCCACATTCCATCTGCACCCTCAATAGCTTCAGCTTTCCGTTCATGAATGTCTCTGGCTCATACTCAATGTATATGGATTCTTCAACTGCACCCACACATCTTAGATAATAAGCTGTCACCATCCTCTCTCAGGCAACACCAACATCATTTCTTCATTCAGTCTCTCTCGGGTCCAGCCCATCACATACAATAGACAATAGACAATAGGTGCAGGAGTAGGCCATTCAGCCCTTCGAGCCAGCACCGCCATTCAATGCGATCATGGCTGATCACTCTCAATCAGTACCCCGTTCCTGCCTTCTCCCCATACCCCCTCACTCCGCTATCCTTAAGAGCTCTATCCAGCTCTCTCTTGAAAGCATCCAACGAACTGGCCTCCACTGCCTTCTGAGGCAGATAATTCCACACCTTCACCACTCTCTGACTGAAAAAGTTCTTCCTCATCTCCGTTCTAAATGGCCTACCCCTTATTCTTAAACTGTGGCCCCTTGTTCTGGACTCCCCCAACATTGGGAACATGTTTCCTGCCTCTAATGTGTCCAATCCCCTAATTATCTTATATGTTTCGATAAGATCCCCCCTCATCCTTCTAAATTCCAGTGTATACAAGCCTAATCGCTCCAGCCTTACAATCTCTTTTCACCCCTTACTCTAAACAAAGACTGACAGGCAAATGACAAAATCATCTTTCCATGAAACATTATACTCGTTATCACCTTTTCCAGAGCCAAGAATGGACCATTGTGGGCTCCCACCCAAGTCGTACTAGCTTCTCGTTTTCACCCTACAGCTAACAATAGCCTGTTTCCTATATCATTGTTATTTATTTTGCAGATCTTTCATTCATTGTTCTTTATCCCTCCACATCACCGTCTATATCTCTCATTTCCCTGAACCCTAACTAGTCTGAAGAAGATTCTCGACCCGAAACGTCGCCCATTCCTTTTCTCCAGAGATGCTGCCTGTCCTGCTGAGTTACTCCAACATTTTGTGTCCATCTTTGGGCACCATCTATCCTTGTTGCTGGCATTGATTTGTTCTTTTCACAGCTTTAATTCATTAGTTCTTTGTACCTTTTGTACCTTTTCATACCTCTAGTTTCCCTTTCCCCTCTCAGTCTGAAAAAGGGTCTCAACTCAAAACATTACCTATTCCTTCTCTCCAGAGAGGCTGCCTGACCTGCTGAGTTACTCCAGCATTTTGTGTCTATTACCAAATAATTGATTGGCAAACGACATCTAGCCATGAGCCTCCATAGTAAGGAAATTCCAACAATATTTAAGATCTGGAATGTGAAGTATTGAAGACAAAGCTAAGCAGACGTACGGACAACACACAAAGCACCAGGGAGCAAGAGCAACACAGTGGTGCAGCTAGTAGATCTTTGCCTCACAGTTCCAGTAACGTGGGCTCAACCCTGACTTCCAGTGCTGTCTGTGTGGAGTTTGTATGCTCTTCCTGTGTCTGTCTGGATTTCCTCCAGTTTCCTCCCACAGCACAAAGATAAGCATTAAGAAGGGTCCCCACCCGAAATGTTGCCTATCCACGTTCCCCACGGATGCTGCCTGACCCGCTGAGTTACTCCGGCACATTTTGTCTGTATTTGTAAATCAGCACCTGCAGTTCCTTGTTGCTACATTCTCCCAAAGACATAGGGTTGGTTCGTTAACTGTCCACAGTAATTGCCCCTAGTGTAGATTTTTTTTTTTAGATTTAGATTTAGAGATACAGCGCAGAAACAGGCCCTTCGGCCCACCGGGTCCGCGCCGCCCAGCGATCCCCGCACATTAACACTATCCTACACCCACTAGGGACAATTTTTACATTTGCCCAGCCAATTAACCTACAAACCTGTACGTCTTTGGAGTGTGGGAGGAAACCGAAGATCTCGGAGAAAACCCACGCAGGTCACGGGGAGAACATACAAACTCCGTATAGTACAGTGTAGGTGAGAGAAGAATTTGGGAAGTGGGGGATGATGGGAATGGAATCATAGAGTCACACAGTGTGGAAACAGGCCCTTCAGCCCAACTAGCCCACATCAACCAAAAATTATCATCTACACTAGTCCCACTTGCCTGTGTTTGTCCCATATCCCTCTAAACCTGTCCTATCCGTGTACCTGTCTAATAGCTTCTTAAACGTTGCGATATTCACTGCCTCAACTACCTCCTCTGGCAGCTCGTTCCATACACCCGCAACCATCTGTGTGAAAATATTACCCCTCAGATTCCTGTAAAATGTTTCCCCCTTCACCTTAAACCTCTGCCCTCTAGTTCTCGATTCCCTTACATTGGGCAGGAAGAGAATGTGCATCTACTCGATCTATTCCTCTCATGATTTTATGTATATGTGCAGAAAATAAATTTAAAAAATGGTGTGTGTAAAATCGATGGGACAAAGGATGTGTTTCCATCGTGTAAGACTATTTACTCAATCACTGTTATCTTAACAGATCTATCCTTCCTTCATTTCAATGGAATTCATGCCTTTAAAGGACAAGGGTAGTGACAGAGGAGCCTCTTTACTAATTATTCACACGCTTTAACATGAAACTTTCACGACACAGAGTAAAACATGTTCCTTAGCACTTTGTGCCTTTAAATAGAAAGCAGGTTAATGATGTATCAGACAACTCAGCAGAAATAAATTCAACCAAGGTGTCTGTCATCTGTGGATCAGAAGCAACATTTTTTTTCACTAAATACAAAAAAAGACCCTTTCAGGCCACAAATAACCTTGGCCTAAACTTCAATGCATCATTGAGGATATCATATTTTTGATACATCATTAAACCAAAGGTCTCTCTGCCCTTTCAGAGGGATGTGAATTATTCCTTGGCACTACTAGAAACCAAGGGAGCTCTCCTGGTATCTCTGGAGCAACAGATGATGACATTGCTCTGTAAGGATGTTGTAGAAAGGAGAAATATCACACTGGTCATTAGAGGTGATCTCCTGTGTTCAGGGTTAAAGCAGTTCACTGGAGCAGAGCAAATGGGGCTTTACTCTGCAGTAAACCCTTCAAGGGAGAGTCAAGAGTGTTTTATTGTCATGTGCCCCGAAACAGAACTATGAAATTCTTACTCTGACCTGAAACGTCACCTGAACTCCAGAGATGTTGCCCGCCCCGCTGAGTTACTCCAGCTTTTTGTGTCTGTCTATGAAATTCTTACTTGCAGTTGCCCGTTTCTGTGCTGTTTAACTCTGTGACTCTATCAGAACACGACTAGGTTTTGTGTTTCTGGAACTGGTGCACAACAATGCTGAGAACTATACTTTGCACTCTGTGTTTAGTTCCCTATCCATGGTCTCCAAAGGTTCTGCCTGACCTGCTGAGTTACTCTAGTACTTTGTGTCTATATTTGGTGCTGTAAACTGTAAACTGTTTATGTATGTGTTGTTAGGTTTGTGTGCTATTGTATCTTCTTTTTTAGTACCTGCACTGATGTACAGCACTTTGGTCAACATGGGGTGGGTTTAAATGTGCTATACAAATAAAATTGACTTGACTTGACTTTGCAAACCAGCATCTGCAGTTCTTTGTAGAATCTGAAGAAGGGTTCCGACCAGAAATGTCACCTGTGCACATTCTCCAGAGATGCTGCCTACCTAACCTGCTGAGCAATCTCAGCACTTTGTGTCTATTTTAGTGTTGCAGTTAGCTGTGAATTCAGCCTCAGTCTTTTGTAAACCAGCATCTGCAGTTCCTGTGTGTAGGAAGATACTGCATTGCTGGTTTACACTGAAGATAGACACAAAGTGCTGGATTAACTCAGTGGGACCGGCATCATCTCTAGATTGAAGGAATGCCTTCTATCCCAAGATGTTGCCTGTCCCGCTGAGTTACTGCAGCATTTTGTGTCTATCTGCAGTTTGCATTTCCAACGAAGCTCTCCCTATTGGCACCTTCAGTGCAATGAATCTAGCATTGGCAGTGCGCAGGCCAACATTCATAGATCTGGGGGAGGTGGACAGAGGGTTGTTATGCCTTTGACTTCTGGTGAACGGGGACATTAATCTTACCTCTGTCCACTGCCTGCAACAAGATTGATGAAATAATTTAGAGGGCATCTATCATCGTGTCAATGGGGATGAAATGGAAACGCTACTAGATTTGACAGGGTGTTTTTGAAACTTTTCTCAGGTTGGAACCAGCGAAGACAGATCGATTCTTTATTAAAGCAGGAAAAGCAGAAGTTGTTCAGAAGTTAGGTCGCAACTGTTGAATAATTATTTGACCTCTTGCTGCTGACGACAGACATTATTTTCTCTTTGGCTCCTGCCGTGCACTGTGATATTTATAGTTTGAAAAGGTCAGCCTGATGGAATGGGACCAAAGGAAAAATTACAGATCAAAATCTTAGTACAAGACATAAACACTCCACTCCCATCACAAAACACACAGTAATCAGGCTGTGATTGCTCTTGCATGTCAAGGTGATTTTCAGGGAGGACAAGAGCAAGAAAGCCTAGCTTCTCCTGGTCTATCTAGCAGTTAGGAAAGTGTGAATCATTACACGTATTACCGCTACCACAACAAAGAAATTTAGAGTTGAGAAGGAAACTGCATGGAAACAGGCCCTTGAGCCCACCATCGATCACCTGTGCACACTAGTTCTATGTTATCCCTCATTCACATCTACTCCCTACACACCAGGGGCAATTTACAGAAGCCAATTAACCTACAAACCAACACGTCTTTGGGATGTGGGAGGAAACCGGAGCACCCGGAGGAAACCCACGTGCAAACTCCACACAGACAGCACCCGAGGACAGGATTGTGGCACTATGAGGCAGCAGCTCCGTGCTGCCCAAAAGCTGCCAGTGAGGTACAAGGAACTCCAGATGGTGGAATCTTAAACTAAACACAATGTTCTAGAGAAACTCAGCAGGTCAGGCAACATCTGTGGAGGGAATGGGCGGGCAAAGTTTCAGGTCAGGACTCTTCTGACAATTTAGAAAAGACGCAAGAATCAAATTTGCTAAACTAGGAACTGGCAATGCAGGAAGAGGGTGGGAGAGGAATATTAGTTATATATGTCTCAATTTTCCAGATTTTTAAATTTTCCAGATTAAGTTTAGACAAGTTCTAAACAAATGCAGCAATATCATCTTGAAGGTCAAACAAGAAAGAGCCGCAGTCTTACAATTAACAGGCACACAGACACCGTAACTCAGTATAACACACCGTTAATTGAAGCAAGGTCGATAAAGAATCGATCTATTCGTCAGAAGAACAAACAGTTAGTTTAGTTTAGTTTAATTTAGAGATACATCGCTGAAACAGGCCCTTCAGTCCACCGAGTCCACACAGACCAGCAATCCCCGCACATTAACACTATCCTACACACTTGGGCGGCTCGGTGGCGCAGCGGTAGAGTTGCTGCCTTACAGCGAATGCAGCGCCGGAGACTCAGGTTCGATCCTGACTACGGGCGCCGTCTGTATGGAGTTTGTACGTTCTCCCCGTGACCTGCGTGGGTTTTCTCCGAGATCTTCGGTTTCCTCCCACACTCCAAAGACGTGCAGGTTTGTAGGTTAATTGACTGGGTAAAATGTAAAAATTGTCCCTGGTGTGTGTAGGATAGTGTTAATGTGCGGGGATCACTGGACGGCGCGGACTTGGTGGGCTGAAAGGGCCTGTTTCCGCGCTGTAGAATCTAAATCAAAATCTAAAATCTAAATCTAAATTTACACTTATACCAAATATACAAACCCAAGCCAATTAACCTACAAACCTGTACGTCTTTGGAGTGTGGGAGTAAACCGAAGATCTCGGAGAAAACCCATGCAGGTCACAGGGAGAACGTACAAACTCCGTACAGACAGCACCCGTAGTCAGGATCGAACCCGGGTCTCCGGCGCTGCATGCGCTGAAAGGCAGCAACTCTGCCGCTGCCCCAGTTCAGTTCAGTTACTGAAAAGCAGTTCGATGCCAGTTGTTGGGAACCAGTCAAGATGATCCAAGATGGCGCCTAAGCCAGGCGACTCTTTGTGTGCTCGTCACAGAAGTGGATCTGCAATCACGCATTACATTTGCTCCACTCTTTTAAATCTCTAATCCCTTTATATCATGTATCATCTATACATTGTGGATGTCTCGACTGTAATCATGTACTGTCTTTCCGCTGACTGGTTAGCACGCAACAAAAGCTTTTCACTGTACCTCGTACACTAAACTAAACTAAACTCAACTCAACTCAACTCAGTGGGAGACAGATCCAAATGTAAGAAAATGAAGTTTAATCGTCAGGGACTAGAATCGGAAATGTTAAATCCTATGAGGCAATTTAAAAAAAATAACCAAGGTGTAAAATACACACAATGTCTGGCAATTAGCTCCCATTCCAAACTCTGTGGGAGGGAGATGGACAATTGATGTGAGAGGCAGTCAAAAATTGCTTTCTGTAAAAGAGGAAATGTGAAACTGATGCTATAATTACCTTGATGGATATAACCAGGCACATCAGTGGGTCAAAGCCACACCACCACACAAAGCTCCTGGTGACAGTTTTTTAATGCAATTAGTTTAGCAAAACTATACAGCAGAACCTAAACAATTCAGACACTAGTTCCATAGCTAATAGTAAAATAGTTCAACATTTTGGCCATTTTACCCCTGATTGAAAATCTGTGTGTAGTTGGATTATTTCCCGTTTGAGCTCATTACAAATCAATGGTTTCTCTTTGTCCATTCATCACCACCTTGTAATTTGACCTGTGAAATCTTGCTCTATAGGCATCCAGACAGAAGACTAATCGACCAAGTCAAGTCAAGTCCAACTCTATCCTCACTTTAGGCTTGTGTAATTTTGAGTTGACAAATATTCTCTTGCCCAGTTAATTATGAACTATGAGTATCGGTAATTGAGACCAGGAATCTTTCGGAAAGGCAGAGCCAAAAATAACTTTCTGACTTGGGCATCAGTAGGTTACCCATGGAATTTAATGGGCCCGTAATAGTAGAGTTGCTACCTCACAGCGCCGGAAACTCGGGTTTGATCCTGACTACAGATGCTGTCTGTGCAGAGTTTGCACATTCTCCCTGTGGGTTTTGTCCAGGTGTTCAGTGTCACCCAACACTCCAATGATGGTTTGTAGGTTTGTAGGTTAATTGGCTTCTGGAAATTGTCCCAGGTGTGAAGGACACAAAACTAGGATAATATAGAACGAGTATACGGTTGATTGTTGGTCAGTGTGGATTGAGTGGGCGGGCTCAAGGGCCTGTTTCCACGCTGTATCCCTAAACTAAAACATTTCCAAGTTGACACACATCTAGTTGACTATGAATGCTGTCTTTACGGAGTTTGTACGTTCCCCCCATGACCTGCAAAGGTTTTCTCCGGGAAGCTCCGGTTTCCTCTTACACTCCAAATATGCACAGGTTTGTAGGCTAATAGCTTGGTATCACACATTCATATTGTACTGCCTTGGTGCAAATATCTACTCCAGTTAATCTTGTCCTGTGCATTGAATCAAAACATTTGCAAGTGTCAGTTCAAATTGGGGAGGGGTAGCATCGCCTGCATTCCTGGTAGATATTGTGAAAATCTCACAGCAACGTCAAGTGAGAAACATCAGACAAGTAACTACCAGGGGCTGCAACTTCAGCCAATGCATTTAGGTCAGCTCTTACAGGGTAAATCACTCAATATCCCTTGTGATCAAGTGGCCAGACACTGTGTGAGTAGTCATATTGCGCCAGACTCGCAGAATTTCCCTGAACAGATGACTGTTTTCATTCATTTAATACAGTGGACATTAGCTGCATGCACTTAACTCACCGAAATATTGGTTAGGAAACAATAATGCGACCTAGTTAGATTGTAAATTGTCCCTAGTGTGTATAGGATAGTGTTAGCATGCTGGGATTGCTCGTTGGCGTGGACTCAGTGGGCCGAAGGGCCTGTTTCCACACTGTATCTCTAAACTAAACTAAACTAGTTTCATGGCAAATGTTGCTTGATGGTACGATCCTCAGTACTATCATTTGTACATGAATGAAGGAATAGTATGGAGTCATACGGCATGGAAACAGGCCCTTCGGTCCACCTTGTACTTGCTGAACAAGATCCCCCTTCTAAGTTTCTCCCATTTTAATCACATTTGGCCCATATATCCCTCTAAATCTTTCTTTTTGCCTGATCTGGTAAAATAAAACAACAGCAAGTGCTGCCGAGCCAAAATTAATGCTGAGGGTTTTAAGGTCACTGCTATCAATGCTCTTTTAGATTTAGAGAATCAGCACGGAAACAGGCCCTTCGGCCCACCGAGTCCGCACCGCCCAGCGATCCCCGCACATTAACACTATCCTACACACACTAGGAACAATTTATACATTTACCCAGTCAATTAACCTACATACCTGTACGTCTTTGGAGTGTGGGAGGAAACCGAAGATCTCGGAGAAAACCCACGCAGGTCACGGGGAGAACATACAAACTCCGTACAGACAGCACCCGTAGTCAGGATCGAACCTGAGTCTCCGCCGCTGCATTCGCTGTAAGGCAGCAACTCTACCGCTGCACCACCGTGCCACCCAGTGCCCCCCCCCCAAGATAAGCTGACAATATTTAAACAACAGGAGCCATAGGTTTATGTTTATTATTGTCACGTGTACTGAGTGAGGTACAGTGAAAAGCTTTGTTTCACATGCTATTCAATCAAAACAGATAATATTCTGCATAGACATAATCAAGCCAACTCCCACAAACTTCTACAGATGCACCATAGAAAGCATACTTACAATTGGCATCCCAGCCAGGTTTGGGAATGGCCCTCCACAAGACCGCAGGGAATTGCAGCAAGTTGTGGATGTAGCTTGGACCAACACACAGATCAGAGTCCCCACCACTGATTCCATCTGCACCAGGCTGCCTTGGAAAAGTAGCCAACATGATAAAGAGGGCTCCCGTAATTAAGAAGAAGGGTCCGAAGAAGGGTTCTGACCTGAAACGTCATCTATCCATGTTCTCCAGAGATGCAGCCTGACCCGATCATTTACTCAAGCACTTTGTGTCCTTTTTAAAAAAAACAGTCAAAGATTTGTCCCACCCCAGTTATCCTTTCTTTTCCCTGCCCCCGGCCCTGTGTAGAAGATACAGAAGGTTGAAAGCAGACTCAGGAACCTCTTCTACCCCTCTGTCACCAGGCTTCTGAACGGCCCTTCCATAAACGTGAGTACTATCCAAGCTGCCGCGACCCCATTGTGGACATTGGACTTTGTCTCTGGAACTGATGCGCGATGTTGCTGAGAATATATTCTGCACTTTGTATCTGTCAGTTGCCTCACCTATTGTACTTGAGTATGGGTTGACTGCGTCTATGTTTAGTTTTATAGGATTTGATTGTACAGCATGGAACACAGACCTTTCCACTGTACTTCAGTACTTGTGACAATAATAAACCTAAACCTAATCTCCCAAATCCTCTGAGAATATGTAAAACAACACCACCAGATATCCCAGGCCAGCTTTGAGAAGCTAATTACCCCTACTACAATCAGTTTGAAGCTCGATCCAAAGCGTCACCTTTACATTCCCTCCGCAGATGGTGCCTGACCCGCTGAGTTACTCTGGCACTTTGTGTTTTGCCCGAACCACACGCAGTCAGCTCCATTGTAAATGACAAGACTTTCACGTGCATGACAACTCCCAAGACAATTCTTCTATTCTGAGCAGGGTTATGACAAGCGACTATCAAGTGGACAAGCAAAAATAGTCTCAAAGCATTCTTAAAAGAGTGTGACATCTCCACCGGTTCTTGGGAATCCCTGGTTCATGACAACAGTAGTCCAGTGCAAACCGCATTCCACTCAGATAGCCACCACGAGGACAGGAGGGAACGAGAGAGCAGGCAAAAACTCACATCAAAAACCACGCATAAATGTGTACAAAAATCCCAAGGCGTTTTACAGAAGCATTAATCAAAACAAAAGCTGACACGGAGCCAAAGGAAGATAAGAGCTTAAAATAACTTGGTCAAAGAGTGAAGTTTAAATGAGAGGAGAGAAGCCAGAAGTTTAAGGAAAGGCACAGGGCCAATCACTCAATCCAGAAAATGGATCATCATTGTCTTCAGGAAATTTTCATTCAAAATTCGCAATGCTGTAAAGCTGTACCGAGTTTGATTTGCAGCAGGGTCCAGTAAATTCAGTTCACTGTATTCCCAACAAACTGACCCCCTCCACCCCCCACTATGTCGAAACCAGAAAGAGAATCTCAAATGTCAGACCATGCACGACTCCTGTACAGCAGCTGACACTCTGGGATACAATGAATGCCTCATTGACTGCTGCACTTGACACAGTTCTATTTGCACATTCGCCTCCTCTTTCCCTTCATTGCATTGGTTATATTTAGCAACTGTGACAAGGGAGCCATCCAGCAAATGCAACGGGGCAGTAGTTTTACAGCCACATTGCGACAGAGAGAGGCAGTGAGAGGAAAAATGCAAGGAGTGCTGAAAAGAGTCGCTAACATTTCAGGTCTGAGATCCTTCATCCGATGAGGGGTTCATTTTGACCAAGACTTTCTGAGCTTCAAACAAGATGAAGCAGCGGGTTATTAACTTCAGGAAGCATGGTGAAGTCCCAATCAGCTGAAGTGGAAGTGGTTGAGCTTCCCATTCCTTGGTGTAAATATTACCAATGATCTGTTGTGAACCAACCACATTGAAGTGACAACTAAGAATGTGCGCCAACAGTTCTACTTCCTGAGGAGACTGACGAAATTCAGCATGTCTCCAATGACTCTTATCAACTTTTACAGATGCACCACAGAAAGCACGCTGTCCGGTTGCAACACAGCTTAGTTTGAGGACAGCTCTGTATCCAAGACCGCAAGAAATGTTGTGGATGTAGCCCAGTCCATCACACAGACCAGACTCGCCATACTGACTCCATCTACACCTCACGCAAGTCAATGTATTCAAAGACTTGTTCCACCCCAGTCATGCCTACTTCTTCACACTCCCATTAGGCAGAACATACACAAGTCTTAAAGCATGCACCACTGACTCAGGAACAGCTTATTGCCCTCTATTATCAGCCTTCCCAATGGTCATTCCATGAGCTAGGCTACCGTCTGATTCACTTCTACCACATTGTGGACATTGGACCTAGTCTCTGGAACAAGTGCACTACAATGCTGAGATCTATATTCCATACTCTTCATCTTTCCCTTTGCTCGACCCATCGAACCTGAGTGTGGCTTGATTGCATTGTGGTGCAGCAGGTGCCTCACAGTGCCAAAGACCTGGGTTCAATACTGACTACGGGTGCTGTTTATGTGTCGTTTGAACCTTCTCCCCGTGACTGCGCAAATTTCATCTAACTGTAAAGCCAACGACTGAACCTTGGCCAATCTTGCTCTGCATGAACTGGTACAGCACAATGTGGAATTGCGAACTTGTCCCATTTAGTTTAGTTTAGTTTAGAGACACAGTACTGAGTCCGCGACGACCAGCGATCCCTGCACACTAACACTATCCTACACACGCTAAAGACAATTTTTTTTTTTTTACCAAAGCCAATTAACCTACAAGCCTGTAAACCGGAGCCCCCGGAGAAAACATACGCAGGTCGCAGAAAGAACGTACAAACTCCATACAGACAGCATCTGTAGTCAGGATCAAACCCGGCTCTCCGGCACTGTAAGGCAGCAACTATACTGCTGTTTCACCATGCTGCCTGGGCCATAAGATTTGGGACTTCCATAAGAAACTTTAACCCAAGGCAGGGAGAGCAATCTGACTGTAAATTACTGCCAAGTTTGGGGTAGAAACACGGGATTAATTCCAGCAGGAACGTTTCATGCGTTAGGACACAGGGGAGAGGTTAGGGAAGCAAGCTTTGCCACTTCAGGTTGCAGAGGAACACCAGCGGAAGATGATTTACACCACCAATCTGCTACAAAGCCCAACAGCATGAAGTTCAAATGATATTACCAAGATGCAAAAGCACACATAAGATACAATCTCTGCCAAAATGGATAATTTAAGGAAATCTGCCTCAAGGTTCAGAATTCATTTTGTTGTGAAGCCCAGCACCAAGGGATGGATCTGTTTGTCTGTAATTAAAACATTTCTGATGCAAGTATTAGATTAAACGAAAGACTATACGACCATAATGTTGAGATATGTTTCCAAAAGCATCCAAAAGCAAATCTTAACACATCACACTGCACATGTGCAAACTCTGTCTATAAAGAGTTTGCACACCTGCACACAGAGGCACAGTGGTGTGGTGGTAGAACTATTGCCTCACAGTGCCAGAGACCCAGGTTCAATCCTGACCTCGGGTGCTGTCTGTATGGAGTTTGTACGTTCTCCCTTTGACTGTATGGGACTTCTCCAGGTGCTCCAGTTTCCCCCCACATCTCAAAGACGTGCAGGTTTGTAGGTTACTTGTCTTTGGTAAAAGAAATTGTAAAATGTCTCGAGTGTGTGTAGGATTGGGTTAGTGAACTGGTCAGAGCACACTCGGTGGGCTGAAGGGCCTGTTTCTGTGCCGTATCCCTAAAGTCTAAAACCACAAATATGTACTAAAACACAACCTCGCACACATGGAAACACAAGGTGACACGTAAATGAAAATCATACCATACACAATTTCACACATGTGCATCCACAAACAGCAACAGAACCCCAACACATGCAAACATGCATTTGCAAACATAATCATGACCATCTTATACATAAACCTAAAGAGAAACCAATGTGCATGGGCTAACTATTGATTTCTGGTGCAAGTTCAAACAACATACATACCCACCAACACACAAATCATACACCCAAACTGTATAAACAGCAGACAAGAGGCTGAAACAATGAGACAAGAGAAAATGGAACAGGAGCCATAAAGTGGTCTCTGTTTCAGGATCCGGTTCATTGCACTTCTGTGAATCCTCATCACCACACATCGTAAAGCAAATGTTTTGGCCCAGCTGTACCCCAGGATATTGTTATTTTCCCAAATGAGCTTAAGCCCTCTGCTACAGCACAAGCCTTCAAAGTCGGAAACCTACAAATCCAGGCAAATTACAGTGGGCATCCCCAGGCACCCCCACTCAAATATCAAGGCAGTCAGTCGTATTAAATCGATGTCCGCAGGCCTCCCGTAGGCAGAAGAGTTTCAAGTCTCCTAACTGTAAACTCTCAGGAGTCCTAGCAACACTTCAGGAGCCCACAACACTGACAGACAGTGAGCAGATGTTTCTGAAGGCTCTGCTTACAAATCCGTAATCAAATGGTTGATCTTCAGAAAACATCTGGTACCTCCCAACATAAAGATAACGGCCACACATCACCCGTGCAGTCTGCCTGCCAGAATGGGTGGGTCCCAGTTTTTATCCTTCGATTCGGCACTGATGGTTGATCGTCTACAAGCGATGGCCATAAAGTTGACCCTGGTGCCGCAAGCTTAAAAAAGGGAAATCAAAGCCATCTTGTTACTGGTCACTCCACATTATTGCACGTCTGCAGAAGTCAGGCAGATCATGCTTGATCAGCGATGCGACCAAGAACTACATCGCTTGGTAACGATCAAAGAAGAAATACGTGCTTGAAGGAAATTTGATATCTTCATTTGATATATACAGTGGGATCTTGGTGTGCTTGTTCATGGAACACAATGCGTACAGGCATGTACAACAAGCAATTAGGAAGGTAAATGGTACATTGGCTTTTATGGTAATGGTGTTGGAAGCCATGTCGTACTGAAAGCCCATTTACCATATTGTCTGCGGTTTATATCTTCACAACTAAAGTGGGGACATATGTGCATTGGAGTCGGTGTACCACAGACTAATTGTCCATTGTAGATTGATTCCTAAAATGAAGGGACAATCTGTGAGCAGAGATTAAGTGTGGCCTGTATTAAATGGAGTTTAGAAAATGAGATATAATCTTAAATATATATTAATCTGTTGGTTTGACATAATAGATGCCGAGAGGTTATTTATTCCAGCTGTAAATTCTACAATTAGGACACAGAAAAGTGAAATGAAAAGAATTTATTTTGCAGAAATTAAGATCTACAATTTACCTCATGGGGCTGTGATTGCTTAGTCACTGAGTCTGTTCATGGCTAAAACTAATATGTGTACAGTGAGTGAGCTAGTAGATAAGAATTCAATGGGTAAATGGGCAGCGTAAGATCAGATCAAATCCAGATCAGATTAGTTTATTGTGATGCAATGAAAATCTTTGTTCACATGAAACTCACAGAGTAAATATTATACACATAGTGATGGCAAATGCAATAAATACAACAAAGAATGCAAAAAGACAGAACGGTGCAAGAATATTACAGTACAATAATGGAATAATTGAAAGAGGTAGAGTTAAGAGTAAATATAGCTGGCAGCACCTCAGGGAAGGGGGTATGAAAGTTAATTGGTGGAAGAATCTGATAACAGTGGGGATGAAGCTGTCGTTCAGTTTGGACATCCAATGTTTCATGTTCCTGTACCTTCTCCCAGAGAGAAAAGGGAAAGGTGAAGATGGCCAGCATCCTTAATAATACTTCCAAGCCACCCTGATGATCAGGAAGATCACCACTTATTAAATGGCAGAGTAATCTCAAATGATAGGATGCAGATGACACAACGGTGATCGGGCTTATCACCAACGGGGATGAAACAAAATACAGAGCGGAGGTGCAGAACCTGGCGGACTGGTGCTCGGATAACAACCTGTCCCTAAATACCACCAAGACCAAGGAGCTGATCATCAACTTCCGTAGGTCACATAACGGGGAATATGCCCCGATCTCTATCAACGGGGACAGTGTGGAGAGAGTGTCCAGCTTCAAGTTTCTGGGCACTCACATTTCGGAGGACCTAACATGGTCCAATAACACTGCTGTGCTGGTCAAGAAGGCACAGCAAAGACTGTTCTACCTAAGAACACTGAAAAAGTCTGGTCTACCCCAACAGCTGCTGACGACCTTCTACCGCTGCACCATAGAGAGCATCCTAACGCATGGCATCCCTGTGTGGTACCTCAGCTGCACGGAGGCAGAAAGGAAAGCTCTACAGCGGGTAGTCCATAGAGCTCAGAGGGCCATCGGAACACAGCTACCAGACTTGGAGGGCATCTACAATACACGATGCCTCAGAAAAGCCACCAGCATCCACAAAGACTCTTCACACCCCTGCAACAGTCTGTTCGAACTCCTTCCATCGGGCAGAGAATACAAGGCCTTCTACGCCCGCACCTCCAGACTCAGGAACAGCTTCATCCCCAGGGCCATAGCTGCTATGAACCGGTCCTGCTGAGTCGGATGGTCACAACGCATAGATCAACTTGCACTTTATCCTGTCTAAAACTGTTACAATTGTTTAGTTGGGTTGCTGTTGTCTAAATTAATTAAATTATTGCATCGTATGGGAGGCGCATTCCCAATCTCATTGTACCCCTGGGTACAATGACAATAAAGATATATGGTATTGTATTGTATTGTATGGTCCAGCTTACATTCGTTAATGCTCAGGTTTGTGAACAGGCTATCTTGTTCTATGTTCTGTCTGGGTAAATATAATTTGCCCTTTACTCTTTGAAGTTTCACAACATGAATAATTGTTAGGGAAGCGCTTCGGTCCCTTTGAGACAGCACATCAACTATGTTCTTAGGAAAGTTTTAGAGGATAGTCATTAGAAAACCACCAAAAGCAGTGTTGCACCAGTAGAGTTCCTGCCCTACAGTGCCAGAGACGGAGGTTCGATCCTGACTACGGGTGCTGTCTGTATGGAGTTTGCACGTTCTCCTTGTGGCCGCATGGGTTTTCTTCGGGTGCTCCGATTTCCTCCCACATTCCAAAGTCATGCAGACTTTATTGATGTAAGTTTATTGACTCCTGTAAGTTTATTGACTCCTGTAAATTTTCCCGAGTGTGTACGATGTGAAACTGGGATAACATAAAACTAGTGAACGGGTGACCGTTGGTCGGCACAGACGTGGTGGGCCGAAGGGCCTGTTTCCACGCTGTATCACTAAACTAAACTCTGAATCGCATGTCATCAAAAAACATCATTAGTTAAATTGTCACTTTTTTTAACGCATTATCTAAGTTACTCCTTCAATACAATACTAAGGAAATGCCATGTCACTGTACATCAAATGAGATGTTAAACTAAAGTCACATCTGTCCATTCAAAGAAATGTAAAAGGTCCCATGACACCATGAGAAGAACAGCAGCTCTTGAAAATCATAACTGCGGTCTCTGTGTTTTTAGGTAGAAGCTGTTTTCACTGTTTCTACTCATCCCATTTACTCTGCACTACACGCACCTTATATTTTTCAGTCTGAAGAAGGATCTCGACCCAAGAACGCCACCTATCCATGTTCTCCAGAGATGCTGCCTGACCCACTGAGTTACTCCAGCACTTTGTGTCTTTTCCGTTTGTTAACCAGCATCTGCAGTTCCTTGTTCCCGCTCTCTCGTGTTGTTTTAATTACTTGCACTTGCCCTGCCTGCTGCCTTGCACAATTGTTCCTTTCAACATTCAACTTCCCAGCCTTCACCAGCTTTTATTTCTTCTTTTTCCTTGATTTTGTACTTCTTAAAACCTGTTACATACCGACAATTTTTTTTTAACCAGTTTTAATGAAAGGCATTTGACCTGAAAACATTAAACTTTGTCGCCTCTCCCCAGACACTCCCGAACTTTAAAGAATTTGTGCTCAGTGGGTTCTACACATTTAACCAAATCCACTGTAAATACACCAGCGGTGAACAGGTCATTTTAGGGACTGCCTCTGAAACTTCCCAGGAACCGCAAAACACAAAATTCAAATCTCGAAAGTCTGAAAGCCTTTACTGTTTGCAACAATATTACATGACCCAAGGATTTCCTGCGATTTTGGTTTTTATTTCAGATATTATAGCAGAATGCTGCAGATTTTAGATGTCACAGTTATTTTCTAGTTTAGTTTATTATTGTCATGTGTATCGAGGTACAGTGAAAAGCTTTATTTGTTGCGTGCTATCCAGTCAGCGAAAAGACTATACGTGATTACAATGTACAGATACAGGATAAAGGGTATAAAGTTTAGTGAAAGATACAGTGCAATAAAGTCCTATTAATGATAGTTCCAACAGTGTGAGATGTCCTCTATCTTTAGTAAACACTAGACGACCCGTGGACCCGTTGGGTCCCCGTTGTGGGGCCGGAAGGCGGGCGAGGGGGGAGAGGAAAGGGGAGAGGGAGCCACTTACCCTGGCCCCGGGCGGCCATCGCGTGCCCAGCAGCAGGAGAGCGGCCACAAGGCGCTGCCCCACGATCGTCCTCCCGGCGGCCATCTTCTTTGTCCTTCTTTCTGCCCCCACGCTGCACCATGGGAGGAAGGTCAGGCACAGGGCACCGGTCCTCCCGGTGTTGCTGCGCAGGTGCGCCGCTGCCGTGCCCGGCAACCTTCCCCCAACTGCGCACGCACAGATACCGGGCCAGACAACCCTCCCCCAACTGCGCCGGGCACGGCAAGTGGGAGCGATTTATTAAAGTTTATAAAGTGAATAACTTTTAAAATACAACAACAATTTGAACAAAACTTGATACTGCACACCGCAGGCGAATGGTGATTAAGGTGCCCCTAAAATTGTTGCGCTATCGTATACCGTTTTGGTTGTATTTCGGGAACATACATAGATTATATATATACACATACATACAAGATGAGACTTTTAGTTATATACTAGACAAAGTGGGCCCATTCCTCGTAGAGGGGAGGCAGGTAAGGGGAGAGGGTGTGACTGAGGAGACCACTCTCTCCTCCCCACCCCCACTCTAACTCTCCCCCACCTCCGCTTTCCCCACGACCCCCCCCTTTTCCCCACTCTCTCCTCCCCCACCGCCACCCCACTCTCCCCACCTCCCCTTTCCCCACCACCGCCCTTTCCCCCGCTCTCTCTTCCCCCCCATGTTGGCTGACCCGCTGAGTTACACAAGTTTTATTAGATACTAGAACAAGTGGACCCGTTGGCCCCAACCTCTCCTGCATTGGTGCAGCACCCTCTCCTCCCACTCCCCTCTCCCCTCCCTACCTCCCTCCTTCCCCCCCACTCCCCCCCTCCCTCCCTCCCCCTCGCTCCCCCCTCCCTCCCACTCCCCCCTCCCCTCCCCTCCCCTTCCCCTCCCCCCCACTGCATCCCCCTCGACCCCCCTTAACCTCCCTCCACCTCCCTCCCTCCCTCCTACCCCCCCTCCCACCACCCCCCTCCCTTCCTCCCTCCCAAGGAGATAGATTTAAACATTAAAATGTGAATAACTTTTAAAAAATAACACTGATTTCAATGAAACTTCTTCCATTAGCACCAAAGGGATGACGGTGAGTAAGGTGGGCCTAAAATTGTCATGCTATCGTGTACCGTTTTAGCTGCAGTTCAGGAACAAACAAACAAACAAACAAACGAGAGTTTTAGTATATAGATTAGTGTCTTCAAAGATGTATTGTGATTGGTGATAAGAAATTTGAGAAGGCACATGATTTCAAGGAGTAAAACCTGTATTTCGGGTGGCATTTCAGAGTAGGGATGTAACTGGGATATGCTGCTATCCTTGTGCACAAGTAAATAAAGTGTGGCATGAAGACAAATGCAAGCTGTCAGAGTTCAGTTAATCAGCAATGACAACAGGCACATTGGACTGATTAGCTTCTGTATTGCAAGGATTACACTGGGACCAGTATAATGCAGTGCTTTATCATACAGTATAATCCAGTGCTTTATCAGACAGAAGACGTTGTTGTACGGATGTCACTCACTTCAGTCCATATATCATGGAAGACAAATTCAAACTAAGTGTTTAAACAGGGTTGAGGCAATTCCAAGAAGGTGCGCTTGGCAATGGATATTTGGGGCCAAGTCAACCTTCTGATGAAAAATAAGGAGAACAAAGGGGAACAATGGGTGGCACGGTAGCACAGCGGTAGAGTTGCCGCCTTACGGCGCCAGAGATCCAGGTCCAATCCTGACTACGGGTGCTATCTGTATGGAGTTTGTATGTTCTCCCCGTGACCACGTGGGTTTTCTCCGGGAGCTCTGGTTTCCTCCCACACTCCAAAGACGTACACACTACAAACCGGTACGTCTTTGGAGTGTGGGAAGAAACCAGAGCTCCCGGAGAAAACCCACGCGGTCACGGGGAGAACGTACAAACTCCATGCTGACAGCACCCATAGTCAGGATTTGTAGGTCAATTGGCTTCAATAAAATTTTAATTGTCCCTAGTGGTGTAGGATGGTGTTAGTGTGCGGGGACCGTTGGCCAGTCTGGGCTCGGTGGGTCGAAGGGCCTGTTTCTGCGCTGTATCTCGAAATAAAACTAAAAACTAAAATTCTTAGTTTAATCCGTGCAGATTAATTACAAATATTAATTGTAGCTGGAAACAGGGACTCCGACTCCACCTCCCCCTCACTCCAGATCCAATGCCAACTACTGCTCCAGTAAGCAGGACATGTCCACCTGGACAAACATGAGGAGACCTACTGGGGCTTTGGACTAATAAATGTGAAGCTTTAGCTGTTTAACTTCCAACAATACCCACAAGCGCATTTATAAAGATCCTTAAAGCGCAGGGCTGCCAAGAATGCCTCCAGGTACACATTTGTCAATAGACTGACTCAGAGATACAATGCACGGTGGCGGGGTTTCATAAATATTACACATTCAGCTGACAAAAAAACATGTCCCAAAGGCACAGCGCTAAATTTGGATTGACACTGTATTTGTCGGTCTGGAAACCACCTTCAGTGCGGCCTTCTACAAAGCATAGCAGTCTCATTCTATCTTCTGCAAGCCAAGTACGGAAATGCATGGAGGTTAAAAAATTACAAGGACCAAACAGTTGCCCACAGTGTTTTATTCTTCTGCGATGTAAAATAATAATTCACTCTGCTTATATCCACTGGCATTTACACTCAATAACACACAGATAGATCAAATCACATTCCTCGCTTGGATTCCTCCATCATGCCATGCTTAGATTAGTTTCGTTTAGAGATACAGCGCGGAAACGGGCCCTTCGGCCTGCCGAGTCCACACCAACCTGTGATCCCTGCACATTAACACTATCCTACACACACTAGGGACAATTTACAATTATTCCAAGCCAAATGATCGACAAACCTGTATGTCTTTGGAGCATGGGAGGGAACTGAAGATAGAAACATAGAAACATAGAAAATAGGTGCAGGAGGAGGCCATTTGTCCCTTCGAGCCAGCACCGCCATTCATTGTGATCATGGCTGATCATCCACAATCAGTAACCTGTGCCTGTCTTCTCCCCATATCCCTTGATTCTGCTAGCCCCTAGAGCTCTATCTAACTCTCTTTTAAATTCATCCAGTGAATTGGCCTCCACTGCCTTCTGGGGCAGAGAATTCCACAAATTCATAACTCTCTGGGTGAAAATGTTTTTTCTCACCTCAGTTTTAAATGGCCTCCCCTTTATTCTAAGACTGTGGCCCCTGGTTCTGGACTCGCCCAACATTGGAAACATTTTTCCTGCATCTAGCTTGTCTAGTCCTTTTATGATTTTATACGTCTCTATAAAATTCTCTCTCATCCTTCTAAACTCCAGTGAATACATGCCTAGTCTTTCCAATCTTTCCTCATATGACAGTCCCTCCATCCCAGGGATTAACCTCATGAACCTACGCTGCACTGCCTCAATAGCAAGGATGTCCTTCCTCAAATTAGGAGACCAAAACTGCACAAAATACTCCAGATGTGGTCTCACCTGGGCCCTATACTACCGCAGAAGGACCTCTTTGCTCCTGTACTGAAATCCTCTCGTTATGAAGGCCAACATGCCTTTAGCTTTCTTCACTGCCTGCTGTACCTACATGCTTACTTTCAGTGACTGGTACACAGGGACACCCAGGTCTCGTTGCACTTCCCCTTTACTTAATCTGACACTATTGAGACAATAATCTGTCTCCTTATTTTTGCTGCCAAAGTGGATAACCTCACATTTATCTACATTATACTGCATCTGCCACAGACAACATACCAACCCCATGCACACAGCTCCCGTAGTCGGGATCGAACCCACCAGTTCTGACGCTGCAAGCGCTGTAAGGCAGCAACTCTACCGCTCCCCCACCCTGCCGCCCGTGCCTTTGTCTTCTTTATGCCATTCAATCTCGATATTAGATGGCCCACCGAGTTTCTCCAGCACTTTGTGTTTTACTTAAGATTCCAGTACCTGCAGTTCCTGCCTATTAATCACTTTTAATTTCGAGATGCAGCGTGCAAACAGCCCTTCAGCCCACCAGGTCCACGCCAACCCGTTCACGCAAGTGCGATGTTATCCCACTTTCACATCCTCTCCCTACACTTGAGTGGCAATTCACAGAGGCCAATTTACCTACAAACCCACAAGCCTGTGATGTGGGAGGAAACCGGAGCACCCGGAAGAAACGCCTAGAGGAAGACCGTGAAAACTCTGCACAGATAGGCCATGGTTGGACACTGGAGCCGTGACACAGCAGCTCTACCAGATGCGCTCCTATGATGGACTCTGTATATTTTACAGAATATAAACAAGTGGGGCCTTCATTCAATAAAAAAATATATATATAAGGACGTCTGGGCTGCAGATACAATCAATGGCAGTTACCCTTAGCCGAAACTTCCTCTCCTCTACTTTCTGTATTCTCTAGCATAAGTCACTGTGTACTCAATGCTGAGCACACAAAAGACCCACAAAACATTATGTTGATTTAAGACAAATGGTGCATAGCTACAAGGGAAGAGACTGTGCATTTACATTTCAGAAGGTTTTTGACTTTGAGATACATTGCAGAAACAGGTTCCCTTGGCCCACTGAGTCCGCGCCGACCAGCGATCACCCTGGACACTAACACTATCCTGCACACTATCTACAATTTTACCGAAGCCAATTAAGCTATAAACCTGTACGTCTTTGGAGTGTGGAGGAAACCGGGGCACCCGGAGAAATCCCACATGGTCACAGGGAGAACGGACAAACTCCATACAGACAGCACCCGTACACAGGAACAAACCTGGGTCTCTGGCGCTGCAAGGCCGCAACTCTACTGCTGCACCCCTGCGCTGCCCTGTCACTAAAGTCTAAAGTCTACACTTCAAATGCACAAGAAATTGGACTTGGCTATACAGCTTTAAAACATTTTGCCATTTCCTAAAGCACAATAAAAATTGAAGAAGAGTCCTGGGCTGAAATGTCACCTGACCATGTCCTCCAGAAATGCTGCCTGACCTGCTGAGTTACTACACGGCATGTTGTCTTAGTTTAGTTTAGTTTAGTTTGTTGTCACTGTATTTTTTGGTGTGTGCTGTCCAGTCAGTGGAAGATTATACATGACTACAATCAAGCCGTCCACAGTGTACTGATACGTGATAAACGGAATAACATTTAGTGCAAGATAAAGTCTAGTAAAATCAGATTAAAGATAGTCTGAGAGTCTCCAATGAGGTAGATGGTAGCTCAGGACCACTCTCGAGTTGGTGATAGGTTCAGTTGCCTGATAACAGCTGAGAATAAATTGCACCTGAATCTGGAGGTGTGCGTTTTCACACTTCTGTACTTCTTGCCTGATGGGAGAGAGGAGAAGAGGAAGTGTACGGGGTGAGACTTTTCCTTAATTCTATGTGCGTATTTGGAGTGTGGATTACTAGGTTAATTCCCGGAATGGCGGGACTGTCATATGTTGAAAGACTGGAGCGACTAGGCTTGTATACACTTGAATTTAGAAGGATGAGAGGAGATCTTATCGAAACGTATAAGATTATTAAGGGGTTGGACACGTTAGAGGCAGGAAACATGTTCCCAATGTTGGGGGAGTCCAGAACAAGGGGCCACAGTTTAAGAATAAGGGGTAGGCCATTTAGAATTGAGATGAGGAAAAACTTTTTCAGTCAGAGAGTTGTGAATCTGTGGAATTCTCTGCCTCAGAAGGCAGTGGAAGCCAATTCTCTGAATGCATTCAAGAGAGAGCTGGATAGAGCTCTTAAGGATAGCGGAGTCAGGGGGTATGGGGAGAAGGCAGGAACGGGATGCTGATTGAGAATGATCAGCCATGATCACATTGAATGGCGGTGCTGGCTCGAAGGGCCGAATGGCCTCCTCCTGCACCTATTGTCTATAGTCTCTTTGCAAGATTACAGCATCTGCACTTTGTGTTTACAATATTAAAGGCATCTTTTCTTACAATGGGTAAAGACCACATCAGCAACAAATCCCAGTCCTTTAACTTGCCAAATTAAAATGAACTGAGTCAGTGCGACCATGAAAGCAAAAAGCAGAAGTGGGGGGGGGGCATGGGAAAACAGGGCAACTCTGCAGAAAGAATAGCTGAATTAGTGACAGTAATAAATCAAGTTAGCAGTTCACAATCAGAAGCATTGTGCCAGTCAAAGGATTTACTGTTTCCCTGCTCCATCAGGTCACTTGGGACCATGACCTACATGCCTTAAAGGTGGCACTAATAGGGCACCGCTCTATAGTTGCTGGAAAGTGAGGGTTAATGTGGACATTGTTTCGAACAATTGAGGGACAGATTGTCGACGGACAAAAGTCATGATTACCTTCTTCTTTGTTGAGACCTTTTGTTGAATGCCCTTTGGATAAGGCTGTTTAACTGAGCAGATGTGCTGAAAATGGGAGATCATGCGGTTAAAGAACAGCCCGCCAAGTCATGTGAAGCTGCCTCCAGGAGTACATCTAACCAGAGATGACAACCCGAAATGTCAGTGGCGACAGAGAATCACATACAAATTCTTAAATTACACCGAATTTTCCCACCAACCACACAACCTTAAAAACATTATCATTCTATTTCAATTCCTTCGTTGCAATGCTTCTTGAAACCTACTACTTCACCCAGTTTTAGATCAACCGATTTTAAGAAATGGTTTGCAAAGATGAGAGGTAGAGAATGTTTTGGAACCATGGCCCTTGGACTGAAATATGCTCCGTTTCTAAACATTGTTTCATCCAACAACTTTTCTAATTCAAAAAATTGTAATCTCTTTATTGGTTGGATAGGGAAGAGGATAGGGAAAACATTTTGAAATCCATTCATTGGATACCATAAAAGAAATGAATGAAACTTTATATCATGCCTCATCTATCTTTACAAGATATACACGCAATAGAAACCACTTTGTTGCATTTTTGATACAATGCTAAGTTCAGTATTTTCAGGTGATAAGCACTACTGCTCCAACTTTTCAGAGAGAAACACCAGGTAATTATTGCCATGTTATTGTCTAATCTGAGGAAAGACATTCTAGCCTTAGAGGGAGTACAGAGAAGGTTCACCAGATTGATCCCTGGGATGGCAGGACTTTCATATGAAGAAAGACTGGATAGACTGGGCTTATACTCGCTGGAATTTAGAAGACTGAGGGGGGATCTGATTGAAACATATAAAATTCTTAAGGGGTTGGAGAGGCTAGATGCGGGAAGATTGTTCCCGATGTTGGGGAAGTCCAGAACCAGGGGTCACAGCTTAAGGATAAGGGGGAAGTCTTTTAGGACCGAGATGAGAAAACATTTCTTCACACAGAGAGTGGTGAGTCTGTGGAATTCTCTGCCACAGAAGGTAGTTGAGGCCAGTTCATTGGCTATATTTAAGAGGGAGTTAGATGTGGCCCTTATGGCTAAAGGGATCAGGGGGTATGGAGAGAAGGCAGGTACAGGTTACTGAGCTGGATGATCAGCCATGATCATATTGAATGGCGGTGCAGGCTCGAAGGGCCGAATGGCCTACTCCTGCACCTATTTTCTATGTTTTCTATGTTTTTATGTGTTTCTTCCAGTCCAATATGTTGGCCTCCACAACTCATTAACACCCCTTTAGCCTCACACTATTGTCTCGTGTTATTTAATCTCTTCATAGAGTGTCCACTTGGTACTTTTTAATCTCCTCTCACTACCTAGGATTTCGCGTTAAAATGAGTTATACATTTTACTCTCGTCTGGTGGAAAGGTTAGCGACCTTAACTATTAAATCTGTTCCTCTCTCCATGTGTGGTGCCCGACCAATTGATTAATTCCAGCATTTTCTGTTCTTACCTTAATTCAGCTCATAGCCCGCAAGGTAGTTGGACAGGTTTCCGATTAAAGCAATTCACTCCTTCTTTTGTCAAAATTGTGACGAAGAAAGAATAATTTTCCCCTCAGTCACCTGCATTTTAAACTAAATGAGGGCGGTCACAGTGGCGCAGTGGTAGAGTTGCTGCCTTATAGCGAATGCAGTGCCGAAGACTCGAGTTCGATCCCGACTACGGGTGCCGTCTGTACGGAGTTTGTACGTTCTCCCCGTGACTTGCGTGGGTTTTCTCCGAGATCTTCAGTTTCCTCCCACACTCCAAAGACGTACAGGTATGTAGGTTAATTGACTTGTTAAATGTAAAAAAAATGTCCCTAGTGTGTGAAGGGTAGTGTTAATATAATGTATGGGGATCGCTGGTTGGCGCGGACCTGGCGGGCCGAAGGGCCTGTTTCCGCGCTGTATCTCTAAACTCTAAACTAAATGGCCATCTCATCACTCTTTAGGGACATAACGTTAATGTGTTTATAGACACAAAATGCTGGAGTAACTCAGCGGGACAGGCAGCACCTCAGTCAGAAGAAGGGTCTCGACCCAAAACGTCACCCATTCCTTCTCGCCAGAGATGCTGCCTGCCCGGCTGAGTTACTCCAGCATTTTGTGTCTATTTTCGATTTAAATCCAGCATCTGCAGTTCTTTCCTACACAAGTTAATGTGTTTGCCTGATTCAGGGCAACACTTCGGAATGTAGTGCTAAGTCAAAGAGTTGTGCAGCATGAAAAGAGGCCCTTTGGCCCAACTTGTACATGTTGATCAAGTAGCCTACCTGAGCTTGTCTCAGATGCCTGTGTTTGGACCATGTCCGTCTAAACCATTACTATCAATGTACCTGTCCAAATGTCTTTAAAATGTTATGATTGATCCGCCTCTACCACGAGTACTTCCTCTGTCAAATCGATGCATATATCCCTTGTGAGAAAGTCACCCCTCAGGACACCTTTAAATCTTTCCCCTCTCACTTTAAATCCATGTTCTCTAGTTTTATATTCCCCTCCCTTGGGATATGCCACTGATAAAAGAATATCAACGGGCCCAGTTGCAATAGGTTGACAATCGCCTTAATAATCAATAGTCCCTGTTGCAAATCAGTTGAGCAAACTCTGTATATTTTCAGGAGTGATAATACGCCACCTGGTCACCCAGTCTAAAGTCAGGTTTTAGGTGACTAAAGGACAAAAAGCGCTGGAGTAACTCAGCGGATCAGGCAGCATCTCAGGAGAACATGGAAAGGCGAGACCTTCTTCAGGTGATTTGATTAGGCTGGTCTGGCTAGTGGTGAGAGGGGGAGTGCCGTCGTGCTTCTGCGGAGGGGCAGGTGGTTGCTAATCCCAGCACAAGAATGAGTGAGAGAGGATGTGTCAAAAAGATTAGCATCTTTCAAGTGGATAAATCGACAAACCTGGATGAAATAATACACAAGACCATTAAGACTGATCCGGCACGGTGGCGCAGCAGTAGAGCGGTTGCCTTACAATGCCAGAGACGGGGGTTCGATCCTGATCATGGCTGCTGTCTGTACGGAATTTGTAGGTTCTCCCCGAGACCTTCGTGTGATTTCTCCGGTTTCCTCCCACACTCCAGAGGCATACTGGTTTGGAGGCTTGGTAAAATTGTAAAATTTGTCCCTAGTGTGTGTGTAAGATAGTGTTATTGTGCAGGGATCTCTGGTCGGCCAGCATGGATTCGGTGGGCTGAAGGGCCTGTTCCCGCGCTGTATCTCTAAATTAAACTAAACTTAATTAAATCCACTGTATCCACTGTATCCGCTGTTCCAGGTGTCAAAAATGCAGTTTTCCTGCCCCCCTCTCCCTCATCTTCACTATGGATGTCCAGTCATTCTACACATCCATCTCCCACCAGGAAGGTCTTAAAGCCGTCCATTTCTTCCTCGACCGCAGAACCAGCCAATTTCCGTCTACAAATACTCTCCTCCGCCTAGCAGAGCTGGTCCTTACCCTCAACAACTTCTCCTTCGACTCTTCCCATTTCCTCCAAATCCAAAGTGTAGCTATGGGCACTCACATGGGCCCCAGCTATGCCTGCCTCTTTGTAGGGTACGTCGAACAATCCCTGTTCCAGGCGTACACTGGCCCTATCTCTGAAATCTATCTCCGCTACATTGACGACTGCATGGGTGCTACCTCCTGCACCCATGCAGAACTCACTGACTTCATCAACCTCACCACTAATTTCCATCCTGCACTCAAATTCACTTGGACCGTCTCCGGCATCTCCCTACCGTTTCTGGATCTCACCGTCTCCATCACAGGAGACAGACTATTGACCAACATTGACTACAAACCTACTGTCAGAATGCTATTTGTTGACTGCAGCTTTTAGACTTTTGAGATACAGTGCGGAAACAGGCCCTCTGGCCCACCAAGTTCGCACTGACTAGTGATCCCTGTACACTAACACTATCCTACACACTAGGGAACATTTGTAATTTAGGTGATGAACACAACACAGTCCTATCAAGGGAGCTGCTGTAGAGATGGTCAAAAGCTTCAAGTTCCTTGGCATCCATATCACCAGCGACCTAACCTGGTCTCCAAGTCAACTATGCGGTGGGCAAGAAAGTGCATAAACATTGTAGGAGCCATTTATGTTTCGACAAGCTACTGTTGGCATATTATATTATTTTGTCGAGATATATCTTGCCGTATTATTTTGCACACTTGGGGGCGGTCATTAGATTCACAGGGTGGTGTATATAGAGGCATAGGGGACAGGAAGTGCCAGGCACAGGGAGGGAGAGCATACAGTTCTCACCAGACCAACGACTGGACAGACCTGGGACCAGACCAGGGGCAGAGCAGCCAGCAACAACTTGCATGCGTAATTAGGAAAGCCTGGTATGTTCATCTCCTTGTTTGTACAACTACTTCAATAAATAACCAACTAAACTGGAAATAATGACTGGAAGATCTGTTCTATTAGGTCTGCGTAAGATCCATCCTACTTTCTGTGTAGTAATGGCAAGTGGAAAAGAAGTCATTGGAAAAGCCGGAAAGTCGCCATTACAAACATATTCCAAGAAGGTTCAACATGACCACAAGGATTCCCTCGAACCTCCACACATGCGCTATAATTTTTTTTGTTGACAGGATACATCTCAGCCTGGTGGCAACTGCCATGCACCACCTGAATCTACAGAGAGTGGTAAACTCAGCCCAGACAATCACAGGCTCAACACTTCCTTCCATCCAGTGCATCTACACAGTGAGTTGTATCAGGAAGGATGGGAGTACCGTCAAGGATCCCTGCCACTCTTCGAGAAGATACAGGAGTTTAAAAGTCATAAGATCATAAGTGATCGGAGCAGAATTAGGCCATTCAGCACATCAAGTCTACTCCGCCAAACTTAAGCAGTTTCTTCCCCACTGCTGACAAACTCCTGAACCAATCACCATTTTCACAGCACCTTTGCATACTCTTAATTTCATCTCAATCAGTTATTATATTTGGAGTCATCGAGTCATACAGCATGGAAACAGGCCAATTGCCCCAACTGACCAACATGCCTCTTCTACACTAGTCGCACCTACCCATATCCTATCCACATGTCCAAATGTCTTTTAAACATTGTAATAGCACCTACCTCAACTACCTCCTCTGGCAGCTCGCTCCATATACCCACAACCTTCTGTGTGAAAAAACTTCCCCACAGATCCCTGTTAACTCTCACCTTAAACCGATGTCATCAGGTTCTTCATTCCCCCAGGAAGAAGACTCTGTGCTTTTAACTTCTATTCCCTTCATGATCTTATACACCTCTATAAGATCACCCCAAAATATACTTTAATATTTGTTGCACATCTGATTGCATTAAAATCTTTGCACCATTCTGCTGTTTTGTATTCTTTGGTGTATTTATTTTTGTATCTTTTACTACTCTATACTGTTTTCTCTGAGCTTCATGCGAACAAGGTATTTCCTTGCACCCTGATGTGTGACAATAAACTAATCTAATCAGTATAAAGCTTCATTTAGAAAGTCGCAGGGTGGACTTGCTAAGGGAAGGTCATATTTGCCAATCGATTTTTTTCAAAACAAGCAGGAACAATGAACACATTGTGTTTGATGTGATCTCCATAGATTTCCAGGAAGTTTTACACATGGCCCTGTTTGGCATTCTGGTCACAAGATTAAAGGTGCAGGGGATCCAAGACAGAATGGCAACTTGGATTCAAGATTTGGCTCCGTGCAGGAAGCAGTGGGTAATGATTATGATTACCGGGCATTTGTGTGACTGGAAGGCTTTTACCAGTGGGGTTCCACAAGGCTCCGCTTTTTAGCACTTTGCTTTTTTGTTGCATATGTTAATAATTTAAACTTAAACGCAGAGAGCACGATGAAGAAGTTTCCAGATGATACAAAAAAAACGGCTGTGTGGTTGAGGGAGGAGGAGAAGAAATGTTCTTCATTTCAGCAAAATTCACATTGGTTCTGATCTGTTTTGCAGAAAAGTGACACTTTCAGGGGGTGAGTTCCAGACTCCAACTGCCCTCCCATGCAAGAAATGCTTCCATCAATCCTTCTACTAATTACTTTAAATCTGTGCTTTGATCCCTCTGCTAAGGGAAATGCATATTCCTGCTTCATAGTTGGCCCACAATCCAGAAAAGTCTAAGGCAAGATTTTTTAGGAAGATGCAGGAAGGCAAAGGGAGATACAATAACTGGGAGGATATTGAAAAGTGTAGAGAAACAAAGAGACCTTGAAGAATATGGTTATTCAAAGGCAACAAGACAAGGTGGCACAGTGGTAGAGTTGCTCCCGCACAGCACCACAGACCCAGGTTCGATCCTGACAACAGGTGCTGTCTGTTTGGAGTTTGTACGTTCTCCCTGTGACCAATATCTTTGGAGTGTGGGAGGAAACCAGAACACCGGCAGAAAACCCATGTGCTCACAGGGAGAACGTACAAACTCCATCCAGTTTCTTCCTATCCCGTCCACATCTCCCCATCATCCCACCTTTATCTGGACCCACCAGCCTCTGACTCATCCCTCCCACTCGCTTCTAGAAATTGGCCATCCTCCCTCAATGCTCTCAGTCCTGATGTGGGATCTCCACTTAAAGCAACCACCACAACTTTGCCTCCACAGATGCTGCCAGAACCCTAATCCTTCCAGCTGTTTGCCTTTTTTTTGCTCCACGTTACAGCATCTGCAGTCTCTTGCGTCTCGTCCCAATACAAGCTGGTGACTGCATAAATATCCAGTGAAGGAGATTAATCCTCTCCCTCTTCACTGTTGCCAGCTCTCCCTTCACTTTTCTTTAAGTTACCCCAGTCGTACAATCTGCGCAAGCCAGATAAAGTGCAGCAAGAAAGCAGTGATTATATGAAGATAATACTGAAGGGAATGGTGTTCCGACATCCGAGTTATCATATCATATCATATATATACAGCCGGAAACAGGCCTTTTCGGCCCACCAAGTCCGTGCCGCCCAGCGATCCCCGTACATTAACACTATCCTACACCCACTAGGGACAATTTTTTACATTTACCCAGCCAATTAACCTACAAACCTGTACGTCTTTGGAGTGTGGGAGGAAACCGAAGATCTCGGAGAAAACCCACGCAGGTCACGGGGAGAACGTACAAACTCCTTACAGTGCAGCACCCGTAGTCAGGATCGAACCTGAGTCTCCGGCGCTGCATTCGCTGTAAAGCAGCAACTCTACCGCTGCGCTACCGTGCCGCCCTTGTTCACCTTGGCATCAGCTTAGATACGATGACTGCATGCAGAGGTCTATTTCCACATGCTCAGGCATCGATTACAAACAGCCTGCAACCAAGCCAGGGGGAAGATAGTGCACACAGTAGCTGCCTGGAGAAAGGAGTTACACACGGGTCCTACCAGAGGATTCAGATGAAGACTTTGATGAGATATTCGAGAGTAGGAGCCTGGTTCAATTCAATCCAATGATTCAATTATACTTTATTGTCACATGTATCTAGGTGAAGTGAAACTCTTTGTTTTTGCGTACCATACACAAAGATCACAAAGAGTCGGCATGTTTCTGGCGGCAACAAAGTTACAAAACTATTCATTAGTCATAGATAGACCCAAAATGCTGGAGTAACTCAGCATCTCTGGAGAGAAGGAATGGTGACGTTTCGGTTTGAGACCCTTCTTCAGGACATCATTAGAGTCATGTTGGTCTCTCTTTGTTCTCGGTGGCGGAGCCCGCCCGCCTCTTCGCAGCCGGTCCTCAGCCCAACCACCGGCATTCTGTGGCCCAACCACCAGTAGTTCGGCCCCGCCGCACGTCCCAGGCACGTTTCACCGCCACCACCACCCACACATCCCGCGGTTTCTTCGGTGAAACACTTGGTGTGTTGTGATGGCCGCCATAAAGGGCGCTTGTTATTAATGAATACGGAGAAATTTGGTAGCCACAACCAATAGAACTGGGAAGGCCACCTCTCCTCGTTTGAACGTAGTGGCCAGCTCCATCTAAACGCCTGTACGAACAACTATGTGATGTGCCCAAAGTCTATCCCCTTCACCCACTTCCTCCGTCTACACCTCATCTGCGCCCGGGATGAGGTGTTTCACACTAGGGCATCAGAGATGTCCTCATTCTTCAGGAAACGGGGCTTCCCCTCTTCCATTATAGATGAGGCTCTCACTAGGGCCTCCTCTATATCCCGCAGCTCCGCTCTTGCTCCCCCTCCCCCCATTCGTAACAAGGACAGAATCCCCCCTCGTTCTCACCTTCCATCCCACCAGCCAGCGTATCCAACAAATCATCCTCCAACATTTCCGTCACCTCCAACGGGACCCCACTACTGGCCACATCTTCCCATCCCCTCCCCTTTCTGCATTCCGCAGAGACCGCTCCCTCCGTAACTCCCTGGTCCACTCGTCCCTTCCTACCCAAACCACCCCATCTCCGGGCACTTTCCCCTGCAACTGCAGGAGATGCAACACCAGTCCCTTTACCTCCCCCCTCAACTTCATCCAAGGACCCAAACAGTTTTTCCAGGTGAGACAGAAGTTCACCTGCACCTCCTCCAACCTCATCTATTGTATGCGCTGCTCTAGATGTCAACTTCTTTACATTGGCGAAACCAAACGCAGGCTCGCCGATCGTTTCGCTCAACACCTTCGCTCAGTCCGCCTTAACTAACCTGATCTCCCGGTGGCTGAGCACTTCAACTCCCCCTCCCACTCCCACCTTCATTATCACCTCTTCCACAGCCAACAATGGACTGTTGTGGGCTCTACTTTTCCCAGGTCATCGGTGCCGGCTCTGATTTTCTGTCCCTTTTCATACCTCTAGTTTCATTCGTCCGACTCTAGGTCTGAAAAAGGGTCTCGACCCAAAACGTCACCTATTCTTTCTCTCCAGAGATGCTGCCAGACTCATTGAGTTCCTCCAGCATTCTGTGTCTATCTTTGGTTTAAACCAGCATCTGCAGTTTCTGCCGACACACAAGCTTGATTTAGTTTAGTTTATTGTCACGTGTACCGAGGTACAGTGAAAAGCTTTTTTGTTGCGTGCTATGCAGTCAGCGGAAATACTTTACACGATTACAATCAATCCTTTCAGAGTGTACAGATACAGGGTAAAGGAAATAACATTTAGTGCAAGATAGCAGTCCAGTAAAACGGAGTCTGGTGATGCTCTCTTTCAAGCTTCTGTACCTTTTGCCCGACGGGTGAAAGGGAAAGGAGGAATGACCAGGCAAAGTGATTATTCTCTGATCGTTAATGACACCCTTGGTCGCAGCAGTGGATCACGAAGCACAGGTCTATTGCCTTCTCTCTAGATGCCAACAGTTAATCGTCTACCACTGCCAACTCCACCAGTCATCTTGAGGCAGTAGGAAAGCAAGTTAGAAACTCGTGCCAAGGTGGCTCCTGGGATATCCTGCAACTTGGGGTCATCCTCCAACCTATCAGCTCTCCGCAGATAGTCCATCAACCGAGCTAATGGTACCAGCGAAGGAGCAGGAAGCAGCAGAGTTCAGTCCAGTTTCGAGGCATGGCGCAGAAACTGGCCCTTTGGCCCACCGGGTCCGTGCCGACCAGCAATCCCCGCACACCTACACTATCCCACACACGCAATTATACCAAGTCAATTAACTTACAAACCTGTACATCTTTGGAGTGTGGGAGGAAACCGGAGCACCTGGAGAAAACCCAAGCAGGTCACGGAGAGAACGTACAAACTCTGTACAGACAGCACCGGTAGTCAGGATCAAACCCGGGTCTCTGGCGCTGTGAGGCAGCAACTCTACCGCTGCGCCACCGTGCGAGGTGGCGAGGAATGCAGAAAGGTGACTATTTTTATATTTGTGTGCAATTCACCTAGACACCAAACTCTCCTGCCTGCCCTCCACATCCACAAACCCAGCATCACTGCTGAGCAAGAAGAAATTTCAGGGTAGAGAGAGAGAAAGAGAGATCAAAAAGAAAAGAGGGCAGGAAACAGATGAAGAACTGAGGAAAAGAAACAAGGCAAACCACCTTTTTCTTTGAAGCCGAAACCAATGGTGGATGTTTTGGGAAAAATAACCCTTATATATTTGAGACACAGATGAGGGAACTTTCCAGCAACAAATGCTTTCTTGTTGGGCCCCCATCTCCTACGGACAGACTACCCTTATTCTCCTTCTGCACAGACGCCACTTTCCCTTCTGCTGAACACACTGGAGCAGCAGCTCTGAGGCAGAATTGTTCGGAGAATGCAGACCTCTGGTTGGTTGCCGCGGCGACAGACATACCACAACTCTGACCCCAGAGGAGGGTTACGTTCTGTCCCGGCAGGGAGTCCGAGGCAGCTGCTCCACAGCTGTTGTATCCTTCCCTCTCCCACTACGCCCCACTCTCGCCCGCTGCTCCCCCCCACCACCCCCCACCTCAACCCATCCACAAAGTACCTCTCACAAAACAAAATGCGACTAACAAAATAAATACAGAACCAGGTTCACAAGAAGCTAATCCTCACTTTAGTTTCAAAAACCCAGGGTTAGAGTGTCACACAAACAGGATGTTGTTGTTTGATTGTTTGCAAGAACAAGTTTAGAGAAAAGATTATTGCTTCAAGGAGTTTATTTCTTGCCCATGGCACATTTTATTCCAAACAGAAATATCTCCAGCAGACTTTGCCCCACTGAGTTTCTCCTTTGTACTCTTATTTTGCCTCTCGCGGGTGGGACAACCATGCAACTTTCACACAACCGGGCTGAGTTCACCCATGAGGGGATCCAGCTTTAAATAAAACTCCTTGAACAATTCTGCGGAATGAAAGAGAAATACACGCTCGGAAAAAAAAATCCAGGTGGATCAGTGAAAGAAAGAATTCAGGCTTCAGCTTCACATATGTTCAGATATCGCCTTAAAATAATATTTAATGTGGGTGAATATTTCACATTGTTCATCTCAAAAGGGCCTCGAAAGGGACTTCTAACTGCAACTTAAAAAGGAATCGGTTACTTCGCGACACATAAAAGACTGACCTCTAGTTGGGAAGGTTCTGTGTGGATCAGAATCGCCCTTTGGCAAACAGCACTGCCAATTTATTCTGCCTCGCTGATTCCTCTCTCTTACCACAAATGTTGGAAACCTCTTTTTAACCCCTGGCTGAGATTTATTGACTAATGATTCCCTTGAAACTTTGGGGTCTAATGTGTGGTTAAAGATTTTCAAGCAAGCCTCTCAGTTTAGAGACGCACAGAGTGGAAACAGGCCCTTCGGCCCACCGAGTCCACGCCGGCCATCGATCACCCGTTCACACTAGTTCTGTTATCCCACTTTCTCATCCACTCACCACACATTAGGGGCAATTTACAGAGTCCACTTAACCAACAAACCCGCACGTCTTTGAGACACGAGAGGAAATTGGAGGACCTGAAGGAAATCTACACAGTTACAGGTAGAATATGCAAACTCCACACAGGCAGCAACTTAGATCAGGACTACCCCAGGTGTCTGTTGTTGTGAGACGTTGCAAGGCAGCAGCTCTACATTGTGCTGCCCCTTCTGGAATAGATCACGAGTTTCCGAACAGCAATAGAAACTACAGTTTCTATATAGATTAGAGATAGGAAGAACTCACATTGGCCCATTTCTGTGCAACTTAAAATTCCAATGTACTTGAGCATGTAGCAGTATGAGCAGGTAACAGGCAAGTGTTACCGAGTTGCAGTGAAAAAAAAAACCTTTCGCAGTACCTCAGTACATGTGAAAATAATAAGCTAATACCAATACATGAAGCTGGAGCAACTCAGCGGGACAGACCTTTATTCAGTCTGAAGAAGGGTCTCGACCCAAAACGTCACCCATTCCTTCTCTCCAGAGAGGCTGCCTGTCCAGCTGAGTTCCTCCAGCATTTTGTGTTTATCTTTGGTTTAAACCAGCATCTGCAGTTCCTTCCTACCCAATATATGAAGGTGACAGACAAGGGCTAAGGTCTTGCTCCCACAATGGTCATAGCCAACCAACATTCCTTCAAGTAGCATATGAATGAAAGTCAAGAAACGTTCAAGAATCAAACACATTCATGTGGCTTGAGTCAGATATAGTCCAAATCAGCTAAGAGCTGTAGCCAGTCAAAAAGTACACCTCAGACAATCAGAGGATGAAAGACACCTCCTACATGACCACCCTTTGCTACCTCAGCGTTTGAAATCACGCAGAAGTTTCCCCTCTTCTGTCCATCCCCTGGATTGCAATGCATTGTCCAGAAGGCTCAAACCCTGGGAAGAGAGACTAGAGAAATCTCCGGAAGACATTCACATGGCAATCGATCCCTCTGAGAAACTCCCACCAGGTTCCGACCAACCGTGGATAACCTGGCGCAGTCTCAACAGACTGCGGAGAGGCATGGGGAGGAGCAAACCGAACATGCTGAAGTGGGGATACACTGAAGATGCGGCAGACCGCGAGTGTGGACGGGGCCTCCAGACTATGGAACATCCCCTGAGCTGTGACATGCTCTTGCAGAGGCCAACGACATGGCACTAAAATTTGCTCGCGATTGGCAAACAGTTGTGTGCTGACACGAATAAATAAAAGCTCAGGTTGACAGATTTAATTTCCCAAAAGACAACCGTGCACCGCATCGTTTTTAAAAAATAAAAAATGCAAGAGCTTTATGCGTAACATTACTGAGACTGGCTTTATTACCAGATTTTTTTAGTTATCCAAATTTAAATTCCACAGCTGTCATGGTGGGATTCAAACTCATGTTACAGGCTGCTAGACCAGTAACTTAACCACTGCATGACTCTGTTGTGTTAACAACCGTACAGGGGGAGTACAGAAAGACTGCAGTGGTTCAACATGGTAACCCAATGCCACTTTCCCAAGGGCAATTGGGCACAGGAAATAATGCCCAGATCTCACCCCCAAAAAATTAAAACTAAACTAAAATAATTGAGTGTTGAACATCAGAGAAGCAGATACTACATGTTCTCCATATTCCCTATAGGTAATTCCCTATATTCATATATATTGTACAAGCATATTCCCTATGGGAATACAAACCAAAGGGTACAAGAGCTGCTACCTCACAGCGCCAGAGACTCGGGTTCAGTCCTGACCTTGGGTGCTGGCTGTGTGAAGTACGCACGTTCTCCCTGTGACCATGTGATCACCTCCAGGTGATCTGGTTTCCTCCCACATCCAAAAGACGCGCGGGTTTATTAATTGGCCTGTGTAAATATCCCCCAGTGTGCTGGGAGTGGATGAGAAAGTGGGATAACATCGAATTAGTACGAATGGTCGATGGTCAGCGTGGGGCCGATGGGTGAAGGTCTATCTTTTCCACAGTGCATCTTTCAATCAATCAACCAATCAATCAATCAATCCATCAGTAATCCAATTGAATTGAATGCAGTGGTACTTTCAATCTATTAGATTTTATTGAAATATAAATGTAAGATTATCAGGCCTGAAAACTAAATTAACCAGATTATAATGAAGAGATAAAAGATTGAGCAAACAGTGAAGGAAGAGGAGATGGCATTTAATTTTTTACAATATTATCTTTACAACAAAAGAATTAACAAGAAAGGGCGTTACAGTGGCGCAGTGGTAGAGTTGCTGTCTTATAGCACCAGACCCTGGTTCGATCCTGACTTCGGGTACTGTCTGTATAGAGATTGCACGTTCTCCCCGTGACCGCATGGGTTTTCTCCAGGAGCTCCAGTTTCCTACCACACTCCAAAGACGAACAGGTTTGTAGGCTAATTGGTAAAATTATAAATTGTCCCTAGTAGGAATTGTAGGATGGTGTTAGTGTATCGACTCAGTGGGCCGAAGGGCCTGGTTCCATGCTGTATCTCTAAACTAAACTAAAGAAATAAGCAAAACGAGGAGAACTTAGAAATAGAGAACAGATGAATAACCAAAGGCAAAAACTATCATAAAACCTGGTGTGTGGTAGAAAAACAAAGAACAGCAAAAGGTGATAAAATAGATGGTAAGATCTACTGAGAGTTTGGGGAGGGATGAAATTCAGTCCCTTGCGAGGAGGGGTGACATAAGGACTGACGATGGAGAGTCACTGTGGATAGAGTTGAGAAATTGTGAAGGTAAGAAGACTCTAATGGGAATTATCTACAGGCCCCCAAACAGTAGCCCAGATATAGGGTGTAAATTGCAGCAGGAGTTAAAACTGGCATGTAACAAAGGTAATGCCACTGTGGTTATGGGGGATTTCAATATGCAGGTAAACTGGGAAAATTTGCATTAGGCAAGAAACAGTATTAGGTAGACTGAAGGTTGATAAATCCCCAGGGCCTGATGGTCTGCATCCTAGGGTACTCAGGGAGGTGGCTCTAGAAATCGTGGACGCATTGGTGATCTTATAGAGACGTATATAAATTCTAAAAGGACTGGACAAGCTAGATGCAGGAAAAATGTTCCTAATGTTGGCAGAGTCCAGAACCAGGGGCCACAGTCTGAGAATAAAGGGGAGGCCATTTAAAACTGAGATGAGGAGAAACTTTTTCACCCAGAGCGTTGTGAGTTTGTGGAATGCTCTGCCACAGAAGGCAGTGGAGGCCAATTCACTGGATGAATTTTAAAGAGTTAGATAGAGCTCTAGGGGCTAGTGGAATCAAGAGATTTGGAGAGAAGGCAGGCATGGGTTAATGATTGTGGATGATCGGCCATGATCACAATGAATGGCTGTGCTGGCTCGAAGGGCCGAATGGCCTCCTCCTGCATCTATTTTCCATGTTTCTATGTTTCTAGTATGAATATAAATAAATGTTTTGGTGTAATTAAGGGAAAGATAGTCACAAGTACTGTGAACCCTTTGAAAATGATAATGGTTATAATGTAAATGGGAGATTTAATGATGGGCATGTTGAATGTTTTATTTTCTTATAGGAGAAGATAACATTACAAGGATGTGAATATCGAATCAGGAAAGTGGAAATCACCATAATTAATGCAAAGAAAGAAGCAGAAAGTAAGTATCAGCTGAAAGAATAAGAAAATAACTGCAGATGCTGGTACAAAAAGAAAGGTATTTATTCACAAAATGCTGGAGTAACTCAGCAGGTCAGGCAGCATCCCAGGAGAGAAGGAATGGGTGACGTTTCGGGTCGAGACCCTTCTTCAGACTGAAGACTTCTCTCCTGAGATGCTGCCTGACCTGCTGAGTTACTCCAGCATTTTGTGAATAAATACCTTCGAGCTGAAAGAATGATCAATTCCTGGGTGTTAATGGCTTCCATCCAAAAGTGTGGATTGTGGAGAACCAGCCCTGACTTCTCAAGTGCAGGCCATGCTCGATAATTCTCTTTGTTGAAGATCCACAAACCTCTCCATCGATGGATCGGAGGTGGAGAGGTTCAACAATTTCCTGGGAGTGCATATCCCTGAGGGCGGCACGGTAGCGCAGCGGTAGAGTTGCTGCTTTACAGCGAATGCAGCGCCGGAGATTCAGGTTCGATCCTGACTACGGGTGCTGCACTGTAAGGAGTTTGTACGTTCTCCCCGTGACCTGCGTGGGTTTTCTCCGAGATCTTCGGTTTCCTCCCACACTCCAAAGACGTACAGGTATGTAGGTTAATTGGCTGGGTAAATGTAAAAATTGTCCCTAGTGGGTGTAGGATAGTGTTAATGTACGGGGATCGCTGGGCGGCACGGACTTGGTGGGCCGAAAAGGCCTGTTTCCGGCTGTATATATATGATATGATATGATAAGATCTGCCTTGGACCCAGCACATTGATGCAATCGTAAAGGGTGCCCCATCAACACCTCTGCTTCCTCAGAAGATTGAGGAGATTCTGTATAACAACGAATATTGAACTTCTACAGATGTACGGGTGGGAGCACATTGACTGGTTGCATCGCAGTCTGGCAACTCGAACTCTCAGGAACAAAGGAGATAACAAAAAGCGGTGAACAATGCCCGGTCCACCACGGGTACTGACCTCCCTGCCATCGAAGGCGCTGCCTCTAAAAGGCAGCCAGCATCATCAAGAACCCACACCACCCTGGCCACACTCTCATTTCACTCCTTCCATCGGAAAGAAGGTATAGCAGCCTGAAAACTGTAATGTCCAGGTTGGGCGGCACGGTAGCGCAGCGGTAGAGTTGCTGCTTTACAGCGAATGCAGCGCCGGAGACACAGGTTCGATCCTGACTACGGGTGCTGCACTGTAAGGAGTTTGTACGTTCTCCCCGTGACCTGCGTGGGTTTTCTCCGAGATCTTCGGTTTCCTCCCACACTCCAAAGACGTACAGGTATGTAGGTTAATTGGCTGGGTAAATGTAAAAATTGTCCCTAGTGGGTGTAGGATAGTGTTAATGTACGGGGATCACTGGGCGGCACGGACTTGGAGGGCCGAAAAGGCCTGTTTCCGGCTGTAGATATATGATATGATATGATAAGAACAGTTCTTCTCAACAACCATCAGGCTATTGAACACTGTGTGTAGGAAAGGACTGCAGATGCCGGTTTAAATCGAAGGTGGACACAAAATGCTGGAGTAACGCAGCGGGACAGGCAGCATCTCAGGAGAGAAGGAATGGGTGACGTTTCGGGTCGAGACCATTCTTCGGTCTGAAGAAGGGTCTCGACCCGAAAGGTCACCCATTCCTTCTCTCCTGAGATGCTACCTGTCCCACTGAGTTGCTCCAGCATTTTGTGTCTACAATAGACAATAGACAATAGGTGCAGGAGTAGGCCATTCAGCCCTTCGAGCCAGCACCGCCATTCAATGCGATCATGGCTGATCACTCTCAATCAGTACCCCGTTCCTGCCTTCTCCCCATACCCCCTCACTCCTCTATCCTTAAGAGCTCTATCCAGCTCTCTCTTGAAAGCGTCCAACGAACTGGCCTCCACTGACTTTTGAGGCAGAGAATTCCACACCTTCACCACTCTCTGACTGAAAAAGTTCTTCCTCATCTCCGTTCTAAATGGCCTACCCCTTATTCTTAAACTGTGGCCCCTTGTTCTGGACTCCCCCAACATTGGGAACATGTTTCCTGCCTCTAATGTGTCCAATCCCCTAATTATCTTATATGTTTCAATAAGATCCCCCCTCATCCTTCTAAATTCCAGTGTATACAAGCCTAATTGCTCCAGCCTTTCAACATACGACAGTCCCGCCATTCCGGGAATTAACCTAGTGAACCTACGCTGCACGCCCTCAATAGCAAGAATATCCTTCCTCAAATTTGGAGACCAAAACTGCACACAGTACTCCAAGTGCGGTCTCACCAGGGCCCTGTACAACTGTAGAAGGACCTCTTTGCTCCTATACTCAACTCCTCTTGTTACGAAGGCCAACATTCCATTGGCTTTCTTCACTGCCTGCTGTACCTGCATGCTTCCTTTCAGTGACTGATGCACTAGGACACCCACATCTCGTTGAACATCCCCTCTTCCTAACTTGCTATTGAACATTACAAATTCCAACTAAACTCTAAACTGCCAACTGCCTTGGGTTGCACTGGGAACTTTGGGCTTTGTTTTCTTTTTTCACTATATCGGGTTTTTTTTCATTTATTAAACTTTTTTTTGTCAGCTCATTATATTGTCTATTGAGTACAGTGCTTACAAAGCTGTAAAGCTGCAAGTAAGATTGTTCAGTTTCGGGACACATGACAATAAAACACTACTGACACTTGTTTTAGTTTGTGAAATTGTGCCTGAATCCAAAGATGGGGATGACCTGTGGACATTATTTAAACAGACTTCCAGAAGCCATCAGGTTCTTTTGGCTCCTTTCAAATCAATTGACCAAAGAAAGAACTTGTATATAAGAGAAACCCATGTGTTTAACATAATGGAAAAAAGAAGCCAGTCAATTCACACACAGCAACTACACACCAGCAACAATGCAAGAATGAGCTGATAACATCTGCACCATTGATTAGGGGACAAAGGAGAACCTTTCTCTTCAAAGTAGTGCAGCAGCATTTTTTAGATCAGTGAATACTCTGAATGATAGGTGATACATTTCTAAATTCAGCAGCAGATTGTAAATACACTGTACATACCCAGTGGTAGTTTCTGGAGAGAAGGAATGGGTGAGTTTGCGGAAGTGGTTACGGACTTCATTGCCACAATAGCCGATACCATCATCCCCACGGTAAGGGTCAGTATCTTCCCTAACCAAAAACCCTGGGTGGACAGGTCTATTCGCGTGGCCTTGAATGCTCGCACCGCTGCTTACAACTCCGGCCTGGCATCCGGCAACATGGACGACTACAAGGGAGAGTCCTACCGACTGCGAAGGGCAGTGAAGGATGCAAAAAAGAGGTACCGGGACAAGATGGAGTCACAGATGGAGCAGCAGGACACCAGGCGCCTTTGGCAGGGGCTACGGACTATAACTAGCTACAGGTCCAGCACCCCCTCAACCGGAAGTGCCGGCTCCTCCTTAGCTGATGACCTGAACTCTTTTTACGCACGGTTTGAGACGGGTAACACCACCAGCCCGCCGTCTAAAAACAGCACCGAAGGGGCGCTGGCTAGCGAGGCTGGAGGGGGATCCATCGCCGGGGATGCGCACACATTCTCGGTGTCCGAGCATGAGGTGAGGTGGGCTCTGACGCGTGTGAACACGAGGAAAGCTGGAGGCCCAGATGGTATATCTGGGCGAGTACTAAAGTCTTGTGCTACTCAGCTTGCTCCAGTGCTCACCACAATATTCAACCTCTCCTTGGCAAAGTCCGTGGTCCCTGCATGCTTCAAACGATCCATCATTGTACCGGTGCCAAAGAATGCCTCTCCAGCTTGTTTAAATGACTACCGACCGGTGGCCCTCACCTCGGTTGTCATGAAATGCTTTGAGAGGCTAGTAAAGAAGCACATCTGCGCCCTCCTTCCTCGCAACATGGACCCACTACAGTTCGCATACCGTCCGAACAGGTCCACGGATGATGCGGTCTCCCAGGTTCTACACACCGCTCTCTCTCATCTGGACAACCAGGGGGGCTATGTGAGGATGCTGTTCATTGACTTTAGTTCAGCATTCAACACAATAGTCCCCAGCAGACTAGTTGAGAAGCTGCTGGAACTGGGGCTTAGAACCCCTCTGTGTGCCTGGGTCCTGGACTTTCTCACTGCCAGGCCCCAAGTGGTCAGGATGGGGGAACACACATCTAGCTCCCTCACCCTGAACATAGGATCCCCCCAGGGCTGCGTCCTTAGCCCCCTACTGTACTCCCTGTACACACATGACTGTGGGGCCAGGTTCAGCTCAAACTCCATCATCAAGTTTGCTGATGACACTGTGGAGGTGGGCCGGATCTCCAACAACAATGAGAAGGCCTACCGGGAGGAGGTGGCTGATCTGGCACTCTGGTGTCAGGACAATAGCCTCCTCTTGAATGTCACTAAAACAAAGGAGCTGATTGTGGACTTCAGAAGGGCTAAACATCCAAGGACGTACACGCCACTCGAGATAAATGGGTCTATTGTGGATAGGGTGAGCAGTTTCAAATACTTGGGAGTCCGCATCGCAGAGGATCTGACGTGGGCAACGCACATTGCCGCACTGGTGGGTAAGGCTAAGCAGCGCCTTTACCACCTTAGACAACTGAGGAAATTCAGAGTGTCGCTGAGGATCCTTCATTGCTTCTACTCTGGGGCTGTAGAGAGCATCCTGTCCGGCAACATTACAGTCTGGTTTGGGAACAGCTCTGCCCAGGACAGGATGGCCCTGCAGAGAGTAGTGCGTTCGGCAGAACGCACCATGGGAACTACACTCGTCCCCCTGCAGGACCTATACATCCGGAGGTGCAGATCCAGAGCAAGCAAGATCATGAGGGACCCCTGCCACCCCAGTAACGGACTGTTCCAGATGCTACGATCAGGCAAACGCCTCCGCTGTCACACTGTGAAAACGGAGAGGATGAGACGGAGCTTTTTCCCACAGGCCATCAGGACTGTCAACTTTTATAACCCCAGAGACTAAATTTTTGTCGACACTTTTTGTGCTATGTTTAGTAACTTATTAACTTTATTTATATGCTGTAACTGTAATTCTTTTTGTGCACAACCCGCAGGCATTGCCACTTTCATTTCACTGCACATCGAGTATGTGTATGTGACAAATAAATTTGACTTGACTTGATGTTTCGGGTTGAGACCCTTCCTCAGACTGAAGAAGGGTCTCGACCCGAAACATCATCCATTCCTTCTCTCCAGAGATGCTGCCTGTCCCGCTGAGTTACTCCAGCTTTTTGTATCTGTCTTCGGTTTAAAACAGCATCTGCAGTTCCTTCTACACACACACACACACACATATACTAGACCAAGTTGGGCCCATTCCGCATAGAGGGGGAAGAGGCAAGGGGAGAGGGTGTCAGTGAGTGAGCCCTGGAATCAAAGCCTCTCCTGTATTGGTGTAGCACCCTGAAGCCCCCACTCAATCCCCCTTACCCCCCCCCCCCCCACTGACCCACTCCATCCCCCCTACCCCACCCCTACTTGCACCTCCCCTGCCCCAACCCCACTCCCCGCAGCCCTGCCTCCACCCCCCTTCCCCCCTCCCCACCCCTATTCCCCCCCCACTCTCCCTGCCCGCACCCCACTCTCCCACCCACCCCAATCTTCCCTCCTCCCCACCCCCACTATTCCCTCCTCCCCACACCACCCTGCCATTCTCCCCAGCCCTAGTCTTCCCCCCCACCCCCACTCTCTCCTCCCCCACCCCCCACTCTCACTCTCCCCCACCCCCCCCTTTCACCCCCACCCCCCTTTCCCCCCCACACCCCCCTTTCCCCCATCCCCCTTTCTCCGTGTGGTAACGGTGCGGCACGCTGGGCCCGGGCGATAGCGGGGACTCGAGGACGCGGTGGGTTGAAGGGAAGGATGAGTGGACCATCAGTCCGATCATCTCCCTCCTGCTCGGAGTGTCCCCCGGGTGTGGGAGAGTGAGGAGAGAGAGGAGGGAAGCGAGGGGAGAGAGGAGAGGGGAGCCCCTGATTCCAGGCGGACGGCTCCGCTAACAGCGTCCATCTTGTTTGTGCGAGTGAAGAGAGAGGCCGTGCCCTCTGGTGACGTCATACGCACAGCATTTTGAAAAATGTGTTTAGAAATGAAATGTTTTAAACTTTAAAATGTCTCTAACTTAAAAAATATAAGACCAATTTGAATAAAACTTGTTACAAACAGTCGGCAGTAGGGTGGTGATTAAGGTGGCGCAAAAATTGTGGTGCTATGGTTTACCGTTTTGGCTGCAGGTTTCAAAATCACAGATATATATATATATATATACATACAAATATATATATATATATATAAGAAAATAACTGCAGATGCTGGTACAAATCGATTTATTCACAAAATGCTGGAGTAACTCAGCAGGTCAGGCAGCATCTCGGGAGAGAAGGAATGGGTGACGTTTCGGGTCGAGACCCTTCTTCAGACTGATGTCGGGGGTGGGACAAAGGAAGGATATAGGTGGAGACAGGAAGATAGAGGGAGATCTGGGAAGGAGGAGGGGAAGGGAGGGACAGAGGAGCTATCTGAAGTTGGAGAAGTCGACGTTCATACCACCGGGCCGCAAACTGCCCAGGCGAAATATGAGGTGCTGCTCCTCCAATTTCCGGCGGGCCTCACTATGGCACTGGAGGAGGCCCATGACAGAGAGGTCAGACTGGGAATGGGAGGGGGAGTTGAAGTGCTGGGCCACCGGGAGATCAGTGGCGTTAATGCGGACCGAGCGCAGGTGTTCAGCGAAGCGATCGCCGAGCCTGCGCTTGGTTTCGCCGATATAGACGAGTTGACATCTAGAGCAGCGGATGCAATAGATGAGGTTGGAGGAGGTGCAGGTGAACCTTTGTCTCACCTGGAAAGAATGTTTGGGTCCTTTGATGGAGTTGAGGGGGGAGGTAAAGGGACAGGTGTTGCATCTCGTGCGGTTGCAAGGGAAAGTGCCCGGGGTTAGGGTGGTTTGGGTAGGAAGGGACGAGTGGACCAGGGAGTTGCGGAGGGAACGGTCTCTGCGGAATGCAGAGAGGGGAGGGGATGGGAAGATATGGCCAGTGGTGGGGTCCTGTTGTAGGTGACGGAAATGTTGGTGGATGATATATATATATATATATATAAGATCTGAGTTTTAGTAAGATTAGATAGATAGATAGATAGATAGATAGATAGATAGATAGATAGATAGATAGATAGATAGATAGATAGATAGATAGATAGATAGATAGATAGATAGATAGATAGATAGATAGATAGATAGATAGATAGATAGAGAGATAGAGAGAGATAGAGCGATAGATAGATAGACAGACAGACAGACAGACATACATACATGTAACAAACAATAATAGTGCAACAATAACAATCTGGGTAGTTCAGAGCTTATTGGTGGTATCACAAAATGCTTGAGTAACTCAGCGGGTCAGGCAGCATGTTTGGGACACATGGCTTCACAGGTGTTTGTAATTGCTCAGATGTGTTTAAATGCCTCCTTAATGCAGGTAAAAGAGAGCTCTCAGCACCCAGTCTTTCCATCACCTTTGGAAACTTTTATTGCTGTTTATCAACATGTGGACCAAAGTTGTGCCAATGAAAGTCAAAGAAGCCATTATGAGACTGTGAAACAAGAATAAAACTATTAACAGACATCAGCCAAATCTTAGTATAAGAAAATAACTGCAGATGCTGGTACAAATCGATTTATTCACAAAATGCTGGAGTAACTCAGCAGGTCAGGCAGCATCTCGGGAGAGAAGGAATGGGTGACGTTTCGGGTCGAGACCCTTCTTACCCGAAACATCACCCATTCCTTCTCTCCTGAGATGCTGCCTGACCTGCTGAGTTACTCCAGCATTTTGTGAATAAATCAGCCAAATCTTAGGCTTACCAAAATCAACTGTTTGGAACATCATTAACAAGAGAGCACTGGTGAGCTTACTAATCGCAAAGGTACTGGCAGGCCAAGGAAGACCTGCACAGCTGATGACAGAAGGATTATCTCGATAATAAAGAAAAATCCCCAAACACCTGTCCGACAGATCAGAAACACTCTTCAGGAGTTAGGTGTCGATTTGTCAATGGCCACTGTCCGCAGAAAACTTCATGAACAGAAATACCGAGCCTACACTGCAAGATGCAAACCACTGATTAGCTGCAAAAATAGGATGGTCAGGTTACAGTTTGCCAAGAAGTACTTAAAAGAGTAACCACAGTTCTGGAAAAGGATCTTGAGGACAGATGAGACGAAGATTAACTTATATCAGAGTGATGGCAAGAGCAAAGTATGGAAGAGAGAAGGAACTGCCCAAGATCCAAAGCATACCACCTCATCTGTGAAACACAGTGGTGGGGGTGTTATGGCCTGGGCATATATGGCTGCTGAAGGTACTGGCTCACTTATCTTCATTGATGATACAACTGCTCATGGTAGTAGCATAATGAATTCTGAAGTGTACAGACACATCCTATCTGCTCAAGTTCAAACAAATGCGTCGAAACTCAATGGCTGGCAGTTCATTCTACAGCAAGTCAATGATCCCAAACATACTGCTAAAGCAACAAAGGAATTTTTCAAAGCTAAAAAATGGTCAATTCCTGAGTGGCCAAGTCAATCACCCGATCTGAACCCAATTGAGCATGCCTTTTATTTGGTGAAGAGAAAACTGAAGGGGACTAGCCCCCAAAACAAGCATAAACTAAAGATGGCTGCAATAAAGGCCTGGCAGAGCATCACCACAGAAGACACCCAGCAACTGGTGATGTCCACGAATCGCAGACTTCAAGCAGTCATGGCATGCAAAGGATATGCAACAAAATACTAAACATGACTACTTTCATTTACATGACCTTGCTGTGTCCCAAACATTATGGTGCCCTGAAATGGAGGGACTATGTATAAACACTGTTGTAATTTCCACATGGTGAAACCAAAATATATAAAAATGGCCTTTATTAAAATATGACAATGTGCACTTTAACCACGTGATTTTTTTCTGTTATAAATCTCAAATTGTGGAGTACACAGGCAAATAAATAAATGATGGGTCTTTGACCCAAATATTATGGAGGGCACTGTATCTCTGGCACAAAGTGCTGGAGTAACTCAGCGGGTCCAGCAGCATCACGAGGGAAAAAGGATAGGTGACGTTACTTGTACATTTTCCACCGTAGCCCATTTGGGAGCAGTGTCCTTTCACAGCGCAGGGACTGGGTAAAACCATTCCCTGGGTAGACTCCTCAAGGAGATTTACTTCAACGTTATTAATCTGATTAGCCCCGTATTCCATTATTTTAAATGGAAAACACTGTTTCGGAGTGAAGTAAAAAGGCCAGAATTTCTTCAACAACTCAGCTGGACGTCTGCCACGATCATACAGAAGCCCTTTAATAAACCTCTATCGGCACATCTGGATCAATCAAATTAAACATTTACTAGACTGAAGAATGGCTTGTTCTCAAAATACTTTTTTTTTTCTGAATAAAATCATTTATTACTCATTTCCCCTTTTCTCCGGTTCCATCTGGTGAATGTTCTGACTCCCACATGGAACTGCGCTCCACCCACTTGTTTTCCTCCACCTCCTCGATGAAAAAGGCAATTTTTCACACATCTAAACAGCCAGAGCCCGTCTAGACGGTGAAGCTCAATTGCAGATGTGCCAAGACACCCTGTGACAGCCATTACAGACCACCCCTTCATCCCCAACACTAACGCATCATGGCCTTCCGCGCTTTGCACATTACACGAACAACTTTGCAGCAACTGAGCAGTGACCTGGACAGTGTTGAAAGATTCATTTTCAGCGAGCCAACATTTTATCCAAGACCCTACTGGTGGGAAATTCAGTGCTGCACAAGTCAATGATGAGGTGAACTACTCAACAGGTCATGTCTGAAGAAGGGTCTCAACCCGAAACGTAACCCATTCCTTCTCTCCAGAGATGCTACCTCTCCTGCCGAGTTACTCCAGCTTTTTGTGTCTTTCTTCAGTTTAAACCGGCATCTGCAATCCCTCCTTACACACTGCAATATCAAAGGTGCTTCCTTTCTGCAGTGGGACAGGCACATGTACAAATAAGGAGTAGAAACAAGGAAGTCCCTCGACCTGAAACGTCATCTGTCCATGTTCTCCAGAGGTGCTACCTGACCTGCTGAGTTACTTCAGCACTTTGTGTCCTTTAGTGCATTAACCAGCATCTGTAGTTCCTTCCCACACAACCTGTGGACACCACGCTGGCAACAGGCCACGCACATTTCTAGACTGTTCTCTACAGCGTTTTCCATTTAACTGTAAATTAGTAATCTTGATCTGAGAGCATCAACCAAGAATTATAATCGAGCACTGAAGCCAAAATTAAATTTTAGCCATTGGAAAGGTAGCACGTCAGTCAGTGTTAATCTTGCAGCAAGGATCCTGTACAATGAGGCTGGGCTGAAGATTGCTGTGTGTGGGCTGAAAGCAGCTTTCATTAAATCTAACTGCGGCACTGAGATCTGAATAGTCAAGAGCAGCAAATAACTTCAAACTAGCTATAAACATCCCACCTAGTTAAATCAAATGTAAACAGAACACTAACAGATGCAGTGACAACCCCAGCCTCGACTCCTGCCAACTCCCTCATCCAGTCAAACCGCCACCCTCTGTCCCTGACATTGGTATAAATTAAGACAGCAAGATACCTGAAGATGTTAAAAAAGCTCCTCTCCCCACCCACCTCCAATTTCCCCATCCCCGTGTTGCTCTATATTAACTATTAACTATTTAATGCTCCAACACCGATGAGTAGGAGTGGCATTTTTTCTTCCTGCACATTTTGTTGCACTGTGTGACAGTGACAAGAGTTTGGACTTTAGAGATACAGCGCGGAAACAGGCCCTTCAGCCCAGCACGCCCGCACCGACCAGCGATCACCCTGTACACTACCACTAACCTACACACGAGGGACAATTTTTTTTGGACAATTTTGCAGAAGCCACTCAACTTACAAACCTGAAGATGGATCTCAACCTGAAAGGTCACCCATTTCTTTTCTCCAGATGTGCTACCAGCTGAATGTCTATCTTCGGTGTGAACTAACATCCTTCCTACACAAGCTACAAACCTACATGTCTTTGGATTCTGGGAGGAAACCGGAGCACCTGGAGAAAACCCACGCAGTCATGGGGAAAGCGTATAGACTCCGTACAGGCAGCACACCTTGTTATGATCGAACTCGGGTCTCTGTCGCTGTAACACAGCAACTCTACTGCTGCACCACTGTGCCGCCCTAAGAGAGTTCTTCCTCTCCTGTTTACCACTCTCTGTGATGGAGAGAACATTACTCAGAGTGTCAGTGAAGCCATTGTTCAGCTAATGAGAAACAATGAGACTGCCCGAGCCCGACCCCCTTGCGTTGATTGGGAGAAGCTGTTTGCAGATCAAGGGAACTGGCAAGTGGGAGGCTTTCGAAAGTGAGATAGGAAGAATTCAGGACCAGCATGTTCCTGTAAAGAGTAAAGGGCAAAGCCAGCAAGATTAGGGAACCTTTGGTGATGCAGTGGGGAAGTTACTGGTAGTTCAATAAGTAGAATGAAAGGTAGGAGAGACAGGAGTTATTTGCATTTTGAAAGGCCAGGACTGATTGGGGATAGCCAGCCTGGCTTTGTGCATGAGAAAACAATGTCTCTCAAATTTGTTTCAGTATTGTTTATGTAGAAGAAGACTGAAGAAGGGTCTCGACCCGAAACGTCGCCCATTCCATCTCTCCTGAGATGCTGTCTGACCTGTTGAGTTACTCCAGCATTTTGTGAATAAATATCTTGTTTATGTAGAGGTGACTAAGAAAATGTATGAGGACAGGGTGATAAATATTATTCACATAGAACCTCTGACAAGGTCCCCATGGTAGCGTCCAAAGGTTGGAACACAGAATCCAGGGTGAGCTAGCCATTTGGATACAAACTTGGCTTGTAAGGAGGAGGCAGAGAGTGGGAGCAGAGGTTGTTACTCTGTTTGGAGACCTACGATAAGTGGTGTGCTGCAGGGATCAGCACAGGGTCCACTGATGTTTGTCTTATCTGTTAACGATTTGGATGAAAATGTAGGTAGAATGTTTAGGAACTTTGCAGATGACAACACAATTGGTAGAATAGTAGACAGTAAAAAAGGTTATCTTTGATTCCAAGAGGATATAGATGAACTAGTAAGGAAATGACTGATATAATTTAACTCCGACAAGTGCGAGTAATGCATTTTTGTATGTTAAATCAGGGCAGGACATGCACAGTGGGGCATGATGTTGAAGAGAAAGACCTTGGGATACAGGTACATCGTGGAAGTGACACCGCAAGTAGACAGGGGGTGAAAGCAGCATACAGCATGTTTGCCATCATCAGTCAGAGCATTGATATGAGAGTTGGGATGTCATGTTACATTCATACTCAATATTTTGACTGCACTCAAAGTATTGATTGCCATTCTGGTCATCTCACTACAGGGAAGACGAGAGGAAAGCTTGAGAGGGTGCAGAAACGATTCACAAGTTTGGTGCCTGGACTGAAGATCTTGAGGTACAAGAAAAGATTGTATACACTGGGTCGACTTAGGCGGCACAATGGTGCAGCAGTAGAGTTGCTGCTTTGCAGCACCAGTGACCCGGGTTCCATCCTGATTGCAGGGGCTATCTGTATGGAGTTTGTCTGTTCTCTCTGTGACCATGTGGGTTTTCTTCAGGGGTTCAGCTTTCTTCCATCACTCCAATGACGTACAGGTTTGCAGGTTTGTTTGTGTGGGGTACTGTTGGTGTACTGGGTGATTTGCTGGACAGAGCAGACACGGTGGGCCGAAGGCCCTGTTTCTGTGCTGTATCTCTAAAGTCTACAGGTCTAAAGTCTACTTTCCCCAAACAAAGGAGATGACATGACAAAGATAGATGACATTTTGAGAGGCATAGACAGGTAGTCAGGCATCGTCTGCACCCCATGGCATGAGTGTCTAAAACTAGAGGGCATAGCTCTCAGGCAAGAGGAGGGAGATTTAAAGGGGATTAGAGGGGTAATTTTTTTCACATAAAAAGAGTTGGCATCTGGTTTGAGCTGCTAGAGAAGATCAAGGAAGCAGGGAGAGTAAACATTTACATTGAAGAGGCGTCTTGGCTGATAGTTGAATGAGCTAGGTATAGAGGGAATGTGTAGGGAAAAAAAACATGCTGGTTTAAATCGAAGATAGTCTGAAGAAGGGTCTCGACCCGAAACATCACCCATTCTTTCTCTCCAGAGATGCTGCCTGTCCCGCTGAGTTACTCCAGCATTTTGTGTCTACCTATTGTGAATGTACTGTTTTGCCTCTCAAATTTAATATTTCCAATTTGACTATCAATCAGGATCAGTTTAGTAAGACAGCAATAAAACTGAAAGTCGCAATAGGAAAGTGACTTTAGAGATACAGCGCCGAAGCAGGCCCTTCGGCCCACCAAGTCCATGCCAACCAGTGATCACCCCATTCACCAACACTATCCTACACACTAGGGACAAGTTTTTTACAACTTCACAAAGCCAATTAACCTACAAACCTGTACATCTTTGGAGTGCAGGAAGAAACAAGAGCACCCGGAGAAAACACATGCAGTCACAGGGAGAACGTACAAACTCCGGACAGACAGCAACCATAGTCAGGATCGAACCTTGGCCTCTGGAGCTATGAGGCAGCATTTCTACCACTGAGCCACTGTGCCGCCCAACGATAGACACAGGGACAGGATAGGCACAGGGATCTAAAAGAGCACAAGTCTGGATTTGATAAGATGTTAGAGCTTAAAATGGAACTCAAAAAGAGAGAGAGGTTTGACAATTCAGAGATTTGCGGTGGACAAGGCCCAGTGGCTGTCACTGTCACCCTGCCTTTTGCAGGCGCCACTGAAGCAGCAAATAACCCAAAGCACCATATTTCTTATGTTATTCACACCTGCTGCTACACTGCAATACGCAGAGAATATCAAATGTTTGCAGGAGCTCCTGCAGCAGTTGTTAAAGTGAGAACCTCGTAAACTGCTACTGCAATTTAAGCAAACAGCTGTGAGTGAAACCATGAGAGTCAGATTTAGTCCAGCACAGTAGCTGTGTGGTTCTGACATTCAATGAAAACGTGCTTGAAGTGATGCTACGCAAAATTGTCTGCCTTGCCATTAAGTCGCCTCTCTCTTTTATTATTTAAAAAATAAAATTCTCACCTGATGCTCTAAACGGGAATCGTAGCAGGACCAGTGTTCAGAATTCAATTCTTTATATTATAGAACAGGAATCATGGAAAGGTTAGGACTTTAGACCACACCAACGCTAATTTCTTCTCAACCCCTTCCATCTGGCACAGGGCTTTAGTTCGGTATTATATGGGACTAACAGTCTTACTTGTACATGGTCACAAAATGCTGGAGTAACTCAGCAAGTCAGGCAGCATCTCAGGAGAGAAGGAATGGGTGATGTTTCGGGTCGAGACCCTTCTTCAGACCGAAGAAGGGTCTCGACCCGAAACGTCACCCATTCCTTCTCTCCTGAGATGCTGCCTGACCCGCTGAGTTACTCCAGCATTTTGTGTCTACCTTTGATTTAAACCAGGGGAGGAGGAGGGGATAAGGGGGATTGAGTGGGGGCTTCAAGGTGCTACACCAATACAGGAGAGGCTTTGGTTCCAGGGCTCACTCACTGACACCCTCTCCCCTTGCCTCTTCCCCCTCTATGCGGAATGAGCCCAACTTGGTCTAGTATATGTGTGTGTGTGTGTGTGTGTAGAAGGAACTGCGGATACTGTTTTAAACTGAAGATAGATACAAAAAGCTGGAGTAACTCAGCGGGTCAAGCAGCATCTCTGGAGAGAAGGAATGGATGATGTTTCGGGTCGAGACCCTTCTTCAGTCTGAGGAAATGTCACCCATTCCTTCTCTCCTGAGATGCTGCCTGACCCGCTGAGTTACTCCAGCATTTTGTGAATAAATACCTTCGATTTGTACCAGCATCTGCAGTTATTTTCTTACAATACTTGTACATGTGGTGGCCTTAAAAAATTCCTTTATCATTCTCAGGGGGAGATGCAAATCCATCATCGCAAGACTTAGGAGGCCGCTCAATGACACAGCTGGTGGTGTTGCTGCCTCACAGCTCCACAGACTCGGGTTTGATCTTGACCTCAGGTGCTGCCTATGTGGAGTCTGTGCGTTCTTCCTGTGACCATGTGGGATTCCTCCGGCCGTTCGGGTTTGCTCCCACGTCACAAAGACGTGCGAGGTTGTAAGTTAATTGGCCTGTGCAAAGTTCCCTCTGGTGTGTAGGGAGTGGATGGGAAAGTGGGATAACATACTTATACCACCCTGGCCAAGCTGTCAGCTCACTCCTGCTAGACACAAAAGTCTGGAGTAACTCAGCGGGACAGGCAGCATCTCCGGAGAGAAGGAATGGGTGACGTTTCGGGTCGAGAACTTTCTTCAGACTGAATAAGGGTCTCGACACAAAACGTCACCCATTCCTTCTCTCCAGAGATGCTGCCTGGTCCACTGAATTCCCCCAGCTCTCTGTGCCTGAACCAGCATCTGCAGTTCCTTCCTACACACCTCACTCCTGCTATCAGGAAGAAGGTATAAGAAGGTATGTACCTATAAAAAGGTATAAGAGTCCGAAAACCATGACAGCCAGGTTCAGGAATAACTTCTTTCCAACAACATATTCTTGAACACTGCAAGCACCAACTAAAATACAAACTACTAACTGTATTTGTCACTCTAGGGACTTCAGGCTTTTGTGTTGTACTAATATTGATTTTATTCATTATTTATTGCACTATATTTCTGTTTGTTTTATTATGTTATCTATTGAACACTATTTACAGACCTGTTGTGCTGCTGCAAATAAGAATTTCATTGTTCCATTTCAGTACACATGGCAATTAAACAATCTTTGCTCTTGAACTAGTGTGAATGGGTGATTGATGGTCAGCATGGACTCAGTGGGCTGAAGGGCCTGTTTCCGTGCAGTATTTCTAAACCTAAACTAAAACATGACAAGAACTGTTTTGGGCTTGAGTTTGTTACAGAGACTGAAGATGGGATAGGTTGTAATGCCACCACACAGCACGGTGGCGCAGCGGTAGAGTTGCTGCCTTGCGGCAATTGCAGTGCCTGAGACTCTGGTTCGATCCCAACTATGGGTGCTGTCTTTATGGAGTCTGTACGTTCTCCCCGTGACCATGTGGATTTTCTCCGAGATCTTCGGTTTCCTCCCACACTCCGAAGAAGTACAGGTTTGTAGGTTAATTGGCTTGGTGTATGTGTAAATTGTCCCAAGTGTGTGTGTGTGTGTGGCTTGTGTTAATGTGCGAGGATCGTTGGTTGGTGTGGATTCAGTGGGCCGAAGGGCCTGTTTCTGCACTGTATCTTTAACTACACGAAACATGAATGAATAAGTTTATTGGCCAAGAATGTACACACACAAGGAATGTGTCTTGGTGCTCCGCTCACAAGTAACAACACGAACTTACAGTAAACAATTAGGAAAAAAGCATAAAACATTAAAACGTTAAGAATACATCATTACAGTTTAAACATGTGAGTGAAATAAACAAGAGCAAAAAGAGACTACAGACTTTAGGTTTTTGAGTAGAGCTACTACTCACGGAAAAAAAGCTTTTTTTTATGTCTGGCTGTGGCTGCTTTGACAGTCTGGAGTCGCCTTCCAGAGGGAAGTGTTTCAAAGAGTTTGTGGCCAGGGTGAGAGGGGTCAGAGATGATCTTGCCCGCTCGCTTCCTGGCCCTTGCAGTGTACAGTTCGTCAATGGAGGGGAAGGTTGCAGCCAACAACCTTCTCAGCTGATCGAACGATTCGTTGCAGCTTCCGGATGTCGTGCTTGGTGGCTGAGCCAAACCAGACCATGATGGAGAAGGTGAGGACGGACTCAATGACAGCAGTATAGAATTGGACCATCATTGCCTGTGGCAGATTGTGTTTCCTCAGCTGCCGCAGGAAGTACATCCTCTGTTGGTCCTTTTGGACTCTGTGGAGTCGATGGTGGCCCCCCATTTAAGGCCCTTGGAGAGGATGGTTCCAAGAAACTTAAATGACTCCACAGATGTGACTGTGGTGTTGTTGATGGTGAGTGGGGAGAGGGGAGGGGGAGCTTTCCTAAAGTCTACAATCAGTTCCACTGTCTTATGAGCATTGAGCTCCAGGTTGTTACGAAGGCACCAGGACGCCGGCTGTGTCACTTCCTGTCTGATTCTAACTTGAATCTGTTTTAAAGATGGATAGGAAAGACTTTTGGAGATTGGATAGTACTTAGCAAAGACTGAAACATCAAGAAACTAATGGCACTCCTAGCAATCCTACCTTATGTGCAAATCCATATTGACCAGCAAAACTCTTCAAATAGAATGTGGGAATTGGAACCTTGACCAATTTTTTTCCCTCCCAGAAGATACAGACAGAAAATTAATCACCTACAATGCAATGGGTTCCAAAACAATATCAGCTTTAGAATTTAGACTTTAGAGATACAGCACGGAAACAGGCCCTTCAGCCTACCGAGTCCACACCAACCATTGATCACGTGTACACCAGCACTACCCTACACACTAGGAACAACTTACAATTTTACCAAAGCCAATCAACCTGCAAACCTGTACGCCTTTTAAGTGTGGAAGGAAACCAGAGCACCCATAGAATACCCACATGGTCACGGGGAGAATGTACAAACTCCGTATGGACAGCGCCAGTAGTCAGAATCGAACCCGGGACACTGGCGCTGTAAGGCAGCAACTCTACTGCTGCACCACTGTGCCACCCCCTAGTTAGAAGAACTAGAGACGCAAGCTTTTAATATTGGCCGGCTTCAACACGAGACCTAGGTTGATAATTTAATAAGACATTGAAGAGTCTTGTACTATCAGAGTACCCAACTTACGAATGTGACATTAAATAAAGGCCCTTTCAGCCCTGGAGGTGGATGTTAAAATAATCATATGGTATTATTCAAAGAATAATGTCCTGGCCAATATTTATTCCTTGCATCATCATTAAGCAAATAATCTGCTCATAATCACATTGCTGTTTATGGAACCTTGCTATGCACAATTGGCTATCTTATTTTCTGAACAAGTAAAATGATAGCACTTTAAAAACATTTAACTGAATGTGGAAGCATTTTGGGCTGCAGCAAAGCCATGGATGGTGTGAAATAACATTTCTCCCCTTCCTTCATGTGCATAGAATCTAATCGACACAGTGCAAATTATTCACCAATGAAGCAAAGCAACTGGACCAGATCTGCACAGGGAATGATCAATTATTCTTTACAGAAAAATGCCTTCAGTAATCTGAAAAGTGAAGTAACGTTAAACTCTGACATCTTAATCCATGTTCAGATAATAGGACGGCACGCACAATTATACTTTCGTTCCCATCCGTTACTTGGATGCGTTTGGTTTAGTTTAGAGATACAGCACGGAAACAGATCCTTCGGCCCACCGAGTCCGCGCCGACCAGTGATCCCCGTCACACTAGCACACACCACACACAAGGGACAAGTTATAATTTTGTCACTGAAGCCAACTAACCGATAAACCTGTGCATCTTTGGAGTGTGGGAGTAAACCAGAGCACCCAAGGAAATCCCAGGCGGTCACGGGGAGAATGTGCAAACTCCGTACAGACAGCATCTGTAGGCAGAATCAAACCAGCGTCTTTGCGATGTAGGCAACAATTCCACCGCTGTGCCACCGTTCACAATATGTCTGATGAAGGGTCCCAACCCGAAACATCACATCCATTTTCTCCCGTAGAGTTACTCTAGCATTTTGTGTATATCTTTGCTTTATTCACAATCTGCCTGATTTGAAGCACCCTCTCTATGTACTGAAGGGATAAAATAATCAATGTCTTTAACACATTTGAATGATTCAGTAAGGGTGTGCACAGATAAACCATTCCTTCCACCGCAAAACAAGAGAATACACCTTTAAAATGCAGTTAGGGAATAATGCAATAAAATCTTTCTATTCAAAAAGTATCATGGTAATATGGAACTCTCCACAGTCCCATCGAGCATATCTGTAAACTCTGCACGGTGCCGTCTCTGGTAATTGATATAATGTAACAGGGCTTTTAAAGCATGCAGTGAATTACAGGTGACCGGTCACTGCAAGTAGAAAGACCATCAAGGGAAATCAAGTTGTATTCTTGTGCAAGAGGTCAGTTGGCTGCTTTAGTTTTAGTTTTAGCTTTTAGTTTTAGAGATACAGCGCGGAAACAGGCCCTTCGGCCCACCGAGGCTGTGCAGACCAGCGATCCTTCCACACTAACACTATCCTCTACACTAGGGACAATTTACAATTTTATCAACGCCACTTAACCTACAAACCTGTGCATCTTTGGAGTGTGGGAGGAAACTGGAGCTCCCAGGGAAAATCCATGCATGTCACAGGGAGAACGTACAAACTCCGTACAGACAGCACCCATAGTCAGGATCACCAAGCATGGTGCAAATGGCAGCAAAAGGCAACTTCTTGTTTACTGCTCCCAGCACTGGGTAAGCACAGAAAATTAAGTTTTGAGATTATTTTTTGGGTAAATATTTAATTCATTCTATTAATCAAGGAAAGTGGAATGCAATTATTGAGGGATATCAAATTAGCAAGTGACAAAATTGAAATTCTTCAAAACTCAAGGCTGACAACTGGAGTAACTTGGCGGGTCAGGCAGCATCTCTGGAGAAAAGGAACAGGTGACGTTTCCGGTTAGAACTCTTCTTCCAGACTCTTCCTGTCTGAAGAAAGTTTCCAAGCCTAGACGTTGCCTGCACCTTTTCTCCAGAGATGCTGCCCGACCCGCTGACTTACTCCAGCACTTTGTATCTGTCTTCAGTATAAACCAGCATCTGCTGTTCTTTCCTGGACAGCCAAAGTGACCACTGAAATACAACCAAGTCCATCTAACGGGAGCAGTGGAGAAGAGGTGGTTAAAAGTATTATGTAACTGGGTAAGTGTGCTGGTGGCACATACTGCATTTGGAAATTGCATGAGGGAGCAAGGAAATTGGCAGATATGTGCGATGATGGCAAAGGGCATGCAAACGCTCCTTTTAACAATCCCAGTGTCAACCTGTACCATGAAGCAATGCTGCCAAACACCAACGGTCTCCAACTTTCAGCAGGCTGTGAAAGTGTAGAAGCCTCCATTGGTCTTTCTAAAGAGCACCTGGCCTCACACAAGCAGATGCAACAGTCCAGTGACACCCATCTTCTCCCAGCTTGCTGCCCCTTTGACGGCGATCACTCCCACTGACTGTGTTCTCCGCCCCTCTTCTCACACACTCCTCGTTTCACCAGTCGCCGATCCCCGTGACTTACACACCCCACCATTAATTCTCTCCCTATTTTAGCACTCCCTCGTGACAGCAAATTGCAGAGGGAAGGCCATTGAGCACGATTCATGGTGTTAGGCCTGCTCCATTTTGCATGATACTTGAGGAAGCACAACATCACACAAAACTGGTTTAGTTTCCTTTAGTTTATTATTATCACGTGTACCACGGAGCAGTGAAAAGCTTTTTGTTATGTGCTATCCAATCAGTGAAGACTATACATGATTACAATTCATTGACATTCATCTCCACAGGTGGCCGTGGAGGCCAAGTCAATGGATATTTGTAAGGCGGAGATTGACAGATTCTTGATCTGTATGGGTGTCATAGGTTATGGGGAAAAGGCAGGAGAGTGTGGTTGAAAGGGAAAGATAGATCAGCATTGATTGAATGGCGGAGTGGACTTGATGGGCCGAATGGTCTAATTCAGCTCTTATAACTTATGAACTAATGAAATCAAGTCATTCACTGTGTACAAATCCCGCAAAACTGACCTTTCAAGCGCAAAGTCGCTGCCTTTCAGCAGTGAAATTTCCCAAGTGTCATATAATTTAACATAACCATGCAAAGAGAGGTTTCAAATCACTCTTTTAGTGTAAACTACAGTCTGCTCACAGATTACACTCGTTTTTGGATTTCTTTTGAGAGGCAAAAGTAGGGCACCTACTGCAATTCAAACTAATTCAATCATTTGGTGAAGCAAACCCAGATTTTTGAAAGCAACGTTTTAAAATATCAAATCAAAACAGGTCATTAAAATGAAAATACAGCTGCAATAACCACAGAATATGGAATCCTTTACAGAAAAACTGCATGAGTAAATTGATTGTGTTTTATCCTTTTTTGTTGTAAGTATATTTCCATTGGAGCCCTGGATGCTAAAGGCTACATATCCCACAGTGAAAGTAGATGGAAGAGTTAACCAGAGCTATTCTGGTTGGGAATATAAACTGAGTACATCTTGAAACTTCCAAAAATGATCTTTATCAGTTGAAACGGAAACATTTTTCACTGAGTTTTTAAATTTAAAGATTTGGCAGCAGCCAAATGTTCTAGAGCCAACAAAATCCAAAGATTCACAATTATGCTGTTGAGGTTGGAACCTATTTATTTTATTGGGGATTGTAAAGCCATGCACAAGAGGCAATGGGGAAGGGATGGTACCTTTATTCAAATATTTCACTTTGGTTTATTGTCTTTAATTATAGAAACATAGAAACATAAACAATTATGTTTTGTTAACTTATTAAAATTAAAAATAGGTCAAATTATTTACTTTCATGTTAGCAGTTTTCAAACTATCAGAGGATGTCAAAGATATTTAACATAGGCTGCACAAATGCTGGTAGACCTGTTGCCAGGCAGAGCCAGAGACCCGGGTTCGATACTGACCTCAGATGATGCCTGCCTGGAGTTTGCATGTTCTCCCTGCGTCCGCAGGGGATTCCCAACACGTCCCAAAGACACAAAATGCCGGAGTAACTCAGTGGGACAGGCAGCATTTCTGGAGAGAAAGAATTCCTTCTCTCCAGAGCTGCTGCCTGTCCCGCTGAGTTACTCCAGCATTTTGTGTCTATCTTCAGTTTAAACCAGCATCTGCAGTTCCTTCCAACGTGCATCCCAATGACATGCGGGTTTATAGATGAATTAGCCTCCGTAAATCCCCCTTGTGTGTAGGGTGAGGGATAACATGGAACTAGTGTGAAAAGGTAATCGATGGTCGGCGTGGACTCGGTGGGCCAAAGGGCTTGTTTCCATGCTCTATCTTTCAATCACTCAATTCTTAAACAGCTTGCTTCTATGACCCCAACACAGCCTTGAGACACGCCTTGGCTTCCGTCTCAGGGTAGTTTTGAGGCAGGTCCCATCATTGCATGCAAACCATCTCACTAGACACCCAGCTGCTTTGGGACAGTCAGAGCCTGATAGAAATCACAGCCGTGATTCTGCACAGGGAAACATTAGAGTCCTACAGCACGGAAACAGGTCCTTCGGCCCAACTGGCCCATGCTGACCTCGATGCACCATCTACGCTAGTCCCACTATCTACCCCATTGGAGACTCACGGACTATCTTCGCTCAGACTTTATTGGCTTTACCGTGCACTAAACATTATTCCCATATCATGTACCTATACACTGTAAATGGCTCGATTGTAATCATGTATTGTCTTTCCGCTGACTCAATAACACGCAACAAAAGCTTTTCACTGTACCTCGGTACACGTGACAATAAATGAAACTAAACTGAACCTGCCTACGTTTGACCCATGCCCTCTAAACCTTTCCGATCCATGTACCTGTGTCCAAATGTGCTTTGAATGTTGATATCATACCTGCCTCAACTACCTCAGATGCCCACTACCCTCTGTATGAAACAGTTGCTCCTCAAGTTCCTATTAAATCATTTCCCTCTCAACTTTAACTTATGCCCTCTGGTTTTTGATTTCCCCAAATCTGGGTAAAATACTGTGCATCTACCCTGTCTGATCCAAGGAATAAAAGCCTGCCCAACCTCTCCCCATTGCTCAGGCCCTCGTCATTGTAAATCTTCTCTGCACTCTTTCCAGCTTAACAGCATCTTTCCTATAATGGGCTCACACAATACTACAAATGTGCCCTCACCAACATCTTGCGCAAGTCATGATGGCAAAATCTGGGCTGTTGGCTCCCGTGTAAAAACTAGCCAAGATATGTCATTTTACACTCCTCCTCCACATTGGACTCCGGCAATTTCTATTTCACATGTTGGAACCAGTCAAACACTCAACGTTTGTTCCCACAGTCATTGACATTTATCAAGTGCTCCTCAAACCCTTCAAAATATCCCTCTTCAGTCAAGCATTTATACTGATACAGATACAGCCTCCACATCTTCCATTTCTGACACCCCTGGAGCATCATAAGACATGTATTACTTTAATTACTTGCTACATATGTAAGGCGGTGATTTGGGTTATAATTTTAACTGTTCTTTCACTCTCATTAAATGCTGATAATTGTGTTTTAATTTGTACCAGCCATGTCACATATTGCTTCTGCCTCAGTGACGTTCACCTCAGTGGAGTTGAGTTTTCTTTGGTTAATTTCTTTAGGTTATTCGTGCTCAAGGCATGCTATGGTTGAAACTCCTGGGCTGCCTCAAAATGAAGAGTCCTCATCCCGCGTGAAAAATACCACGGGAGACCCTAATGTTAAAGAGCAAATAAAAAGGTTCATAGAGAATGGCACATTGGTCGGGTGGTGGAGCCACTGCCTCGCAGTGCCAGAGACACAGGTTCCATTCTGGCCTCGGGTTCTGTCCGTCTGAGATTTGCACATTCTTTCTGTGACCACATGGGTTTCCTCCAGGTGTTCCGGTTTCCTCCCACATCCCAAAGACATGCAGGTTTGTTGGTTAATGACCTCTATTAATTGCTTCTAATGTGCATGGAGCAGGTGAGATAACATAGAACTAATGTGAATGGGTGATCAATGGTCGGCATGGACTCAATGGGCTGAAGGGCTGTATCGCTTAAAGAGCAGATGAAATTGTCTCCACTCCAAGGTAAATAAGTGTTTGTTTTCTCTCAAATATGCGAGAGGCAACATAATAAGTACTTTCCCCTACTTCTGTCTCCCATCTGCTTTTCTCACTTCCATTCTTTAAAGCATCTGGATCCAAGGTTGACGAGTTTTGTGTTGCACATCACGGACTATTTAATGATGTCTGCATTAGAACTGACGTAATTCTGTCTGTCCGCACAGCCACTTCACTGCTCATTCAGTCCACATGCCCATCAGCAGGATGTCAGAGCTGAGAAACATGGCTAGATTTCTACTCCCAAGGCAAGAGAAATGGAGGCGAACTGGATCATCTCAACTTCCATACCAGGGGACATGAACAAATGCCACACATTCCTGTTCTGCATGACGATCTAAACAGTAGCAGTGGCTTGAATAACTGATCTATCGGGGGATCAATACTAGGGCAAGTGAAACAGCAAACAGATTACAAGGTAACTAATGCTACTGTAGACAATTAGACAGATAGTTTCCCTCTCCCCTAACTCTCAGTCTGAGGAAGGTGTCTTGACCCGAAACGTCACCCATTCCTTCTCTCCAGAGTTGCTGACTGTCCCACTGAGTTACTCCAGCATTGTGTCTGACTTCAGTAGAAGCCAGTTCCTTCGTACTCATTTACCATATGGACTATGTTATAATTTACCATATGGATTATGCTATAATTCTATATTGAGAAAATCTCCCTTGATAAGAGTACTGGGATCATTTGCAAAAGTAAAATGTGTAATATTCACCCTTCTTATGCAATAAAAGTAAATCTGCACAATATCAAATTATTTGTCTTTGGAAGTCACCAATAAATTGCTCCAGCAATATTGTTTTATAAGGATGTTGCCAGGATTTGAAGGGCTAAACTATAGGGAGAGGTTGGGCAGGCTAGGACTTTGTCCCTTGGAGCACAGGAGGCTGAGGGGTCATCTTATGGAGGTGTATAAAACCATAAGGGAAATAGATAGGTTGGTTGCACAGGGCTTTTTACCCAGGGTTGAGGCATCAAAAACAAGAGGACATAGGTTTAAAGTGAGAGAGAGAAGATTAAATACGAACCCGAGAGGCAACTTTTTCATGCAGAGCTAGTGGTCGAGGCTGTAATAACATTTAAAAGACGTTTGGACAGGTACATGGATAGGGATGTTTTGAGCGATAAAGGCCGGGTGGGGTTAGCTTAGGTGAGGTCAGCATGGCCAAGTTGGGTCGAAGGGCCTGTTTTGTGCTGTATAATGGTAATAACTACAATGTTGTTTGTGTACAATCTGAACCATTATGTTTTCTCCCATATCAGCACAACGTCCCCTCAATCATATGGTTCAGACTTTGGTGGTGAATGGTGAAGACTTCCATTTTAACCAGGAAGCAAAGAGTTAAACAAGACCAGCGTTCAGACAATTTCAATCGGTCCAAAATTCCAGCTGTCCATGGCTCCCAGGAGAAGCTAAGAATCGAGGCAGTGTGTTATTTTCCCTCCTCATGCTTGCACTAAACACACGTCTGTATTTTATATCAGACTGCAAGCTGGAGCTGAAAAGCAACTTCCCAGAGAGATAGTGGCAACACCGAGCTTGGCTTCCACCTCCAATTCCTTGCCCTTGTCAAAACTCTTGAGGAAAACAGCAGGGATTGAAGTTCAATAGTATTTCACAAATATTAAATTTCTTTCCATTCCGTGCTTTCAGAAAGCTGCCTGCAGCTTTCCACAAAACGCTGTAGAAAATGGGTGCCAACTTGCAATTAACATAATCATCTCCATAAAACACTAAAATAACTAATCAGACTTCGGCGAGTTCATTTTATACAATCCAACACATCAGGTGTCTGTGTTTTTTCAACTGACAGCATGTTAAATACTCACCCAGAGACTTTCTGAGTGAGGCCGAAAATTTATTTTGATACAGTTATGTCTGGATTTGAACCCCCTCAAGATTTCGAACTGTGCAAAAGATTACAGTTCGACAGCTGCCCCACTGGACTTGTTGACTTGAATTTATTATTCTTCCATAAAATTACTTAAACAATTTTCCAGAACTCATCTGACTGATATTAAATATAAATGCCCAATGTTCCCTTGGTTGGAATTCTACGTAATTTGAACATAACCAAACTGACAATAATTATCTGTGCTTTCAAATCCCTCTCTGCTCCCATCTCGGATGTCCTGTAGTTTCCTCAGGTTGTACAAATTTCCTATTTATGGGACAATCTTCTCTTAATTTATTTACTCCACAACTTCAGCTGCTTAAGCACAGTCTAGAATGACCTCCCTAAAGAGTTTAATTTAGTTTAGTTTAGAGAGACAGCACGGAAACAGGCCCTTCGGCCCACCGAGTCGGCGCCGACCAGCGATCCCCGCACACCAACACTGTCCTAATCACAAGGGACAATTTTACAATTTTACCAAGCCACTTAGCCTACAAACTTGTGTGTCCTTGCAGTGTGGGAGGAAACCGGAGCTCCTGGAGAAAACCCACGCAGGTCGCAGGGAGAACGTACAAACTCCGTACAGACAGCACCCGCAGTCAGGATCAAACCCAGGTCTCTGGCGCTGTCAGGCAGCAACTCTACTGCTGCGCCATTATGCAGTGCAGTTCTACCTCTCCTCTTTCTTTGTCGATGGCTTTTAGATTCTAGCATTAGATTTCTTGCATCGTCCTGATGCTATTTAATTGATTGCTAAATTTTGATGAACTCTGTTCACATAAAGTACTACGGATTGTTTTATTCAGTTAAAGGTGGAGTGTAATGCAAGTTGTTCTTGATTTAGCTGAATTGATTTATTTGCTTCATCTTAACAACAACAACGAATCGACAACATTTGCCATTGACCTTGCGAAGACCGCAGGAAATGTTGTACATTTCAATCCTTGTTCTCAACTCCAACAGATAAAAGCCTGGCCTCTCCAGCCTTTTCTTATTCCAACCATTGATCCAGTAAATCTTCTCTGAACCGTTTCCAATGCAATAACGTTCTTCCTTAAACAAGGAGGCTTGGAGTTCTGCACTTCACGAAACACACAGCCCTCACCCCTCCACCCTGGAAAATTACTTTGCTTGGTGAACAGGATTGCCTCCCAAATCTTGAGGGACATTGTACGAGCCAGTTTCCTTCCACAGAACCCAGATGAAAAATGTATTTATAAACTACTTTTGAAGAGCAATATGCTATCAATCAAAATTTGGTTTCTTGCAGTTCTGTCCCTTTATCTACCATAGTTTAAACAGACTGGTGCTTAGGAATTCATCCCCAGTCACTCGGTCATCAATGCCAAATACCACATCAGCATGTCATACTGTGCCTGCAGAAGCTATTCCAGCAACATCCATGGAAAGAATTCAAACCGATGGGCGTGCATGACAATAGAGGTCAGCGTTATCAATCAAAGATTAATTTCCAAGCCCAGCTTTTTATTTATAATTTTAAATAGTTATTATTTAACACTTTGCAATGTTTTTGTTTGAAATGTCCACAGATTCTGGCCCTCGAGTCCGTTAATTGTGCAGCAGTAAGACATTCTCACAATGTCTGTCGGTAACATTCCTTTCTCTTCTCAGCCGTTGTTGTCTTTGCCCTAATGAGGGGGCCTGATGCCTTGGTTACCCTCAGCCTTAACTAAGGGGTTGTCTCAAAATGAAATTTTGTCTCAAAACGTTGTCTGAAAACGAAATACCATGAAAGAACCAATGCAATGAATGGCAGGGCTCTGGGGAGTGTTGTAGAGCAGAGGGATCTAGGAGTGCAGGTACGCAGTTCCTTGAAAGTAGCGTCACAGGTAGACAGTGTGGTCAAGAAGGCTTTCAGCACATTGGCTTTCATCAGTCAGAGTTTTGAGTATAGAAGGTGGGAGCTCATGTTACAGTTGTACAAGACATTGGTGAGGCCGAGATAATTCTAGACTGTGCTTAGGCAGCTGAAGTTGTGGAGTATATAAAGTAAGTATTACGTTCAGTTATGGTCACCCTGTTATAGGTAAGATATTGCTGAGCTGGAAAAGGTGCGGAGGTGATTTACGAGAATGTTGCCAGGACTCGAGGGCTTGAGATGTAGGGAGAAATTGAGCACGCTTATTCCTTGGAGGCAGGAGTAAAGACCTGAGTGACTTTGACAAGGGCCAAATTGTTCTGGCCAGACGACTGGGTCAGAGCATCTCTGAAACGGCAAGGCTTGTGGGGTGCTCCCGGTCAGCAGTGGTGAGTACCTACCGACAGTGGTCGAAGAAGGGACAAACCACAAACTGGCGACAGTGTGTTGGGCGCCCAAGGCTCATCGATGCGCGAGGGCAACGAAGGCTGTCTCGTCTAGTCCGAACCGTCAGGTCGACTGTGGCACAAGTCACAGAAAATGTTAATGATGGTCACGGGAGGAATGTGTCACATTACACAGTGCATCGCACCCTGCTGCGTATGGGGCTGCACACGGAGGACCAACAGCATAATCGGCAGGTGGTCATAATGTTTTGGCTCATCAGGTCATAATGTTTTGGCTGAACAGTGTATTGTTCCTGTTGGCATTCGTCAATTGAAATTGTACTCAATCTAGCCTTTCCCAGCGATTGGAATCAAAGTTACATTTTCAGATTAATTAGTTGACACTGAGATTGTAAAACTCCTTGCACGAACCCTGATGATTTGCATCAAGACAACCAATCTGGAAAACCTATCACACTGGCACCAATGCAGGAGAGTGGATCTGGGACTATATTGAATACTTTTGTAACTTTGTCAGAGGCCTATACTCTTTGCATACTTGTGTATTGTGGGCAAAACAAAGCATTTCACTGTACCAAGTAAATGTGACAATAAAGTATCAATGAATCAATCAATGGATGGATGTATGGGTGGTTACAAACTGCCAAGTGTGTGTTGGATAACACGTAATGTCAGGAGTTCCATCTCAGGATTGTAGCCGCATGTCGTAAATTGAACCTTTGATCAGGGTACAGTGGGGATTGAAGGAGGGAAGGGATCGGGGTAGTGTTTGCGAAGGAGTTGAGCTGGGGACAAGGGCTTGTGTGAGCACTTGTCTGTGGACTGGAACAACCTTAGCAGATCTTGGTCTCCAATTGCCTTGGACCATCTTGCCATCTTGATCCCTGTCAAGGATCACATGGTAGCTGGTGCATGTTGACCGCCCCATGTTAAAATAAATTCCTGCACCATTCCTTAGAAAGGAAGTAGAAGCATGTCCCCATTGTGTATCTGTGCATTTATCCTATCTATTCCTCTCATGATCTTACACACCTCTATAAGATCACTCCTCATTTGAATCAGTCTCGACCCGTAACGTCACCCATTCCCTCTCTCCTAGATGCTGCCTGACCTACTGAGTTACTCCAGCATTTTGTGATACCTTCGATTTGTACCAGCATCTGCAGTTATTTTCCTACACTCTTTCTTATGTCCTCTCTCAATTGCAGTTGCACAATATAACAGGACATAACAGTGGCACGGTTGGTAAAGCTGCTGCCTTACAACGTTAGAAACGCGGGTTACATCGTGACCTCGGGTGCTGTCCGTGTGGAGTCTGCACACTCTCCTCGTGACCTCACGGGGTTCCTCTGAGTGCTCTGATTTTCTCCCATATCCCAAAGGCGTGCAGGTTAATTAGCTTCTGCAAATGGCCCCTAATGTGGAGGGAGTGGATGCGAAAGTGGAATAATATAGAACTAGTGTGTAGGATGGAACTACAGATGCTGGTTTACACTGAAGATAGACACAAAATGCTGGAGTAACTCAGCAGGTCGGGCAGCATCTCTGGAGAAAAGGAACGGGTGACTTTTCGGGTTGGATCCCTTCTTCAGGCTGAAAGATAGAGAAGGCCAAAATTTGTGTGTATCTTCGGTATTCTGGCCTTCTCGATCTCTCAGTCTGAAGAAAGGTTCCACTGAGTTACTCCAGCATTTTGTGTCTGTAGAACTAGTGTGGACGGGTGATCAATGGTCAGCATAGACACACACGGTAGGCCGAAGGGCCTGTTTCCATGATGCATCTGCAGGCATACAGCTGTGAAATGGAGAACAAGCCCGAGAGCTGAGGGAGCTTCCACACATTTACCCTGCAGATCACTCGCTGTTCAGGGGTGGGTGATCTGCCAATAGTTCTCTGCTTCATCACGGCACTCCCTGAGACACCAAAGGTAAACTTAGCCCGTTTTAAAGACATCCAAGTGCAAAGCGGAACGTAGGATCATTTCTCCAGCTGGCCAGAATCAAGCAGTGAGGAAGGCTTGAAGTCAGAATGGAATAACTTGTGTTTACATAGGAATTGCCACATGGTCAGAGCAATTCACAGAGTAAATTGCTGGAGTGCAGCGAGTTGCAGGGGGAGATGCTTTCTGGACTTTGGAACAACAGCGTCAAGTGAAATGTTTTCTGAATGCTGGTATTTAATTTCATCCCCTAAACTAGTGAGGATCTTTAACACTCACTTGAACGTGCTAACCAGAACATTAGGAGACCGAAGGGTCTCACCCAAGACGTCTCCTATCCATGTCCTCCAGAGATGCTGCCTGACCCGCTGAGTTACTCCTGCATTTATTCACAAAATGCTGGAGTAACTCAGCAGGTCAGGCAGCATCTCGGGATGCTTCTGAAGAAGGGTCTCGACCCGAAACGTCACCCATTCCTTCTCTCCCGAGATGCTGCCTGACCTGCTGAGTTGCTCCAGCATTTTGTGAATAAATACGTTCGATTTGTACCAGCATCTGCAGTTATCTTCTTATTCTACGCATTACTCCTGCACTTTGTTTAGTTTAGCTTAGTTTAGAGATACAGTGAGGAATCTTGCCCTTCGGCCAACCAAGTCCGCACCAAGCAGCGATCCCCACACGCTGACACTACGCACACTAGGGGCAATTCACAAATTTACCAGCCCAATTAGCATCAAACTTGTGGGAGGGTGGACGGAAACCGAAGCGTCCGCAGAAAACCAACGCGTTCATTGAAAGAACGTATAAGCTCCATACAGACAGCACCCGTGGTCAGGATCAAACCCGCTGTAAGACAGCAACTCTACCACTGCACCACCGCCCATGTTGTTTGACGCAAGTTTCCAGCATCTGCAGTTCTTTGTGTCTCCTACTCAGAATATAGATTTAGTGCCTTGCCCTTGGAGAGGCAGTGCCGAGAACATGGCATCAAACAGGTGGCCTGGATGCAAGCGTAGATGCTCGTTTGACGTTGAGAACACTGATGCCCATTGATAGCGCAAGTTCGGTACGAGACCGATTCTTGTCTTTGCAACAAAAAAAAAACGACATGCATCATTTTCACCCGCAGTCCCCGCATCTACACTGGCTCCCCCAACCCACCCCCATTGCCCCCCCCCCCCCCCCCTAGGGTGGCTGCAAGCCAGAATTACAAGTAGATGTGCTTTCAAAAGACACAAATGCTACTGGTAATTATAGTGTTCATGCTTCAAATGTTAACACATTTCAAATATACGCATACATTTCATTTAATTTCACTTCATTATACGACTAATGTAAAATGCATCGTGTCTAAAAGCAGCGATTTGACACTATATGAATAAATAATGCAAATTGAATCACCATCATAGCCTCGGCCTAATCACCCAATCAAATGCCCGGCCAATTATCTTTGCCTCCCGCAGCCTCCCAAACGCTTTAAAAGTTTACATTCGGATAGCAAAGCAGCAAGGTGCCACTGCCAGTGCCCACAGCATCTCGTTTTAATAGAATCATTATCAAATCAACACAGCTCCCAGACTCTCTAAAGACCTGTTTACACAGAGCCATTTAATTCTGATCTGATGGAAATTACCTCCTCGGCTCGGATTTAATCTGACTGTGGAAATGGCAGTGTGACGGCTGTTGTTGTGCCAGATAACATCCCAACAATGCAGTTCCACTCCCTATAACATGAACTATAATGACTGCATCACTGCTGCCACCATTCCACCCACCGCTCCCAACCTTCAACAACGTGAAAAGTGCTTCCAGTTCAACTTTACTTTGCCAGGCAAAACAACAAAGTGCTGGAGTAACTCTGCAGGGGCGGGCAACATCTGTGCAAGGAATGGATAGGCCGTTTGTTTGTTTTTTGGACCGTCAGATTTTATTTTCCGAGGTACGAGTGGATTAAACTTTCGAGATACAGCACGGAAACAGGCCTTTCAACCCAGCGAGTCCGCGCCGACCAGTGATCACCCCTGTACGCTCGCACTATCCGACACACTCGGGACAAGTGACGTTTCGGGTCGGGACCCTTCTTCAGACAAGCCTGCTCGTCTTTGGAATGTGGGAGGAAACCAGAGCACCCGAAGAAAACCCACGTGAAGACATGCAAACTCCATATAGACAGCTTCTTCCCGGCTGTTATCAAGCAACTGAACCATCCTATCACCAACTAGAGAGCGGTCCAGATCTATCATCTACCTCATTGGGATCTTTAATCGGACTCTTCTGGAATTTATCTTGCACTAAACATTATTCCCTTTATTCCGTATAAATACACTGTGGACGGCTTGATTGTAATCGTGTATTGTCTTTCTGCTGACTTGCGAGCACTCAACAAAAAAGGCTTTTCATTGTACCTCGGAATACATTACAATAAACTAAATTCAACTAGCTGAACTATAAATGCATCCTCTTGTTTCCTTCTAATGGCAGTCTGCTGTCTGTGCGGAGTTTGCACGTTCTCCCTGTGACCACGTGGGTTTTCTCCAGGTGCTCCAGTTTCCTCCCACACTCTTCACTCTCCCTTATGGTGCACCTGGAGATGAGGGGCAAGTGAGGAGAATAAAGATGGAGCCCTTCCATTATGACAGTCCACTTACCCAGTTAATCCGAGAGGTTTGCAGATCCTGAAGCCTGGGATAGTGAGATAGAAAACTGAGACATTCAAAACCAAGAGTTGCACGATGTGCTAAGGCATAATTTACAAAATTATTCTGGGCTTTAAATGTTACACACGAGCCCCTGCTGCCAAGTCGATTTGAATTCAATATGATGAGTAATGCACTTTTCAACAGTAATACTCGGCCAGTTGAGTGTTTAAACAGCTGCTTTTCCACAGCTGAATTTCCAGGTATACATGTCTGCACTGCTTTGAACTCAATGTCAGAATAAAAAGAGCAGCGTACAAATCAAATCCTGCAAATAACAGTCAAGTTATTAACACCTGCGTGCATAGAAGGGCGGCACAGTGGCGCAGCGGAAGAGTTTATGCCTTACAGCGCCCGTGACCTGGGTTTGATCCTGACTATGGGTGCTGTCCGCACAGAGTTTGTACTTTCTCCCTGCGACCACGTGGGTTTTCTCCGGGTGCTCCGGTTTCCTCTCACATTCCAAGAACATACAGATTTGCAGGTTAATTGGCTTCGGTAAAAATTGTTAACTGTCCCTAGTGTGTAGGATGGTGTTAGTGCACGGGGTGATCGCTGGTCAGCGCCAACTCAGTGGGACAAAGGACCCGTTACCGCTGTCTAAAGTAAAAGTCTAAAGAAGGAAGCTATCTCAGATAACAAAAGGATTATTTTCTGAGAAGATGGTGTCTTTCAAGTTAATTCACTGGACTGGTCACCGTTATCCCTCCAAACCAGTCCTATGGACAACACAGCTGCAACACAGTGGTGCAGCGGGTAGAGCTGCTGCCTCACGGTGCCAGATACCCAGCTTTAATCATGACTGCAGGTGTGGTCTGCACGGAGTTTGTACATCCTCCTTGTGACTGCGTGGGTTTTCTCTGGGTGCTCCGGTTTCCTCCCACATTACAAAGACATTACAAAGTTTGTAGGTTAATTGGCTTCTGTAAATTGCCCCTAGTGTGCAGGATGTGAACGTGGATTGGCATAGGACTAGCGTACAGGTTGATCAATGGTCGTTGTGGACAAGCTGGGCCCAAGGGCCTGGCCCCACGCTGTATTTCTAAACTAAACTAAACAAAACAGGAACAACTGGAGCCAAACACACAACCTCGATTCAGCAAACCCCAAGTGACCAAAACGTTTTTGGTTCATCAGTGAAACAAATTGAAATGCAGCACCGACCGGCTCTCAAGCTGCTCATCGTATATCTCAGGTTCCATGTCACAACTAACTCGAATGTTCCGGGACATTAAACCTCCTGTAGCTCAATGACAGTTAAGCAAATGAATTTTAGTTTGGCTCAGAGATACAGCATGGAAACAGATCCTTCAGCTCACAATGCTGACCATCAAACACCCATTCAAACTAGTTCTGTGTTATCCCACTTTGACTTCCATTCCCCACACACTTGGAGTGATTTAATGAGGCCATTAACCTACCAACCCACACTTCTTTGGAGCGTGTGAGGAAACCGATGCACCTGGAGGAAAGCCCCGCGGTCACAGGGAGAATGTGCAAACTCCACACAGACAGCACCCACGATCAGGATAGAGCCCTGATCTCTTGTGCTGCGAGGCAGCGGATCGACCAGCTGCACCACTGTGTCACCATACGATAAAATAAAGGGGAATGCTGATGGACACAGTACTGTTGACGTTGTTAATGCAGGATATCAAATTATGTCATGATGAAACGCCACAAGATAGACACGCTCGCTAAGTCGAAACCTGAACTGAAGTACGAGCAGTGCTGATACAAAGCTGGCTCAGTAAACAAAATCAGAGTAATGGTGAAAAGACACCTTTCAGACTAGAGTGAAGTACAATCCCTAGATGCTGGTGTGAGGATCACGAATCTCTTCGATTTACAACTTCTTGGTTCTGAATATAAAAGGGCATCATTTTTAATTTCACAGAAGTTAACTTCTGTGGGCAGCACGGTGGCGCAGCGGTAGAGTTGTTGCCTTCAGCGCTAGAGACCCGGGTTCGACCCTGACTACGTGTGCTGCCTGTATGGAGTTTGCACGTTCTCCCGTGACCTGCGTGGGTTTTCCCCAGGTGCTCCGGTTTCCTTCCACACCCTAAAGACGTACAGGTTTGTAGGTTAATTGGCTTCGGTTAAAAAAAAAAGATGAATTGTCCCCAGTGTGTCGGATAGTGCTCGCAAACGGGGATCGCTGGTTGGCTCGAGGGGAGTGGAAAGGCCCGTTTTTGCGCTGTATCTCTAAACTAAACTAAATATAGAGCAGACAAACAAAGATTAGCCAAAAAAAAGGGCAGATTCACAGCAGACAATACAAAAACAGTGAGAAGCTGAGCGTGCTGATGGGCAATAGACTGAGTAGAAGGAATTTTAAGTGGGACGGTCCACATAGACTTTAAAATAAGTTGATAACACTGCTCAAATATCACAAAGGGTCCTGGGATTATTATACAAGGACAAAGAGAATACAAAGGCAATATAATGCTGCACAACTTCATTAAATCACAGGTTAGACCCCAACTGAGTATTCAGTTCTGAACTCAGCACAGTAGGAAAGAAATCAAGGCATTGGAAAGAGCACAAAAGAGATTTCCTCGAAATTATAATATGGATGAGGGTTTAGTTTCCTGCAGAAATTAGGTAAGTAGGGATCAATCACATCTGCTCCAAGAAGAACAAGGGGTTTGACAGAGATAGTAAAAGAGAACTTTTTTTTTGTTGAGACCTGGAAACTTATGAAATTGAATTCATTGCCCGAGAGGATATTAGAAGATACAATGGTAATTTGCAAAGAAAATTGTATAAATATCTTAAGAGGCAAAGCTTGAAGACTGCAGAAAAAAAGGCAGAAAGGGGAAGTAACTGGATTGCTCCTTATATGGAATTTGTACAGATGGAATGGGCTGAAGATGCTCACTCAGGTCACTATGGTTATTGCTGTCTACATACAAAACTCAAGATACATTACTTAAGGCACAAGTGTCTATCTAGGACAACACAAGGTAGCACTTTCAATAAGATGGAATGAAGCATTTAAGGACTGTGGAAGGAGGTTTATCAGCCCTTCCTGAGGGGCAGCTTGACCTTGCAATATACGGGAGAAAGACAGATACTTTGTCAGGGTCTAGGCAATGGAGGACCTTGTCACTCAGTCATGTGTCAATGTATACCCAACAAAAAACACACACACGTTTAGTTTAGCTTAGTTCAGAGACACAGTGTGGAATCAGGTCCTTCAGTTCACCGAGTCCCCACCAACCAAAGATCACCACTATTTCTATCACACTAGGGACAATTTACAAAAGCCCATTAACCTACAACCAGCATGTCTTTGGAATATGGAAGGAAACCAGAGCACCTGGAGAAAACCCACGTGGTCACAGGAAGAACATATAAACTCCATACAGATCCTAGTCAGGATCGAACCCGGGCCACTGGCACTGTAAGGCAGCAACTCTATCGCTGTGGGGACTGTAATGCCGGCAAAATTGTAAACGCCACCAAAATATGTGTGAGCTATGCAAAAGAATTTCACCGTGCAATGCCTACGTGACCATAAAGATAACATTGAAGATCACAAATAGCAGGCAATATGGCAACTCAATGGATGATACGCAGACGTGACTAATGGTAACACCTCATCACGATCTTCCCAAACCCATCCGCAGGCCAAGAGGAAAGGAGAAGGATCAGAGGATCAATCACCAGGCCACACTCACACACTGCCTAGTGGTAGTCTTTATTGCTCCATTGTCAAAGCTGTATAGACCAGTTCCCTCTTCTCCCTGGCATGGTTTACAGCTTGGGCACTCCGAAAGAATCCGATACTTGATGAGCCGAATGGCCTAATTCTGCTCCTGTCACCGGTGACACAAATATTCTTGTAAAATGGATACAATAACAACGAGCTCCCATGTTTTTTTAGGCCGTGGTGACTCCAGTTCCAACAGAAAACGACATCCTGGGAATTCTTGGAGGAAGAATCGTGCCACATGTGCAGTATTCTCCAGCAGAAGCCCTGTCATTCTAATTCCATTCATGTTGTGATGTTCGGGTCCTCTGAGTAGTACAATTTCAGTTCAAATCCCATTAGTTACTACAAGACGGATACTCTAAAGGAATAGCTGTCTCATTACATAAAACGAATTAGATATATAAAATAGTAAAATTACTAGTTCCAACTTGCATGGACAATCTAGGAGAATCTAGGAGAATTGTTAGGAGAATCTGACGGAAATATTCTTGTCAAAGGAATACAATAACAAGTAGTTCCCATGTTTTAATCCTGAATGTCCAATTTATGGTAAAATTAAAAAATAATGTTGGTGTTGGTGACTCCATTTCCAACAGAAATCTGTAGCAGCACAGAAAATTCAAAATGTAAATTTAAATTAATTTTAGACCAAAACACTAAAGGCGAAACCATGTACTTGTTCTTTTTGCTCATGACTAGCCGCCTGCTTATGTTAGAATACATTAGCTTTTAATGAAGTGAATCACACAAGCCATCCAGGCAGCTCATTTTGTGCAATTGTTCACAGCCATTACCAGAAGCAATTACAAGGAGCTGCTGCAGTAATTGGAAAAGCTGGCAAGAGCCAGCAAAAATGGCAATAAATAAAAAATATTCAGCTTAATAAACTTCAAACAGGGACAAAAAAGCAAATCAACGTAATTAGAATTAAAGATGCAGCAGAAAAATAAAAAAAAGGGAAATTGCTCGGATGTGCTAAATATAAAAAAATTAGTTCCCGCTTCTCACTGTAGCAGAGACGAGTGGAAAGGTGATTATAGCACATCTCTGGGTCTGCCATTTCAACTCCTCTTCAGCATTCATGCAATTCGGGAGATCTATAAATGGACCATTGACGACAGTCCACAGTCAACTTCTGACTGGAGCTACGAAGGAATAAAGATTGTGAAAATCTAGGAGACATGCACTTCACTTTACCAGATCTATTTGTGACAGGTTACAAACTTGTAGCCCATTGTGCGGGAGAGTTCAACTCATCAGGACACAGATGTTAAACGTCATTCGTGGATAAGTTCTCATCGTATGAAACATCAAAGTTGAAAATTAACCCGAGGCCAGGATGAAACGAGGAACAATGCTGAGGCGACTTGAAACATTACTTCTGAAAGCCAAGAAGCCATCCTGAAAAAGAATGAAATCTAGGAGCTTCGAAGTACTGGGAAATTAGTTAAAGGGACAGCCAGTGATAAGCCTTCATTTCAACATCTTGGGAATTCTTGGGGAAGCATCTTGCCCAATTACTCGCCAGCAGAAGCCCCGTCATTCTATTCCATTCATCTTGTGATATTCGGATTATCCAAGTAGTACGATTTCCAGTTCAAATCCCATTAGTTACTCCAAGTCTGATGCTCTTAATGAATATCTACCACATTCCTTAAAATGAATTAGATATATAAAATAGTACAATGACTAGTTCCAACTTGCATGGACAAGAACAGAAAGTTAGTAGTATGTAAAAGCATGGAACTGCAGAGGCTGGTTTAGAAAATAAATTACACAGTGCTGGAGTAACTTAATTGATCAGTCTGAGAAAGGGTCCCAACCCGAAACATCACCTGTCCATCTTCTCCAGAGATGCTGCCCGACCCTCTGAGTTACTCTGGCATTTTGTGTTTAGACTTTTAGATTCAGTGCGGAAACAGGCCCTTCAGCCCAACAAGTCGCGCCGACCAGCGATCACCCCGTACACTAACCTACACACACTTGGAACAATTTTACCACTTTCCAAAGCCAATGAACCTACAAACCTATACGTCTTTGGAGTGTGGGGGGAAACCGGAGCACCTGGAGAAAGCCCACAAGGTCACAGGGAGAACATACAAACTCTGTTGACATAAGTCTACCGTTGTGTCACAGTGCAGCCCCCATGTTGTTTAATGAAAAAGTTAGTGTTAGTTACAATTACAATGAAATGAATGGATTGTCCTTTTAAAACCAATCTAATTCACCAATGTCCTTCAGGGAAAGAAAACTGCCGTCGTTACTCAGCATGTGTATTGCCAGACCATTAAGAACTGAACTGAAACTTCTTCAAAATAATAGAATCACAGAGTCGAATAGCATAGAAACAAACCCATCAGCCCACCGAGTTCACGCTGTCAACCAACTACTAATTTACACTAATCTTACATTAATCTTGTTTTTAATTCTCGCCACATTCGCATCAACTCGCCCCAGATTCCACCGCTCTCCTACGTGCTGGGAGAAAGTTACAGTGGCCATTAACCTGTCAACCTGGGATCGGAAGCAGCATCCAGGTTATCCGCAGTCATTACCAACGACTCCTGAACATGGGATCATGAGATCCCAAACTTCCTTTTCCTTCAACAACCTTCAGACAATGAGAGGATGAACCCTCGCTTTCCATCAGGGAGATTGCTGATGAGTTGTGTTGCCCTCGTGTGATCCTGTGATCCTGTGCCCAAGTGCCTACAACCAACACCACCATCAGTCCATTCCAGCCCATTTACTGGACTTTATCTTGCACTTTATTCCCTTTATAATGTACCTGTACACTGTGGATGGCTCGATTGTAATCATGTGTAATCTTTCCGCTAACTGATTAGCAGGCAACAAAAGCTTTTCACGGTACACATGACAACAAAATTAAACCAAACCAAACAATATATTTCACTTACAACTCTTCCAGCAGAGGCAATTTTCATTGTATCCTTAGATGCTGCATTCAAACCAAAGAGAAAAGTCAGTGTTTTTTGCGCCTTATATCCAGCTCCCAATAGTAGGTTAACCTCTGATGGGCGCTTGTCAGCACTGGGCCTGTACTCGCTGGAGTCTAGAAGAATGAGGGGGGGGCTCATTGAAACATACAGAATAGTGAAAGGCTTGTATAGAGTGGATGTGGAGAGGATGTTTCCACTAATGGGAGAGTCTAGGACTAGAGGTCAAAGCATCAGAATTAAAGGAAGTTCTTTTAGGAAGGAGATGAGGAGAAATTTCTTTAGTCAGAGGGTGGTGAATCTGTGGAATTCTTTACCACAGAAGGCTGTAGAGGCTAAGGATATTTTTGGCAGAGATAGATAGATTCTTGATTAGTACAGGTCAGAGGTTATGGGGAGAAGGCAGGAGAACGGGGTTAGGAGGGATAGATAGATCAGCCATGATTGAATGGTGGAGTAGACTTGATGGGCCGTATGGCTAATTCTACTCCTATTCCTTATGAATGGGGTAATTGCTGGCCAGCGTGGACTCTGTGGGCCAAAGGGCCTGTTTCCACACCATATCTCTAAAGTCTAAAGTAAAGAGAAATGATTCTGCATGGGAATAATAAATCAAGATGCAACTCCCTATTCCAAACAAATATTAATTCCAAGTGGCTCCAAAATAAAACTGGGCATACAGGGTTTCACCAAATTGAGCCCAAAATTCAGGTCTGAGCTTCTGAAAGTTAGTTAAAAGCTTTTCCAAATAAAATGATCATAAGCTTATCCCTGAAGTGTCACATGGCACATGGGAAAACATGGTTGAAGTCCCTGGCTCCATCTAATTAACGACTTAGAAAAGGACTTGTAATGGAGCAAGACTCAATGTTTTCATTTTTAGACAAGATCTTTGTCCCTTGTTCCGGCTCACCCAATCCTGCCTTAAGCCAGCAGCTGAAGACATACAACAGGTGGCCAGAAACCCAATAGCTGCCGAGTTAGCAGTCGATAGTAATCTGCATCGCTCAACAACATCTGGCTTTCTCTCCACAAACCCTTTAGGGTCAGAACGAGAGACACACTCACGGACTGGCCACAGACGGGAGGCCGAGGAAATCCAAACAAAATCGGGATCCGATCTGCAGAGATTAAACAAGCACTTCCTCAACTCCCACACCCAGCAATCTCAGTGCTCCAAGCCCGCAGACATTGTGTGCTTCACATCTGATCAACTTGCCGATTTGTTTCTATGTGTAAAAATGTTGTGGTTCCAGAAAACGATATTAAAATGTTGAAATGATGCTGCGTTTCACCCATTCCAATTAAGGCCAAGTCAGGGCAGCATAGTGGCATAGCTGTTAGAGCTGCTACCTCACAGCGCCAAAGACCCGGGCTCGATCCTGATCTTGCCCGTATGGAATGTGCACCTTCTCCGTGGGTTTCCTCCCACATCCCAAAGTCTTGTGGGTTTGTAGGTTAATAGGCCTTTGTGAACTCCTCCTAATGTATAAGGAGTGGATAGGAAAATGGATTAGAAGGAACTGATGTGAATGGGTGATTGAGAGTGTGTGTGGACTCGATTGGCCGCTGGGCTTTTTTCCACGTTGTACCTCTCAACTAAACTAAACTCTAAGCATTACTTATCCTGGCAACTAATCATTTTCTCAGGAGGTTTGAAGGCACTAAATAAGTTTGCTTCGGCAGAGCTAAAGGCAGTGATTATGGCTGTGTGCTAGCTTCAAGGAGGTCATCTGTTCTCCAATAACTCCCCGGTTGCTGAGTGCTGGCTGGCAAGTTATTCCTGGTGACGAATATCATGCAAGCCCTAGGTTGCCCTTAACTCCCACCAGGAGATCACAGAGAACAAACAAGAGGCTATCCCAAATAGACAGATAGACACAGAATGCTGGAGTAACTCAGCGGGACAGGCAGCATCACTGGATAGAAGGAATGGGTGACGTTTCGGGTCGAGACCAGGTCTGAAGAGATCCAGAGATGCTGCCTGTCCCACTGAGTTACTCCCAAGCATTTTGTGTTTATCTTCAGATTAAACCAGCGTCTGCAGTTCCTTCCTACACAAGTTATCCCAAATACTATATGAAGAGACCCAGACTGAAAACATTCATTGCTTCTCTGACCACTGATGCTGCCTTACCAGCTGAATGTCTATTTTTTAAATTCAGTTATCCAGTAAGTGTAGATATGTTATTGTCATCGCAAATAACCTCCCTGACAAGGGTGGTAGGACTAGCACAGCTTAGCTGCGATCAAAGATGTGGATTTCTGTTTGCTTAAGTGATGCTGCTGTTTCTCCAGCACTTTCTGTCATTTTTTGCTCAAGTGCCTTATCAGGAAATAAATTTCCTTAGGAGGCCGATAACCGACATAATGGTTTTTTAAAAATTACATTAGTTTAGTTTAGAGATACAACGTGAAGCAGTCCCTTTGGCCCAACGAGTCCATGCCGACCAACTGGTTCTATCCTTCTATCCGTACACTAGTTCTATCCTACGAAGTAGGGACAATTTACAAAAGACAATTAATCTACAAGACTGCATGTCTTTGGAATCTGGAAGGAAACCAGAGCACCCGGAGAAATCCCATGCAGTCACAGGGAGATTGTGCAAACTCCGTCTAGACAGCACCCGTAGTCAGGATCAAACCTTGGTCTCTGGCACTGTAAAGCAGCAACTCTACCGCTGCACCACTGTGCTGCTCTGGCGCTGTACGGCAGCAACACTACCGCTGCGCCACTGTGCCGCCCATATCTCACAACAAATAAAATTATTCAAGGAATTAATTATCTTTACATCCAAACACAGCCTCATTGAGTGAGAGGAGATTTTTGCATGTATTGAACAACAAGATTTTCCATGTGTGATTGAGTTATCCATTCTTTGCTCATCAGGGGTAGAAAATGAAAATGGAATTCAGGACATGTTGTAGCTTATTCTGCTATCTCTAACTTTAATGAACACACTTATTCCTTGACTTGAATAAACTTAATGACTGGGGCTCCAAATCTCACTCGGAAAATTCCAATGATTCCACCCTCTTGAGTTTGGAAACTTCTTATTTCTATCCTGATTAATTGACTCCTATTTTGAGGTCGCAACAGTCCTGCAAAGAAAATCAAATCTGCATCTACCCTGCCATGCCCCATAGGTATTTTCTATGCTCAAAGCAGTTCACATTTTTAAACTAGCTGTGCAAAACTGTGAACGCTACATTAACTAAATACGGGTAATTAGAGGAAAGTATTAAACCTGCGTAGAATTTTAAAATTGTGCTTTTGCAATCAACCCCTTATTGCAATAAAAAATAGCAATAACTAAAAGATGGATCTATTTCCCCAAGTATTGGCAGGCTGGTGATCATTTAAGCAGGAGTAGTTAGATGGAATATTCATTCAGAAACCTCTAACTTTAATGAAAACTGGATTTGATGACTTCATTCAAAAGATATTAAAAAGTTGAACCAGCAGCTGATTAAGGTCATGAATACCCAAGAGGTTTCCTTGCTGTTTACCAAGTCTCATTCAGGCATTACATCTGAGGTCTGACTACAAGTGAATGTGCTTTCAAAATATGAAACGTCTCCTCAAATAAATTACCTTCAGTGCTGCACACACTGCATGTTGATCCTTCTCCAGTATATTTCTAGCAAGTGTACAAAAAGTAGCACCAAAATAATTGATGCCATGAACATTTCTTCATTGGCATAGAGTTTATTGATCGCAGCCATTAGGCACTGCAATTCTCTTCAGCACTTTTTGGAAATGAAGAGAAAGAGAATGGGGAGAAAGGAAAGTGTAGGAAAGAACAGCAGAAGCTGGTTTAAAACAAAGACAGACACAAAATACTGGAGTAACTCAGCGTACAGGCAGCATCTCTGGAGAGAAGGAATGGGTGACGTTTCGGGTCGAGACCCTTCTTCGGACTGGAGAAGACTCACGACCCGAAACATCGCCCATTCTTTCTCTCCAGAGATGCTGCCTGTCCCGCTGAGTTACTCCGGCATTTTGTGTCTACCTTTGAGGAGAAAGGAGAAGTGGAAAAGTACTGAGGGAGTCAGAAGGGAACAGGAGGAGAGGATACACAGAGCAGCAATGTACACTGATGAGCTTGGAAAGAGTCACTCCTGCCAATTAGACTTGGGTTAACCTCGCATCAAGATCAGTCTCAAGAAGGGTCACGACCCAAAACGTCACCTATCAGAGATACTGCCTGAACTGCTGAGTTACTGTGCCCTTTTGTGCATCAACCAACATCTGCAGTGCTTTGTTCTCAGTTTGTTCTCAGTTTATCCAACCTGTCTTTATATCTAATTTCATCTCATTCGTGTCCAATCTGTTAAAATTATTTGGCACTCTCTCCAAAGCACCCACATCCATCCTGTACCAGGGCAACCAGAAATGCACACAAACACTACAAATGCAGCTCAATCAAAAGCTTTAACATGACTTCCTGATTCTTATACACAATGCCCCCATTAACGAAGGCAACCAGTCCACTTTACCAGTATATTTGTGTTGCTACTTTCAATGAGCTATGGACTTGGACCCCAATATGTGTCTGTACATTAGTGGTTCTAACATTAACTGTACTTTCCCCTTACATTTGACCACCCAAATGCAACACCGCACATATTCCCAGATTGTACTCCATCTGCCATCTCTTCACCCTTATCTGTAACTAATTTATCCTTCTGTATCCTTTGACGAGCCTTCTTCACTATTAGCAACTCCGCCAATTTTTGTGTTGTCTAACAAACCCTTCTACATTTTCATCCAAAACACAAGGTGCTGGAGTAACTCAGCAGGTCAGGCAGCATCTGTTGAGGGAGCGGATAGGCCACGCTTCAGGTCCAAACCCTTTTTCAGACGATAAAAGGGTCCTGACCCAAAAGATTGCCTCCCAATTCCCTCCACAGATGATGCCTGGCCCTACATTTTAGCATTCTCCCTCTGATTCCACTACCCTCGATGTCCTGCTCCTTGGTGAATACAGATGCAAAATACTCATTTAGAAACTCAACTACATCCTCTCACTCCAAGCATTAATTCCCCCCTTTACCATTGTGTAGTCCTACCCTGCCCTAGTTACCCCCCTTGTTATTAACGCACAATTTGGGATTTTCTTTCATTGATGCCAATGACATTTCATTGGCCTTTCTGGCCTTCCTCATTCCCTGTTTGTTCTTTCCTGCTTTCTTTATATTTCTCAAATGCCTCGTCTATTCATCATCCTAAACCACACATATGCTTCCCTTTTCTTTTTGACCAATACTCATAACCTCTCTCATCATCCAAGGTTCTCCTACTTTGCCATCTTGTCCCTCCCCCTAACTAGAACACACTGGTCCTGAACTCTGATTAGCTGCTATTAAATAACACCCACATGTGTGATGCGAAGTTATCCATTTAACAGCTTCAGGTCAAACTATCTGCTTAACATTGTTGCCCTCCCCAGTTTAATACTTCCCCCAGAGATCCAGATCTATCCTTATTCATAACTATCTTAAAACTTTTGGTCACTATTCCCAAAGTTATCTCCCACTGAAATGGTAGTCACCCGGTCAGGTCTGTTTCCCTTTACAAGGTCCAGCATGGTCCCTTGAGTTGGAATATCCACCTACTGTTTCAAAAAACCCTTTCTGATGCACCCAACTAATTCTGGCCCATCCAAGCCTCTTGCACGAAGGTGGTCCCAGTCAGGACTGGATGGAATTAGATTGTGGTTGAGTTGATGACTTCTTCATGATTAGTCGTCTAACACACAAATAGTGAATTAACGGAACGTGACAGGACCCCATTTGTAACATGTGGAGTTCTTAGATAGAAATGCCAATGGAAACAAAGCTTTGTAACACTTAAGACAGTCATCTCATTGCTAATCCAAACTAAATTGAAAACGTATGAAGCAAATATCTGAGAGGGGCAATGACATATCTCGATCTTCAAATGAAATTTGGCGGTGGTTAACTAGGAAAGACCAAGAACAACTTAGGCAACTGAAAACATTTTGTACTTTGGTCAAAAGACTTTAGACTTTAGAGATACAGTGTGGAAACAGGCCCTTTGGCCTACTGATTCAGCACCGACCAGCGATCACCCCACACATGAGCACTATCTTACACACTAGGGACAATTTGCAACTTTATTGAAGCCAACTAACTTACAAAGCTGTACGTCTTTGGGGGTGTGGGAGGAAACCGGAGCACCTGAAGAAAACCCATGTGGTCACAGGGAGAACGTACAGACTCCATACAGACAGCACCCGTAGTCAGAATCAAACTCGAGTCGCTGGTGCAGATGCTGGTTTACAAAAGAAAGTTGAAGAAACTCAGCGGGCCAGGCAGCATCTGTGGAGAACATAGATAGGTGATGTTTCAGGCCGGGACTCTTCTTCAGAATTGTATATAATTCTTCATTAGGGTCCTGACCCAAAGCATCACCTTTCCAAGTTCTCCAGAGATGCTGCCTGACCTGCTCAGTTACTCCAGCACTTTGTCTTTTTTTTTTAAGACTAGCATGATAGTGTTCAGATAGGTGTAGACTCTTCGACCATAAACATTTGCATTAAAGTATTGAGCCAAATGACTAGGTATCACAAAATGCTGGAGTAACTCAGCAGGTCAGGCAGCATCTTGGAGAGAAGGAATGGGTGACGTTTCGGGTCGAGACCCTTCTTCAGACTGACTACATCCTTTGCCTCACATTTTGTTGTAGATTTATGGTAAACCCCATGGAAATTAGAACCAATTTCAAAAGAGGGATTTCACTGAGAAAACTGAAATAAGAACAATAAGTGGATTCAACATTTTTTTAATATATAAAAGTTGGGGACTATTTTCCTCATTCTGAATAGAAATATCTCTTTACACTGTAACAGTCAATCCAGATTTCCAGACATATGCGTGGGGTGCTGTGCTATTTTTTATAATCAACGAGAGTGATGATAGGCAAAAATAACAAGACTTGAATTACCAAACATTGAATTACCAATTTAATTGGATCTGTATTATCCCAAGTGCAGAGGAGGAGTCAGGAGGCAAAAAGAAAAAAAAATTGACAGAAGCGGCCTCATTTTTATTGTGGGATCAAAGTCTATAAACACCAGAACACCAAGAGAAAACAACTGCATGGCATCTGGAAGTCAGGATTCATTATGTATTCTGTGCTCTGCGTGGAAAGATCAGAGAGATCAACACAAAGGAAGCCGGTCTCCAGGGCAGCTTGCATCATATTAAGTGCGCTAATACACTGCAGCCGTAGTACAGAGGTTCTGGTGGAAAGTGGCTCGGCAAAGTCCGTACCAGTGTCGTGCTCCTTTGTCATGATGAATCAGGAATGCACACCAATTTACGAGCGAGTAAATAAATCTGCAGATTGATCAGCCAATTCCCACAACCAGTCTGAAGAAGGATCTCGACCCGAAACGTCACCCATTCCTTCTCTCCCGAGATGCTGCCTGTCCCGCTGAGTTACTCCAGCTTTTTGTATCTATCTTCCCACAACTTAACACTCTCTTGCTTTCCCAGTGGATTAGCACCCATCCTTCCTGCGCGCGCTGTGTTTTAGTCTAGTTTTTGGTTTGGAGATGCAGCACGGAAACAGGCCAAACACGCGCCGGCCAGCGATCCCCGCACACTAACGCTATCCTACACACACGAGGGACCATTAACATTTATACCAAGCCAGTTAACCAACAAACCTGTATGTCTTTGAAGTGTGGGAGGAAACAAGAGCACCCGGAGAATACCCACGCAATCACAGGGAGAACGTACAAACTCCGTACACACAGGGCCCATAGTCAGGATCGAACCTGGGTCCCTGGCGCTGTAAGGCAGCAACTCTACCACTGCGCCACCATGCCTAAACTCGGAACACACTTGATCACATACCCTCTCCCTACCAACATGCAGTCTCCATCTTTATCAGCCCAGCATCAGTATAACCATTGGATCAAATTAAAATAATCTCCCATGCCCTCACCTTACTGACTCGAAAATGCATCTATCTTTGCTTCATCTCAGTACATTTCCTGAATCTAAAACCAATTTGCATGTGAATCCCAAGCGAGGGCAAAACCATTGCAATGATGGCAATGAAAACATGCATGGGTCATGCTTACTGTTATCTCTGGACAGGCAGTAAATCTCAGGGAAAGTATCGAAGAAATAAACCATTGTCACGTCAACTGCACCAAACCATCTTCAAATGGAAGAATCATACTCAAATATTCCAGCTTATCTCCCATCTGACTCGTGGGAAAATTGAAGTCAGCATTCAAAAAGTTAACAATGGCATTTCTGTGCAAGGCAAGATGTGACCTGCAGCTCATCTCTGTATAAATGAGCAATAGATTGAATATCAAATGGTCATGAGACTGAGCAACACATCAGTTGGCAATCTCTTCAAACGGGGGGGGTTGAGGAATGATTTGGAAAAAAGTTCTGTGCTTCCTCCTTATGGAAGATCACTTTATAAAAAATGTAATGCACTTTCTTCCCCAGCGTATATGTAAAATAGAAGCTGGCTAAAGTAAAGCACCTCAGCAGGTGATATAATGCTAGGCATTGAGACCATTTAATTGGAAAACTGGCAATTTTACTTTCCATTTTAGACAATGAAGAAAGAACCAATATTCTCCCAGGTCAATGAGTTTTGTTGCTCCATATTTTAGGTTAACATGGTGTTCTTTACTTTTGTAGTAACCAGTTCCAAAGGTTGATGTTGATCAGGGTTAATCCACATAGCTGATTAATTGTGGAAATGTGCAGGGAACAGCTGGAATTGTCTTAAAGCAATTGGCTCACCAAGGCTCTTTAAAGAAGAAAACTTACCCTCTAAACCCAAAAGAACTTTATGGTGATGGTTTTAAATTTAAACCCTTGTGAGTCAAACAGGTTTACAACCCAGCGGAATGAATATTGATTTCTCTGAGGTAGACACAAAATACTGGAGTAACTCAGTGAGTCAGGCAGCATCTCAGGAGAGAAGGAATGGGTGACATTTCGGGTCAAGACCCTTCTTCAGACCCGCTGAGTTACTCCAGCATTTTGTGTCTACCTTCGATTTAAACCAGAATCTGCAGTTATTTTCCTACACATATTTATTTCTCTAACTTCAAGTAACCCTTGCATCCCTTCTCTCTCTGTCCCTCCCTCACCCTAGTTGATGTACTAGTATCACTGTTGTCGTGCTGAGTTTCTGTTTGTATTACTTGTAATTACCTTCCCCACAGCCAACAAAGCACCATTGTGGGCTCCACCTTTCCTTGACCATCGTTGCTGGCTTTGATCTGTGTTTTTCCATAACTTTCATTAATTTCTTCTGTGTACCTTTTCATATTCCTCGGTTCCCTCTCCCCTGAGTCTGAAGAAAGGTCTCAACCTAAAAGGTCATCTATTCCTTTTCTCCAGAGATACTGCCTGACCTGCTGAGTTACTCTGGCTTTTGTGTCTATCTTGAGTGATGGGACTTGTTTGTCTCTTAATACTCTTGTTTGACTCATAATATCCCTTGCTCATCACAAGGAACTTAAATATAAAACCATCGCCATGAGGTTCCTCTTCGCAGGGGAATTAAAACAGTAAGAGACTGCAGAAAATGGTGGAAATATTAACAGGTCTGGCAGCACCTGCGGAAAGAGAAAGTGAGTCAACTATTCAGAATGAAGAACTTTCATCAAAAAAATCATGCAAGATGAAATATCATTGATTTGAAACTTTAACTCTGCTTATTTTCTCTGATCCTTGGTCAATGGCATATGGCACCATGCAATCAGATTATCAATCTCCCTCCTGCTGTCTGACTATCCACTATTTGTCCAACAATGGTGGTATTGTAGGCAAATTTAAAGATGGCATTGGAGCTGTGTGTGAGTCCACAGTCTCGGGAATGGGGACTGAGGATGCAGCCTTGAGGTGTCCACGATAGAAACATAGAAAATAGGTGCAGGAGGAGGCCATTCGGCCCTTCGAGCCAGCACCGCCATTCATTGTGATCATGGGTGATCGTCCACAATCAGTAACCCGTGCCTGCCTTCTCCCCATATCCCTTGATTCCACTAGCCCCCTAGAGCTCTATCTAACTCTCTCTTAAATCCATCCAGTGATTTGGCCTTCACTGCCCTCTGTGGCAGAGAATTCCATAAATTCATAACTCTCTGGGTGAAAAAGTTCCTTCTCACCTCAGTTTTAAATGGCCTCCCCTTTATTCTAAGACTGTGGCCCCTGGTTCTGGACTCCCCCAACATTGGGAACATTTTTCCTGCATCTAGCTTGTTCAGCCCTTTCATAATTTTATATGTTTCTATAAGATCCCCTCTCATCCTTCTTTTGCGTTTGATGGTGGTTGACGAGGATGAACTGTTGTTGCCTATTTGTGCTGATTGTAGTCTGTTGATGAGGAAGTTGAGGAACCAACTGCAAAAGGATGAGCAGGGAGACCCAGTTCCTCTGAGTTGGATGGGTATGGAGGGGCTGGGGATGGTGATTTTGAACGTTAACATGTAAATGACGAACACCAGTCTGACGTACATGCTCTTGTTCTTCAAGTGGGGCGGCACGGTGGCGCAGCGGTAGAGTTGCTGCCTTACAGCGAATGCAGTGCCGGAGACTCAGGTTCTATCCTGACTACGGGCGCCGTCTGTACAGAGTTTGTACGTTCTCCCCGTGACCTGCGTGGGTTTTCTCCGAGATCTTAGGTTTCCTCCCACACTCCAAAGACGTACAGGTCTGTAGTTTAATTGACTGGGTGATATGTTAAAAAAAAATTGTCCCTAGTGTGTGTAGGATAGTGTTAATGTGCGGGGATCGCTGCGCGGCGCGGACTCGGTGAGCCGAAGGGCCTGTTTCCGCGCTGTATCTCTAAACCTAAAAAAAAATCTAAAGTATTTGAGTGCAGAGTGAAGAACCAGTGAGATTGCATCCGCTGACGATCTGTTGTATTGATCCTTCTGCTTTTGAACAGAATTCTCCAAAAAAAAATTCATCGCTATCCCATTCCCGTCAACAAATGTTTGGAGCTACTTTCAACTTCATAATAAAAGTTTAAGAATCACAATGTGTAAGAAGGAACTGCAGATGCCGGTTTAAACGGGAGATGGACACAAAAAGCTGGAGTAACTCAGCGGGACAGACAGCATCTCTGGAGAGAAGGAATGGGTGACGTTTCGGGTCGAGACCCTCCTTCAGACTATCTTCATGCTTCTTTCTATTCCTAATGGAATGATGCAGCTACATATTTACCACAATTAACAGTGGCTTAAATATCACTAATTGTTATATCCGTAAAAACTTGTGAAATATAATCTTGTCTTGGGTGACACAACCCTGAGATAGAGGCACAAAAACGACACAGTAATAAAAATATTGGGTGGTGCAGTGGCATGCCGTGTAATGCTGGGGTCTCTCACACTGCCAGGCTTCTGGGCAAGATCTTATTGAGTAATGGAGCACTGAAACAGGCCAAACGCGACCATGCCAACCAAGACACCCCATCGAAGCTAGTCCCATCTGATTACATTTGGCCCATATCCCTCTAAACCTTTCCTATCCATGTACCTGTCCAATTGTCTTTTAAATGTTGTTATCATACTTGCCTCAATTACCTCCTCTGGCAGCTCATTCCATGTACCCACCACCCTCAGTGTGAAAAGGTTGCCCCTCGGGTTCCCATTAAATCTTTTCCCTCTCATCTTAACCAATGTCTTCTGGTTCTTGATTCCCCTCCTCTGGGTAAAGCACTGTGCATTTACCCTGTCTATTCCCCTCATGATTTAATACACCTTTGTATGATCACCCCTTAGCCTCCTGCACTCAAGGAATATAGCCCTAGCTTGCAGTCTGAAGAAGGGTCTCGACCCGAAACGTCGCCCATTCCATCTCTCCTGAGATGCTGCCTGACCTGCTGAGTTACTCCAGCGTTTTGTGAATAAATACCTTCGATTTGTACCAGCATCTGCAGTTATTTTCTTACAATACATCTCCAGAAAGCTCAGGCCCTTGAGTCCTGGCAACATCATCATAACTCCTGATCCTGAAATTGGGTGCTGTCTTTGTGGAATTTGCACCTTTACACCTTGAGCACATGCCTCTCTGTTGTGCTCTGCTTTCTTTTAAGTCATGTCTATTGTCACATACCCAATATAGCAAGTAACAAGATCAATGAAACTTATTGACAGCAGCATCACAGGCACATAGATTCAGATACATAAATAAATATACATAAATTATAGCTAAATTACACAAAATTCTGCAAGATAATAAAAAAGAAAAATTACTGTGAAAAAAAGAGACTTTAGTGCAAAACACAATTAGAAAAAAGCAAGTCTGTGGTGGTGCAAGAAATGGTCCATGGTCCAGCATAGTTAGGGTCGTCCAGGTTGGTTAAAGAACATGATGACTGTATCCTGAATAACTAGTGATGTACAACGTCAGGCTTTTGTAACCACTGCCCATATTCACACATTCCAAAAACGTGCAGGTAGATTAATTGACTATTGTAAATTACCTCTTAATCTGAGCAAGTAGCAAAAGAATCAAAGGGGAGTCAATGTGCACGTGAGAGAGAGGATAAATTGCAGGGTCACTGGGGAAAGTAAGAAGGAGTGGGGCACGGGATGCTGGTGGAGCTCTGACTGTGGCATGCATTCATTCTCTCTTGCTCCTCAACACAGCTTTGTTCATTAGTTATTTGCATCTGTTCATTATCCGCATTGGCTTTATCTCATTACTATTCTTGTTAGGCAAAGTGAATAAAAGCCCAGTCCCAGCATACAGCTATAGAAGTCATTTTGTGGGTGATAGATGACACCGTGATGCCATTGCTCACACTATCTGCAACCACTTTTATCACCGATACTATTTTTCACCATAATTATATATTTTTTAACTAAACAAAAACGTTTGGTATTGCATCCATAGTGCAGTGCACAAAAGCCCACTGATTTAATAATGTCCACCTGTCAACCTTTTTCACTATAAGTTCTTACCTGTGCACAAATAGTAGAAACTACTCTTATGGAACCACCTCAAGCATCGTTCAATGTAACAATTTGAACTTCAGATATTTCCTTGATAAACTAAAGCACAATTTGTGAAATAAATTTGAAATCAAAACAAAGACACTGCATAGCTTTAAAACATGCCATTGTGCTTTCAAATCCTGATCCAGATATGCCTTGCCCTTTGATCCAATGCACCCCAACATTATATTTCGTCTAAACTCTTGCTTGTAACACCAGGACAATCTACTTGTTTATTCATAAATCCCAAGGAAATATTTATACTTAAAATGTAATGAAATATAAAACTTACTTTTCAATGTCTGTTACGTTCATCCATTGCTAGTAAAGAACTCACTGTCAGCAGACTGTGCCCGAAATATTTAAAATATTAATATTAACAAGTAATATCAAATGCGAATTTTTCATTTAAATAAAACACATCTTCCCCTTTCTTTATTACTAGAATTGAGAATATAGCTTCAATACAGCAAGAAACTTAATTAATTCTCGACAAGTTTATACTTTAGCAGTCAAGAGAGTGAGAAATAAAAGAGAAATCAAATGGTCACTGAATTAAAACAAAAATTCTGGCTGAAGGTTCGTATCTTGCAGTTTCAACCCAGTGTCCCCAAAATTTGGTTCTTTCACTAGTCAACCTCAATAGCAATGAAAATCCTTGCCAATTGGCAAATACAAAGAGCCCATTAAGAAATTGCAACATGGTGTGACAATCCATTGCCATAGACATACAGCATGGAAAAAGCTCCTACAGCCCAACTTGCCCATACCAACCAAAATGGCCAATTTAAGCGATTCCATTTGCCTGTATTTGGGCCAGATCCTTGCAAACCTTTCCTATCCACGTACCTGTCCAAATGTATTTGAAATGTTGTTATTGTACTTGCCTCAAGTACCCCCTCTGGCAGCATGTTCCATACACCCACCATTCTCCATGTGGAAAAATTTGCCCTCAGGTCCTAATTAAATTTGCGTTCTGTTTGTTCTGAATTCCCTATCTATACTCTAGATTATAGGTTCCTTAACATATGGCTTTTATAACAAGCAAACATCGGTATTGTAAAGCCAAGACCAGAGATGGTTCTTCTTCAACGCTCTCCAACTGACCCTTTCCCTCCCACCGCCCCTCCCATGTCCACATATTCAGTACTCTCCAAAGGTTTTGGTCACCCATAAGTGCGTGCCTTAAAGCTGGATATCATGGGGGGCACCCCTACAGATAACATTGTACCGTGAAACAATGGGATTTACGACTCATTATACTCCCCAAAACTGTGGCCTAGGTTGCATTGCAGTTCCCTTTCAGCACTATTCAACTCAAACAAAACATTAACCCAGCAAAAATGGCATTTAGTCTGGTCAGGGAACTTATCCAGGCAGTTCCTGCCATGAGTCACGCTTAAAGCCCCGAAGTGAGTTCCACATCAAGGTTGAGCAGATAATATCTTTCCCTGTGCAACAAAATTTGCAGCATTTTTCCTGAGGTACATTACAGTAAGCACCTCATGACATGGTCCTGACACCTCTGACACCAAATAGGGAGATCTACAGATAACCAAAATGCTTACTTATGCCTTGAGACAGACAAATGTTTTTGCACTGAACTACCCACCAAATGACCAGGGGGTCCCTGCAACTCCACGAGTTTCTACTGCTATCCGTATGTCCCAGATGCTCAAGCTACACCTCCCAATCTACTCCTTATCCCATATTAATGTGCTGGTTGCCCCAATGGCTCTCATCAAACAATTGCTGTCAGCCTCTCCAATCTCCCTTCTCCAACATACACCAGCCTCCCTGATCCCAATCCATTCATCCTCAAATGTCTCTGATCCTTCCTCTTCCCCAACCGGATGACTACCAATCCGGATGTAGGATGGGTACCATTTTCAAACTCAATTGGTGGGCTTATGGCTTAAGTGCACCAACTTTTAGGGCACACTAAAAGTTTCAAGCGAGTATTTGATCATGCCATCACATGTAAAACACAAATGGACATCAGATATTGCCCCAATGACCTTGACAATCCCTTCTTTTGGTCTTATTGCTCAGTCATCACGTCTGGCTGAAAAGCCACCTGGGCCTGGTGAAACTCACACAAGCAATGAAAATGAAGATACAAATTGACTAGCAAGTCTACAGAGAGCCATGGGCAAAAATAGTTGGCATGGTTCACTGTTCATAAGTCATAGGGGGTAGAATTTGACAATTTGTCCCATCAAGTCTACTCTGCCATTTAATCATGACTGATTTATCTTTCCCACTCAACCCCATTCACCCGGTAACCTTTGACACCCTTACAAATCAAGAACCTATTAAGTCGTTTGAGGTTATATATAAATGTACTCCACTGCCCTAAATATTTGCATTTCTTTTCAACGGTACGTTATTTATGACCATGTACGGAGATGTCTGCCAAACCAATGGTCTCCCATCTGCCTTCAAGCAGTTTCGAAAATCTTGGATTTTCTACAGAAGCTTGGCTAATGCAGCTTAATTTTAATGATTTTAAAACATCCCAAGGCACCATCTATTCTATGTCCCTTTAAAATGATTTACTTAGTTGGATGCAGCAGTTTATATGCATAGTAAAGCTTCGATTCTATTCCAAGTTCACAACACCTTTATTGAAGTGACAATTCCATTTCCCCACACCTCCCATCTTTGTGGCCATGGCAACCATGAAGTGCCAATTTATATTGAACTCTAGATAGCTTTTTGCCATCAGTACACCCACTGGGAACAAGGCCCAGACTGCATCTAATTTCAGCTCAAAGAGAAAAGAGCTGCATGCCAGTGGAAGAAATTTATATATAATAACATCTCAATATTGTGGTCACGGGCAAGTACTTGAAAAGTAACACATGGTCATGGTCATTTGGTAGATCATGGCATTGTGGTCCACTATTCTCAATCATTGTTCATTGACGGAAAGAGGAATCGTTGGCAAGGTTGGCATTTCTATTCGATTCTCAACTGCTTTTGAGAAAAGATCGGCTCCCATCTTCTTAAAACACTGCAGTCATAGTCAGAGTGATACAGAGTGGAAACAGGCCCTTCGGCCCAACTTGCCCACAGCGGCCAATATGTCCCAGCTACACAAGTCCCACCTGCCCGTGTTTGGCCCATATCGCTCCAAACCTGTCCTAATCATGTTCTACTGGTGAAGATGGTCACAGAGCGTTTGGGCAGAGCATTCCAGGATTTAAACCCAGCGCTGGTATTACTTCTCTCTGCCCCATCACCCAACCCCCACCCCCCTCCCCTCCCCCCCCGCCCCCACCATCCAAAACATGTCACCTGGAGAGGACTCCGCAAGCTGTGATGTTGCCATGTTGTTAGTAGCTTCCAAGTTTGTGGAGGTACTTGGAGGTCAACTGTGATGTACTTTGTAGATGGTACACATTGTGCATTGTTGGTGGAGGAGTGAATATTTAGGATGATATATGGGTTGCCAACCAAGTGTGCTGCTTTATCAAGATAACATTTTGTTAGACAAAACAAAATCCAAGCAAATGGAAAATTTTCTGTTGAAGAATGAGTTCAACAGGCTCTGAAGAGCAAAATAAAGGAATGAATTATCTTAAACTCTGACCTACAGGCATGGCCTATGACAGCATGACCTCTAAGTCGTAGTGCATGGAAACAAGCCCTTCAGCCCAACTTGCCCATGCCGACCAAGATGCACTAGTCCCACCTTCCTGTGTTTAGCCCTTATCACTCTAAACTTTTCCTATCCAGGTTGCCTCAACTACCTACTCTGGCAGCTCGTTCCATATACCCACCACCCTCAGAGTGAAAAAAACGATCTTCGAGTTCCTATTACTTATCAACAGGGAGCCAAGTGGACAGATCACATTTTCTTTCGGACAGGAATCCAGACAAGATGACAAAAATCAGACTGAAACTTGCTCCCATGTCTTCTGGTCAGCTCCTCACAATGCAATCATCCACATAATGCATTGGTCTTCCACAAGCGATCTGCTTCAAATAATTTATTAGTGTGCACAGCATGTAATCCTTTCATTATTTTAGACCTCGATCAAATTACTTGAGGCTTAAGCAAAAAAAAAAAAATCTTCAAGCCTGTCCAGGTGGTTTAAATTTTCTGAACTAAAACCAGCATTTCTCACCCTATTGCAAAGATTTAATAATACACACCAACATTCTAATAACACATAAAACCTAGAGAAAACCAACAATCTGTTCACAATGATTTAAGCGAGGGTTAACCAACTACAAAATGATATGCTTCATTTTGGAATTAATAATCTTGGGATAGTAGCCTGGATCGACCTGCATTGGCGATAACGTTGTGACCTTGCTGTGAACTCCAAGAGGTATAGAACAAGACATTAATCACCATCTTTTCTCGCCAGAGGATTAATTTCTCCGCATTGTGAGCATTAAGATGCTTAGTGTTGGTCCTGCCCTAAATGCACTTCTCAAAGGTTAATGGCCTTTGGGAAATAATAGACCTCAACCCAAAACATGGAAATTGCCTTCAGCTGTTTGAATACCCAGTCCAAACAACTGCACAAATATTCTTGCCTTCAGCAATTTCATCCACGCGACATTTTCATCAACAATAAAAGCAACTTTAATTTATATGGATCTATTAACAAAACTTTCCAAGGGATGCAAAAGAATGACGACCAGACTAAATAGAAGGACGCAAAATGCTGGAGTAACTCAGTGGGTCAGGCAGCACCTTTGGAGAAAAGGAATAGTGACGTTTCAGGTCGAGACCCTTTTTTAGACCCTTCCATAAGAGTCTAAGGGTCTCGACCTGAAAAGTCACCTATTCTTAAAGGTGCGGCCAAACCCACTGAGTTACTCCAGCATGTTGTGTCTATCTTCGGTGTAAATCAGCATCTGCAGTTCCTTCCGACACAACTTTTATTTATATGGATCTATTAACAAAAATTTCCAAGGGACGCAAAAGAACTACAATCAGCCTAAAGATGATCTCTGTTGTTAACCATTGGAATGATGGGAAGTCCGTGCAAGGATCGAACCCGGGCATCTGGCGCTGTAAGGCAGCAACTCTAACGCTGCACCACTGGGCTGCCCTGTAGTTACTTAGGAAACTTATTCTCTCAGTATGCAGCTTCCAAGTGTTGAATCTTACCCCTGATGAGAACCCTTGGGACTGACGATCACTGCTCCAAACACACTATTTTCTTAACCTGGAAAGGGTGCTAACTTGCAGCTTCACAATCTTCCTTTTATCCTTGACTTAATTATGGAACCAACAAAGCAACAAAAACATTCACACACAGGACAACAGCCAATCCCAACATCGATGGGGAAGGTTGTTCTTCAACCTGAAATATTAACTTTGATTCTCTTTCCACGGATGCTGCTTGACCTGCTGAGTTTTTATTCTAGTATTTTCTCTTTTTACTTCAGAGTTTCAGCATCTGCATATTTTTGATTTGTATCAATTGCCAGTGCTGGAAAATCTATCTTGGGACAGCTCTGAGCATTATTTGGACTTCAACTGCAAATTTCTGTTTATCTGTTTATTCAGGCAGGCTGAAACAAAAACACTCCAGCAGCAGCAACACTTTAGAAAGTGACCAATATCCATGCAAGGATAGACAGTCGTGTCTCCAGAATTATTTTCCTTGGAAGTACCTAATAGCTAATCAACAGGCCCCACAGCAGAAGCATCCACATCACAGGGCTGGAAACTGGAAGTGTCCTGAGCTAATTCTACTACCACCATCGTCTATTGTACAAGTGAGGCACGGTGGCGCAGCGGTAGAGTTGCTGCCTTACAGTGAATGCAGCGCCGGAGACTCAGGTTCGATCCTGACTATGGGTGTTGTACTGTACGGAGTTTGTACGTTCTCCCCGTGACCTGCGTGGGTTTTCTCCGAGATCTTCGGTTTCCTCCCACACTCCAAAGACGTACAGGTATGTAGGTTAATTGGCTGGGCAAATGTAAAAATTGTCCCTAGTGTGTGCAGGACAGTGTTAATGTGCGGGGATCGCTGGGCGGCGCGGACTCGGTGGGCCGAAGGGCCTGTTTCCGCACTGTATCTCAAAATCTAAAAATTATGGCTTGCACTGATTGTCACCGGAAGCTTGCGCCCTTTTCAGGACGGACAACGACAGTGATGTAACATTCGAAACATAGATGATGGATGGACACGAAAAAAGCAGCTAATTAACAGAACAAAAACTAACATGTATTTGTCCACGGCAACACTATTCAAAGTGTTTGTCTGTGGTGGAATGATGACCTTAAGGAATTAAGCAATAGGATGGTTCACAGTGCAATTAGAGTTGGACCATCAGTGGAGATCATTTATTTATTGCTAAGAATTGGGGGAGGGTTTAGGAATCTTGGACATCATTGTCGGAAAATTAAACCATGGTCCTTTTAGGCCTCTTGAATTCAGAGTCCTCCTTAGTTCAGTTTTAGTTTAGAGGTACAGCATGAAAACAGACCCTTTCGGCCCACCGTGTCCACGTCGACCATCAATCACCGATAGGTAGACACAAAATGCTGGAGTAACTCAGCGGGTCAGGCGGCATCTCAGGAGAGAAGGGATGGGTGACGTTTCGGGTCGAGATCCTTCTTCAGACTGATGTCAGGGGAGGGGGCGGGATATTAACCAGTAAGATATAAACTTTAACCATCCAGAAAGGAATAATGGTTTATGCAACGCCCTGGGATTGCATCCTTTGCTCAGCGAATAATAAGGACACCTGGAAATATCATCTCATTCCCATTTTTACCTGCAGTCAACTCTCAAAGAAATAAAAATATCACAAAGATTGATGTATACTGGCCCTGCCCAGAGAAGGTTAGATGATGAGACAGGCACTACGTGTTCTATAGTATTGCTGTCTCTTAACCTTGTCACGATATGAAATTGGGTGACAATTTCGCAGATTTACATCTATGGCAAAAAAGGCTTCAATGGAAACACATTTAAAGTAGAAGCAATAACGACCCATCCAAATCAGTGAAGTTTAGTTTAGTGTAGTTTAGGTTGGAAATGCAGCATGGAAACAGGCCCTGCCCTGCAGCCCACCAAGTCCACAATGACCAGCGACCCCTGTACACTAACACTATCCTGCACAAGAGGGACAATTTGCAATTTTCACCAAAGCAAAATGTCTTTAGCACTTGGGAGGAAACCGGAGCACCTTGGGATAGCCCATGCGGTCATGGGGAGAATGTGCAAACTCAGAACAGGCAGCACCAGTAATTAGATCAAACCTGGGTTTCGTTTTTAGTTTAGAGATACAGCTTGGAAACAGGCCCTTCGGCCCACCGGGTCTGCACTGACCAGGATACTAACACTACTCTACACACTAGGAAGAATTTACTTTTGTTTAAATATACCAAGCCAATTAACCTACAAACCTGCATGTCTTTGGAGTGTGGGAGGAAACCAAAGAAAACCCGGAGAAAACCCACACAGGTCACGGGGAGAACTTCCAAACTTTGTACAAACAAACACCATAGTCAGGATCGAACCTGGATCTCTGGCGCTGTAAGGCTGCAACTCTACCACTGTGCCACCTCATCAACCAACGTTCCTTAACCTTGTCACGATATGAAATTAGATGATAAGGTTAATCTCATAGATTTACCTCCATGGGAAAAAGGATTCAAATAGCAACTCATTTAAAGAAGAAGCAATTATAAACCATCACAGTCAGTGAAGAGAGTTGTAAAATCTAGTCACTGCTAATGCACAAGAATTGCCAGGCCCCACAACTTACAATGGAACAGATGGCCTGACATCTATTTCACTGATGGAGGGTGTGCAATAAACCTTTACCAGGACAACAGGGAGAACTCCCGTGACACTTTAAACTGTGCGAGGAATGTTATATTGGAGCAAAAAGATGGGGCCCATCTAAAGGTAATACAGCACAACCAGTCCTCAATGAATTGCCCAACTTGATTCAATGAATCTAATTAATGAATTCGCAATTAATGAATGAATTAATTAATTCTTTGTGGATCTAATTAATATTCATTGAACTCATTGAGATCAACCTTTCTACTCAGTGACAATAGTTTTGCAATTAAATTACGTTTTTTGGAGGCAGTTCACCTTCAAGAGGGCTGCAATAAGTTGCAACTAGTACATAACACAACTTAGACTGGATAAATGTACAGATTTAGTTATAACATTCATAATCTGATCTTTGTCCATTTAAAATCCAATAGTTCAGCCAATAGGCAAAAGAAAATTTATAAATCCATCCTACATTTCCTCAAATTATACAATCTGCTACTTTAAACTAACTTTTTCATTTAAAAATTGTGCATCGGATTTTCTTCCATTTAGACTCCAATTCCACGTAATTCTTCGTTCGCTACCCAAACAGTTCACAAACAGATTATCTCTTCGTCCGTTAGTGACCAAATTTCCATTTTAATTTTCACTCGTTCATTAGATCTGGATGAACCTTAATCGCTCTTTCACTGTCCATCAGTTCACTGTGGAGTCTCAGTTCAGAATGATGAGGAGTCACCAGTATTGGCGAGACTGAATTCTGGAGTTTCCCTTCCTTGAAGGACTTGAATGAACAAGAAGAGTTCTTGTCCTAATCCACTGCAGTCTACCCTTGTTACGGCAGACCTCTTTATAACGGATTTCAGTTATAGCGGACAAAATCTGTAGCAAATGAGGCACCCAATCATATCAGGAACAAAGAACAGAATTTGTTGTTTCATTGATAGACCGCTAGGTAGTTGGAGTGAATCTCATCTCAGTCTGTGCTTACCGCCACTCAGTGCCAGAGCATTGTTTAGTTTAGTTTAGAGATACAGCACAAAAACAGGCCCTTCGGCCCACCGAATCCGCACTGACCACGATCCCCGTACATTAACACTATCCTACACATACTAGGGACAATTTACACATACACCATACCAATTAACCTACATACCTTTACGCCTTTGGAGTGTGGGAGGAAACCAAAGATCTCAGAGAAAACCCACGTGGTCATGGGGGAACGTACAAACTAAATTATCATTGCAGTGATTGACCATGGCTTCCAGAGAGAGTTGTGGTTAGAAAGAACACGTGTCAGTTTAAGTGTTTGCCAGAAATTAGAATGAAGTTCTAGAAGTCAGAGAATGGTGCAATTAGTGAATGGTAGTGTGTATGTGAAGAATATGGTGTGAAAAAACAAACTTGTTATCATGTGTCTTGTTTAGTGTATGTTTATTGGCTGTTTTTCCAACATTGTACATATTTAACCCCACCCCCCCTCACTCCTTTACTCGGTTATAGTGGTCAATCGGCAAAAACAGACATCATTCCCCCCCTCCCGTATGGTCCACTCTAATGAGTGTTACATAGAAACATAAAAAATAGGTGCAGGAGTAGGCCATTCAGCCCTTCGAGCCAGCACAGCCATTCAATATGATCATGGCTGATCATCTAAAATCAGTACCCTGTTCCTGCTTTCTCCCCATATCCCTTGATTTTGTTAGCCCAAAGAGCAAAATCTAACTCTCTCTTAAAAAGCTAAATCTAACTCTCTCTTGAAAGTGTTGTCTGTAATTTCATTCACAAAATGCTGGTATAAGAAAATAACTGCAGATGCTGGTACAAATCAAAGGTATTTATTCACAAAATGCTGGAGTAACTCAGCGGGTCAGGCAGCATCTCAGGAGAGAAGGAATGGGTGACGTTTCGGGTCGAGACCCTTCTTCAGTCTGTAGTTTCATAGTTACTTTGACTGGGACCAACCTTTTGTTTTGATTCCAGATTTATTTAAATACTCGAACTTCAACTTCCCAGTGCTATGCTCTGACTCAAACTTGTATGTCAGACCAACTGCCGAAAATTCTCTGTTACTGCAGTAACTTGAAGATTGCACCTTAGTGCTGTGGATACATAGCTCACAAAGTAGAGGTGATCTGTGTCACAGCTTCAACAAGCAATGTTTTTAATTACAAAACACCAGGATCAAGGGCTATTTAAACAATGCTACACATTTATTGAACCCATTTGTTATATTTTGAAGGCATCTAATATTTTGATCAGATATTTTACTCTGCCGTTTTCAATAGTTTTATAGTTTCAATAATACAGACCTTTTTCAATATTTCAGTAAGAACAATTTTTCATTATGCCTAAATATATCATTTATAGTTATGTTTCTTTAGTTGACCTTTAGTGGATTATTTTGCCATAATATCCCACTAATTCAAGAGAGAGCTAGATAGAGCTCTTAAGGATAGCAGAGTCAAGGGGTATGGGGAGAAGGCAGGAATGGGGTACTGATTGAGAATGATCAGCCATGATCACATTGAATGGCGGTGCTGGCTGAAAGGGCCGAATGGCCTCCTCCTGCACCTATTGTCTATTGTCTAATGCATGAACAAAGTTTGAGGCAGGGAAATGAATGCACTCGAAACTAGGCAGAAACAAAAAAAGTTGCAGTTGTGTAACTTCCTTTACAGCTTCATGTGATCCTGAGGTACTTTACAATCAACGAACGTCTGACCTGCTGCTCTCCCCAGCTTCCTATCTGAGAGAATGCCGGTCAGCGTATCTGATAGTCAGTGCTGAAGACTCCCTCCCTCCAGTAAGTCATCCATCGCGCTGGTTGCATTGTCGCATGTGGGTGATGGCATGACTGATCGATGTGCCCACTGATGAACACAGGCTTCAAAATACACCCTCAAAATGTTTGATTCAACTTCGCAGGCAACACCTGACATCTGAATTCCCTTTATCATTAGAAATATATCAGGGGTAAACAGTTGGTTGTGGCTTGGAAACTGAAGAACATCCATTTATGTTGCAGACAGATTCAGGAATTTGAAGTCTCGTCAAGGTAATGAACGACAGCAACAAACAGAGGGATCTTTGGGTCCAAGTCCATTGCTCTACACAAGCAGTTAGGATAATAAAGAAGGCATATGGTATACCTGCCTTCATTGGTCAGGGCATTAAGTTTAAAAGGAATGGTGCCACTGTATAAGACTTCAGTTAGACCACATTTGGAGTGCGGTTCTGGTCACCATATCACAGGAAGGATGTAGAAGTGGAGATGACACAAAATAGGTTCTCCAGGTGGTTTCCTCGATGAGGAGAGACAAACCTGGATCATTTGTTTTCTGGAGCCTCAGAGGCTGAGCGAAGATCTGATAGAATGATATAAAAGTATGAGAGAAATGGACTGGGTACATGTCAGAATCTTTTTCCCAAAGGTGGAAACATCAATTGCTAAAGTGCATAGATTAAGGTGAGAGGGGACATTTGAAAGAAGATTAGCAAGGCTTTTTTGTTTACATGAACAGAGTAGAGTATGTGGCCTGGGGGGATGGTGGAGACGGTTAAGATAGCAACATTTAACGACCATTTAAGCAGGTGTACGAACAGGCAGCGGATGGAAGGATGTGGACCACATGCAGGCAAATGGAAGGATATGGACAACAAACTATTTGCTGGCGGAGGTTGAGCGTTTTTTGTTGGGAGAAAGGCGTGGTTGACATTTTGGGTCAAAACCCTGCAACAGGAGTCTTATATCTCTAGGATTAGTTTCATTGCATCGTGGCCTGTGCATCAGAATTTTGTGCATCAAAGAGCTTGTTTCTGTTCGCACTGGTCCCTGTTCGAAAGTCGAAACCTTTAAAAATGGGGCTCACGTTATCGACCTCCCCGTGGTGAGCCCTGTCAACTGACCTCAGTCAGGCGAACGACAACAAACAGAGACAGCAGAAGCAGAAGCAGCTTCATAACTTCTGCTGCCTCAAACTCAAGAAGGAGAAGACCTTTAAAATATCAGTGCATATCAAACATATCATTCTGTGTACACTGCTTTTAAATTTATTACCACTACATGGTTTACCTGCAAAATTTCATCCAAAAAACAAAACCAGAACACCTCAGTGGTAACAATAGGCAACCCAACATTTCATCAATAAAACCTTATTTTCAGCATCAGTGGATCTGGTCTTTTTTGGAATCCTGTCTCTCCCAACTTAGTGTGAACGAGGAGTGTCATGAGCAAGTCTGTTGGTGTTAGGGAAGGGGGCAAAGGTACCAACACTACATTGCTCCATTCAAAATCAATGGCTTTTGTGTGCCATGCATCCCGATCAGCAAACCGAACAAATATAACACCACTTTTTGGTTAAGCCATCAGGCAGGCAATGGTCGTTTCAAGAAGCTCTTTTGCACTCATCACTGTTTCATAAAGAGATAACAGGTTTCTCAAGCTGTAGCTGCTTCTGCGTGTACCACCAACCCCACCCACATCCCAGAATCAGAGGCCCTTTATCTTCTTAGGATTAGTTTTCCCAACAACGCCTACACTAAAAGAATCTCACTGGATCGCTGTTTGTGGAACCTGCCCACCCACGAGATACCAGCTTCCCGCAGCACAGCAAGAGATCAGCTTTACCAGTGAGTGGGCAGAAGAACGCCAAGTTAAAAATCTAATCTGCCTACACATGCATTCATATCCCTCCATTCCCTTCATACCTATGTGCATAACTAAAAGCCTCTTAAATGCCACTATTATATTTGCCCACACCACCACTCCTGACCAGGTGGGCGTTCCAGGCCCCCACCACTCTCTGTGTAAAGAAAACTAGCCCCACACATCTCCTTTGAACTTTGCCTCTTTCACCATAAAGCTATGCCGGTTAGTCTTTGACATGTTCACCCTGGGAGAAGAAAGGTTCTGACTGTCTCCCCTGTCAATGCTCTCATTATTTTATATGTTTCCATCAAGTCTTCCCTCAGCCTCTGGCATTGATTAAAACACTTGATTAAAAAACAACCCCAGTTGAGAACTCCCAAATCAAAATACATGCTTTGGTCTTTTTTTCTTCCAAGTACCATCAATGTCATCGTAAATATCAACTGTGTTCAACTCTAACTAGGAATGCAAACTCTCTGCGACTCTCCTGAAGTCTCTAAGAATTAAAGATTATCAACAGAAGTATAATCATGTAATATTTTATTTTAAAACGTGTGCTTTATTAACTTTATTGCACAATTTCGCTCCTTCATTACGAAAGCATTGAAGAAGGGAGGAAAGAAAATTAGAAGGCAATGCACTGCGATGGTGGACTTGCCAAGCAACCAACAGCTAAAGAGTGACCGAAGATCAAGTTACAAGTGAAAACAAAATCGTCAACCCAACTACTGCATAAACAATGATAGTCACAATTCTGCATCTGGTCAATAGTTTTCAAAGTTTCTGGATTCATCTTGAAATAACAATTACTTACAATGGCGATTCTTCTGTGAACGACAAGGTTTTTGAGGAAAAATTCAAATGCTTTTCTGCTGCATCTGTGAAAATACAAGATGTCACAATGGTCAGGTTAATCAGTTGTTCACACGAATTTGAAACGACCAAACTATAACAACTTGCATCCGCAATTTAACCAAGTCTCAAGAAAATGGGCATAAGGAAATTAGCTCCAAAACAGGGAGGAAAAATGGGACAAGCCGAGTGAAGCTGGAGGAAGATGAGGTGACAAGGAAGGGAAAGGCCACTTAACGATTTCAACATGAACATGATAACTGTAAACTCAAAGTGTTGTTAATCAAGGAGGCAATAAAAGTCAGGTTCTTGAACTGACCTGCTCAACCCAACTCAACATCAGACCACTGCAAGCCTTGCACTGCCATGGACCTGTTTTCTAATTGTGTTTCCCATTGATGTCTAGTTCCTTTTGGCACAGTCTTTTTTTCTTTCTCAACGGAACAGGTCCCACAAAATGCAGGAGTAACTCAGCAGGTCAGGCAGCATCTAGGAGAGAAGGACTGGGTGACGTTTCGGGTCGAGGCCCTTCTTCAGACTCTTCAGGTCTTCTTCACATCTGAAGAAGGGTCTCGACCTGAAACGTCAAAGACCCAGTCCTTCTCTCTTAGATGCTGCCTGACTTGCTGAGTTACTCCAGCATTTTGTGATACCTTCGATTTGTACCAGCATCTGCAGTTATTTTCCTACAGAACAGGTCCCATGTAGTTCAATGAATAATTTATATATGATTTATGTTGATGTGTATTGTTGGAGTCCATGTGCACGCGATGCTGGCACGAGCAAGATTTTCATTGTATCTGTACTTCACCACACTTGTAAGTATTACAAAAAGAAACTCTACTTGACTTGAAATGAGTGTGTATAAAACACAGCTGGGGCAGGCATTAGGATTTTACTTCTGAATGGGTTCCAAGTTCGATTGGGTCTGGCAAACTTGCATTGTTGTTCGGATACCCCAAAACCCCCAGTACAGATGCTTATAAAACTTTCACAAAACTATGGCCAACATACGTTGACAGATTTCTGGACTAGAGAGGAGTAAGGATCAGAGATAGAGTTGACTTAATTTATATTCTTTCAAAATTTGGAGAAGGAGCATGTTAGAAGCTTTGTAATTTTCCATTCTGGAGGGCTGTGGAGTCTCAGGCATTGGGTCTACTCAAACTGAGCTTTGCAGATTTCTTGTAATTAAGGGAACTGAGAGATGCTGGTGTTTCAATGGTTCAATGGATATTTATTGTCACATATGCAATTAAACATTAAACAGTGAAATTCATTTTGCATATAATAATGCCGGCACTGTCATATGTGGCGATATTTTATCGAGTTCAAAGTCCAGATTCCCGCATGCTCGTTCTACCGAAGATGCTCTCAATCCCCTCCATCACCCACGACCGGCTCAGCCCGCGAGCCGTCATCTCGTTAGATGATCAGCCATGATCATAATGAGCGGCACAGCGGACTTGAATGCCTACACGGTCTATTCCTGCTCCTGCTTCTTCCGTTCTTGCATTCTTAGGTGCCTTCATCCAAGCCCCCAAAACATTGTATCGAGATGGCAGCCATGCAGATTATACAACGGCAAGTCACACGTAAAAGCCCAAGTGCTCATTCAATGTGCTTCTGGATTAAGACAAGTGTGTGAAGAGAGGCAGGGAGATGCCTGTGTGAATGTCAGCATGCAGAGAACCACAAATAATGGAACAAAAGTATAGCAATGAAGAGGAAAGAAAATGCTCTTAAGTGAATGAAATATAAACCCCAGAACACAAACCAGTGCAGTAAATTGTTATATAAATAGTGCGACATATAGAACTGGAGATCAAACATTGAAAAGGCAGATGGTGCTAGTCTGTGACGCTAGCTTTAAAGCAATGTCAGAATAGTATGATCAACTCCACTCTTGGTAAAGCATCAATCTGTCCCAAACTGTGCGATTAATGACCTGATAAAGGGCAGAAGGGGAAATCCCCATTGATAAAAGACACAAGAGTGCGCGGTTCGAAGTAACATATTAAAAGGTGAAAGGTAATCTCTGTAGAGCCCTCCGAATAGCACAGTAAAGCAATTGCCAATGAGATTTGATGCCTCACAAACCCCGACGCGAAACTTCACCTCTCCATGTTCTCCAGAGATACTGCCAGACCCGCTGAGTTACTCCAGCACTTTGTGTTTCCTCTTGTGAAACTTGCTTGGCAAAAATCAACAACAGTCTCTGAGCCATGAATTGACAATCAAAGCCTTGGCCACAATTCACACTTGCATCATTATATTTCAATACAAGCAAGTAACGGGCTCAAGGGTGCGATCTCCCAGTTGCCAAACTGCCCTTTCTGTCCTGGGCCTCCTCCACCGTCAGAGTAAGGCCACACGCAAATTGGAGGAACAGCACCTCATATTTCGCCTGGGCAGTTTACAGGAATTGTTGGCTTCCCGCCACTTCCACTGTTTGCATCCATATAACCCTTCATCGTCACCTCCTCCACAGCCAACAATGGACCATTGAGTGACCATTGTGGTAGGAAACCAGAGCACCTGGAGAACGGCACGGTAGCGCAGCGGTAGAGTTGCTGCTTTACAGTGAATGCAGCGCCGGAGACTCAGGTTCGATCCTGACTATGGGTGCTGCACTGTAAGGAGTTTGTACGTTCTCCCCGTGACCTGCGTGGGTTTTCTCCGAGATCTTCGGTTTCCTCCCACACTCCAAAGACGTACAGGTATGTAGATTAATTGGCTGGGTAAATGTAAAAATTGTCCCTAGTGGGTGTAGGATAGTGTTAATGTACGGGGATCGCTGGGCGGCACGGACTTGGTGGGCCGAAAAGGCCTGTTTCCGGCTGTATATATATGATATGATATGATATGATATGAAAACCCACTTGTTCACAGGAAGAACGTACAAACTCCGTACAGACAGTACCCGAGGTCAGGAACAAACCCGGGTCTCAGACGCAGTGAGGCAGCAACTTAACACAGCGCCACTGTGGTGCCCACTGTAGAAAAGAAAAATAATTTCTTCCATGGGAGTTAAGCCATTATAGGGAGGTCATTCAGAGAGAGAGGTCAGAAAGAACTGTACAGGTTAATGAAGATCAGGAACACTCAAACCAAGAATGTTGTTGACAGCAGGTCAACTGTAAATTTCAACTCTGAGAAGGCTAGATCTTGTTTGGAATAAACCATTTGCCCCTTCCCCTGAGATAATAGCTTACTAACACGTTAAAAATGTCACAAACATTACCATTGGAGCACCTGCACAAATATACCCCAAAATACATGCTGGAAATATAGATGAGTTTAGGATTACAACGAGGAGCTTTAACACAGTAAACTGAAGGAGCAAGGAGAGGTTACACACACTTATACATCATCACAGAATCAAATTATAACAAATAGCACAAATGAAGCAGGCAAATATTGAAAGACTTCTCATTGACTGAGTTGCTTCCAATCAATAGTCACAGCAGATTAAGTGATCAAATATGACCCACAACTAAACCAATGTCAAATATGACTTTACAATCTGCAATTACATTTTTGCACATGATATAAATAAATTCTGGGTCCATTAGTAACCCAAGAACTAACCTGGCCAGAGAAACCAATGCAAAGGCAAAAATGTTTCAGAAACATTTCCAAACAGATTATAACATCAACCTGGACTAACCACAGTGCCACTAACCTGTGCCATTAGGTATTATTGAGAGCTTGCTTTACACACATTGATTGCTACATTCCTACATTGTACCAGTGACTAAACAAATTAAATTGAGACAGTAGGAACTACAGTTGCTGGTTTACAAAAAAAAGTGCTGAAGTATCTCCAGAGAACATGGAAAGATGACGCTTTCAGTTGGGACTCTTCTTCAGACCCAAAAACATCACCGATCCACGTTCTCCAGAGATACTACCCGATCTGCCAAGTTACTTCAATAAGAAAATTGTTCATTTGACATGTCTCTAGGTCATTGCAGGTGTTACAGAAGTTCATAAATTCATAGTTATAGGAGAAGAATTAGACCATTCAGCACATCAAGTCTACTCCACCGTTCAATCATGGCTGATCTATCTTTCCCTCGTTAAGAGGCACAAGAATTTAACTTTACTCCAGGATACTTGCAAACATAAAGTCCTAGACCCAATGATGCAGCTATTCATCCAAACCTTGCTGAAACTCAGCTTTCTTGATAGGAAAGCCAGGGATAAATTTGATTTTAAATCATACGATAGAGGAACATGTGGAAATGATTGCTCTTCCAATCTTTACCATTGGCATTTGGCTCTTTTCACTGGGTGTTTCACTGCGTTTTTCACTGGGTGATTCACTGGGCTTCCAGGTGCCCCGTCCCAAAGACGTGGGGGTTTCTAGGTTTTGTGGCCTCTGTAAATTGCCCCTAGTGTGTAAGGAGTGGATGAGAAACTGGGATAACATAGAACTGGTGTGAACGGGTGATCAACGGTCGGTGTGGTTTCGGTGGGCGAAGGGCATGTTTCCATGCTGTATTTTTGTGTCAATCTTTCAATCAATCAATAAATGAACTGCAAAGATTCAAATTGCTTCAGACTAAAGCAATGTTGAAGCTTAACTAGACTTTCAAGCCCAAGGTTTGTACAATGCAGAATTATATCTGCTTGGAACCTTCCAGTTTAGTGCTATTCTTTTCTTTCGAACTGAATTCGATCAGCCCCCTGTCCAGACTGAAGATCTCGACATTGTCACTGTTACCTCAGTTTTTACCTGCCTGGCGGCGTTTGGTTAAAACTGGAGGCACTGGGTCGGGGCGAGTGGGCAGAATGTGCTGTAGTGTAGCACTGATGACATGCTCTGCTAATGAAGGCACAGATGCGGGAACTTAAACCCGAAGTCAGAAGTAGGGTCTTGCAACTCGACCTCAAGATTTGCTTTGATGATGGCAAAGGTTAATTGAAACCCTTAATAAGCACAAACAGTACAGAGATGGATTCAGTTTAGTTTTGTTTATTTTATTGTCACATTTACAGAGGCACAGTGAAAAGCTTTTGTTGCCAGCTAACCAGTCAGCAGAAAGACAGTACATAATTACAATCGAGCCATCCACAGTGTACAGATACATGATAAAGGAAATGTAAGAAAATAACTGCAGATGCTGGTACAAATCGAAGGTATTTATTCACAAAATGCTGGAGTAACTCAGCTGGTCAGGCAGCATCTCAGGAGAGAAGGAATGGGTGACGTTTCGGGTCGAGACTCTTCTTCAGACTCGACCCGAAACGTCACCCATTCCTTCTCTCCTGAGATGCTGCCTGACCTGCTGAGTTACTCCAGCATTTCATGATAAAGGAAATAACATTTAGAGTAAGATAAAGTCCAGTGCAGTCCAATTAAATAGTCCAAGAGTCTAAAATGAGGTAGTTGTTTGGTAGGATGGTTCAGTTGCCTGATAGGCAAGTTGCCAAGAAGATTCAGAGTAGCTTTCAAAAGGTATCAGGACAAACCTAAACTCCAGAATAAACTCATTTATTTATTGTGCTCATTGCAATTGGTTCCCACCTGGATATCCAATTTTGCAAAAATGTCCATCGGGCACGAATTAAGAGAATTCGCAGATAATTATATTTTGTTTCCCTGCAAGTAAACTTCAGACGAGGATTAATGATGTTAGAAATGTGTTGGAAAGAACTGCAGATTATGTTACTCTTTCCTGATGAACACACATTTGTTAAAAAGGATAAAAATTGCTTCAGGAAAATCAAATGCTCCAAATATTATTTCGCTATTTGCCTCAAAGAGGTAAGCAGGATTTTCTTCATTACTTGAAATGAGACTACAGAAGGGAATTAACAGATATTTTTGTACCACAGGATCATTAGAAGTGAAAGAAATTACTGCTACTAAATAAAGTTATTTCTGTTTGAGTGAGTCATTTTTTGGGGGGAGTTGGCAGACTGTTCAATTGGAAAGGTGAGGCCAGAAGCAACAGAGGCAATGGGTTTCATTCATCTGAGCCCCAGTCACAATTTAACAAGTGCTCCTTGGGCTTTTCATTGCTCCTCAATCGCACCAGGTGTGAAAGGCCTAGACAGAGTGGAGGTGGAGAGAATGTTTCCCATAGTGGGAGAGTCTAAGACCAGAGGGCACGGCCTCAGAATAAAAGCGCGTACCTTTGGAATGGAGATGCGGTGAATTATCTTTTGCCAGAGAGCAGTGAACCTGTGGAATTCATTGCTACAGACGGCAGTGGAGGCCCAGTCAATGAGTATTTTTAAAGTGATTGAGAGGTTTTTGATTAGTTAAGGTGTCAGAGGTTAGGAGGCGAAAGCAGGAGAATGGGGTTGAGAAGGAAAGATAAATCAGCTATGATTGAACGGTGGTGTAAACTTGATGAGCCAAATGGCCTAATTCTGCTCCTATGATTTATAATCTTATTTAGGGTTTTATAAAGCTGTAATGCAATGTGTTCTAACCCTCCCAATATAAAGTCCAGCAATCCATCAGCCTTCTTGAACTGCCTTCTAAACCTGCCTCTGTTATTTCAATGGAGTCACAAGGATCTACAGGTGCCAGACCTCTCCGGTGGGGTTTCTGTGAGATCCTCTCTCATTGCTCCCCCAATGATCTCTCCTGCTCTTCGACCTAGTTCTGCCATCCAGCATCGGAAATTTCATTGATAGTTGTCCCAAATAGCCCCAGTGAATACTCTCTCCTTTTGTTCCATTTACAAACTATGCTGTCCTATCTTTCTTATGAGAGGCACTTACAAAAAGAGATTGATTTTCTTATAACAAAATGCCAAGGGTTCACCCATTCGCTTTAGACTACATTATAATTATTGCAACTTAACATTTCCACCCAGCACTGCAATGTTTTTAGAAAGAAATTGTATCTCCAATAATATATGAAACATAGGAGATTGATCAATACTGTCTTCCAGATCTTCCCTCAAGGTTTAGTTTGTTTTAGAGATATAGCGCAGAAACAGGCCCTTCCAGGCCGAGTCCACACCAACCAACGATCCCTGTGCACTGGCACTATCTAACACACTAGGGATAATTTACAACTTTTACCAAAGCCAAATTAACCTACAATATCTTCGGAGTGTGGGAGGAAACCGGAGCACCTGGGGAAAATCCATGTGGTCAAGGGGAGAACGTACAAACTCTGAACAGACAGCACCCCAAAGTCAAGATCAAACCCAGGTCTCTGGTGCTGTAAGGCAGCGACCGTGCCACCATCATGTAGAGCTCAAGGTTCGAAATGATCTGCATACTGAGAAAGGCCCACTGCAAACACACTGCCATGTCTCCTCGTGCACCCGGGCAGATATTGATACAACAGACCTTGTTACTAAAAATACGACCACTGCTGCCAGCACTGCTCAGCCACTCTGCTCTCAACTGGCATTTCATTTTCCAAGAACAAGACGAGGACAACTGTGATGTATTAGGGGCAGCTTCTGTAAGCTATGTCGAGGGGGTGGGATTTAGCAGGGAGGCGCCATGCCAGCAGTGTTGATGGAGGCTTCTAAAGCTGCCACAGTTGAGAACAGAACATAGAAAAACAAAGCACAGGAACAGGGAGGCACAGTGATCCAACAGTAGAGTTGCTGCCTTACTGCGTCACAGATCCAGGTTCAATCCTGACTATGGGGGCCATCTGTACGGGGTTTGTACGTTCTCCCTGTGAACTCGTGGGTTTTCTCCGAGTGCTTCAGTCTCCTCCCACACTCCAAAGCCATAGAGGTTTGTAGGTTAATTGGCTTCGCTAAGTTGTAAAATTGTACCATGTATGTGTAGATTAGTGTACGGAATAATCTCTGGTTGGCACAGACTCGATGTGCCAAAGGGCCTGTTCCGCTCTATGTCTCTAAGGTCTAGTCTAAAGGAACAGGCCACTCGCTCCACCATGTCTGTGCTGAACATGATGCCAAGATAAACCAATCTCATCTGCCTGCATGAGATCCAAACCCCTCCACATCCATGTGCCTATCTAAAAGCCTCTTTAATGCCGCTATCGTATCTGCCTCCATCACCATCTCTGCAGTGGGTTCTAAGCACTCTGAGTAAAAACATTTGTCCATTAAACTTTGGTGGTGGGATGAAAGAGAGAAACAGGATTAAAAGACCACATTATCAGGGGGGAGAGAGAGACTGGGCAGGGATGGTAATGTTGTGGCGTTACATTTGCATTTGAGCTACCTAGTCTGAAATTTAATATTGATCATAAAAGCGCTTAGCAAATAGGTCAGGGTAAATTGGGATATTGGCAGAAGAGTTTTGGCTAAGCTAGAGTTTATGGAGGATTGAGAATGGATAGCTAGTCCAGGCATTGGAACAAGCAAGTCTGGAGTTGCAAAGACAAGGATGAGGGGTGCAGTACCTTACACGAGGCACCAATAATAACTTACACGAGACAAAATCGGGTGGCATGGTGGCGCAGTGGTAGAGTTGCTGCCTTACAGCGCCAGAGACCCGGGTTCGATCCTGACTATGGGTGCTGTCTGTATGGAGTTTGACCTCTGTGACCACATGGGTTTTCACCGGGTGATCCAGTTTCCTCCCACACTCCAAGACATGCAGGTTTGTAGGTTAATTGGCTTTGGTAAAAACTGTAAATTGTCCCTAGTGTGTAGGATAGTGCTAGTGTACGGGATGATTACTGGACGGTGCAGACTCTGTGGGCTGAAGGACCTGTTTGCACACTGTATCTCTAAATTTTAACGTCTAAAATGGAATCAAGTAATGTCATGACACACAATTGATTTGCCCTGAGGCAGTGTTGGGATAAAGGAACATACCCACCCTTTTACCTTCTTCCCATCATTCAGGATCCCAAATCCATTCTAAGTGAAACAATCTGCCCATGTCTTTTTCCAATTAGTACACTGAGGAAACCAAACAGACTGTGCGTGTAGGATGGAACTGCAGATGCTGGTTTAAACCAAAGATAGACCCAAATATGGGAGTAACTCAGTGGCACAGGCAACATCTCTGGAGAGAAGGAACGGGTGACGTTTCGGGTCGAGACCCTTCTTCAGACTGGGCGACAGCTTTGCAGAACACCTCCATTCAGCCCCAGTGTGATTCTGACTTCAAGCTTCCTGTCACTTGTCATTAATTGTCCAGCCGTTTCCTATTCCCCTGCTAGCACTGTTTCAAACACTTGCTACACTTCTCCTGGGAAACCCAAGCTTGAGAAACACAACCTCACCTCTGACTCTAGGTTCAGATAATGAATCTGCTACTCGTGCTTGCACTTCTCCAGATGCATCCACTTCTTGGTTCATTAATGGCTCCTTTAGCTATGCAACATCACCCTTTTAATTACCTATTTTCATCTTGCAGTCAATCCTATCACAGATCATTATTGTTCCTTTCGTTCATCCCTCCTTTTGTCAATAAACGTTTTTCTCGTTCTAATGAGGGACCACTGTTGGGAAGCATAGAGAGCACTTCCTATCTCTATTAAGCTTTTTCATTGAAAATTATGTGTTTTTTATTGACGGTTGCTGAGTCTGTTTCATCCCCAGGATTCCCGACATACATTTGTAATCCAATCTAGGTGGCAGAGGCAATCCAATAAGCAGTGGTGGGCATTTTGTCTCCTGGGAGTTGCCTCACTCGGTGAGCTGAAGAGGTGACTGATACACAGATTGAACCATGACTGGATGGGTAGCTTTGGAAAATAAGATGACTCCATTTGTCCAGTATGTTTCACCATCTACCTCATACGAGACCCTCGGACTATTATTTAATCGGACTTTATTTGAATTTATCGTGCACTAAACATTATTCCCTTTATCCTGTATCTGTAAACTGTGAACGGCTTGATTGTAATCATGTATAGTCTTCCTGGATAGCATGCCACAAAATGCTTTTCACTGCTAGAGCCACAGAAGGCCACAGAAGGCTGTCGAAGCCAAGTCAATGGATATTTTTAAGGCAGAGATAGATGGAATACTAGTTCAGTTGCAGTGGTAAAGTTGAGCAATGTGGCCCAGCACACAAGGAGGACTCCCTCCTATCATGCCACGAGGGTCATTAGTTTCACCTGAACAGAGAGATAGAGATTTGACATTTCAAAAAGACATGCCAGGTCACTAGGTTTCAGTTTCATTAGAAAATGTCATTCTCTAAGACATCAGTTTAAATCCTTAAAGGCAGAGCAAGGCAGGCAGAATGAGTGCTCAATCCAATAACTACCTTGGCTCTGAGTCTTCTTATCTTCTCGAATGGCAACTTAAAATTCCGATGTGCAAACCGGTGTGCAAACTCCAACACTTCTACCAGGCTTTGAAAGGGGTATTTCCCAACTTTGCTCTTGAATGGCTTACTGAGTTTGTGAGTCAGTGTCATACAGTGTTAAAACAGGCAGTTCGGCCCAACTTGCCCACACCCTTCAACATGTCCCAGCTACACTAGTCCCATCTGCCTGCGTTTGGCCCATATCCCTCAGAAAATGTGACCCCTCAGATTCTGATTAAATCTCTTCCCCATCACCTTACAGCTATGTCCTCTGGTCCTTGATTTACCTACTTTGGGCAAGAGCAAAGATACTGGAGGAGCAAGATGAACCACTCCGTCAAAATCGCCTACACTGAATTGTAGTACACAAAGGAGCCATTTTAGTAAGCAAAACCCGCCGTTCGCTATGCCTCTCGCAGTGTAATCAGTGTTTTGGGGGAGCAGCATGTGTGATGATACCATAAAAATGCAGAATATATCTCATCTATCAATTCACAGATTTTTGTTATTTTTCTTTTAAAATGTCTCTGCAAGTTTCTGCCTACTAAAATGGCGCCATGACATACAACGGTTTTTAGGGTCAAGTGGTCTATCTTGCTCTGCTCTATTATCTTTGGGCAAGAGACTGTGCCTCTACCCAATCTATTCCTCTCATGGTTTTATACACCTCTATTAGATCACCACTCATCCTCCTGTGCTCCAAGGAATAGAGTCCCAGCCTACTCAACCTCTCCCTACAGCTCAGACCCACTTTCATAAAACTTTCTCATATTTTTAAAGAATTTGGCATTTTATTTACATTGACTGCTTTCATGGGATGTGGACAGTGCTGGCAAGGGCAATGTTTGTTATCCATTCATAACTGACCGCCTCTGCACCTACCCCCAACTGTGCAGCCATTTCAGGCCGCAACTCCGCATTAAATGCTTCTGTGTATCTGAAGTCACACGGATGCCAGGTTAGGTAAAGATCCCAGATTTCCTTCGCCAAAGCACATTACAGAACCAGGCATTTATTCACAAAATGCTGGAGTAACTCAGCAGGTCAGGCAGCATCTCGGGAGAGAAGGAATGGGTGACGTTTCGGGTCGAGACCCTTCTTCAGTCTGAAGAAGGGTCTCGACCCGAAACGTCACCCATTCCTTCTCTCCCGAGATGCTGCCTGACCTGCTGAGTTACTCCAGCATTTTGTGAATAAATACCTTCGATTTGTACCAGCATCTGCAGTTATTTTTTTATACTTACTGAACCAGGCAGACTTTTACAAAAAAAAAATGCAATATTTTCATGGTTACCATTAAATTAAATTTGGAAAAAATCAGTAATGTCTTCAATTCAAATCCCCCTCTGTGGCAGAATTTGAACTGGATTCTCTGTATAAATATTCTGGACTTCACAGTTCAAGGTACCAATGAGCACTGTTTTTTTGTTTCTGCCTTCCATGTCACTCAGGTGACATAAATAACGACATTGGAAGGTACTGGAGCTTTCGATGGCACTGGGCCTATATTTGCTGGAGTTTAGAAAAATGAGATGGGACCTCATTGAAAAACATATAGAATAGTTAAAGGCTTGGATAGAATGTGTGGATCGGATGTTTCCACTAGTGGGAGAGTCTCCAACTTAAGGTCACAGCCTCAGAATTAAAGGGCATTCTTTTAGGAAGGAAATGAGGAGGAATTTCTTTAGTTAGAGGGTGGTGAATCTGTGGAATTCTTTGCCACAGAAGGTTGTGGAGGCAAAGTCAGTGGATATATTTCAAAAGAGGCCAGACAATAAAAACCTATCCTCACCCAGGCTCCATATGGATCCAGCACTTATATCCCAACCCACCCCCACTCACTCACTTTTGTAACTTCAAAACACCTCTGAAACCTCAAATGCCAGCATGCTCAAAGTCAAAGACTACCTCATGCTCAGACTCAAAGATCCTACGTGCAGGATCTTTCCCGAAGCATGCAACTTGTAATGCTGAAGCTCTCGGTTGAATAAATGAATAAGTTTATTGGCCAAGTATGCATATACAAGGAATGTGCCTTGGTGCTCCGCTCACAAAAGACAACACAAACATACAGTTAACAATTAAGAATAAAGCATAACCACATCAAAACAATAAGGATACAACATTATGGTCTAAACATGTGGGTGAAAATAAACCAGAGCAAAAAAGAGACTACAGACTTTGGTTATTGAGTAGGACTATCACTCGTGGGAAAAAAAGCTGTTTTTATGTCTGGCTGTGGCTGCTTTGACAGTCCGGAGTCGCCTTCCAGAGGGAAGTGTTTCGAAGAGTTTGTGGCTAGGGTGAGAGGGGTCAGAGATGATCTTCCCCGCTCGCTTCATGGCCCTTGTTGAACAGCAGAAGCTCAAACATTCTTAGGAGTGGGGAGCACAAAGGGCGGTCACAGAGTCATAGAGTACGGAGACGTCCTTCGGCCCAACTTGCCATGACAATTAGGATGCCCCATCTATGCCAGTTCCACCTGGTCGTGTTTGGTCCTTATCCCTCTAAACTTTTCCTATCCATGTATTTGTCATGCTCTTCGAAACACTTCCCTGCCAATTTACAGCCAGAAGTACATTTGCAAGAGGTTGCATCATGCCGTTACTGCCCTTCAGAAGCACTGGAAAGGACATTGAATGCCCTCTTTGCCCCATTGTTGCCGTATGCACTCACTCCTTGTCAACATTCCCCAGTGGCTGAAAGAGCACTAATGATATTGTTGTGTGATCCTTCAAGATTTACTCCTTAAGGTTAGAGCAACAAGGAAATATGTTATTAATGTTGATGGAAACCTGACCCCTAACACCTGCTGTTCCCAGAGTAGAATCGCAAGGAGAGTCGATTGACTTTCCAAAAACTGACCCAACAAAATTCAATTCATTTTCTATTCATTTTTAATAGCACGAAAGCAATTGGCACCTGTTATTAAAACAGGAATAATGATGCAGATAAACTTACAGGCCCATGTGTTCAGGATTATATGTGGTTCTCCTCACCCATCAAATGCTACTGAGATGTAACACACCAAAGTCAAAAAGAGTCACATAGTACTGATGGACTGCCCCATTGTCAGAAGTGCTATTTTACAGTTAAACCAAGATGTTGCAGGTCTTTCAAAGCAACATTCAATAGATAGCAGCGCCATTGTACGGACAGTAGGAAAACCTTCCCAGTCAGAGTCCAATGTGGCGCAGCGGCAGAACAGATGTCTTATAGCGTCAGAGACCCTGGCTCATCCTGACTAGGGTTGCTGTCTGCAAGGAGTTTGTACGTCCTCCCCGTGACCTGTGTGTGTTTGGTTTGTAGGTTAATCGGCTTGGTAAATATTGTAAATTGTCACTAGTGTGTGGAGGATAGTGTTATTGTACGGAGTGATCGCTGGTCGCTGCGGACTCAGTGGGCTGAACGGCCTCTTTCCACTCTGTATCTTTAAACGAAACGAACGTGGATGATGGTCTGTCTCATTTTGAGGGTGGAAGTGCTTGAGTGATGCAAAATGTTGTTAACTTCTTCACAGGAAGATATTCAATCCAATTTATTTCTTGGAAAAATAAAGCATCAGCAGAAGGCAGATCAGAATTATATTACCTTACACCTTAGAATATTGCCTCTATTAACAAACGTGCAATTTCCATCACTTCAACATTGTTGCACAGATCAAAATGTTCTTTCTATATATGCCGAGAAGAACACAACCTTTGTTAGTCCTCATAATTCTTGTGAAGTCCAGTCAATAGAACACAAAAATATTACTGTGATCCTTAGTAGTGCCACTTTGAAACTGGGCGACAAGGGAAGTTAGTTTAACAAGTCCAGGTTCAACTTGATCCATCAATAGTTGCAGAGTGCATTAACAAGAATAATATTGGACAGATTAATGGGACATTCCCAACATTCTGCAGGCAGGCTTTGCATTCTGCATCTTCTACAGACATCAACCAACGCATTGTTCTTCAAAACCCGCTTTCTTTAACATTTTGATTCATCGCCCAATGCAAAGAAGCAAAACACACTTATAATGCATATTTCCATACAACTTGGATATTTTACAAGTAATGAATTAGGGAGCATTATTATATCAGTGACTTTCTCCATCCTCACATCCCTCTGTGTAAACTTTGTTTCAGCTCTATTTCATACATCACAACTTTCAGCTCACCCTTCACAAGTAAGTGAGTCTTGCACACAGGAATTTTCCTCTTCCTTTAAAATCTATTCATGACTAATCTTTTCTTCAGCACAAGCTTTGTCTAATTACGGTTCACTGATGTGGCTGTGAGATACACATGTATCTTAATAGAATCAAACAAGTGTAATTGGTCACAGCAGTTGGTCATCGTGAGGACAGACATGGACTCTGCCCAAAACAAAAATCCCGTCATCTTTCAAGGTCTCTTCTTGAACATTTTCCAAGGCGGTTTCACCTGAGCGGATTCAACGATCCTCAAAGGGAAAATAATACAATGACGAGAGACTTCTTCATTCCAGATTTAACCTGTGATAAGAGTCCTCCTTTGATATAAAACTACTTAACCAAGAGCAACCTGGTTGTTCCACCACAATGACTGTCACACTTCAACATGATCTTCTCAAGGACAATAGGGCAATAATTGATACACAATAAATGGCAACCATGCAGGCAACAGATATATTCATTCCTTGAAAATAAATTTTGAAAAAGACCATAATTTCCAAACAGTACTACATTCCAATCCCTGTCATAAACTGATGCAGCAGGTAGTGTGGCACCTAGGTTCAGTCCTAGTCATAGAGCACGGAAACAGGCCTTACAGCCTAACTCATCCCTGCCAACCAATGGAACAAAGCTAGTTCCATTTTCCCACGTTTGGCCCATATCCCTAAAAACCTTACATATCCATGTACCTGTTCAAGTGTCTTTTAAATACTGTTATAGTACCTGCCTCAACTAAATCCTCTGGCAGCTCATTTCATATACCCACCACCCTCCGAGTAAAAATGTTTCCCCTCAGGTTCTTATTAAATCTTTCCCCTCTCACCTTAAACACAGTCATTTAGACAGGTACGTGGACAGGATAGGGTTAAAGGGATCTGGGACAAACGCAGGCAGGCGGGACTAGTGTAGATGGGACATACTGGTCGGTGTGGGCAAGTTGGGCCGCTGGGCCTGTTTCCATGCTGTATGACTCGATGACTCTCTCTCGCTCTAATTCAATGGCACATCATTATTTTCACGCGCAGAACAGGTGACTGAAGAAATTCCAACCCCACACGATGCTGAACAAATCTCTACAAAACAACAGTTTATGTCCGATGGCACTGCTTGAAGGAAGAATGCCAACCGGGACACTGAAATGGCCCTTTTAAAATGTCGAGGTGGCAATAACAAAAATGACCCGTTCAACACGGGGGCTGGCGGGATGGGAGGAGAAGTCCTGAAGAACACAGTCTTTACTCTGGCATGGAGAGCCGATGAAGATGCACGAAATGCTGTCAGGAGCTCTGTGAACTCTGATAGAGAGAAAGCCATAGTTCTAGAAGAAGGAAGCCATCTTGGAGGCACACCTGTGGGGAGTCTAATATTCAGAGCAAATACAGAGGCAGAGGAACTGTAAATGGAAAGGAAAGTTGACAGGGAGGTAATATAGTTAAGACAGGTGTATGCCTGTTTCTCCCTCCACAGATGCTGCCTGACCTGCTGAGTGTTTTCAGCATCTTGTATTTTTATTTCTGAACTTCAGCATCTGCAGGGTTTTCTCTATTTGCATTCAATAATTACCAATTGTACTTGAGGGTGAGAGAATCTGACTCATTGACTTGAGTGCTAGGAGTCAAGCCACTATTACCACCTATTTCTGACCAACACTTGAGAGACTTATTCATACAGCTCTGCAGACTGTCCACTGGTCCATTATGCCTGCAAACTTTCTTAAATATTCTATTTAATAAACTTCGCTGCATTCCCCATCGCCCAATAACTAATTCCTTTTAAATTACCTGTTCCACCTCTCCTTGGAAGCGGCTATTAAACCTGCTTCCACCAGCCTTATGGATTACCCATTCCAAACCATTTCCACTCCTCGAGCAAAATCAATCTCAGCTCTCCTCTGCGTTTATGTCATTACCTTTGAATAACTGTTGACCAATTTTTGACCTTCCTTTTCACACCAGCTTAGCGTATCATTGCATGTGGCTGCTTACAAGACTATGCAGGCATATTTTCTCCTTTTTAAATGATGCACATTCATATGGGTGGCACAGTGGCGCAGATGGTAGAGCTGCCACCTCACAGCACCAGGGACTTGGGTTCGATCCTGACTTCTCGTGTGGTCTCTGTGGGGTTTGCACATTCTCCCCGTGACCGTGTGCGTTTCCTCCAGGTGCTCTGGTTTTTTTCCCACGTCTCAACGACGTGTGGGTTTGTAGGTTAATTTGCATCGGTAAATGGCCTCCTCTGTGTAGAGAGTGGATACGAAAGTGGAATAACATAGAACTAGTGTGAACGGGTGAGCGATGGTCAGCATGGATTCGGTAGGCCGAAGGGCCTCTTTCCATACTGTATCTTTCAATTCAATTCATAACATAGCCCCTACACCAGTTCATTGATTTAATGCAATTTGTTCAAAATTATAAACTGGCTTCTTTTTGTTTTAAAGGGACCGGCTTCACTGTAGATCTTCAACATGGGCAAGGGGCAGAATCACTGAACTAAGTAGTAGTATAAGAAAATAACTGCAGATGCTGGTACAAATCGAAGGTATTTATTCACAAAATGCTGGAGTAACTCAGCAGGTCAGACAGCATCTCGGGAGAGAAGGAATGGGTGACGTTTCTGGTCGAGACCCTTCTTCAGTCTGAAGAAGGGTCTCGACCCGAAACGTCACCCATTCCTTCTCTCCCGAGATGCTGCCTGACCTGCTGAGTTACTCCAGCATTTTGTGAACATATACTAAGGATAAATTTTTTGTTCTTTAAGATGCAGGAAAAAACCCACAAGCTCTGCTACTACAATCTAGTACATGAACAGAATTAAACAATTGTACTATAAAAAGCTACCTGCACATATTTACTGCTTCCTAAAATGATACTCTTATAAATGCCAGGCTTTGCTGTTTCCTGCAATTTCACAACTTCCCACAGATGTCCATTTAATGCACTGCTGTGGACATCAGACTGCCAAGGCCATTTCACTATGAAATGCCTCTTTCCCAGGGGGCAATTCGAAAAGACAAAAACACGTTCTACAGGGTACGATAGTCCAGGGAACAGTTTCTGTACGTCGGAGGTGCTCACATGCAAGTCTACAGATCCCAAAAACTTTCTCACAGTGCCAGCTGTACTGGTGCAGAATTCTACCACGACCACTGCTGATTACCGGATCACACACACTCCTTGTAATGAGTAACTACTTCACAGACCACTCGAGTACAGACTATGTATACTATGAACTCCTTTCATCGGGCAGACGATACAAGGCCTTCTATGCCCGCACCTCCAGACTCAGGAACAGCTTCATCCCCAGGGCCATAGCTGCTATGAACCGGTCCTGCTGAGCCGGATGGTCACATCGCACAGTGAACCGGCACAGACCTACTTGCACTTTATTCTGTCTTAAAACTGTTACAATTTGTTTCGTTGGGTTGTTGTTGTTTAAATTAATTAAATTATTGCATCGTATGGGAGGTGCATTCCCAATCTCGTTGTACCCCTGTACAATGACAATAAAGATATATTGTATTGTATTGTATTGTAACATCTTCAAAATATTTAATTTTTAAAAACCTTTGCCGTCAGTTTCCTTCCTGGTTCTGTGCATATGCCCAATTCTTGCGCGAACATACGCAGGTGATGGGGAGGTCAATATTTTTGTCCTTGGTCTTGAACATTTTAGAATATCACAATTTAGAATATCACAAGCGGTCACGATGGCGCAGCGGTCGAGTTACCGCCTTACAACGCTTGCAGCGCCAGGGACCCGTGTTCAATCCTGGCTACGAGTGCTGTCTGTATGGAGTTTGTACGTTCCCCCCGTGACCTGCGTGGGTTTTCTCCGGGTGCTCCGGTTTCATCCCACACCCCAAAGACGTGCGGGTCTGGAGGTTAATTGGCTTGGTGTAAATTGTCCCTGGTGTGCGTAGGATAGTGTTCGTGTGCGGGGATCGCTGGTCGGCGCAGACTCGGTGGGCCGAATCTCTAAACTCTTTAAATTTGTTTGCTGGTTGCAAGAAAGTTAATGCACATTGGTAGGCAGCATCAACAGTACACAAAGCAGAAAGCTGCACCACCACCCCCCCCCCCCCCCCTCCCCCCTCCAACAAGATTGGGTTGATTTTATAATTTAAAAAGAGCCACCAAACCAAAATATTAACAGAGACGCACGGAAATTAAGATGCTGGAATACTGTGTTGAACGTAAAGTGCTGGAATAGTTCAACAGGTATCTGTGGAGGACAAGAAGAGATGATATTTCGGGTTGGGACCTTCCTTCAGACTGATCGTAGTAGGGAGAGTGGCCAAAATGCACTAAGCCGAAAAAAGGGGACAAATCAGGGCCATTTTCTCTATTCTCTTGTCTTTTCTCCAGAGATGCTGCCTGACCCACTGAGTTACTCCAGCATTTGGGTCTATCTTTGGTATAAACCAACACCTGCAGTGCCTTTCTATACCAATAAACATGGGGTTGACATTTTATTTCGTAATTATTTCGAGTATGTCAATAAACTGGACGGCAACTTTATTGAATGATTCCTGGCTCTAAGGCTGGAAGTACATGAATGCATGGACTGCATGGACCTTGGAATGCGGCAACAATACACGATCATTTTTGCCCATCTTTTTTGTATACGGTGTTTCTTACAGGTTTTCAAACTCAGCTTGGAAACAGGCCCTTCAGCCCACCAAGTGTGCGCCAAACTGCTATAGAACTATCCGACACACTAGGGACACATTACAGAGGCCAATTAACTTACAAACCTGTACGTCTTTAAAGTGTGGGAGAAATCCGCAGCACCTATAGAAACCCATGTGATCACAGGGAGAACGTACAAACTCCACGCAGACAAGTCCATCGTCAGGATCGATCCCAGGTCTCTGGCGCTGTGAGACCGCTGTGCCACTGTGCCGCCCAGCTTTAATTTTTTTTTACAATACTTGTTTAATGTGCCTTTACAGTCTCAGGATATTCTCAAGTGCAGTTAAAGACAAGATAGTTGACCAGGACGCAGTACGATTTCACTTAAGAGTAAGGCACCTGTAAGGAAGTAACTCTACCACTATGCTTCTGTGCCAAAGGGAACAGCAGTGGGAGAAGAACATGATTCAGAGTTCCCATTCTGTGGATTGAGACCCACTATATGAGTCACTTGCATGGTTATTTGTGGGTTAAAGATCATGTCATTGTAATCCAACTATTCAAGTCACAAACCTCAATCAATCCCCTTTATAAAGTTCGAACAGTTCTGATGAAGGGCGTTCAATCTAAAACACCAATTTTGTTCCTCGTTCCAGATACGGTGTGGTATGGTGGTGCAGCGGTAGAGTTGCTGCCTTACAGTGATTGCAGCGCTGGAGACCCGGGTTCGATCCTGACTATGGATGCAGTGTGTACAGCGTTTATATGTTCTCCCCGTGACCATGTGGGTTTTCTCAGAGATCTTCTGCTTCCTTCCACATTCCAAAAACATACAGGTATGTAGGTTAATTGGCTTGTACAAAAATGTAAAAACTGTCCCTGGTGTATGTTGAATAGTGTTAATATGCGGGGATTGCTGGTCGGTGCAGACCCGATGGGCTGAAGGGCCTGTTTCCACGCTGTATCTCTAAAAACTAAAAAGATACTAAACTTGCTGAGCCTTTTCAGTTTTACTTCAGACTTGCAGCATCCTGTTTTATTTCATTTTCATTTGCCTTTATAAAGAGAGTTTGGTTCAATAAGCCAACCATCAAGAATCAGGCAACTTTATTAAAACATAGGGAGGCCCTTTTCTCTTAAAACAAAATAAAGACTTTGGGAGTTGTTGGAAATATGAAAGACGGAAAGAAAACCAGAATAATTAACACAAATTACTTTGCCTCTTTACATCTTGCAAGAACTTCATGCAAAGGGAGACACAAAATGCTGGAGTAACTCAGCGGGTCAGGCAGCATCTCGAGAGATGCTGGGTCGGGTCGAGACCCTTCTTCAGACTGATGTCAGGGGAGGGGGTGGGACAAAGATAGGATGTAGTCGGAGACAGGAAGACTGGTGGGAGAACTGGGGAGAGGGGAAGCAGGGACTACCTGAAGTGAGAGAAGTCAATGTTCATACCGCTGGGGTGTAAACTGCCCAAGCGAAATATGAGGTGCTTTTCCTCATGCAAAGGGAGTGGCTTTAGGACTTGGCATGGGTTACTCCAGAGACAACTACTGCCCTGTGAGAAAGAGAGAGAAAAGGGGTACATGAGCTTGCAGATTCAGTATGAATCAGCCATTTGCTGAGCCTAATGGCTTGACAAGTTGCAGCATCAACACACTGCAGCACCATTCAATTACGTTTTAATCTGTGGACAAGAGTATTGACAGCAAGGTGAGAATTGATTGCCAATCCTTGTTTGGCCTTGAGAAGATATAGGGCCTCTTTTGTAAACATTACAGAGTACATGAAGAATGTTGCAGATTCAGCAATATTGGGGGGGGGGGGCTTCAAATTTTGGCGAAAAAAAGAATAATTGTGCCCCTGGTGCATTTGTTGCATTTGCTGTTCTCACGGCTGCAGAATTGAGGTGAGGAAGGTTTGTCAAAGTAGCCTGGAATATTTGTTGGAGCATTTATCATATGCAGCACTGCAATAGGCCCTCCAGCTCACATTGCAATGCATTGGCATTTTTTGTTGTTGCGACATTTGTTGTATTTAAAAACAAGAATATCCCAAGTTGCTGCACAAGAATATTATCAGATGAAGTGCTGTAAAATTAGCATTAGCGTAGAGGACCAACTGTTTGATCAAAGAGGTAGGTACGCCTTTGCGCGAAGTAAGACACTGGAAGCAAATGAATGTACTGCTGCATCTTTGAATGTATATCTTTAAGAAATACATTATACTGCTACATAGCCCTGTCAACTGACCTCAGTCAGGCGAACGACAACAAACAGAGACAGCAGAATCAGAAGCAGCATAACTACTGCTGCCTCAAACGCAAGAAGAAGATAAATCTATTAGTTGTTCAACAGTGGGGAGCCATTAATAGGCACAGCTGTTAAAATAAACTCAATATTCAGTCTGAACAAGGGCCCCAACCTGAAAAGTCACCTGTCCATGTTCTCCAGAGATACTGCCTGACCCGCTGAGTTACTCCTGTACTTTTTTAATGATTTTTTTTTCTGTAAACCAACACTTGTTTCAACTCTCAAAATTCATGGATAACAGTCAGGAACAGACTATCAGTGCTATCTCTATTCCTGGCCTTGCAGTTATCAGGCACAAGTTAATTATGCATCAGACAGGAGGAAGGGTCTCAACCCAAAACACAGAGCTGCTGCCCGACCCGCTGAGTTACTCCAGCATTGTGTGTCTATCTTCGGTCTAAACCAGCATCTGCAGTTCCTTCTTATACATTAGACAAACTATTATCTTCTACATGTGCGGGAGAATTTTATATTCATTCAGGATGCCCGCTCCGAGGAATGGGATTATGTGCACTGTATACTACGGATAAATGTAGATCAAAATACTTTCCATTCTGGAACAGACTCAACTTTGGGAAAGCACCTTCAACTGCAGATCTTTACTTCCCATGTTAAACCTCAGTCCTAACCAACTGCCAGTTAGTTACAGCCAAATCGGTTTGATATTTGTACAGAACTGCCCATTAAACGCATTTATTCTAGGATCCCTTCAGTGAGTAACGTTGATTCATGTCACAGAAGCTGGGACAATACAACAAAACACACTCCCAATCCCTGCAGTTACCATCTGAAGCATTAACACTCAGATCTCACAATATTCATCGTCAGAGTTTATTCACAATTAGCCAGACATCAATAACTCCAATTGTGCATTCCTCACATTCTGCAGCAACACAATTTCCTCGTATCACAAGATTTTTAACATTTGAACTCAGAACTTTGTAGAATGAAATCTTAATGAACTGAACAAATAAGGGGTGTTTGCCAACAGTATTGATTTCGGAATGATTTAATTTGACTCCAGAACTTGGGCCAAGAGCTTCATGTTGCTAATTGCTCGCAGAGGCAGGTCCTGAGTGGCTGCGAGAAAATAATAAATCAATCCAGTCTGATTGAGCAAAGTATCGCCTTGCATGCAATTAATGGAGAGAACTCTAAACACACATTAAAAAGTAAGAGAATACTCTAATTAAGTGTTCCACAATCAAGGGGTAGCTTTCAATGGGGCTTCTCCGTTGGCTCATTGACCAGTCTTCGGGCTTTTGCGCATCGGAGTCTAGCTGTAGATAGTCTGGGTAATTCACCAGGAGAGGGGTGATCGACAGCAAACACAGACTCAAAACTGGACTGCCATTCAAAAAGATAATGAACGATCTGTTAACGAGTTAGATATAGCTCTGAGGGCTAACTGAATCAAGGGATATGCGGAGAAAGCAGGAACAGGGTGAATGATCAGCCATGATCATATTGATTACATTGTATGGTGGTGATGGCTCGAAGGGCTGAATGGCCTACTCCTGCACCTATTTTCTATGTCTATGTAATTCAATCAACAAGGCGGCACAGTGGCACAGGGGTAGAGCTGCTGCCTTACAGCGCCAGAGACCCGGGTTCGATCCTGACTATGGCTGCTGTCTCTACAGAGTTTGCACGTTCTCCCTGTGATTGCAGGGGTTTTCTCCCACATTCCAAAGACGTGCAGGTTTGTAGGTTCATTGGCTACTGTAAATTGTCCCTATTGTGTAGGATAGAACTAGCACATGGATGATCGTTGGTCAGCACGGACTGGGTAGGCCGAAGGGCCTGTTTCCACGCTGTGTCTCTAAACTAAACAAGGTTGGGATTTAACCTTCCTGATCTACAGATAACACACCTAATGCCAGCTGGCAGGAATCTGCTAATTGAATATGGTGCAAGAATTTAACTAAGATCTTTGTCAGTACAAAATAAAAACAAAATGCTGGTAATACTCCACATTGTCAGCACAATCAATGGTCCATTCGCTGTTCCACGCGTGATGCAAAAATATATTTAAGCTTATTTCTTGTTTTGCTTTTACACATTTAATTATTTAATTCAAATCGTTGAAAAACATTAGCGACGCAGTGGTGCTGGTTTCTGACGGGCACGCTGACGGACGCCCCACACATCTCTGTCCTTCATACAGCTGGAAAGCTCCTCTTTTGTCTCTACATCAACGTCTTCAGCATCGTCTAGTTTGGTCGTCCCGGGTCCCGTCTTCCATGGGTGGGTTCCCACAGCACAACCCTGTTTGCTGGTATTTCTGGTATTTCTGGGTGGCGGCAATGACCAGCGAGCCTCATCCTTCTCGACCTGATCTTCTCGGTCAGAGGTGAAACCTCCCTGTAGAGCTGGGAGTTGGTGGTGTGGTCCCTCCAACTGACATTTTGAACTTTTCTGAGCATTCAGGTGTAGAAGAATCAGTACGAGACCCTTAGACATCCGAGACGTCCAGATTTTCTCCATGTTATTGAGGGCTTTCCATGCGAGCACTTTCCGGACCGTGATGTCATTCTCAGAACTCTGCATCCTTGCTCCCAGGTACTTGAAGCACTCCACTTTCTTGGGAGATGCACTGCCACTGGTCTGAAGAGGCTCATGGTCACCACCATTGAACGCCATGTACTCCGTCTTCTTGGCATCGAGGTGAAGGCCCACTTTCCCTTTTCTTTTACACAAGTGTGCACCTTCATGTGATCAACACACACCATTGCAGATGTTGGGCCCAACAAAATGCACGCCCCAGAAGGGCGATTTGTCCTTTTAATGAGTGAGCTCTCCAGATGTGATAACTAGACCAGATCCTCAGAGGTTGAAAAGTGACCATGAATCATAAGGTTGGACCAAAGTGAAAAGGACAAAAAATATTTCAGCTTGATATGTTTTACAAATAAGGTAATTCATTTTATTTAGTTATTAGTGATTATTAGGGAGAATCATTGCGACATTGTCAGTGAAATCACAATAATAGAAACATAGAAAATAGGTGCAGGAGTAGGCCATTCGGCCCTTCGAGCCTGCACCGCCATGCAATATGATCATGGCTGATCATCCAGCTCAGTAACCTGTACCTGCCTTCTCTCCATACCCCCTGATCCCTTTAGCAAAAAGGGCCACATCTAACTCCCTCTTAAATATAGCCAATGAACTGGCCTCAACTACCTTCTGTGGCAGAGAATTCCACAGACTCACCACTCTCTGTGTGAAGAAATGTTTTCTCATCTCGGTCCTAAAAGACTTCCCCCTTAACCTTAAGCTGTGACCCCTGGTTCTGGACTCCCCCAACATCGGGAACAATCTTCCCGCATCTAGCCTCTCCAACCCCTTAAGAATTTTATATGTTTCTATAAGATCCCCCCTCAGTCTTCTAAATTCCAGCGAGTACAAGCCCAGTCTATCCAGTCTTTCCTCATATGAAAGTCCCGCCATCCCAGGGATCAATCTGGTGAACCTTCTCTGTACTCCCTCTAAGGCAAGAACGTCTTTCCTCGGGTTAGGAGACCAAAACTGTACACAATACTCCAGGTGCGGTCTCACCAAGGCCCTGTACAACTGCAGCAGAACCTCCCTGCCCCTAAACTCAAATCCTCTTGCTATGAATGCCAACATACCATTCGCTTTCTTCACTGCCTGCTGCACCTGCATGCTTGCTTTCAATGACTGGTGCACCATGACACCCAGGTCACGTTGCATCTCCCCTTCTCCCAATCGGTCACCGTTCAGGTAATACTCTGCTTTCCTGTTCTTGCCACCAAAGTGGATAACCTCACATTTATCTACATTATATTGCATCTACCATGCATTTGCCCACTCGCCTAATCTATCCAAGTCACTCTGCAGCCTCCTAGCATCCTCCTCGCAGCTAACACTGCCACCCAGCTTCGTGTCATCCGCAAACTTAGAGATGTTGCATTCAATTCCCTCGTCCAAATCATTAATATACACTGTAAATAACTGGGGTCCCAGCACTGAGCCTTGCGGTACCCCACTAGTCACTGCCTGCCATTCCGAAAAGGACCCGTTTATTCCTACTCTCTGCTTCCTGTCCGCCAACCAATTTTCTATCCACCTCAACACTGAACCCTCAATACCGTGTGCTTTAAGTTTGTACACCAATCTCCTATGTGGGACCTTGTCGAAGGCCTTCTGAAAGTCCAGATATAACACATCGACTGGTTCTCCCTTATCCACTCTACTAGTTACATCCTCGAAAAATTCTATAAGATTCGTCAGACATGATTTGCCTTTGGTAAATCCATGCTGACTTTGTCCGATGATTTCACCACTTTCCAAATGTGATGCTATCACATCTTTAATAACTGACTCTAGTATTTTCCCCACTACCGATGTTAGGCTAACTGGTCTATAATTCCCCGTTTTCTCTATCCCTCCCTTTTTAAAAAGTGGGATTACATTAGCTACCCTCCAGTCCTCAGGAACTACTCCAGAATCTAAAGAGTTTTGAAAAATTATCACTAATGCATCCACTAATTAACCATACTTTCTCATACTTCGCTCATGCTGGTTCTTATTTCAACAGGGGCTCGAAGCAGTCAACAGATGGCTAATGTTCACAGGAAAGAGAAAATAATTTGCACTTTCTCCAGCTACAAACCCACTTCCTAAGTTAATTCATTAAGGTGAAGGCAATTCTCAAAAGCTGCAATTAAACGAAACAGAATCAAGAACACACGGATCATTAGTTTCTTGGCCCCATCTATCTTAACCTTCAGATAATAAGATGGTTTATATATATGGAGACCGAAAAGCTAAGTGCCTTAAACCACTTAGAAGCCTGGTTCAGTGTTGTCCATGTGGACATAATATGAAGATAATCTCAAATCAAAGTTATCCCTGACAGCAATGTTAAACACAAGTATTTTAAGGTATCTTGAAATGACTTTACTTAATTTAATATTATGTGCTTCTAAATGCATCTAAGAGAACCTAGCAAACCTGGGGACAGCGTGCGACAGCACCCGCAATAAGCAACGAAACCTGGCGACAAGCCAGCTGTCGCAGAGAAATTTCACTCCTGATGATTTCTCAGCGACGCGCTGAGATCCACTACGATTCTTGGAAGACTCCTCACGATCATGTCCCGCGACACCCCGGAGAACTGTCGGCGACAGCCTAGTCGCCTTAAAATCGCCTAAGCGGGACAGGCCCTTAACTCAGCAGGTCAGGCGGCATCTCTGGAGAATGTGGATAGGTGACTTCTTGGGTCCTAAGACCAGTTGATGATCAAAACATCACCAACGTATCACAAACATCGCGGCACGGTAGCGCAGCGGTAGAGTTGCTGCTTTACAGCGAATGCAGCGCCTGAGACTCAGGTTCGATCCTGACTACGGGTGCTGCACTGTAAGGAGTTTGTACGTTCTCCCCGTGACCTGCGTGGGTTTTCTCCGAGATCTTCGGTTTCCTCCCACACTCCAAAGACGTACAGGTATGTAGGTTAATTGGCTGGGTAAATGTAAAAATTGTCCCTAGTGGGTGTAGGATAGTGTTAATGTACGGGGATCACTGGGCGGCACGGACATGGAGGGCCGAAAAGGCCTGTTTCCGGCTGTATATATATGATATGATATGATATGATAACCCATGTTTTCCAGGGATGCTGCCTGATCCACAGTTACTCTAGCACTTTATGTCCTTTTTTGTAAACCACCATCTGCAGTTCCTTGTTTCTACAGTCCCAATTGATTTGAAACTGGCCAGTGGAATACCACTATTCAAGAAAAAGAACATTGAGAAGGAGATAGGGAACCACAAACCAGTTGGCCTAAAATTCATTATCAGAAAATTGCTGGAATACTTTCTTAAGACTCTGGTGACAGCACTTTTGGGTCTGAAGAAGTCTCAACCCAAAACGTCACCCATTCCTTCTATCCAGAGATGCCACCTGTCCCGCTGAGTTACTCCTGCATTTTGTATCTACCTTCTGTGTAAACCAGCAACTGCTGTTCCTTCCGACACCCTTGAGTCAAAGTGGATCAGTGAAAGATGATCACATCTGACAATCGATACTTCTCAAAGATGTAACTTGGCAGTATGCTGAAGCAGAAGATCAATGAATATAGATTATTTAATTTTTTTTAAACAAAACACAAAGCACCATTGACAAATGTTGTTGTGCAACAGCTTATGTTGATGAAAGCATAAATATAGAGAGCAGCAGCATTTTTCCAGCTGGCAAACGTTTACTGGTAGAGTGCCCTAGATATTGGCATTGGACTAATCAGTTAATCACTATTAAATGACACAGATGAATAGGCACAGTAACAATATTTAAGTTTACTGGTAAATGTGAAGCTGGGTAGGAACGTGATCGGGGAAGAGCACCTGAGCTCCATGCAAGGGGATATACAGTGCCCTCCATAATGTTTGGGACAAAGACCCATCATTTATTTATTCGCAAAATGCTGGAGTAACTCAGCGGGTCAGGCAGCATCTCAGGAGAGAAGGAATGGGTGACGTTTCGGGTCGAGACCCTTCTTCAGACTGATGTCAGGGGGGCGGGACAAAGGAAGGATATAGGTGGAGACAGGAAGATAGAGGAGATCTGGGAAGGGGGAGGGGAAGAGAGGGACAGATTTGCCTCTGTAATCCACAATTTGAGATTTGTAATAGAAAAAAAAAATCACATGTGGTTAAAGTGCACATTGTCAGATTTGAATAAAGGCCATTTTTGTACCTTTTTGGTTTCACCATTCAGAAATTACAGCAGTGTTTATACATAATTCACCCATTTCAGGGCACCATAATGTTTCGGACACAGCAATGTCATGTAAATGAAAGTAGTAATGTTTAGTATTTCGTTGCATATCCTTTACATGAAATGACTGCTTGAAGTCTGCAATTCGTGGACATCCCCAGTTGCTGGGTGTCTTCTCTGGTGATGCTCTGCCAGGCCTTTATTGCAGCCATCTTTAGCTTATGCTTGTTTTGGGAGCTAGTCCCCTTCAGTTTTCTCTTCAGCATATAAAATGCATGCTCAATTGGGTTCAGATCGGGTGATTGACTTGGCCATTCAAGAATTTACCATTTTTTAGCTTTGAAAAACTCCTTTGTTGCTTTAGCAGTATGTTTGGGATCATTGACTTGCTGTAGAATGAACTGCCGGCCAATGAGTTTTGAGGCATTTGTTTGAACTTGAGCAGATAGAATGTGTCTGTACACTTCAGAATTAATTATGCTACTACCATCAGCAGTTGTATCATTAAGATAAGTGAGCCAGTACCTTCAGCAGCCATACATGCCCAGGCCATAACACCCCCACCACTGTGTTTCACAGATGAGGTGATATGCTTTGGATCTTGGGCAGTTCCTTCTCTCCTCCATACTTTGCTCTTGCTATCACTCTGATATAAGTTAATCTTCGTCTCATCTGTCCACGACCTTTTTCCAAAACTGCAGTTGCTCTTTTAAGTACTTCTTGGCAAACTGTAACCTGGCCATCCTATTTTTGCGGCTAACCAGTGATTTGCATTTTGCAGTGTAGCCTCTGTATTTCTGTTCATGAAGACTTCTACGGACAGTGGTCATTGACAAATCCACACCGAAGTGTGACTAGGTGCTGAGAGCTCTTTTATACCTGCATTAAGGAGGCAATTAAACACACCTGAACAATCACAAACACCTGTGAAGCCATGTGTCCCAAACATTATGGTGCCCTGAAATGGAGGGACTATGTATACACACTGCTGTAATTTCTAAATGGTGAAACCAAAATGTATAAAAATACCCTTTAATAAAATCTCACAATGTGCACTTTAACCACAAGTGATTTTTTCTATTACAAATCTCAAATTGTGGAGTAAAGAGATAATTAAATAAATGATGGGTCTTTGTCCCAAACATTATGGAGGGCACTGTAGGCAGACTAAGTGAGCTAACACCAAGCAGAAACAAGCAACTGCAGATGCTGGTTTAGAAAAGAAGACACAGAGAACTGGAGTAGCTCAGCAGGTCAGGCAGCATCCCAATAGAACACGGATAGGTGAAGAAGGGTCTCGACCCGAAACGTCACCCATTCTTTCTCTCCCGAGATGCTGCCTGACCTGCTGAGTTACTCCAGCATTTTGTGAATAAATACCTTCGATTTGTACCAGCATCTGCAGTTATTTTCTTATACGGATAGGTGACGTTTCAGGTTAGGACCCTTCTTCGTCTGAAGAACAACTAGCTCCATCCTACACACTAGGGACAATTTCCAATTTTTTTACCAAACCCAATTAACCTACAAACCTCTAGATCTTTGGAGTGTGGGAAGAAACCGGAGAGCCACATGGTCACAGGGAGAATGTACAAACTCCATGCAAGTAGCACCTGTAGTCAGGATCAAACCCGGGTCTCTGGCGCTGTAAGGCAGCAATGCTATCACTGTGCCACCCTAATGTCATCGAGCTGCAAACTAACCAAATGGAACACGAGGTCCTCACTGGAGTGAGCCCACACCAGTTTGTGTGTGGCCTCACTCTGGCAATGGAAGAGGCCCAAGAAAGAAAGGTTGGTCAGAGAATGGGAAGGCGAACTAAAAATGGGTAACAACTGGGAGATCCAGCAGTCGTTGAAAGTAATTTGATCATTAAGAGAAACAAAAAATATGGAGATAGGTAAGAACATGGGTCAGGCAGAGAAATAATCTCCCTGACAAATGAAAAAACATACTTAATTACCATTTAGAATACTTGTGCACAAAATCATGAGGGGGGGGGGGGGGGGGGAATAGATCGGGTAAACACACAGAATCTTTTGCCCAGAGCACGGGAATCGAGAACCAGAGGACATGGATTTAAGGCAAGAGGGGTGGGGGGAGCCTATAATAGGAAACAAAGGGGTAACTTTATTTTTGACACAAAGGGTGGTGGGTGTATGGAATGAGCTGCTGGAGGAGGTAGTTGAGGCAGGTATTGTTGCAATAGTTAAGAAGCATTTAGACAGGTGCATGGATAGGATAGGTTTGGAGGGATATGGGGCAAACGCAGGCAGGTGGGACTAGTGTAAATGGGGTATGTTGGTTGGTGTGAGCAAGTTCGGCCGAAGGGCCTGTTTCCACGCTCTATGACTCTCTGCCTCCGGTTCATATGTTCCCAAATACAACCAACCAGCAAAGCTCAACGCTAAGCAATTTACAAGTCAAGTCAAGTCAATTTTATTTGTATAGCACATTTAAAAACAACCCACGTTGACCAAAGTGCTGTACATCAGTGCAGGTACTAAAAAAGAACATACAATGGCACACAAACATAACAACACATACATAAACAGTTCACAGCGCCCCCTCAGAGGGCCTCAAACGCTAGGGAGCAGAAATAGGTTTTGAGCCTGGACTTAAAGGAGTCGATGGGGGGGGGGCAGTTCTGATGGGGAGAGGGATGCTGTTCCACAGTCTAGGTGCTGCAACCGCAAAAGCGCGGTCACCCCTGAGTTTAAGCCTAGACCGCGGGATAGTGAGTAGCCCCAAGTTGGCCGACCTGAGGGACCTGGAGATAGAGTGGTGGGTTAGAAGATTTTTGATATGGGGGTGGGGGGGGGGAGCCCGTTTAGGGCTTTGTATGCAAATAGGAGGAGCTTGAAGTTGATTCTGTACTGTACTGGGAGCCAGTGGAGAGAGGCCAGAATCGGGGTGATGTGGTCCCTTTTACGGGTACCCGTCAGGAGTCTCGCTGCGGCGTTTTGGACCAATTGCAGGGATGATTGGCTGATCCCAGTGTATTGGGAGTTGCAGTAGTCTAGGCGGGAGGAAATTAATGTGTGGAGGATTTTTTCAAGGTCGTCAAATTGGAGGAATGGTTTGATTTTAGCTATGGTACTAAGCTGGAAAAAGCTGGCTTTTACCACAGCGTTGACTTGCTTGTCAAACTTTAATGCAGAGTCAAATATCATGCCAAGGTTTTTGACATGCGGTTTGACTAGGAAGGATAGGTTTCCAAGGCTGACTGTTATCATTTTGATGGAGTCCGGGGGGGGGGGGGCAAATAGGATGACCTCAGACTTGCTCTCGTTTAGTTGAAGGAAGTTCTGTGCCATCCAACATTTTATGTCCTCAAGGCAGTGCATGAGGCTGATTAAATACAAGACACAATTCCAATAATAATTAAAGAACAGTTCAAAATCATGAGCACAAATCATGCCCAAAAAGGATTTCCCTAATAATGTTGGAGTTTGCACAGAGTATTGGCTGATTTTGGAAGCCAGTCACTGGTTAGACATGGTATCCTAAAGTGCAAGATTTCTTTCCATTGGAAGATTGAAATCCTTACAGCAGTAAGCACATTTTTGTTGCATCTGTTTAATCATAGCAGGTGGTGATAGTCAATACACTCGGGGTCAAAACACTAAAATACGTCTGCATGTGCGGGTAGACACATATTTGCCTCAAGGTACTGCAGCTTCCCACTTGAGCCTGGGAAGAATCTCAACAAAAATGATCTGGCACTGGGGGCTTTGAGTGCTGCACTTCTGGGCTCCGTACAGTCAAAACATGTTCATTTGTTAGCTTATAAGTTGTGTCCCTCCTCGACCTAGAGTCACTACAGAAAGTTTTCAACTAATGAAACATAACTAAAATCATTACTCTCTGCTGCATCTAAATCAATACGTCTGCAGTCTAACATATAACCACACTCAAAAAATGCTTACTCGGTAGTATGCGAGCTGCACACTAACACCATGCATCAACGTAGACACTGGAAAGTATTAAACCGCTTTATAAAGATTAAATTGTCACTGCCAATTTATTTACAAGCAAAACAACAAGGGAACATAATCATTAAATGCTCGTGATATAGAAACCAAATGACTATTTTAAAATTCCTTGTATTCTGTCGGCAGTTCTCGGAAACACAATCTCTGTGGTGCATGCATTTGCTGTACATTAGGAGCCTATACACAGCTTGCGGAATAATTGGGCTTCGAGCGAACGCAGCACAAGTTTGGCCAAATGAAAAGGATTAATCAGAGCATCATAACGACGCAAATTAATGCAGCGCCTAAGGAAAACGTTTGCCGTAATAATGTTAATATTGGCTAAATTAAAGACATTATAAAATGGAGAATCCCTGCATTTGTCAGTATTGCTTAGCCCTCGTCAGCGGAACTTTACAGGCTTCGATTGGCGTCAGCTAGTCTAGGCTCAGGCTGATATGCAGAATGGTAAATGGTCCAGGCGTTCTCCATGTTTCCCTTAAATTGATAACTTATACAATGATTTTGCAAACTGACCCTAAATGCATCATTCCTATTAGGTAGCTGCAAATGTATTGTGAAACAATATATATAATGTTTCAAGACGGTCATCCTGTTAATTGATGATTGGTCGAATTGTTGAGCCTTGGGGAAGTTGTGGGTTTCCAGGGCACATGTTTCAATGTTTGTCCTTGTTAGCTTCCTTCCAGAGCTTTCCATGCATGTATTGAGCTGTTGCATTATTGGGTTAGGGAGATGTCTGTTATGTACGGGGTTAATCGATATCTGTTATTGGGATACGTGTAAGACAACCCCCTGTGTGGTTCGGCCCTCAGGTTCGCGGGGCATATAAAAGACGGTGATCACAAGGTTCGTGGTCGATCCTCAGGAGAGCCGCTGGAGTGTCTCTGTCTACGCGAGGCCTAGAGGGCTTGACTAGACAGAAGCAGGGATCGAACCCACGGTGGGGATAGTAGGTACAGTGTATGATCTGTGACGCGTTTATAATTTCGCTAGAATAAACTTTAATCTTTGCAAGTGCTTGACTCAGTGTATTTACTGAAACTAGACTGGGGGGAAGCTCAGAAAGGAGCAATTATCAATAACACTGCTGATGAGAACATTTAAAAACTGCAAGGAAAGAGTAAAGACAAGAAATTGAATTATTTAATAAGCGATTACACTATTTTTTTAAAATAGATGATTAGTGCATAAAAATGGTTTTGAAGATTGTTCGCATATCCTCATCCATCACGACACTGGAGCGATCATTTGTAATTTACACTAATGCCATTGTCACTTTCACATCACCCTTTCTTCACATGAACTCTTCCAACAGGCTCTCATTGAGCTCAACACCTCTGCAGGCAAAGGCGGGGGTAGATTGTGTAAATTTTGTATATTTCCCCTCCTTATCACCTCCAGAATTTCAGCTTCCCATCTCATTCATTGTGAAGCTGCAAGGTAGAACAGCTAAACTACAGTGCACCTGTGATGATCTGCAAAGCATCATTTAGCTGAGTGTAGATCATACTTGCATGAGTATTGCCAGCTCACAATGGCACACCATACTCAGTGGCTGAATCCATTGGTTTGGGCATTGCTGTGCTTTCTTTGGCACCACCTCCACACTTTAATGCCAACATGCTGAATCATCGAGTTATTTTGGCTCATGAGGTTTTTCAGTTTGAAAAACAAAACAAAAAGTTAAAAAGATCTGCTGCCTTACGGGGGCCAGAGACACGGGTTCGATCTTGACTTCTGGTGTTGCCTGTGTGGAGTTTGCATGTTCTCCCTGTGATCGCATGAGTTTCCTCCGGGTGCTCTGGTTTCCTTCCACATTGCAAAGACGTGCAGGTTTGTGGGTTAATTGGTCTGTAAAATGCCCCTAGTGTGTAGTAAATGGATGAGAAAGTGAGATAACAGCGCTAGTGTGAATGGGTGATCAAGGTCGGCATAGACTTGGTGGGTCAAATGTGCTGTTTTCATGCTGCGTTACCAAACTCTAAACTCCTTCCATGTTTTAGATTTTAGTTTCAGTTTTTAGAGAAACAGCCTCTTCAGCCCACCGAGTCAGAGCCAACCAGCGATCGTACACACACACACACTAGGGACAATTTTATATTTACACCAAGCCAATTAACCTACAAACCTGTACGTCTTTGGAGTGTGGGAGGAAACCGAAGATTTCGGAGCAAACCCCGTGGTCACAGGGAGAACGTACAAACTCCGTACAGACAAGCACCCGTAGTCAGGTTTGAACCCGTGTCTCCGGCGTTGCAAGCGCTGTAAGGCAGCAACTCTAATGCTGTGCCACCGTGCCGCCCCAATGTCGCTCAAGGGGAGGCTGCAATCCAATGCACCTCCAAAATATCATGGGAGAAATCTATTGGCAGAAATCTTCCTGTCGTACAATATAACATGATTGTACAGCTCCTCCTGTGGCTCTTAATTCAAAATCTGAACACATTGGAAACTTCCAAAACAAAATTACTTGTGCCATCCATTTTGGTTAGACTTGTGCCAATGCTTCGAATCCTTCCTATTGTACTTTCATTGTTAGCGAAGCCATCACTTGCAAATTGGCCACCAGTATAATCAAGGACCAGTCTCATCACGGTCATTCCCTCTTCTCCCCTCTCACATCAGGCAAGTAGCACAGAAATTTGAAACTATACAACTCCAGATTCAGGGACAGTTTCTTCCCAACTGTTATCAGGCAACTGAACCGTTCTCTCACCAGCTAGAGTGCGGTCCCAATCTACCATCTACCTCATTGGAGACATTTGAACTTTATCTTTAATCGGATTTTATCTTGCACTAATCATCATTCCCTTTATCCGGCATCTGTACACGGCTTGATTGTAATCATGTAGAGTCTTTTTGTCGACTGGGTAGCACACAACAAAAAGGCTTTTCACTACAGATGACAATAATAAAATTAACTCAAGCCCATTTTTGTCCATGTTGGTGAAGAGCATGTCAAAGTAATCCTGGCACCTTTGTCAGGCAAATTAGGAGGCTTGCAGTCAGAAAAATATTCAGCCCCACTTCAAATTTCATGCCAAATATGTGGACATGAAGGATCTGCTGAGTGGCTTCAGAAGGACATTAGCCCCCTCAGTGAAACACAGAGTCCCAGCAGTATGAAGCAACCATAGACCAACCAAAGGCAGCAACTCTCCTGCAGTCATCAGGAAACCTCTTGGAAGGAGGGACAGAGTCATGAGGGTCTTAACTTCATGCATTCAAACCAAAAAACCTGGACACTACAACAGCACCAATAACAATACTAAAGATGCCAACTTGTTATCGTTAATGATATCTGTATTTGATATTCACATATGTACACAGAACTCAAGAGTTACCAATTGAGAATGTCTCTGCAAATTAAAAATCAGTTTACTCAGAGTCAGAGTTTTGGTTTAGAGCTACATTGCGGAAACAGGCCCTGCGGCCCACCGAGTCCACACCAACTAGTGATCCCCATACACGAGCACTATCCTACTCACCAGGGATAAGTCACCATTTTTTTACCAAAGCCAAATTAACTTACAAACTTGTACATCTTTGAATTGTGGGGGGAAACCGGAGCACTCGGAGTAAACCCATGCAGTCACAAGGAGAACGTACAAACTCCATACGGATAGCAATCGTAGTCAGGTTCGTACCCAGGTATCTGGTCCTGTAAGGCAGCACGTCGACCACTGTGACACCATGTTGCCCCTTGTTATACTACAGCTAGTCCCATTTGCCTGTATTTGGCTCAATCTGTTTAAACCTTTCAAATCCATGTACCTGTCCAAATATATTTTGAAAATTGTGATTGTATCTGCCTTTACCACTTCCTTTTGGAACTCTTTACAGATATGTGTGTGGAAAAAACATGCCCCTCAAATCTCTCCCCTCTCACCTTACACTTAAGATTCCCCCTACCCTGAGAAAAAAACGACTATCTTCGCTATCTATGCCCCTCATGGTTTTATACATCTAAAGTCACCACTCCATCACATCCACTTGCAGAAAAATAGTCCAAACCTATCCAATCTATCCTTATAACACAACAGCCAGGCAACATCTTTGTGACTCTTCTCTAGTTTTATCACATCCTTCCTACAGTGTGGCGACCAGGATCGCACACAATACTCCAGGGGCAACCTAACCAAAGTTTTGTACAACTATTACACGATGTTCTCGCTCTTCGGAAGTTGAAGGTAACCAGAGCACTTGAAGGAAACCCTCCCGGTCACAGGGAAAGCATGTAAACTCCACAATGACAGCACCTGAAGTCTGGAACAACACCAAGGTCTAGGAATGCTCCTTTTCTCGTTAATCAATGTGTGCATATATAGTGTTAAAAAGCTTGTCTGGACAAAACTCAGAACTCCCAAACATCCCCCCCCCCCCCTCCCCCCCCCACCCACCCCTCGAAACCATCTACACAAAAACAATCCCAATTATTATTTGGGAATTGAAATCCCATAAAATAAACTTCACCACATCTGTCGAACATCTGCCTACTCATCAATCCCCCTCATCTCCTGGTGACTTTGTTTGGTACAATGTAAAACACATCTAGCACAATGACAACATCTCTTTTGAATCTAATCTCTACCCATATGACTTCAGTTGATCTATAATCAACAAATTCAATAAATTACATTATGGATGAAAACAGCTATTATACCTCCTGGAGCCACTGAGGACACTTTAGACATGACCCATCAGCTCAAAGGCACTTAATCTTCAAGTTCTCACTTTTAATTAAAAAAAACTATTATTCATGATGGCAAATTGCTGTGCTTTATTATTTACGAGATCAATATTTAGGTTTCTTGCAATTCCTTCATGAAAACACAAATCAGAGACGAATAAACATTACGTGACCTCCACGTCTAATCTTTAGCACCAATAACATCCATCTCCTTAAGAAAATGCCTCACAGCCAGTCTTTTCTCCTCCCAGAAACGGTTCATAAATGCAGCAGCGAATGCACTAGAGGAGAGTTTGATGAATTATCAGTCCAGTTGAGGAAAGAGCAATACGGAGTGGAAAACAACCCAGCAACCTTTGCAGTTGCTCCACCGATCAGTGTTCTCCAGAAGTGCTGTTGGGCCCACTGAATTACTCCAGCATTCTGTCTTTTTTTGCAATAAATGCAGGCAGGTGGGACTAATGTAGATGGGACATGTTGATCAGTGTGGACAAGTTGGGCTGCAGGGCCTGTTTCCATTCTGTAGCATTATATTATTACACTGCAAAAAATGGAACAATATCCCTTCAAGATCACAATTGTTAAATAAACAATATCAATCAGCATTAAACTGTTTAGGCTCATGGGATTGGAGAGCACAACGTTTGAAAGATCTAATTTTATTTTTCCTTGTTTTAGAAAAATGTTTTTCATCGTTGCATTTTTACTAATAGCATTTGAAAGCAAAGCCTTTAAAGATGCTGCTGATGATTTCTGAACAACTCCTGAAATAAAACAGAGGTCGTTTCACAATGACCAAATCTACCGAACAACGAGAATCTGCATATTATTCTTACTAGGTTTTCACTGTTGATTAACTCACAAACCTGTGCCAAGCAAAATGTGTAGGGAGTAGCTGAAGAAGGGTCTCGAACCGAAACGTCGCCCATTCCTTTTCTCCAGAGATGCTGCCTGACCCACTGAGTTACTCCAACCATTTGTGTCTGTCCGTGCCAAGGCAAGGTAGAAGTATGAATAGACAATAGGTGCAGGAGGAGGCCATTCGGCCCTTCGAGCCAGCACCGCCATTCAATGTGATCATGGCTGATCATTCTCAATCAGTACCCCGTTCCTGCCTTCTCCCCATACCCCCTAACTCCACTATCCTTAAGAGCTCTATCTAGCTCTCTCTTGAATGCATTCAGAGAATTGGCCTCCACTGCCTTCTGAGGCAGAGAATTCCACAGATTCACAACTCTCTGACTGAAAAAGTTTTTCCTCATCTCAGTTCTAAATGGCCTACCTCTTATTCTTAAACTGCGGCCCCTTGTTCTGGACTCCCCCAACATTGGGAACATGTTTCCTGCCTCTAACATGTCCAACCCCTTAATAATCTTATACGTATTTAGTTGAATGCCAACTAAATTATACATTAAATAGCATTGAGAGTTGATTTGGATAATCAATTTTAAAACGTCCTAATAGGAAACTTCTCTTCTCCCACACAGCATGGAAACATGAGGAGTGCTGCACAGGACCAATTTCCTTCCAGACCCAGAAATAGAAGGGTTCTTTGTAAATGTAATACTAGATCTCCTTGGCCTTGGAAGGAACATAAAGATCGGTACTTTATATCATTAAGAGCGCATTCCATTATCCCGTTGCTAAAGATGCGGTTACGTGAAACCTTACTGTTTTCTACAAGACCTAGAACTATCACCCTGATCAATTACAGTTTAATTGAGACATCCCGAGGTCTATTGCAAGCTATTTTCTGCTACCAAAGACACGCTCAGGAGGTTCTTGTTCTTTCCCAAATTTCAAATGGTGTTTAACCTCAAGCATTTGATACTTCTGTCAAGATTTGCACTGACAGGCACACTCAAGATCAAACTGCTGCAGCTATGTTATAGAATTCACTCTTCTGTGATTCAGTAATTCACTTAGAACATAGAACAGTACAGCACTAGTCAAGTCAAGTCAAGTCAATTTTATTTGTATAGCACATTTAAAAACAACCCACGTTGACCAAAGTGCTGTACATTTGATTAGGTTCCAATAGAAAAAAAAATGAAAACATACAGTAGCACGCAAACAGTTCACAGCGCCTCCTCAATGAGCCTCAAACGCTAGGGAGTAGAAATATGTTTTGAGCCTGGACTTAAAGGAGTCGATGGAGGGGGCAGTTCTGATCGGGAGAGGGATGCTGTTCCACAGTCTAGGAGCTGCAACCGCAAAAGCGCGGTCACCCCTGAGTTTAAGCCTAGACCGCGGGATAGTGAATAGCCCCAAGTCGGCCGATCTGAGGGACCTGGAGTTAGAGAGGGGGGTTAGAAGATTTTTGATGTAGGGGGGGGAGTGTCCACTAGAGCAGGCCATTCTGCCCACGATGTCTGTGTTGAACAGGACCCCAAGGTCATCTCTGATCTACCTGCATATAATCCATATCCCTCCATTCCCTGTCTGCTTTTCCCTCCCTCTTCACCCCTCTCCCATTGGGCAAAAGATATAGTTGTGTGAAAACGCGCACCTCCAGCTCCAGAGACAGTTTCTTCCCAGTTGCTATCGGGCAACTGAACCATCCTATCAACAACTAGAGAGCACACCTGAACTCCAATGTACCTCATTGGAGACCCTCGGACTATCTTTGATTGGACTTTGCTGGCTTTATCTTGAACTGAACGTTATTCGTGTTATTTATTTCATCATGTATCTGTACACTGAATGACTCGATTGTAATCATGCAATGTCTTTCCGCTGACTGGTTGGCATGCATTAAAAGCTTTGCACTGTACTTCGGTACACGTGACAATAAACTAAACTATCTAAAAGCATCTTAAATGCCACTATCACATGTGTCTTAACCACCATCCCCAGCATCATATTCCACATTACAGGGCCCTAGTGAGACCGCACCTGGAGTACTGTGTGCAGTTTTGGTCTCCAAATTTGAGGAAGGATATTCTTGCTATTGAGGGCGTGCAGCGTAGGTTTACTAGGTTAATTCCCGGAATGGCAGGATTGTCGTATGTTGAAAGACTGGAGCGACTAGGATTGTATACACTGGAATTTAGAAGGATGAGAGGGGATCTTATCGAAACGTATAAGATTATTAAGGGGTTGGGCACGTTAGAGGCAGGAAACATGTTCCCAATGTTGGGGGAGTCCAGAACCAGGGGCCACAGTTTAAGAATAAGGGGTAGGCCATTTAGAACGGAGATGAGGAAAAACTTTTTCAGTCAGAGAGTTGTGAATCTGTGGAATTCTCTGCCTCAGAAGGCAGTGGAGGCCAATTCTCCGAATGCATTCAAGAGAGAGCTAGATAGAGCTCTTAAAGATAGCGGAGTCAGGGGGTATGGGGAGAAGGCAGGAACGGGGTACTGATTGAGAATGATCAGCCATGATCACATTGAATGGCGGTGCTGGCTCGAAGGGCCGAATGGCCTACTCCTGCACCTATTGTCTATTGTCTATTACACTCACCCCACCCTCTGGGTAAAAAAAGGTTGCACGGCACATCTCCTCTAAATTTTATCCCTTGCATTTTAAAGCTTTGCCCTATCGTACTTTATTTTTTCCATCCTAGATTCTGACTGTCTACGCTCATTATCCTGAATTTTCTGGTCTGCCCAAGGACAATCAGCCTCCTACACACCCGCTTATGAGAAATGGCAAGAAGAATTGGATTAAAAAGATGCAGCTTGAAAACAGGCACACCTGCTCACCGATTCCACACTGATCCGTTCACATAATTCTGTGTCACTCCACTTTTTCATCCACTCCTGACACACATGGCAATTTTATACTGGTCAAGTAACCTACAAACCCACACATATTTGGACTGTGGGAGGAAACCAGAGCACCCACATGCTCACAGGGTGAACGTGCAAACTCCACACAAACAGTACCCAAGGTCGGAATCGAACCTAGGTCTCTGCCACTGTGAAGCAGCAGCTCTACCAGCTGCACCACCCAAGCAGTTTCGAACAATTCCGCTCTGCTCAAATTAAGCCTTTGCTGGCATCAAAGTGTTGAGGTTCAAGCAAATAATAACCCCAAAATCCTGCATGAATGACTGATTACAGGCCAACCATATAAAATCAGTCATGTTTCAAAAGCTTTGACGTGATCGCCACAAACATTAGACAGCTCTTTACCTCCCAAGTTCTTTCTGACCCTCTGCTCCATTTGTGCTCACTATGGATCTGGTTCTAGAGGTACCAAGGCTTTCAAGCACTGCGCCATTCTTACTATAACAAACGTATGAGCTATTCTACTGTGGAAGACATTAGGCAAGCAACCACTTGTGCTCAAATCCTAGTGATGAATTCAACATGCATTATCTAGCTCCACACATTAGATCAAATCACCATCATTGAAGAGATCTATGAGGCGCTGCCTCAGAAAGGCAACCAGCATCATCAGGGACCCAGGCCCACACCACTCTGGCCACGCTCTCATTTCACTCCTGCCATCGGGAAGTATAGGAATAGGAAACCGTGACCTCCAGGTTCAAGGACAGCTTCTTCCTAACAACCAACAGGCTCTTAAACATTACAAACACCAACTAAACTATGAATTATGAACCGCCTTGCACTAGAGACTTGACATTTTGCAATAATATGAAGGTTTTTAAGTTATTGATTTTTTTTGTTTATTATGTTATCTTTGAGTCCTGTGTTTACAAGCCTTTTACACTGCTGCAAATAAGAATCTCATGTTCCATTTTCAGTAGATATGAGAATTAAACACTCTTGACTGTTGAAGTCTGGGCTCCCTGCCTGTATGGTGCCATAGCATTTGGCAATCACCCGTCTCCAAACCTAGAAAAGTATTTCAATGGATATTACAGAGGTTTATTGTATTAAGCATCAAGGTTTCAAAAGAGCCCTGACCACTATACCACTAATTTGGTATTAAAAACATAGAAACTTGGTGCAGGAGTAGGCCATTTGGCCCTTCGAGCCAGCACCGCCATTCAATATGATCATGGCTGAATATCCAAAATCAGTCCCCCGTTCCTGCTTTTTCCCCCCATATCCCTTGATTCAATTAGCCCTAAGTGCTAAATCTGACTCTCTTGAAAACATCCAGTGGATTGGCCTCCACTGCCTTCTGTGGCAGAGAATTCCACAGATTCATAACTCTTTGGATGAAAAAGTTTTTCCTTATCTTAGTCCTAAATGGCCTACCCCTTACTCTTAAACTGTGACCCCTAGGGAACATGGGGAACATTTTTTCTGTATCTAGCCTGTCCAATCCCTTAAGAATTGTATACCTAAATTACAGTGAATACAAGCAGTCAACCCATTCTTTCATCATATGTCAATCCCGCCATCCCGGGAACCAACCTGGTGAACCAACGCTGCACTCCTTCAATAGCAAAGGTCAGAAAGTATTCTCAAAGCTACAGGGGACATATTTTACCTAGCAAGATCAAAAGAAAATGTCAATACTCCGCCCATCCACTCTCACACATACCTGCAAAAAAGAAATCATCAACATCTCACAGATGGATTTTTGTTTGCAATCACATAGCACTTTTAAAGTTCAGCACAAAACCCTGAGGAAGTAGTAGTGCTTTTACCTTAAAGTCAGCAGGTTAAGATTTCAAGCTTCACTTGAAACCAAAGCCCAAAGCTCTACGCTGGCATTCTAATGTCTCACGACAGATAAATGCATGATTTTAGGTGTTGTATTTCAGAGGAGACATTGATTGCCTCAAATAGACGCAAAAAATCCCATGGTACAATTCAAGGAAGAGACCAAGTGTCCTGCCAACATCTTTCCCTCATCCAACAGCACTAAAGTGGATTATTTAGCAATCAGCACATTTGTGGTTACGTTGGCTGCTGCTTTATTCAATATTAAAACAGGGACGACATGTCAAAAATAATTTATTTACTGTCAGGCAGTTTGGAATATTCTCTTTTAATGCAAGTTCAATACAATGGCATAGTTTTTTATACAATGGCATTGATTTTTATATACAAAATGCTGGAGTAACTCAGCAGTTCAGGCAGCATCTCGGGAGAGAAGGAATGGGTGACGTTTTGGGTCGAGACCCTTCTTCAGACTGATTTTTAGGTGAGAGGAGCTTTTAGGTTTGAAGGAGATGTGCAGGGCAATTTATTTTGTTTACACACTGAGGGTGGTGGGGGTGGCCGATATGATTGTGGCATTTAAATGTTTTTTAGATAGGCACACGGACATACAAGGGTAGGAGGGATCTGAATCATGTGCAGGCAGGAGGGATTACTTTAACTTGGCATACTGTTGAGTACAGATATAGTTCATGTGTTGTACAGTTATATGGGCCATGTTCCAAGTCCAAGGAACACCAATAAAAAGCACCCAGATGAACCACTTCAAGAGTTCCTCCAAACCACAGAATTGGAATTGTAGTTATCTACTAGACCAAGTGGACCTGTTGGGTCCAAATCTCTCCTGCATTGGTGCAGCACCATCTCCTCCCCTCCTCCCCCCACTTCCCCTCCCCCTCAACCCCCTTATCCTCCCTTCCCCCCCCCCATCCTCCCTCCCCCCCCATCCTCCCTTCCCCCCCCATCTTCCCTTCCCCCCCCATCCTCCCTCCGCCCCCCCCCCCCCCCCCCCACCTCCCTCAGGAGATTTAAACTTTAAAATGTGAATAACTTTAAAAACATAACACCAATTTCAATGAAACTTCTTCCATTAGCACCAAAGGAACGACGGTAAGATGGGCCTACGGTTGTCGTGCTATCGTGTACCGTTTTGGCTGTAGTTCAGGAACAAACAAACAAACAAACGAGAGTTTTAGTATATAGATTTAAAGACTAAGCAATGTATCCAAAAAAAAGATTCAATCCTTAATAACCATTCACAATAAAATTCTTACCATTTATACAATGCACCATTTTAAGGCTTCCTTACAATGAAGCCTCAATGAATGCTCAAGCACCTATATTTAGGCCATTTGTTACCCAGAGACAATATAGATTACGTGGGCCAAAGGGTCTGCTTCGCTGTTGTACAACCTATGGCTCTCAAAACAGATTGGATTTCAGATAAAACTAAGCTCGTAACAAAATGGATATTCACAAGTGAATATTAAAAGCATAAAGGAAACAGAGTAAAATAAGCGAAATAGTAGAGTCCAAAATTATTTATTTTCTATTGATGAGAGCCAGATCTTCAAGTGTTAAGAGTCAAGTCAAGAGCATTTAACTGTCATATGGACTGTAAGCGGAACAATGAAATTCTTATTTGGAGCAGCAAAACAGGTCTGTAAACATAGTACTCATAGATAACGTGATATACAAACAAAAAAACGTTCATTAGACTTTTTTTTAAAACCATTATTAGTGGAAAACAAAAGCCCAAAGTCGCTAGTGCAACCAAGATAGGTCATAGCTTAGTTGGTGTTTGTAGTGATGGTTGTGGGAAAGGAGCTGTTGCTGAACCTGGAGTTCACGGTTTTCAGACTCCTCTACCTTCTTCCTGATGGCATGCAAGTCCTTGATTATGCCGGCTGCCTTTTTAAGGTGGATAACTCCTAGAACGGTGGCGCAGCGGTAGAGTTGCTGCCTTACAGCGAATGCAGCGCCGGAGACTCAGGTTCGATCCTGACTACGGGCGCCGTCTGTATGGAGTTTGTACGTTCTCCCCGTGACCTGCGTGGGTTTTCTCCGAGATCTTCGGTTTCCTCCCACACTCCAAAGACGTACAGGCTTGTAGGATAATTGGCTGGGCAAATGTAAAAAATTGTCCCTAGTGTGTGTTGGATAGTGTTAATGTGCGGGGATCGCTGGGCGGCGCGGACCCGGTGGGCCGAAGGGCCTGTTTCCTCGCTGCATCTCTAAATCTAAAAAAAAATCTAAAAAATCTAGAAATGTTTCATGCACTGTTGCAGAATTAGAGCTTTCACTGCAGATTCCTCATCTAGAAGTCGGAGAAGTTCCAGCATAATGTCCAAAATGCGAATCATCTTCTTTTGTCAATATCAGTGGTTGCCCATCCATTGTGGAACAATAGTTAAAGCCAACCCCCATAAGTCACAGGACCAGAATTAGGCCATTCAACTCATCAAGTCTGCTCCACCATTCAATCATGGCTGATCTATCTTTCCCTCTCAACCCCATTCCCCTGCCTTCTCCCCGTAACCTTTGAAACCCTTACTAATCGAGAATCTTCATTTCCACCTAACATCCATCCATATACCATCACTAATCAGGCAGAGTAAATGTACTGCACTCTGGAGAAAGAATGCTGATCATTCTCCCTCTCTTTCCGACTCTTATTCTAGCTCTTTCTTCTATTGTATTCTATGTGTCTATCAATGCTGGCTAGAGTCCAAGTTCTATTTGTCTCTAAATGCAGACGAGAATCCAAGCCTGAAATTCTTGGTGATTTAAGTTCCTCTGTGTGAAAACACAGGCATATGCTTCCCCTTTCTCCTTTAAGGCATTCAGTATTCCCACAGTTTGACAGCAGCTACCTGATGTGGAAATTCAACCCTGCATGTGGATTGAAGCATCTTGCTGAGAGAGATATAGATGGCAATCCCCTGATAGTCTGCATGATTATCCTGAAATCTCTAGGAATTAAATGTTGATCTCCAGCACACTACCGCGATCAACTCGAATGGAAATCACAGCAGCCTTTTCAAAGTATTATTTAGCATTACTTCCCGCACTCTTGTTTATCAGCTGAGAGAGTTCTGGAGATGGGGGGAATATTCCATGTGGGAATAGTTGCAGGCTGGAAGACATCAGATGAAAGCTCCAGGAATATACAAACACAGACATATCAAGCCTGGGGTGGATCACCAAGAAACAAAAGCTTACATAGTTTTTAAAAATGTGTTCCCACAACTTCATCAGGTATCTGGCAGGTGTGTTTTTATGAACACATGGGTTTGTGGGTAAACACTTTCAGACTGCATTCACAGCGCACATCTATCAACAGCTGACTTAAGGAGAAAGAAGCAGTGTCAATGTCTGAATTTAGAGTTATCACATCAAGCTGACATTTTGAATCAGTGAAATCCATAAATAAAACCAAGGGAGGATTGATTGAGCAGGTCACCAGGGTCGGCCATAATTGTCGCCATCACATGGAGACCTGATGGTCTTGTTGCATAAACATCCGTTGCTCAGATCCAGTACCACTTTCTCAGGAGGTCTCCTTTGAAAGCTTGTAATTGGAAAGGTAATTATTAACAGATGAGTGGGTTGGAAATGGCTACTCACTTGATTGTCAACACCCACTTAGAATGATTGTGGGCTAGTTTAATTGTCCTTGCACATTGGGCTTTGGTTCCTATGCATAGATATGCAGGAGGTTTGGGCAGGCGAGGGGAGGGGAAGGGGGGTGAACATCCAAGGGACACGACCTCTTCAGACCTGCTTCAACTGACAGACCTTTGAATTGCCCAGTCACCATTCATGCAAGGAACCATGTAAAGAGCAGACAGACACAAAGTGCTGGAGCAACTCAGCGGGTCAGGCAGCATTTCTGGAGAAAGAGGAATGAGTGATGTTTCGGGTCGGAACTCTTCTTCAGACCACCTTTCGTAATCTCAGGAAGACCTCGCCCCAAAAAAAATGTGGAATACTTTAGAACGATTCTCTTCACAATGATTCAAGAACCTCGGAGATCAATTTGTACAAAACCACAACAAACAAGACAAATAAATATAGATATATATTTTTTAATACCGAGAGATTTATGCAGGACAAAACCACGATGGGGGAAAAGTTCCTGCTATTCCTTGCGACAGTACCACAGATTTACTCACAATCACCCAAGATGACTGATAGCCTCAGTGTAACATCCTATCCAAAAGATTACACCTTCAGCAGTACAGCACTTCCTTAGTAATCTACACGTCCACCATTTTGTGTGGCTGGATATTTGATTAACAGGATGTATCCATACAAGTCTCTCAGCGTCCAAGCGGCATGGTGGCGGTAGAGTTGCTGCTTTACAGCGCCAGAGACCCGGGTTCAATCCCCACCACGGGTGCTATCTATGTGGAGTTTGCACGTTCTCCCTGTGATGCCATGCATTTTCTCTGGGTACTCTGGTTTCCTCCCATGCTCCAAAGACATACGTTTGTAGGTTAATTGGCTTTGGTAAAATCGTAAATTGTCCCGAGTGTGTAGGATAGTACTAGTGGCATGTACTCAGTGGGCCAAAGGGCCTGTTTCCATACTGTATCTCTAAAGTCTGTATGCTGCCAGCTGAACCAAAACAGACAGAGTGTACTGCTCCGAGCAAGATTATCGTTTACTCAACAGCCAAGCAATTCAATTGCCCAAAACATAGGAGAAATTGGCTGGGATTTGACCAATACTTTTAACTCAGTACGAGGAGTAACATGCCATGAGATAACGTGGCTTCAAGGCAGCTAGAAAGAGAAAACATTGGAGTATCACACTCTCCTGCAATAGGCTGCCCTGTCTAGGTAAAAGTGAATAATGGCTCCTTAGCAACAATACTTTGGGTGTTCGACTAATACAACCCAGAGAAGATTGAGTCTCACTTTATGTCATGAGATTGATACAAAGCCAGAATGAGATCAACTCTCAGAAATCATTATGTGTAGGAAGGAACTGCAGATGCTGATTTAAACCCAAGATAGACACAAAATGCTGGAGTAATTCAGCGGGACAGGCATCCCTGGAGAGAAGAAATGGGTGACGTTTCCGGTCGAGACCCTTCTTCAGACTGGAGAAGGGTCTGAAGAAGGGTCTCGACCCGAAACGTCACCCATTCCTTCTCTCCAGAGATGCTGCCTGCCCGCTGAGTTACTCCAGCACTTTGTGTCCATCCCAGAAATCAATGAACCATTAGAAAACTGACAGATGATTTCTGGGTGAAAATTAGATTGAACAATATTTATGTCACAGTGTAAAAGCACTTTACAGATGCAAGTTCCACAAAACTATGCCCAAATTCGAAAAGAGTCTTGACTTTGTTAAGTAGGGACTTAAATAAGTGAGCAAGGCTGAAAGTGGAAGGCTGAGGGTCTAGCTGAATGCTAGAGAGCATTCATGAAGAGAGATGAATTCAAAATTGAACAACCGGAAGAACAGTAATTTATTAAGCAAGAAAGTCAAGAGTTGTTGGCCGGGTTAAGGTTTATAGATACACAAATTAAAAACAGCAAGATAATGAATGAAACACTTGGGAACAGATGTGCAAGTCACACAGTGCAGCACGTGAATGGAGAAGGGTTTGGAAGGAGTTGATGTGTAGAGTATTGAATCGAGAGTCGAGGATCGTTTATTGTCATATAGGAAGCAGACTCTTGGCCCATCGAGACATGCCAGCACCAGGGAGAGCAATTCCAGTCACGTTTCCTGCCCTGTCTTCTTGCACTGCAAATCACTCTCTCTCCCAAACACTCTCCACATCACTTCAAAAATTCCTGATCGATTGTTTCATGCAAGGAAATTCAAGTCATAAGTGATCTCTGCAGAAAAGGAGTGCTATGCTTCACCATCCCCTTGCAGTTTTTCCTCTCAAAATCGTAAATGCGCCCTTTTAAACTTTCCACCATCTGCTAATGGGAACAACATTTGTATTTACTTTACCTTAGCTAACTTAAGTTGATCTTATACATCCCCATCAAATTTTGGCACAATTTTTTTTGCTCTAAGGGGAACCATAGCTTCTCCAGTTCAAAACATTTTATCAGCCACAGAATCTTTTGCAAAATCTTTTCTGCAGTCTTGGACCCAAACATAAAGTTGACTGACCAGAATTGAACATGATGCTTTAGTCGTTGCGATCATAGTGGTTTAACACAACTTTCCTGCATTCCCAGTCTCTGTTCGTCAGTCCCTTGATCCCATTTGCTTTAATCTCTCAACATGCCCTCCCCATTTCAAGAATCTATACACAGACACACCCAGGCCCCTCTGATCCTATGTACACTTAGAACTTCGCCATTCAGTTTACGTCATCTCTACTTAGTTTTTCTGCCAACTGCATAATTTCACACTTCACTACATTAAATTTCATTGCCCACTCAATCAGCTTTCCACATTTAAGAGCTACTGACCATTTATTTCCATGAACCTCATCTCTGCTAACGAGTTTTTTTTTGGAGACAAAAAGGTGCCAGAACGCAACTTTAGTACACATACATGTCACATGGCTCGAAAACTCTGTTAAGTTTATTATTAACATGTACAGTGAAAAGATTTGTTTTGCTTGCTATCCAAACAGATCAGATGTACCATACATAATAATAATAATAATAATGCATTACATTTATATAGCGCTTTTCATATACTCAAAGACGCTTTACAGGGATTTAGAGAACATAGGGAAGTGAATAAATAGATAAATAAGTAAACGAACAGAGAAAGGAGACAGAAGGTGAGGTGACCTTCAGTGGTTGAAGGCAGTACTGAACAGGTGAGACTTCAGTGATGTTTTGAATGTGGTGAGTGAGGAGGACTCTCTGACGGTTTGGGGTAGTGAGTTCCATAGGGTGGGAGCAGCGATGGAGAAAGCCCTGTCCCCCCAGGATCTGAGTTTGGTCCGGATGTGGGGGGATAGGAGATTGGCAGCAGCAGAGCGGAGGGTGCATACATAGATACAATCTAAATAATTTCATTTAACTTTTTAGAGACGCTGGTATTAGGGGGCAGCACTGTGGTGCAGTGGTGGAGCTGCTGCCTCACAGTGCCAGATATCCCGGTTCGATCCTAACTACCGGTGCTATCTGTGCAGAATTTGTACGTTCTCCCTGTCACCACGTGAGTTATCTCCGGGTGCTCCGGTTTCCTCCCATACACCAAAGACATACAGGTTCGTAGGTTAATTAACCAGTAAAATTGTAAATTGTTCCTAGTGTGTAGGGTAGTGCTAGTGTATGGGTAACTGTGGGTCGATAGGCCCGTTTCCATCCTGTATCTCTAAAAGAATGCCATACCAGCACATACTATCACAAAGAAAACACTGCTGCAAACCATCCTGCTGCAGTATTTTTAATCCAAAGTATTCTAAATGGATGACACTTACTACATTACCTTCATCGTCAAAAAAATTAAACATGATTTGCCTTTGATGATCCTACACTAGCTTTCCTCTATCAACTAATTTAAGATAGTAAGCAGTGATGATATAATAAACTAATCTTCTGAGATATTACACAAAAATATTTAGGAAAAAAAATGTTTTCTGCATTGACTTCACTATCCAGCTGGTATATTTCAATCATTACAGTTGTCTCTTGAAATTTACCAAATCAAGGCCAGATTCTTGTGTTGCTCATATGCAAGTCATTGCTTGTCGAGATTATCTGCAGGAATGGGTCAACTGGCGTCTCACAACCTCTACATATTGTTTACGAAGGAAGTGCAGCTTCTGGTTTACACCAAAGATAGACACAACATGCCGGAGTAACTCAGCGGGCCAGGCAGCATCTCTGGAGAAAGGGAACCGGTAACATTTCGGGTCGAAGCAGGGTCTCCCATTCCTTTTCTCCAGAGATGCAGCCTGACCCGCTGAGTTACTCCAGCATTTTGTCTCTACATCTTGTTGCCGCTCACGAAAGTACTTCCGTGTGAAACTCATATTCTCCTTCGATAACCCTTCTAGAAGAGATCAGACATTTTGTGGGGAAAATAAACAGGGAGTTTAGGCAATACAATCAATGCAAGATGGCTTTCAACAGTGACAACCAAAATAAGAAATTTTATATTTATACTGCTCATTTAAGGCACACATCTGTAAATCACATGTTGCATGAATCTGGTACGGGATATTCCAGTGTACGTTCTCCATCTCCAGCAGTGCCTCCAAGCTGTTAAAAGTCTAGGACCACAGTGCCGAGTCTGAAAACAGCACAATCCTTCTGCTGTTCCAAGCCTCTCCCACAGCTTACAACTACTAAAGAAAGCAGGACTGTCAGGAGATAGATGTGTAGCAAATGCCCGATATCCGTTACGCAAAGCTTTTGTGCGGAGTTTATATATTTTTCCATCTGAAAATTTAATAAAGTAATGTTCGGAAAACATGCACAGAAAACACAATCTTGTTACAGCAAGATAAACAAATCCAGCTTACAATATACTTCCAACTTCCAGCAGTTTGTACTTTCTATCCATGACTGCGTGCGTTTTCTCCGAGATCTTTGGTTTCCTCCCACACTCCAAAGACGTCCGGGTTTGTAGTTTAATTGGCTTGGTATAAATGTAAAACAAATTGTCCCTAGTGTAGTATTAACGTGTGGGGGTCGTTGGTCGGGGCGGACTCAGTGGGCCAAAGAGACTGTTTCCACACTATCTCCAAAACTAAAAACTAAACCTAATCTTCTCTGGAAGACGACAAATAACACACACAATTAGAATTAGATTATACACATTCTCGACGTGTATCCTACCCCATAATGGACAACTAGACCCAGAAAAAGAAGAGCAGCCAAGAAGAGCAGCCAAATCGATCATCGAACCATTTTCCATCAATGTCCATTTTTCACTAGATAATTGATCCCTTCACAGTAGATGGGCAGCACAGTGGCGCAGCGGGTGGAGCTGATGCCTCATGGCACCAGATACCCCGGTTTGATCCTCGGGAATTGCCTGTCTGGAAGTTTGCACGCTGTCTTTGTGATGGCGTGCGTTTCCTCTAGGTGCTCCGGTTTCCTCCCACACCCCAAAGACGTGTGTGTTTGTAGGTTCATTGCTCCAAATGTGTAGGGAGTGGAGAATGGGATAACATGGAACTAGTGTGAATGGGTGATTGATAGTCAGCATGGACTGTGGACTGAAGGGCCTGCTTCCATGCTATATCCACAAAACTAAAAGCTCAAAAGGTCATGAGATTGGATCTAATTAATATTTCTTTGGGAGGAGAGGCAAATAAATTATCTATGTTCACATCGAGTAATGTGGAACAGGCAGGAAACATCAATGAAGGTACTGGATTTATTGAACTCTGTTTTGGGGGTTTGTGTTGATGCAGAATTGAAGTTCAAATAATGGCTTTTGTTCCTCACATGGTTTAAATAATTCACAACTTCCACTTTTAAACCAAAACATTTGATTTTTTTTCCAAATTGACTGCTATTTAATGATTACATTTGCTATTTTCAAGGTCTTAATCTATTGTAATTTCAGTAAGTCAAAAAGAAAAATCATAGCGTAGACAATACAAGTCACTCACCCATATCCCAAAACATTCTCGTTGGAATCAGATTCTATATTTATCTAAGGGAATGCAAGACTTGCCAAAAAAAACAGCAATACAGAACCAAGACTGTCCAGCTCTGTGCACTGAATATCAACAGACTTCAGAGACACAGTCAGAAGTATGAACTGAAACCACCCCGGTGTTATTTTCAGTCTGGAGAAGGGTCTCGACCCGAAACATCACCCATTCCTTCTCTCCAGAGATGCTGCCTGTCCCACTGAGTTACTCTAGTATTGTGCGTCTATCAAGTGATAGCCCACAAGAACAGAATGTCTCCCAGTACCTCTAATAAAGGTTTCCCTTGGGACAAAGTTGTTGATACTGCCATGGAAAGAATGGTTTTGCAATTCAGTCAATTACCCAAGATAAACACTTGTTTTTGTTTTCTCTCATCAGAAAGACTGTGCTTCTGAGAGAGGGCAAAGAAAGAATTAGCTCAAAGTTGATGCCTCAGAGTCAAAGGGCTTGCCAGCATTGGTAGTTCAGAGGATAATAGGTATCAGCAGAATTATGCAGAGACAAAGAACTATAGATACTGGTTGATGCAGACAAGGACACAAAGTGCTAAAGTAACTCAGCGGGCCAGGCAGCATCTCTGGAGAACATGGATAGGTGGCGTTTCGGGTCGAGATCCTACTTCAGACTGAAGGCTCTTGACCCGAAACATCACCTGTCCGTGTTCTCCAGAGATGCTGCCTGGCTGGCCGAGTCACTTCAGCAGTTAGTTTCCTTCTGCAGAATTATACACTGACTTCAGCAAGAATCCATACCATCAGGAACTACTCCCCAAGTACACTACAGGAATGCAAGGCTCAATCAAGGATACAGAAAATATTTGTGTTTATATCATTTTCCAAAATATAGTTCAAAATATTGCAGCCACCTCAAGGTACTCAGGTTTTGACTCCACTGAAAATAAACAGCCATCAAAAAAATGCCCGGCCTTTTACTGCCGTGTAGGAAATTTAACTGTTATTTTACGAAGCCTGTCGACAGCACAGACCTCGAACGGGTGACCAAATGGGTTTTCTCCAGTTCCCCCCCTCATCCCAAAGTATGGGGTTGTAGGTTAAATAACCTCTAAGTTGTCCGTAACGTGTCAGGACTGGATGAAAAAGTGGGACAGCATAGAACGCGTGAGAACGAGCGATCGATGGGCGGCATGAATTCGGTGGGCCGAAGGGCCTGGTTCCATGCTGCATATCAATGCATATGCTGAAGCAGGCCTTCAGTTAGGAGTTGGAGCATTCCTTGGCATTAGTTATAGATCATTGAAGGTGTTTGTCTTCCTCTACATAGATGACCTGATCATCCCAAAAGCCACTGTATAGGTGTCCACTGCATTATTCCTGTCCAATCACCAGCCTGGCATTCTCTCTGTCCCATCCAGTGCCACGTGGTCCACTTCCCAATAGTTTAGTTCATTTTAATTTAATTTATGATTGCCACATGTACAATGGAAAGCTTATTCGTTGCGTGCTATCCAGTCAGCAAAAAGACATACTTGATTACAATCAAGCCGTCCCGTGTACAGATACAGGATAAAGGGGATAACGCTTAGTGTAAGATGAGGTCCAGTAAAGTCAGAATAAAGATTGTCCAAAGGTCTTCAGAGGTAATAGTTGGATTTATAATGTTCGGCAGGTAAACGCGACAAAGAAAATCTAGACTCCATATAACTTTATTCAAACAACTGTAATTACCAAATCCAAACACACTTACATTCTTTAGGGGAAAAAAGTCTGTATTTACCAAGATTTATAAAATTTAAAGAGCAGCGAAAAGGAACTTCATTTGCTGGATTCTTGGTAGAACACAAAGTGCTGGAGTAACAGGCAGCATCTATAGAGAACATAGATAAGGAGCATTTTGGGTCAGGACCCATTAAAGTTTGACATTTCCAATAAGTGTTGTCAGCACCAGTTTGACATCTCACTTCTGTGCTTGAAGTCACACACTCAGCACAAGTATTGTTGAAATAAAATAATTCACAATGATACATACAAAAGCAATTCGCAGTTCCACACTGCTCTTCAGAACCTTTGGATAATCTATAGAAAATGGCATAATTTGGAACTGAAGTCTGCTGCAATACAAGATACCTGACAAAATCCACAAACAAAATAAAATAATAATGTCACCAACACGAAATAAAATGTTTTAATGAGAACATAAGAACGATAAAGAAAGCCCATCAACACCTCTACTTCCTTAGATGATTCGGCATGTCTGGAACTTCTGCAGGTGTACAGTGGACAGCGTATGGACTGGTTGCATCAAAAGCGACACAAAATGTTGGAGTAGCTCAGCAGGACAGGCAGCTTCTTCCCAACAACCATCAGGTTCTTGTACAATTTAAACACCAACTAAATTATGACCCAAGACAGGCACAACATGCTGGAGTAACTCAGCACAACATGCTGGAGGCATCTCTGAAGAGAAGGAATTGGTGATGTTTTCGGATGGAGACCCTTCTTTTGAAAAGGGTCTCCACCTGAAACGTCACCCATTCCTTCTCTCCAGAGATGCTGCCTGTCCCACTGAGTTACTCTAGTATTGTGCGTCTATCTTCGGTTTAAACCAGCATCTGAATTGGAAGTGATGTTGAAGTTTTGATCTTGACCAATTTATTGAGTTTCCGAGTCTGTTCATAATCAATGGGGCAAGGGTAGAGGGAGCTCTACTGTCCAACAACTGTGTTATTTCAACTTGGTCGACAAGACGGAACAAGTTAAATGCTGGAGACATCTCTCGGTTTGACCCCTTAAAAGAAAAAGACTGAAAAACCAAAATGGAAAGTAACAGAAAAAAATGACATTTTTGTTTTCAACACAAATTATGTCAGCTTGATAAAGGAGATGTATGATTCAACTAGTAGAAAGTTGTCCAAAATTAGGAGGATCAATAAATAGCTCAACGAGAATGGGTTTACAGGTGGGTTGTGAATGCAATAAATACTTTAATGAAATGATTAGATGTGGTGATAGGGGAACAATGTTGTGGGATCTCCACACTTACTTCAGCTGGGAGGGTTAGATGACCTGAACACCTCACGCAACAAATCAGCAGAAAGCACTGTTCAGCCTGAAAGTGAACAACACTTTGAAGTCATACTAGTCAAAAATATAATTAGGCAAAAATAAAAATAGTACTGAAAACTCATAACTCCAGTTCATCCAGAGAGGAACACGCAACTTCCACTGCTCATAGCTCTCACCCTCATTGAGCAATACAAGCAGTCCCTGGGTTATAAGGCCTCCAGTCCTGACATAAGCCCACTATCTCCAGGTTTATCGTTGTCATGTGTACCGAGATACAGTGAAAGCTTTATTTACCATGCAATGCAATCAGATAATGCTGTACATAAATGCAATCAAGTCAAACTCAAATACAGTAGATAGAGCGGAGAGAAAGATACAGAGTCCAGAATATAGTTCTCACATTAGATTTAGAGATTTAGAGATACAGCGCGGAAACCGGCCCTTCGGCCCACTGGGTCCGCGCCGCCCCAGCGATCCCCACACATTAACACTATCCTGCACCACTAGGGACAATTTTTACATTTTCCCAGCCAATTAACCTACATACCTGTATGTCTTTGGAGTGTGGGAGGAAACCGAAGATCTCGGAGAAAACCCACGCAGGTCACGGGGAGAACGTACAAACTCCGTACAGACGGCGCCGGTAGTCAGGATCGAACCCGAGTCTCCAGCGCTGCATTCGCTGTAAGGCAGCAACACTACCGCTGCGCCACCGTGCTGCTCATTGTAGCGCACCAGTTCCAGAAACAACGTCCAACTTTCACAATGGCTTAGAGTTGAATCGGAGCATTTAGAATATAGATAGATTTACAGTTAAAAAAGGGATTTGAAAGAGTAGAGAGATTGTACGGATGATGGTAGATCTTTACAGGAAAAGCATGCAAAGAGTCACCACACTCCCAAAAATGTCCAATTTCTATCGCTCTACATACACTTTCTATAAATGTCCCCATGTTTCATTTCATTGAATATACACCCTCAAAATTAAACTAATGGAATATATGCTGTATCCGGTCATTAATGAGAAACTCACTATTATTTTCATGATAAATGCTTTCAAAATGTTTGGGAGAATTTTCGTAAAGCCGGTTTTCTGTAATTCAGGTCACAGGGATCCCCCATCCTTCCCCCATTTCTTAGTGAAGTGTCAAGCTGGAAACTTCTGCACATATTTCAAATTCCCGCAGAGACCTCTCCTAACACCATCAGGCTCTCGCTCTAGCTGTAGCTCGAGAGACAGAGCGATGCTTTTCTAAATAAAATGTTTTAAAAAACTATGAAGAACTAGAGACCAAAACAAAAAGTACTTTTCCCAATGTGCTCTTGCCAAAAAATGAAATATTTCTCACCAGACTTGGAAAATAATAAAACTTGGAACATACTTGCAAACTTGCAGATGGCTAAATCCCATTTCATTGTAAGATCCCTACCCATTCCTTCTCTCCAGAGATGCTGCCTGTCCATTCTGCCAGAGATGCTGAGTTACTCCAGTAGTTTGTGTCTACCTATCATAAATCCCATCTCTGCAACATCTTTCAGCCATATGACGAAGAACCACACCACCAACCACTCCCCTCATATGAGGAACAGCACCTCATATTTTGCAGCTTGCAGCCCAGCGGTATGAACACTGACTTCTCCAACTTTAGATAGTTTCTCTGTCCCTCTCTTCCCCTACCCTTTCCCAGTTCTCCCTCTATCTTCCTGTCTCCACCTATATCCTTCCTTTGTCCTGCCCCCTGACATCAGTCTGAAGAAGGGTCTCGACCCGAAACGTCACCCATTCCTTCTCTCCCGAGATGCTGCCTGACCTGCTGAGTTACTCCAGCATTTTGTGAAATAAATACCTTCGATTTGTACCAGCATCTGCAGTTATTTTCTTACACTCCCCTCCTCAAATCAAAATAGCAACAGTAACACTTCCAGCTGTTGATGGCCTAAATTATATCTCACCTCATGCACCCAATCTCTCTCTTCGTAAAATGCAGCTTAAAGTCAGATTATCATCTACGCTAATAACTTCAGACAGTGTTATGATTTGCCTGATTAATCTGCGAGGTGTTATCATATAAAATTCACTGTAAAATTGCAAGTCTACTACCATAAAAGAGGTTAACATGAGAGATAAGTTATAAAACATGTTACAACTTCCAATCAATATGGGTTAAAGCCCAGGAAAGATTGAATAAGCATACAAAACCAGAATTAAAATAATTTTCCAAGCCACCATGTGACATTTAGCACCCTCTGTCTAAAGATTTCCTCCAGAAAATATTTTTTTCAAATATCTAATTTTTTGTAGCTGCCTACCACGCGAATGGGGATGATCATTTCTGTGGTTCCTGTATGTCCAATTATCAAGCAAATTCAAAATTCGCCCACATCACATTTTAACAAATTCTGACTAGCCACATAGTAATGCTTGATGGAGATACAAAAAACTGCAGATGCTGCAATCTTGAGCAAAATATAAAGTGCTGGAGGAACTCCACGGGTCAGGCAGCATCTGAAGATTCTGAAGAATGGCCCTGACATTAAACGTTGCCTATCCATTTCCTCCTCACATGCTGTCTGACACGCTGAGTTACTCCAGCATTTGGTGTTTTCCTCAAATACTCGTGCTTACCAAGGGGAAAATCTTCTCTGCAGCGTATGCAGAATACAAAATAGAAAATTGACACCACAGGTACATAGAATCATACAGCATGGAAACATGCCCTTCAGCTCAACTTGCACACACCGGCCAACATGCTCCATCTTCACTGGTCCCGCCTGCCTGCGCTTGGCCCATGTCCCGCTAAACCTGTCCTCTCCATGCACCTGTCTAAATGTTTCTTAAACGTTGCGATGATATCTGCCTCAACTACCTCCTCCGGCAGCTCGTTCCATGCACCCACCATCCTTTGTTAAAAGGTTATCCCTCAGGTTCCTATCATCTCTTACGTTGAAGGTCTGAACTCTGAGAAATAAAACAAACGAGGGTACAGATGTCAGTGTAGGAAGGAACTCCTGATGGTAGTTTACACCGAAGATAGACACAGAATGCTGGAGTAATGCAGCGGGATAGGCAGCATCTCTGGTTAGGAATGGGTGACGTTTCGGGTCAAGACACTTCTTCAGACTGACAGTCAGCGGAGCGGGGGAGACAGAGATAAGGAAGGGAAAGGTGTGAAAATGAGACATCAAATGGAATGTAGATCAAGGAAAATGTGGAATAGATCATTGCTAGCTAGGAGAAGGTGACGACAAAGCAAACAGATAAAATGTAATCAGGGAAACAGTCAGACTGATCGGAGAACTGAGAAGGGGGAGGGATGGAGAGAGAGAGAAAGCAAGGTTTATTGAAGTTAGGGAAGTCAATATTCATACCGCTGGGGTGTAAGCTGCCCAAGCAAAATAGGAGATTACTCATATAACATAAAACTGATGTTAATCTGAAGAAGGGTCTCGACCCGAAACGTCCCCCATTCCTTCTCTCCAGAGATGCTGCCTGTCCTGCTAAGTTACTCCAGCGTTTTGTGTCTACCTTCGATTTAAACCAGCATCTGCAGTTCTTTCCTACACAAACTGATGTTAGTGTTGGGCAAGATTGGGCTCAAATGTACAGCCTTAAAATGAGTACCCACTAGCAAGCATTAAACTCCAATGAAGACTGGCCTCTACAGCAAGGCACTGGGATGGAGAACACATTGATGGACCGGTTGTACCAAGGTGTACTGACATATATTTATGCAGTTAACTCAAATACATTGCTGATGACACAAAGATTGGAGCAAGAATGAATGTTTAAGGATACAGAGGGACTTCAACAACTGGAAAGTTAGGCACAGATGCAGCGGATGGAGGTTAAGCCAGACCAGAGTGAGGTAATGCATTTTGGATCATCTAATATATAGTAAATGTCAGGGCTCTTGAAATCATTGACCTTGGAGTGCAGGTTCATAGCTTTCTGAAAATGACGAGACAGGAAGATAAGTTAGTGAAAGCATTGAGCTTGCTTGCCTTCATAGGCAGGGGTACTGAGTATGAGAGTTGGAACAATATATTGCAACTGTACGAGATATTAGTTTGGCTACACTTGGAATAATGTATATCTGGTCACCACAGAGGATTAGGGGAACACTAAAAAGTGTGCAGAAGAGATTCACCAGGAAGTTGCCTGGAATGGAGGGCTTTAGTAGCAAAGGGAGGAGATTGGATAGAGTGGGATTGTTGTCATTGGAGAACAGGATCTGAGCAGTGAGGAGCATTGTTAGGGTAAATAGTATTTTACCAAGGGTAGGGAGACTAAAAAAACGAGGACATGGTTTTAAAGCGCAAGGGTAAATATTTAAAGGAGATCCAAGGGACAGGCTTTTTCACCCAGTGGGTGACAGGTAGATGGAACAAGCTGCCAGAGGAGGTAGTGGTGGCGGGCACAATCACAGCATTTAAAAAGTATTTGGACAGGTGCATTTATAGGAAAGGAATAGAGGGATTTGGGCTAAATGCAGGAACAGGGGATCAGCAATAGCCAGGCAACTCGGTCAGTATGTCCGATCTATTCACAATTAGTTTGATTGGGACTGATTTGACACAATTTCTGAATAGCAAATTGTGGACATTCAACGTGTTCAGAAAGTATTGTTTTAATTTAGTTCCATTTGGTTAGTTATTTTGTTAAACAAAGTGTCAAGTTATTACGTTTTTGAGATGCACCGAGACCCTAGTTTCAATTTAAGTTTGAAGGGAAAGGGAGAACCGAGGCCAGGGACTATCAGCAAGAGATTGATATTGGAGGTCACAATGGAGCTTACCCTTTTACGTAAAATAAAAACAAAAAAAATGCCTGACTCAACATGTCAGGCAATATCTTGTGGAAAGAGAAAGAGCCAGAGTCAATGTTTCAAGCTTTATGAAAGGTTTTCAGCCCAAAACATAATTCTACCTCTCACCACAGATGCTGCTTGGTTTACTGAGCCTTTCCTTATTTGCTTTGCTTCATATTTCCTGCCTCTACAAAATATTGTTGTTCAGTTTAGAGATGCAGCTTTAAGGTGAGAGGGGTAAAGCTTAAAGGAGATGTACGGGACAACAGATGGTGGTGAGTGTCTGGAACGCACTGCCAGGGTTGGTGGCTGAGTCAGATACAATAGTGGCATTTAAAAGGCTATCGGATAAGCATACGGATATGCAGAGAATGGGGGAATATGGATTATGCTCAGGTAGTTAAGAAATGCTCTTGGCATCATGTATGGCACAGACATTGTGGGCCGAAGGACCTGTTCTTGTACTGTACTGTTCTATGTTCTACAGCCCCTTTGTCCCACCAAGGATCAAGGATCAAGGACTCTTCTTTCACAGTACTAGAAGAAAATTGATTTGAACAGTTCAATGCAGAAACTGCCACTTCATCTTCAAAATAGCTTTTCAAAACAATTTGGATGAAAATCAAAAATATTAACCCATAACTTTTCTTTCCAAATATATCGCCTAGCCTGCCACGTATGGGCGGCACATTGTGCTTTTATTACAGATATTCAGCATCTGCAATATATATATTTTTTTAATGTGATGGCTTGTGCAGACATATCTGTGCCATTCATGAGTTGAAGGTGGCTGGACTACAATTTTGAATGAATGCCTTTATTTGTCGTTGAAAGCACTGCATACAACAAAATTATTATTGCCACTCCATTGGTGCATAATATACTAACATAAAAGCACAGGACACAATTTAAAAACAATATTATTTAACCAGGGCTTAAGATAAATAAATAATCAATATTGCAATATATCAATAAACAATGGTGATAAACAATAGACAATGGACAACAGGTGCAGGAGTAGGCCATTCGGCTCTTCGAGCCAGCACCGCCATTCAATGTGATCATGGTTGATCATTCTCAATCAGTACCCCGTTCCTGCCTTCTCCCCATACCCCCTGACTCCGCTATCCTTAAGAGCTCTATCTAGCTTTCTCTTGAATGCATTCAGAGAATTGGCCTCCACTGCCTTCTGAGGCAGAGAATTCCACAGATTTACAACTCTCTGACTGAAAAAGTTTTTCCTCATCTCCGTTCTAAATGGCTTACCCCTTATTCTTAAACTGTGGCCCCTGGATCTGGACTCCCCCAACATTGGGAACATGTTTCCTGCCTCTAACGTGTCCAACCCTTTAATAATCGTATATGTTTCAATAAGATCCCCTCTCATCCTAGTAAGGTAAAATGCGAGATAGGTAGCAGCATGGAAGAGTGCAGCATGAGTAATACTCAGTAGCTTTTCATATTGAGTATGCAGATTGCTTTGGGGAAGAAACTGTCTCTTAGTCTGGAGGTGCGTGTTTTCTGCAGCATATTACAATCGACAGTCTGTTTTGTAGACTTTCAAAATAGAAAATACAAAATGTAAACTATGAACAAATTGAATCATGTTAAACTAGTGGCATTTACAAATAACACCTTGGTCCAAAATTTGACTCCAGCTTCAGAAATTCTTATAATTCCCATGGATATTCATTCCGGTCTCAGATCCATAATCCTAAAGAGTAGTAACCCACTGCTCTTTTTGCATGATGAGTCAAGGCTAGATGTTGAGGATGGATAATCGTTTCACTACAAACAAGATTGCTGACAGTTGAATTTGACTAGATTTTGACATCTGAAGAAGGGGTTCGACCCGAAACGTCACATATCCATGTTCTCCAGAGATGCTGCCCGACTTGCTAAGTTACTCCAGATCTTTGTATCCTTCTTCAATTGTTCAAGACAACTTTCCTGGGTACTACAGGTTCAACTGCACTATTTCAATCCCAAATATTTCTTGATATTAACATTTACTTAAATATTCAAGTTCCACCTTCTTTCATACTTAAAAATAAAATCACTGCACTAATGCCAATTTAGTTATTTTTAAGTTTAGTTTAGAGATACAGCGCGGAAACAGACCCTTCGGCCCACCGTCTGCACAGACCAACGATCCTCACATTATCCTACACACACGAGAGACAATTATTTTACACAGACCAAGCCAATTAACCTACAAACCTGTACGTCTTTAAAGTGTGGGAGGAAATCAAAGATCACAGGGAGAACATACAAACTCCATACAGACAGCATTCGTAGTTGGGATTGAACCCGGGTCTCTGGCAATGCAAGCACTGTAAGGTAGCAACTCTACCACTGCGCCACCGTGTGATTTTCTATGTGATTTAGTGTGATTTTTTTCCCTCCAAAATAAGCAGAGAATGATAGACATTGGGCCAATCCATCGCACAACCATCCTACAGTCACTAGATATTCTACTTCAAATGCTTGTAGAATCGATGTATATTTACAAGCCATCGTTAATACAAAAGATGTAATCTCAGTCCAAACTGACAGAGGCTATAAATAACAAGCCAGGAATGCCACAGTTATTGAATAGCCTGGCATGAAAGACAGGTCTACTTAAAACAATCATAAAGCAACTGGAATAGTTAAAGAAAAAAAAAAATTAAGGGCAAGAAAAAGTTTGGGCAAGAAACATTTGAAGCTCTTCAAGCTAAAAATGTTGCAGAGAATAAAGTTAAATCAGCAAAATAATGCGAGTCAACAATTGATCAGTAAATTAGTTCACTTCGGTAAAAATCATTCATGGAATTCCAGAACAAGGGGTACAGTTTCAGTGGGTACAGTTTCAGTGGGAAATCATTAGTTTCAAGAAAACGAGTTTCTGACAAAGTAATAGGGTGGATGATTTAGCCAAGAAATAGATGACAGCAGTAACCATAAGGCTACTTTACAGTCTGGACAGAGTATCCAGTGGAGCCCCCCAGGGACTGGAATTGGAAGCACAGCTTTTCCTCAGATATATTAATGACTTGGACATGGATGCCCAGCACACAATCTCCAAAACTGCAGAGGACACACACTTGGAGCCACAGCAAATTATGATGGAGATAATAACAGACTTAAGAGGGATGTAGGTAGACACAAAATTCTGGAGTAACTCAGCGGGAGAGAAGGAATGGGTGACGTTTCGGTTTGAGACCCTTCTTCAGACTGACGATACCCATTCCTTCTCTCCTGAGATGCTGCCTGACCTGCTGAGTTTCTCCAGCATTTTGTGTCCACCTTCGATTTATACCAGCATCTGCAGTTTTTTTCCTACACATTAAGAGGGATGTATGCAGGCTGTGGGATGGGCAGATAGGAGGCAGATTCAATTTAATACCAAGATATGTGGTGTTACACTTGGTGGAAAGAACACGAAGCAATGCAAATCAAAGACCACAAATCTGAAAGCCATACAAGAGCGGAGAGATCTGGGGCCATAAGCAGATGGTTGTCTGAACATGGCAGAGAAACTGGTTCAAGGGGCATTCAGGGGCCTGGGATTTATAGAGATTTAACATCAACAACAACATAATTATGATCAACTTTCATGAAAAACTGGTTTAACTATATTTAAGGTGAAATATTGACCCCAGTTTATGTCATGGTGTGGAAAAATGATTCCAGAAATAAAAGAATTGAGTAAAATGACAACAATACAATAGAAAAGATTGGAGGTAAAATATCTATGAGTATTTTGATGGGTTGATATCTCAGGTTGATGTCTTTACAACAAAGTAGACCCTGATAGAGATATTTAAAATCATAAAGGACATACAGAGTTTATCAAGACAATTAAAAAGCTAGAGATACTGAATGAATGTAAATGGCAAAAGAACCAAGCAAGTGACCAGAGAATAGATTAATGTTACACAGTAAGTGATGTGGACTAGGAACAGGGTAGTGGGGTGTGCTTTAGTGGTAGAGGGTAATGTAGTAGAGGAGGTTCATTAATTTCTACTATTCAAAAAGGAGCTGAATAATTACCCCAAAAATGTGAATTAACAGATTTGGCAAGGGGAAGATGAGGGGCTGGAAAGTATGACAGGCACTAGCCAAAATGCAAAAGCCAGCACAGACATAATGGACCAATTTTCCTCCTGTGCTGTAACCATACCATGATATATTGAAACCAGATATCGAACAATGTGTTAAATAAATTAGAAAGGGAACTTTTCTGTTAAATATACAATGCTCACTAACCACAAATTTATATTAGGCCCCATAAAAAGCACAAACAATTAGCAATTCAAAGAGTAGAGACAAAGAACCACAGATGCTGGTTTATACCACTGAAAGACACAAAGCGCTGAAGTAACTCAACCAGTCAGGCAGCATCTAGAGAAAAAGGATGGAGACCCTTCTTCATCCCGACCCAAAACGTCACCCATCCTTTTTCTCCAGAGATGCTGCCTGACCCGCTGAGCACAGTGTATATCATAGCAATTCAAAGACGTTCTCGTGTACAGTGGACAAAGTTTTTTTTAAAATTATGCAGCACAGAACAGAAATTAAAACTCACATTTTAAATATTAGTTAGGAAAATATGCGAGAAAAGGTCGGTGGCAAACCATTTAATATCTACCAGTACTTTCCAGAACAGCTGACATTAAACAGCACCCCCAGGCACAGCCTTTGCAATACCACAAACTGCTGTCTGCACTACCATGTTCATCCAGCTCACGTGGAAAGTCAGGAGCAGTTCAATCCAACCCTACCAGTGGCCTGACAGCACTGCCGATTATAATCAAGGCAGAATCAAATTGACAGCCATGCTGCCCAGTTATTGTACTGTGTCTTTGACAGTGTCTCCCACTAAAAAAAAAGTCCCTGAAAGTTTACAACAAAAAGACCTAAATAATCCAGCAATTCATAGAAACATAGAAAATAGGTGCAGGAGTAGGCCATTCAGCCCTTCGAGCCTGCACCGCCATTCAATATGATCATGGCTGATCATCCAACTCAGTATCCCGTACCTGCCTTCTCTCCATACCCCCTGATCCCAATTCGCACCACTATGTCACAACTCCTGAATATACTCCATTGGAGGTGATCACTAATTATCAAGTTCCATGCAGTCCCTCCTTTAAAAAAAAAATGTCCATCTGAACTACACACAAGTCAACTGGGTAAACATGGGCTGGAGTCCAGCTTATGAAAACAAATATCTAAACTACCTTTTACATCCCTTTGAGCATCCTCACCAAGTTCCCATGTGGTTTTATGGTATTTCTTGCACCAATGTACTTACCTGATTTCTCCTTTAACCTGCTATTCACCTTCACTACTTGCGAGTGTGTTATTTTTAAAGATGAAAAGTAAACAAAAACAAGCTCCCAGTGCATCAAAAAAGTGGAAAAGATGAATGCAAGTTTAAGCTACAAATGAGCTCTGCAGGAATTATGGGCTCGAACAGAATGCTTCTTCAGCTCCCAGACCTGTATTTTCCCCTTACAGATTCATTCCTACTCATAACTTAGAATGCTATTCTTAAATCCTCCACATGCTTGCCGTTTAAAACTAAATGAAACAATTTTCAAAAGCAACCAACCTTTCATAATGAATTTCTATCTTCAAAAAAAAAATCTCCTTTCAGAGGTTGATGCATTCCTTGCCATAGAACCATGTCTAATTTTCAATCGCTGAAAAGCTTTTCAGCACAGACTCGACACAGTAACAGAGTGGTCAAGAATACATAGCAGTTTCTTATCATGCTGTGCGTCCTCCTTCAGTCCCCAATACTTAAACAGTTCAATAATTCAGCTGGCGATTTACTACTCAAATGTCTACATACACAAGTTAAATTATACAGGGGAAAGTGGGAAATTAAGTTTCAGCGATCACCTTCAGATTTGAAACAGAGTGCAAAGTCGACAATATCCTGGCTTCCTGACTAGCGTACGAGTGCAAACTGGGTTTATAGAAAGTGCTCGTGTTTAAATAAATAGGGTTGGAAAACATCGGACAGGCAAAATGAATAAAGAATGATGTATATTCCAACTGAACAAGGGTCTGGCTGTACGAAAAAAATATAATGTAAATTTTCACGCCAAAGTTCAAATTTGAATTTACTTCAGCTAAAGGCAATATTCATTCCCTCCAATTCCTTCGCGGCGGCGTTTCAATTTTTTTTTTTTTTAAACCTTAAATCAAGCGAGATAACCTCGTGTGTTAACTTTTGGAGGAAAAAAAATACAATCGACCTTGCTTTCTAATTCCAAATTTTTTAAAAAAGAGAGATTCCGAAGCATGGGATGGCCCAGGATCAGTGACAGACGGAAAACACAGCTGGAGTGATCGCACTTAAAGATGAGCAAACATGCCAAGCTCAGAAGTGGAAGCGCACATCAAACTTAGTTTAATGGCATAGGGTCTTAATATGCAAGCCAGGGTCTATTAAAACAGCGTCTTGGTATACAATTCACGGGATGGGGCAAGGAGAACAAGAAATGTGCAATTTTTTGGTCTCAAATATCCATTGCAAATAATTTAATTCCCTCCAAATGCATACCTGATTCCTGTACAGCATTCCACTACGGCGTTCACGTTTACTCCCATTCCACGGGAGTCATTGTACTCCCAGTATAACCCTGACAGCAACATAAAAATTCTTAAGAAATTAGTTCTGCGTTTGGTCTGCAGTGGACACATCCGCAACTGGCCGGTTAATTCCATAACCCTACTGATCGAAGACTCGAGTCTTGATGTATAACTGTGACAGGATACATGCTGTATGATTAAAAAGGGAAGACATTGTGAAGGGTTTAAGTCAACAACCGAGGCTCCTTCTCGCAAATTGAAGTGTACGCTTGATTGCAAAGGGCTTCACGCTTTTTTTTGGGGGGGGGTGAAAAAAAGCCGAATGCAACAGATGAGAGAGAGAGAGAGAGAGAGGTGGCTTGGAAACTGCAATGCGAAAGGATTTATACATAGGATCGCGAGAAGAACGAAATCGGCTTTCTTCCCTCGTAAGTAAATGGATTAAATGCATTCCACGCAACAAATTAGAAAGACGAATTTAACGACAGAATACAATGCAAAACTAACCAATCCTTGAATTCCTAATGCAATATCTCCGATAAGCCAAATATTTCATTTCCTTCCCCTCGATTTCCTCAGTAATATTACAATGGAACAAACACGAAACCATAACAAAAATGTGGCAACGTCCCTGCTATACTTCTGCATTGAAACAGTAAAAGCAAAATAAAAATCCTGAAAGTAACATGTCCAGAAATTTCCTCTTTGATCTACCAGGAAACCAAAACAAAAAAATGCGGCAACGTTTTGAAAATCAAGGAATACAAAACCTGAAGGTTGCAGGCATAGTTCGAGATATCACAGCCTCAAACTCTGCGTGAAAGTATCTGCAGCGCTATATTTCAAAAAAAGAAATATTATTTTTCGAAACAAAACTTTGAGCGCTGGCAAAAACAAATTAAACGAAGTGTCCCTTTTGGTCAGAACCAGGAGCTCTTCTTGATACAAGAGGGGGAGGGGGCAGAAGAAACAAGAAAAGTACATCAGGTCAATAGTTGTATCAAACAGAAAAAAAAGGGGGGTCGAGGTGGCGGTAAAGAGATAAAGCGAAGGGGAACCAAATCGGAGCTTCTTCCTTCGGCTCGGATAGGAATCGCCTCCCTTTTTTTAACATCCAGAAAGTAGTAATTAAAAAAGACAAGAGAAAACGCACAAAACAGGTTACAGTACATCATCATCAAATGCGCCCAGAATATGTCTTAAAATATACCATGCATTAGTTGCCCTTTTTTTAAAAGAAAGTAGAAAATGTTTAGAAGTTGAGATATGAGCGTCCAGGACGATGCGATTGTCAGACAGCTAGCTCTGTGCAAATGCTACAGGATTCCAATGAGCGAACAGAAAAGGCTCATCGCTTAACAATGCAGCTACTCTGCCACAACCGCCCCCCCCCCCCCCCCCCCCATCAGCTGTAAAGGAAGGAAAAGAGAGAGGTGGAAAAATGCAGATGGGGAGAAGCAAAAACACGCAGTGATTTAAACGTGCGTCTTTTCTCCCGGTTGGGACAGTGAGTGTGTGAATGAAGCGGCTGCGAGAGCATCTGCAGCCAGTGTGGTGTGCGATGTATCCGTGTGCGCCGCTGGTTGCACTGTGTTGCTACACTGCCCCGTGATACACTGTTGCACCGCGGTTCCACAGCCTCCCTGTGAATGACAGCTTACCTTCATGCCAATCTTCATCAGACTGACACCGGCGCCGCGCCGCCACGCGCTCACACCGATACATCCCCATGACGTCAGCGCGCCCGGGCCGCGCCCTCCCACCGCCGGCACGCCCCTCCGCTCCCATTGGCCGCCCACCCGGCAACAGCGACGCGCGGGAAGGGCATGCCGCCGGCTGATTGGAGGGGAGGGTGTTCCCTCGCCCCGCCCCCAACCCGCCGCCAGGGGGGCGTGTCAGAGCCCGCCACCAGGGGAAGGCGGGGCGAACCGCCGTCCCGCCCACCGCCGCCCAGGATGCAGCCAATCACGAGCCGCGCCTCCCCACGTCCAGGCTACGGTTGGCCAACGACTCTGTCACTCAACCCCTCACACCACCACTTCCGTCCTAAGTCATCAATATTCATAAAGTGGGAGTCTTCAGAGCATTAGAGACATATTCATGTATTTTTGGCCACCAGCTATCTCTAACGGGAATAAAATATTTTTTCAATATAGAAACGTCTAAATGTATAAACCAACGAAATATTTGAGGCTATTTGCTCTATAAGTGTGCCATTACTAATAATTCCTTGTTAAATTTCTATTTGGGAAGCAATTACTGAGTTGGACTAAACTGCCAACAAATACCATAAAAGCCCAGTGGCCAGGACTAATTTCTCATGAAATAGACACATTTTAGTTTAATTTCGAGATACAGCACAAAAACTGGCCATTCAGCCCACTTGCCGACCTGTGATAATAGACAATAGACAATAGGTGCAGGAGTAGGCCATTCGGCCCTTCGAGCCAGCACCACCATTCAATGCGATCATGGCTGATCATTCTCAATCAGTACCCCGTTCCTGCCTTCTCCCCATACTCCCTGACACCGCTATCCTTAAGAGCTCTATCTAGCTCACCCCGTACTCTAGCACTATCCTACAGACTAAGGACAATTTACTATTTTTACCAAAGCCTACAATCCTATAAATCTTTGAAATGTGGGAGAAACGGAGCACCCGGCGAAAATCCACGTGGTCGCAGGGAGAATGTACAAACTCTATAGACAGCACACATGATCAGGATCGAACCCTGGTCTCTGGTGCTGTAAGTCAGCAACTCTACCGCTGCACCACTGTGCCGCCATTTGACGGGAAATAAAATATTTTTTATATACAAAATATGTAAAACCAACTAAATATTTTAGGTTATTTCGCTTTATAAGAGTGCCAGTTCTAATATTCCCCAGTTTAATTTCTATTTGGCAAGCAATTGCTGAATTGAATTAAACTGCCAACAAATACCATAAAAACCCAGTGGCCAGAACTAATTTCTCAGGAAATAGACACACTTAAGAGAAATTTTCCTGGGTAGGGTAACAGACGATTATTACAGAAAATTTGGCAGCCCTAAGATTCTGTTCTGAATGTTCATGAGACTCTTAAAAGAGTTGCTGATCTTAACACAAGTCTGAACGCTGTCAGAAGGGCCCCAACCCAAAACATCGCCTGTCCATTCCCTCTACAGACCCTGCCTGTCTGGCTGAGTTTCTTCAGCACTTTGTGTTTTGCTCAAGATTTCAGCATCTGTAGTTCCTTGTGGCTCCAATAATCGATCTCATTTTGGTTGACACAGGGAGCTATTTCTTCCAATGGAAGAAATGGGGAAGAAATCAAAGCAGACAGTAAATAACTTTGTTATTTATCTTTCTAAGGAGAAAGTACTGCAGAAATTAAGGGGACTAAAATCAGATGAAACTCCACCAGAACCCAATGTCTTGCATTCCTAAATTATAAACAAAGTGGCTGGAGGGCCTGCAAATGCACGAGTGAAGATTTATTAAAATTCCTCAGATTCCCCTGCATTCAGCAGACTGGCAAATATATCACTATTTAGCAAAAAGGTAATTAAAAAATGAGAATTACAGGCTAGTTAGATTGTCATTCATTGTCAGTAAAGTGCTGGAATCCTTCGTTAAAGATAGAGGAACAAAGTACTTAGAAAATCTTCATGATTCAACATTGGTTTTCAGGAGTAAAACCAGTGTTTGACAAATCTAACGGAGCTTTGATGAATGAAACCAGAACTATAGATAAGGATCAGTGGACATGAGTACTAAAAAGTCCAGTCATATAAACTTTTTTTGGATCAAAAACATTTTGCGCTGAAAATGTTTTTTTCCCTCTGGGTGAATTATGCTAATTGAGTGTGAGTCACTTAAGAGATTTCAACTGCAGGCATGCAAGGGATGAGATCAGTCCCTCTACAGTGATTATTTCCAAGGGGAAGGAAATAACAACAATTTGTAATGCTTGGGACAAATAGGTCTTCCCAAAGCATCAATGGATTGAGACCTCTGATAACTCAGTTCTTTTCTTACCTTCAATTGTTCTGAAGATATTCCGTCCAGGCTTTGGCACAGCACTGGCCACCTTTTCCATCATTCCTGATATAATATATTTCCCCAAAACCTTGGATCTCTTCCCTTGAAATTTTGAATCCACTGTGCCAGTTCTTTACTTTAGACTTTACTTTAGACTTTAGAGAAAGCGCAAAACGGGCCCTTACGACCGAGTCCGCACAGACCAGTGATCATTCAATACACTAGCACTATCCTACACACTAGGGATAATTTACAGAAGACAATTAACCTATAAACCTGTACTTCTTTGGAGTATGGGAGGAGACCAGAGAACCCTGAGAAATCCCACACAGTCACAGTCCACACAGACAGCACCCATCATCAGGATCGAACCCGTGCCTCTGGCGCTGTAAGGTAGCAACTCTACCTCTACGCCTCTGTGCCCCCCCCCCCCCTAAAAGAAGAGCTAAAGGAAGAGATGTCTCCCTGACCAAGAAACCAAGAACAAAGGAGGACAGGTTCAGAATAAAGGGGTTTAAAACTTAGATGAGGAAACATTTCTTCACTCAGAGGATGGTGAAACTTTGGTACTGTATACCCTACAGGGCCGGGAGGCTCAGTTGTCATGTTCATTCAAAAAACTGATCAATGAATTACTTCCCATTAATGGATTCAAGAATGTAGGGATAAAGCTGGAAAATGGCGCTGAGATAGAAGATCAACCATATCTTAATGAATGGTGGAGAGACCATGATCTTAATGAATGCTCTTTTCTTAATCAGATGATCCAATAATAACCCCAATATGAGTATCAATGTGCAAACACTTCTCTTTCTACCACTTACCATTTCATAGTCTTAATCCAGTCTTCCAGAGACGATCTCTGGAAAAGATCAACTCGAATGTAGGGGAACCCACATCCATGAACCACGTGCCATTCATATCCTACATCCCCATTAAGACGCAAAGAATTGACAAGTTCCTCTTCCCCCAAAAAAGATCCTTAGAGGGAATGATGGGGTGGATGCTGAGCATTTAGTTCCCCTCAGTCTAGAGAACCAAGGGGCATAATCTCAGAATAAGAGGTCAGTTATTTAACACTGAGACAAGTGGAAAATTCCTTTATGTAAATAAGGGTTGTAAATCTTTGGAATTCCTCCTTCAGGTTATTGAGGGCACTCAGTTGCTAACCATTTGCAAGGCTCAGAAGAAAATCAGATAGTATTGGGTCTGCAGGAACATGGACACAGCTCAGCCATGAATTTACTGAAAAATAGAGTAGGTGAGGAAAGTGAAAATGGCACAGCAGTTTTCTGGCCCAGAACTAGCTCCAAGCATCTCAAGAAGCAGAACTTTTCTTTTCCACATCACTTCTTCAACCAAATGCAATTTACTTTGCCTTCTGCCAAATTGCTCACAGCTGTGATGATAATCCTGAGATTATGATATTTTGCACTCTCCATGAAACTGAATCTCCTGCCCACTCATTGTGTTTGTTTCTTCCGTTCAAGCCAGGTTGAGCTGTCCTTCAGAAAACCAAGTAGTAGATGCTGGAAATGTTCAATATGACTGGCAGCATCTGTGAAGATACAGATTTTTTTTTCAGATTAATGACCTTTAATCAGAACTGGAAGTAAGAAATCAAATATGTCTTACATTATCGAGAAGGGAAATTGGTAGCAGCAGGAAAGAGCTTGTCAGTGAAAGACAACAGACAATAGACAATAGGTGCAGTAGGCCATTCGGCCCTTCGAGCCAGCACCGCTTCGAAAGGAAAAAGTCCATGAGATACTGAATGACATTGTTGTTGGTTGAGGAAAGATAGTGAGGTTTGTTAATGATAGCTCATCTGAATTTGGGAGATGACAATAGAAACAGAGCTAAGAAAACAAGAAAATAAAATTTGTAAGTGTGAGATGGAAACCACTGCAGATGCTGGAAATCTGAAAGAAAAATAGAGATCACAGAAAATACTCAGCAGGTCAAACAGCATCTGGAGAGGGAGAAAAGAAGAGTTATGACATTACAAATTATGACCTTCAATTAGAATTGACCAGTTCTGAAATGAACAGAAAAGGCTGGTTTTCTGAAATTGTTGATCTCAGTGTGATCCTGAGAGGTAGGTTGAATCAAGAGGTGAGATGCTGCTTCGCAATCTTATTTTGTTCTTTCCAACGCTAAGAATATATTATAGATTTTGCAATTTCAGGAAATTATATTTCACAATTTGTATCAGAACGAGACAGTACTGATTAAAGTACTGATGAAAGGTCATCAACGTAAAATTATCTTTGTTGTTTTGTGATCCACAGATGCTGCCTCGCCTGATAATTATTTCTCGCATTCTCTGTCTTATTTCAGGTTTCCCGCATTTGTACCATTATGTGTCTCTTATTGTGTCTCTTTCTCTCTCTTTTTCAGTTTCTGATCATCTCCTTCAATTTATAACCCGTTCAGACAGAACAACTGTGATTAACATAACATGCATTCACCATCCTCTCTCAGCCATCAAATGCCATCTAGTCTCCATCCTAACATAGGCATTCCCTTTGTCCTTTCCACTCCTCATGCTTCCCTGAAACTAAACGCATCTTTATTAATATAATAATATATTCCTTTATTTGTCCCACACTGGGGAAATTTGCAGTGTTACAGCAGCAAAGTGGATAGCAAGAGACATTCATTTATCTTATCTTTATCTTATCATCTATCTATCTATCTATCTATCTATCTATCTATCTATCTATCTATCTATCTATCTATCTATCTATCTATCTATCTATCTATCTATCTATCTATCTATCTATCTATCTATCTACCTTTTTGTACACTAAATCACTAACTTTTCTGATTAGAGGACATTCTGTTTCTCCATCCACAGACACTGCCTGATCTATTGAGTAATTACAGCATTTTTTGCTTTATTTGCAGTGTCCCGTACCTTGGAACTATATGTTCTCTCCCCTCCCCCACCCTAGTCATCCTACCAATTTCACTGTTCACATCCTTGTATCCCTTTATTATCACCTCTTCCCCAGCCAACAATGGACCATTATGGGCTCTACCCTCCCTTGGACATCTGGTGCCAGCCCCACTTTGTTTTGGCCTTTGCTTACCTCCAGTTCCCTGTCCTCTACTTTCAGTCTGAAGAAGGGTCCCAGACTGAAACATCACCCATCCTTTTTCTCCAGAGATGCTACCTGACCTGCTGAGTTACAATAGCACTTTGTGTCTACCTTCGGTATAAACCAACATCTGCGGTTCCTTCCTGCACCATATGGAACTCTTCAGACCTTCTTACAGAGGATGCCATCTGCTCATCTAGTTGTGGAATCTCCAAGCTAATCTTTCCTTCCTCCTTCCTTAAATGCCAACACCATTACATCACTGCCCAACATCACTGCCCAACCACCCTTCCCTCTCATTCTTTTACAATTTCCCCTGCCTATTTTTCCTCCCACAATTAGTCTTTAAAATTCTGAGCACTTTTGTGAGCTTCTAAATTCTGGGTTTATAGCCGCTGAATTAATTTTCACCATCTTCCCAACCTATGTGCTCTCACAATGTGCAATTCCCAGCAGAAAGTGCTGGGAAAATATTCACATGTTACCAGAACTGAGAGGATATCAATATTCACCATTAACACAAGTTTCTAAATAAGAAAAAAGATAAAATCATGATAACTATTTAATTCTATTGCTAAAAACTGACATCCATCGTAAGAGTATCATTATTACTAGTTCCTGAATTTTAAAATTGTTATGTACACATTGCAGTCAGTCATTAATATTTTAAAATTCTTTGACTGCAGTTTTAAGCTAATGTACTCAATTAGATTAAATATTTGTTTGACATCAATAAGCTTTAATTTTATTTAAATTCAATTTTATTTTATTTTACTTTATTAGGTAAACCTTTGGTCTGCATTTTAACGGCAAATTTCTCGTAAGTTTATCTAAATGCAGCATACGTTGCCTGCACCAATTGATCCAAACCTAAAGCTTATTTTATTTATTAATTTTTCTGGACCTAGATGATGCTGGCCAGGCGAGTAGTTATTGCCCATTTATGATGTCCCTTATGAAGATGGTGGTGAGCTACCATCTTGAACTGCATTTGTCCTTGTGGAGAAGATATTCCTACAGTTTTATGGAGAAGGTAGATGATAAACTTGATCAAGGAAAGCCTTCGACAAGGTCCCACATAGGAGATTAGTGGGCAAAATTAGGGCACATGGTATTGGGGGTAGGGTACTGACATGGATAGAAAATTGGTTAACAGACAGAAAGCAAAGAGTGGGGATAAATGGGTCCCTTTCGGAATGGCAGGTAGTGACCAGTGGGGTACCACAAGGTTCGGTGCTGGGACCCCAGCTATTTACGATATACATTAATGACTTAGACGGAGGGATTAAAAGTACCATTAGCAAATTTGCAGATGATACTAAGTTGGGGGGTAGTGTGAATTGTGAGGAAGATGCAATAAGGCTGCAGGGTGACCTGGACAGGTTGTGTGAGTGGGCGGATACATGGCAGATGCAGTTTAATGTAGATAAGTGTGAGGTTATTCACTTTGGAAGTAAGAATAGAAAGGCAGATTATTATCTGAATGGTGTCAAGTTAGGAGGAGGGGGAGTTCAACGAGATCTGGGTGTCCTAGTGCATCAGTCAATGAAAGGAAGCATGCAGGTTCAGCAGGCAGTGAAGAAAGCCAATGGAATGTTGGCCTTCGTAACAAGAGGAGTTGAGTACAGGAGCAAAGAGGTCCTTCTACAGTTGTACCGGGCCCTGGTGAGACCGCACCTGGAGTACTGTGTGCAGTTTTGGTCTCCAAATTTGAGGAAGGATATTCTTGCTATGGAGGGCGTGCAGCGTAGGTTCACTAGATTAATTCCCGGAATGGCGGGACTGTCGTATGTTGAAAGGCTGGAGCGATTGGGCTTGTATACACTGGAATTTAGAAGGATGAGGGGGGATCTTATTGAAACATATAAGATAATTAGGGGATTGGACACATTAGAGGCAGATAACATGTTCCCAATGTTGGGGGAGTCCAGAACAAGGGGCCACAGTTTGAGAATAAGGGGTAGGCCATTTAGAACGGAGATGAGGAAGAACTTTTTCAGTCAGAGGGTGGTGAAGGTGTGGAATTCTCTGCCTCAGAAGGCAGTGGAGGCCAGTTCGTTGGATGCTTTCAAGAGAGAGCTGGATAGAGCTCTTAAGGATAGCGGAGTGAGGGGGTATGGGGAGAAGGCAGGAACGGGGTACTGATTGATAGTGATCAGCCATGATCGCATTGAATGGCGGTGCTGGCTCGAAGGGCTGAATGGCCTACTCCTGCACCTATTGTCTATTGTCTATAAAATTAAAATAGCATTGTAAATGAAAATGAATATATTTCCAAATCAGGCTGGTATAAGCTTGGAGAAGAAACTTCAGGTGATGGTGCTCCCATGCATCCGCTACCCTTTAACTTCTTGACGGTAGGAGTCATGGATTTGGATATGGCATAATCATCGAGGAGGATCAAACCAATCTTTAGTTTTGCACCACGTAGCTAATCTTTGTTGGTGCTCATTCTCCACTAGCATCATCGAGCCATAGAGAGACACAGCATGATCCTGCAGCAGACTTGAGTCCTCGGCATCCATCCATCACATATCTACAGACAGAGCACCCGGAGGAAACCTACGTGGTCACAGGGAGAATGCACAAACTCCACACAGACAAGGTCAGGATCGAACCCGGGTCACTGACGCTGGGGACAGCAGCTCTACCAGCTGCACCACTGTGCAGGATTAACCTTCCTCTTCATGTCCGACAAAACTCACTACTTTAGCTCAAAACAATGTACAACGCAGACTAAGAAGTGATACGAGAGTACTGAAAGGCAGATTATTATGTGAATGGTGTCGTTAGGAAATGGGGAAGTACAAAGAGATCTGGGTGTCCTTGTTCATCAGTCACGTAAAGTTAACGTGCAGGTACAGCAGGCAGTGAATATAACTAATGGCATGTTGGCCTTTATGACAAGAGGAGTTGAGTATAGGAGCAAAGAGTTCCTCCTGCAGTTGTACAGGGCCATAGTGAGACTGCACCTGGGGTACTGTGTGCAGTTTTGGTCTCCAAATTTGAGGAAGGACATTCTTGCTATTGAAGGAGTGCAGCGTAGGTTCACTAGGTTAATTCCCGGAATGGCGGGACTGTCGAATGTTGAAAGACTGGAGCGACGACTAGGCTTGTATACACTGGAATTTAGGATGAGAGGGGATCTTATTGAAACATATAAGATTATTAAGGGATTGGACACATTAGAGGCAGGAAACATGTTCCCAATGTTGGGGGAGTCCAGAACCAGGGGTCACAATTTAACAATAAGGGGTAAGCCATTTAGAACAGAGATGAGGAAAAACTTTTTTAGTCAGAGAGTTGTAAATCTGTGGAATTCTCTGCCTCAGAAGGCAGTGGAGGCCAATTCTCTGGATGCTTTCAAGAGAGAGCTAGATAGAGCTCTTAATGATAGCGGAGTCAGGGGGTATGGGAAGAAGGCAGGAACGGGGTACTGATTGTGAATGCTCAGCCATGATCACATTAAATTGCGGTGCTGGCTCGAAGGGCCGAATGGCCTACTCCTGCACCTATTGTCTATTGTCTATTAAAATGTAACGAAGCCTCAATTATTTCTTTCTTAATTTCTGACTTTTGCTTTTTGATGGCAGGTGAGCAAGAAAGTAGGGATAGCAACAATAGCTTTCTCGTGACTCCTTCTGGATGCGGGCGACCTCAGGTCTTGAAACGATAAGAGTTCTACTCAACATTAACCCTTTAAAATTTGAAAGTGGAACAATAATGGACTAAGTTCTAAATCACATCACATAAAACAGAAACGAGATTTACTTTCCAGATTTGTGAAAATAATATTCATGTAAAAAGCAAAAGAAACCCGGTGGTTAAAAAAGCCTTTGAACCTCAAAGGGAGAGGCAGAGGAAAAACATATACATTTTTAGAAGTTTCCTGATGATGAGATGAAAGCTTAGGAGGGGGTTTTAGCACTTGCATTATTACTCTGTAATGTTTCTGGTTCACATTGACATGTATACTGAATAAAATATTATTGAGTCTCGCTGATATATTGCAGGCTGCTCATATTCATACAGATGGTGTCATCATTCATTTATTGCCTTTCATTTCAGAGATGCAAACCAGTTCCAGCTGGCTTCCCTCAAGCTAACCCTTGAACACCTGTAGTAGGATATATATCTGAAGGACTGAGATGGCACAAGCACCGTTAAATAAAGTTCCAGTATATTTACAGCTCTTAATGGACAAACACATCACAGAGCACCGATTTCTATTGTTACTTGCAGTGTATTTTATCATCTCTATTTCTACTAATATTTAAAATTATTAATTTATCTTATTGCAGTTGTAACGTTCTGCAGTGTGCATGTATGCTGCAGCTATTCTCAACATTGTAACAGTCAGTACATTTTGTAGTCCTTGATGCACTTGAATTCTTTTTTGAGACGTGGCCATAATTATTGCCCACCGGTAGTATTTTTTTTTAAAAAGGTAATGATATATCATTTTCTTGAATCCCTGATGTCTTTCAGGTGAAGGTCCTCGGAGTTCCAGGATTTGGATCCAACAACAATGAAGGGACAATAATATAGTTCCAAGTCAAGATAGCTCATGAGTTGAAAGGGAGTTCAATCAATGGTTTTCAATGTCTTTTTATTGTCACGTACGCACAGTGAAATTCTTCTGCACGACCCACAAATGCACAGTCGACATATATTTGGCACCGTTTTACAAAGAAAAAGTCCAAATTTATGCTACATTGGAGGCAACACCCCGGTCCCTCGCCTACGGATCCACTCCTTGCACCCATGGTCGCCAGTGGCTCTCTCCTCAACTCTCCGGTTTTCGGGGCTTCCAAGCTTCTCCCTGCAGGATTCAGACCGTGGCTGCGGGCAGCTCGCTGGGTCTTCGTTCCCGGCAACCACCAGGTCTTTGTTGTTGTCAGCCGCCAGGTCCGTCCTTGTTCTCAGCAGGCCAGATCCATCCTTGCATGGCTCCGCGGTGCCTGCCGGGTCTGTGCATGCAAGTGATGGTGTTTCCATGTGTCTAAAACTCTTTTCCTTCTTAGTGGTAGGGGTAGCCTATTTGGGAGAAGCCTAAGTGAAAGATTGCAGTGTCTCGGGAAATGAAACATACTGTAGCCGCAACACACTTGTCGAGGAAACAAATGTGGAGGTGGTGTCAATCCACGCTTCATTACCACATCCAGAATTTGTCTAGCCTCATCGCCTTTGCTGTATTAAGTACTCTCAGCAGTTTCTTTATAACACATGGCTTTAATAAAATTGGCTGAAGATTGGCTTCTATGATCGTGGGATCTCAGGAGATAGCGAAGAATAATTGTCCATTCACCTTTTCTGGCTGAACTAGGTTGCAAATGCTCAGCCTTGTCCTTGGTATTCACGTGCTGGGCCCTGCCATGTGGAGTTTATGGGTGTTATTGGAGCGCCTGCACCCATTAGCTGCTTAATTGTCCACCACTATTCATCAAGAGGGATGAGACTAAGTGCTTCAGTAACCATGATCAAATTGGCATTTTAAATGGGGAAAAAAACTATCTGCTGAAAGTCTTGAAAATCTGTGATTGGAATGCATTTTTATTGCCAGAGTGTGGGGGATGGGAAGCTTTCAAAGTTAATAACTAGTGGATGTACATTATTCAGAATGATATATTATTCTTCACGAAATATCTATTATGTAAGCATACTCGGATGATCTTATTCTTTGAGCCAGAACTCTCTTACGGCAGCACCAATGTATGATTACTCTCTGTTGGCCTCTTTGTTCTTGATCTGCAAGGAATCCATGTTCCACATTCCACAATCCATGTTTCACATCCATGATCCCAGCTTGACTTTTCTGGTATTTCAGGGTTTCCTGAAGGTATCCACTTTTTTTTACTTGTGAATAGAATTCTCACTTGAAAGATTTCATGACCACCGGTGTATAAAATCATGAGGGGAATTTAGAGGGTGAACGCACAGGGCCTTTTACCCAGGGTAGGGGGAATCAAGAACCAGAGGACTTTGGTTTAAGATGACATGGGACAATTTAACAGGAAACTGAGGGACAACCATCTCAAGACCATGCGTAAATAAAGTCATCATGGTCCCAGATGCACTGTTATGTTTAGTGGTTCAAAGTCAACAAATTTACTTAAATTCAGTGGGTGGGCATATGGACCGAGCTGCCAGAGGCAGGGCCGGATTAACATAGTAGCAAAAGTAGCATTTGCTACGGGCCCTGCACTATCGAGGGCCCCCACGCTGTGTTGCGCGCGCCGTTCCCCAATCGCCGCGGTTATAATGTGTTGCCAATGCCATGGTTAGAATGGGTTGGTGGTGGGGCTGCATGGACCAATGGACAGCTGGCACGTCACCGCCCAACCGCCAATCCCGAGGCGCCACCTAATGGAGGTTGCATAGCAACCCGCCTCCTTGCCCAGGCGGCCACCATTGGTTGAGCGGGAGCACATGGCCGCTAGCTGGGTGAGGTCACATGGGGCACGGGCGGTGACGTCACCTTGTCCCGTATTTAGGGCCCCTTTATAACATACTAGACCAAGTGGACCCGTTGGGCCCAAACCTCTCCTGCATTGGTGCACCACCCTGTCCTTCCCCCCTCCCCTGTCTCCTCAACCACCCCCTCCCCACTCCCTTCTCCTGCACTCCCCCCCTCCTTTTAAACCTCAAAATGTGAATAACTTTAAAAATATAACACCGATTTCAATAAAACTACTTGCATTATCATTAAAGTGACAATGGTGAGTAAGGTGGGCCTAAAATTGTCGTGCTATCGTGTACCGTTTTGGCTGAAGTTCAGTCACAAACAAGATAACAAACGAGAGTTTTAGTATATAAATGCTACGGGCCACGTACTAGCTAAATCCGGTCCTGGCCAGAGGCGGTAGTTGAGGCAGGAGCAATAAAAATCTTTAAAAGACACTTGGGCAGGTACAAGGAGAGGTTTAGAGGAATATATGCAAAATGCAGGTTTAGTTTAGAGATACAATGCGGAAACAGGCCCTTCGGCCCACCGAGTCTACGTTGACCAACAATCTCTGCATATTAGCACTATCCTACGCACACTAGGAACATTTTTTTTAAACATTTACCAAGGCAATTTACCCACAAACCTGTACATCTTTGGTGTGGGAGGAAACCAAAGATCTCAGAGAAAACCCACGCGGTCATGGGAAGAATGTACAATCTCTGTACAGACAGCACCCGTAGTTAGGATCAAAGCCGGGTCTCCGGTGCTGCAAGCGCTGTAAGGCAGCAACTCTACCGCTGTGCCACCCGGGTAAATGGGACAAGCTTAGATGGGACTTCTTGGTCAGCATGGATGAGTTGGGATGAAGGGTCTGTTTTCATGCTGTAGGACTCTATGACTATGACTGGACCAATCCTCCCATATACGGTGCTCCTTTGACTCAAATGGTCATTGATCTTCTGGGTAGATCTACTGACTTTGAGAACTACCTGTGTGCAGGGAACAATAGCCTTATCATTTTGTTTGTTGCCAAATTAATCTACTTTTTCAGTAATTAAAGAGTTAATATTTTTAGTGTGTAAATGTTTAAAATATCAAGCATGTCAGAGCTGGAGAACTTTCTTTTGCAAAATGTTTTATTTTCTGCAAGAACTTCTGGTTCAGGACCATTAAGAATTAAAGTAAAATGCAGTCTAATTTATTTATAGCCATTAAAACAATTGAGAAAGAAACAGAGGAACAATAGAAAATTAAATAGAATTATTGCAGTGAACCTAATAATATAACAAGAAATAACACAAAGAAGATGTGATTGGATTGAGAGAAGAAAATAAATGTAAAACATCAAGTAAAATTTTTCAACTGTACCATTGAGAGTCCACATTTACAACTATTCATTTTTCTGTGACTGAGTAAGTAGCATTGCAGGGGTATAAATCTCATTAAATAATTCATATGTTGTTAAACATTAGCCATAACATAATGCAGTAAGCTTACCTTGTTTTAGTAGCTCAAATTTCTTGAATATCTGAGGAACGGTTGTTGCAAACATTTAATTTTCACAATCTCATTGTCAGCCGAGTGGCACATCTGCATGGCCATCGACCTAAAATATGAACAGTTTCTCCTTTAACAGATATTGCTGAGCCCGCTAAATGTTTCCAGCATTTTTGCTTTCCAGAGCAGTGCAAAGCATCTGGCAACTTGTGGCAAATCACAACTCATGGGATATGTTTCCCTCACTACATTTTGTCTGCATAACAATAACAATATGGCTATCACTTATCCAGTAAATTTAGATCAGGTACAATTCTTTTACCGAGCAGTGTTAATAAACTTGGAAAAGCATTGTTCATTTTGGCAGAAATTCTCCATGGATTTCCAGATTCTAAATTCCAGTTCAATGCTGCTGCCTTCCAATATCCCAGATATAACAAATGGGAAAAAATGACTCTGTCCTCTGTAAGATTTGAGAAGTTTTCCCTCATTCTGAAAGCAACACCAAACCAAAGAGCTGCAGTTTGGACATTTTAAACGGGAGACTGGGGCTGATAGCGGAGAAAGGCTGCGGTCAGTTTACCAAGGGATGTCACAATCTGTGGGTCCTAAAATGGCCGCAGGACCTCGTGACCAGCCACAAAAGCAAAAACCTTACAGCCCAGTCTCTAGGTTTCTGAAAAGCCACGGCCAGAACAATGGATGGGTATTGGCCATGCAGAAACCTGCGAAACCAGGTCGAAGTCCAGACACTGGGGCGCTGACATCAGCATACTCACAATGCCCCAAGCCGACCTACAGAGTTAATCTCGTTAAGGGGGCACAATAGCCCATAGAAAACTACCTGGTAGGTGATGGGAAACCAGTTAAACCCATCACCTCGCAACGAAATACCAATTAACACCGTCTGGCCATCCCCGGTACCCCCCGGACATAAGCGCAGATCAGAGAGAAAACTCAATACATATATTTTAAACAAAGAGATCCCGAGATCTGGCGGGAGATAGGACGGGCCAGAATTAGTATAACTGGCCACGACTTTTGGGTTTTAAACTCATGCAAGAAACTCAAGTCAAACGGATGCAGGAGGAAGAAAAGACAGGCAAGAAGAACGGATGCAAGAGAGAGGAACAGGCACGCAACTCGAGAAGAAATACTGCAAGATAACCTGCAAGGAACGCAAGAAACGGAAGGAAGAAACTCACGGGACAAGCACAACCCTCACGGAAAGCAGCGGAGAAGCAGCACGAACAGCCAGTAACCCCAGTAATAGCCCCATGGTGAGCATGTACCCCAATCCTGCATATCCTGGACATAGTTTAGTGTAGAGGGGAGGGTGGTTTGAATAAACGTGGGTGTGTAAAGGAATATGTGTTGGTCAATTTTGCCATGTGTCGTACGTTCCCCATCTTACAGTCATGTATATGTCTTGTAGAACTGTGCGTTTTAGAATTCAGAGTAAAAGGTATTCATGTATATGTCTTGTAGAACTATGCGTTTTATGATTCATAGTCAAAAGTATTCATGTAATTCGGTATGTGTCTTATAGATATGTCTTATAGAACTGTATAAGTATTCATGGACAATAGTCCCAAGCGCTCAATAAAAGCCTTTTCCATTTAAACCCTGATCTTCAAATCTGGTCTGGTTGAATTTTCTGCACTATAAACGCTCCTGCATCTAAGTCCAGTGTCTAGAACCGTAGGGGGTGAGTGGGTCGAACCACTCACGGGGAACCAGTGTGCGCGGCCTGGTCAAGGGATCAGAGCAAGGGACGGGGACCTTAGGTCGGGCGAAAGCTCGGCGCAGAAACCCCTTACACCTCTGCAGATTAGCACACGTTGATCCAACATAACATTTGATAACTATCATTTAGTGAATATTTACAGCAGACCAGGTGTCGATGCTCTGTTAGAACCTGCCAAAGCACTGATCTGTAAAGGTTGCTGCCAAATTCCTTCAGGAATTTAAGTGAATTTGGTGCATTTGTTGACTTTGAGCCACAGAACATAATAGTGCATCTGGGACCGTGATGGCTTTGTTTAGCCACGGTCTTGAGACAGATGGTTGTGGTGCTGAGTGCTCCATATGTGCCGTCCAGAAAATCAACAAAAGGTAATCAATAACTTAGAAGAAAAAAAATATGGCACAGCAATCAAAACAGCTGGAAAAAAACAGTTACAGATCTATTACATAAAAGAAGACAGAGAGTTAGTTTTTAAGTGCAGAGAAGTGTGAGATTGCTGTCACCCAACTTTAGAAGTATTCAACAGTTCATCACTTTTATTATTTTGGGAAGAGAGCATCCTGCAGTGGTAGATTTGGATTACACTGAAGAGAGGTGCAAATCCTGAAGCTGGTTTTAAGAATTAACTTTCTTTCTTGACCTTTCCAATAAATGAAGTTAGTCTAGAAATTCATTGGTCCTATAATAAAGGTATTAAAACTTCATTGTGCTGTTTTAATGCTATAGCATTAGGATTAAGTTTTTAATCAAGAGTGGAAGAGTGTGAGTGCTCTTTTGTGAGATAACACCACTCAATAGAGAAAGCTGTATTTACAACCATTGTGTCCAGACTAATTTCCCTCAGCCACCAGAACTTTGCTGCCCTGTTAATAACATGGCTTTGAAAGGTCAGTTGGCACCAAGTCATATCACAGTAAAGCCAGTAGAAACAAGGAACTACAGCTGCTGGTTTACAGAAAAAGGCACAAAGTGCTGGAGTAACTTAGCAGGTTAGGCAGCATGTCTGGAAAACATGGATAGATGGTGATTGAGGTGGGACCCGAAATGTCACCTATCCATTATTCTCCAGAGATGCTGCCTGACCCACTAAGTTACTCCAGCACTTGTGTCTTTTTCATAGTATAACCAAGTGGTGTGACTGAGAAGATGAGAGGGTACACGTCAGGGATCAGACTCTTGGTTCTGCCAACAGGACTGCAATATTAACTGATTCAATTTATTAACGTTGTTCAAGGGCAATTACTCTAAAGGATTCAAAATGCTGGAGTAACTCAGCCAGTCAGGCAGCATGGCTGGATAAAAGGAATAGCTGACGTCACCTATTCCTTTTCTCCAGACATGCTGCCTGACCTGCTGAATTGCTCCAGCATTTTGTGCCTATCTTCTGTGTAAACCAGCATCTGCAGTTCCTTCCTACACTGTAAAGGGCTATCAGGAAGAGGCATTCAATGTACACAACCTCCACGAAGATTAACCAATGACTAAGGAAGTGTCATAACTTCACAAAGTATGTCAAGATGAAAGCTCAAGACTGTCTTCCCAACAATTAACATACTCAGAACTCTCTCCATCTCACACACTAGCATACAACACACTTCCATACTGTGGCTGCTGATGGATCATGTTGCACATTCCAAGAAGGCAAGGATGGAGGTTATTCAAAGCCTTTGCGTCTCCATAGAGACTCGGGTTGATCCCATCAGAACTCTGATACCACTCTGGAATACACTGTGGTCATGAAAGAAGGTGCCATCTGGGAAGTAATTGCTCTCCATTGGGAGAGAATTGACTTCCCCCAAATAACTGCAGCCCTTTGGGAGTAGACAGCTGCTTCGTGTGATTTTGTTGTCCAAATAGGCACTGGTCTGGAACCTTTGACAGTAGTTGTGTAGTCTGGGTCACAACAGATTAGTTTCCCTTTAATGCCCAGTCCCATTAAGATCCCAATTGCATCCACCCTTTGGAGATTGGACCCATTTGTGACATTTAACTTATTTGAAGATAACACACTTGTAAAATGTCATCAACAAATCTTAAAGCCTGCTGTCACAAGTTAATGTGTACTTAATGATGTAGAAATATAAAATGTCATTTATTAGTTACTTCTGCCCCATTTTCTAATTTTATCCTTGCTGGCACGTTTTCTTGTATGATCCTAATCTTTTTTAATATGATTGAAAAGAACTGTACATTTCTTGTGAAATATAAATATAATTGAAACACCTACCGTCAGTTTACAAAGCCAATCTGATCTACAAGTTGCCATTCCCCACAATGACTGTGGTATCTGTGGGGTTAGAATTTCTACTTCTCCTATATCAGTATAAACCTAAAGAACAAAAAAGAACCATTCCTTGTTTAAAGTGGTGCATGACTAATCCCAGAACCCACACCGCAATTGACCTAAGGTAACTGAAACTGATCAGTAATCCTCACAATTTCCTTCCAATTGTTTAAATCAACATTGGCCATGATAAGAACAATAAATGTAGGATCATTTAGGCACTGTGGACAAAAGTCGTCCTTTCTCGATAGAAGCAGTTTGCAAAAAAATGTGCTGAACTCAAAATAGATTCAATTCTCTGCACAACACTTCAATGTGCTATTAAAAAACCTGCCCACTTTTATAAGTCCTTGCACTTCTTGAATGATAAATGTCTTTTTAGGGTGTTACCATAGCTCAGTGATAGCACTTATGTATGTCAACAGGAAGATTATGAAACCCAAAAGCTTAAGTACATAATCCAGGCAGACAGACATATCAGTACTGTACTAAGGGAGCACTGTACTTTCAGAAGTGCCATTTTACAAGAAATAACATTGGAGGCATTAGTGAAGGAAAGATATGCTCTATCCACAGGGAGCCTAGAGAGTCTACATAATGGAACCAGATAGTAATGCTAGCCGATGCACAGGGCAGAAGCTCCAAAGAGCTGGTTGCCACGCACAAATGTTCGTGGACAGCGTCACGCACCTATCCACATCATTATCAATCAGAACACAGATGCAATACTCATAGGTATATCTCACATCCACATGTTTAGCATTACTAGCTGGCTGCACACTCAAATCTCACAGATTGCACACAGTCAACCATTCCACTAGAGCATTCACTTTACACAAACAGATTGCATGGCACTTATTGAGACATACCCTCCCTTTTGAAGAATAAATTGGTGCACAACTGGAGATTTCAGCAGATAGCCACTGGAGGACAGAGATGACTGTTGGATTAACCCCAAGGAGCGTAATGCCCATACGGCAAAGAAACAAGCCCTTCAGCCCAAATTGTCCATGCTGACCAAGATTCCCTATCTAAACTGGTCTAATTTCCCCGTGTTTGACCCATATCCCTCCAAACCTTTCCTATCCATGTACCTGAACAAGTGTCTTTTAAATGCTTTTCAGTGGACAGTCCTCATCTTTGTTGAACTAGCCACTTGACAGGTTTCTGCCATCGAACTTGTTGATTATACTCATGGCAGCCACAATGTGCTCGGGATAAAGGGAGTGAATGTTTAAGACAGAGAGAACCATTGGTAGCCAGTAAAAATGAACTATTAAATGAAATGTTAAATGGTCTGAACTTTCAACTATCTGTTTACCAGCTCTAATCAATAGAAAGAACTTGCATTTATATAATTTACAGATTTGACTGCTTCTTTATCTTCGAGCTGCAGAAGGAATTATACACAGTACCAAGATCAGCAAGCATCCTTACCTCTGATATTATGATGAATAGATCATTGACAAAGCAGATGAAGATGGTTGCGCTGACACTGCTTGAACAAACGGTTGCCCTGAGGCTGAGATGAATAACACACTCCTCCCCAATCCACCCTTCACCCCCAGCAACTGCAATCTTCTTCATTTGTGGAAGGTCTGGCTCCCTGTTTTCTCAGCAGGTGCCACGGCCAAATGCTGCTTTAATGTCAACGGTAGGACTCTCATCTCACTTCTGAACTACAAGTCCGTGTTTGGATCAAGGCTATGATGAGGCCCAGAGTGGAGTATTCCCAAGCACAAAGCACAAAACCCAAAATGGGCATTAAAGTTGGAGTGGGTAGGAGATAGAGGTGGTAGGAAATAGAGGAGGAGGTAGGAGATAGAAGAGGAACAATTAGGAGATAGGAGATAGGAAGTGTTAGTGAGAGCTAGAAGTGGAAAAGAGGGACAGTGGGAGGAAAAAAAAGACTTATGGAGAATGTTAGAGTCTGATAGAATACACTAGGAATATAATTACACTTTCTCCATTTGATTGGATCAAGACAATTCAAGAAACCTAAACATCAGAATCAGAATAGCCTTTATTGTCATCCAAAAAAAAAAGTATTTTCATCTAGGATGAAATAACATTTCATTATCCGCATTTAACATTCACTCCCTCCACTATTGTTGCATTTTGTGTCAGTTAGACCCACACACATAATACAAAAGAGTAACCTGCCAAAGCTACAACAGGAGTTTTGAAGCCTGTTAACCCTATCCAATAATGACAACTGTGGCATGTAACACTTTCAAATTCCCTCAAATTCACACATTATCCTGATTTAAAATGTATTACCTTTCCTTCATCACTGTAGGGTCAAAATACTGTTAGCCCTAACTAACAGCACTGTGAGAGTAGTGCTGACTGCGGCTGTTTAAAATAGAAGCTCACCATCACCACTTTCTCAAGCACAATTAGAAGAAGACAGTATCTGTTGACCTACATACCAATGATAGATGAAGCAGTCAATGCAGTTAGTATATTACCAATATTATGATGCGGCCAATAAGTTATCAGTATATCAATGCAGTACCTATTATATTATCAGTATATCAACGCAGCCAGTAGACAGTTAGCATATCAATTCTATCTGTACTTTATTCATATACCAACTCTGCTTATTAGTTAACTGTGCCCTTTATCAATGTGGCTGAAAAAGCAATCAGGATATTATCCACATTTCAATGTTACCAGTCTGTAATGCAGTCAGTGCAGTGAGGAAGTGAAAACTTGATAAGGTGAGTTTTGAAATGAAAGGCATGGATGTGGGTCAAAGTGGTTCTGAATAGGTATTATGCTCCCGTTCCAGCTCTCCAGTTTTAAGATACTCAACTCATTTCAAATTGCACCCACAAAATCCTATCTGCATGGCCCTTGGACTTCCATTTGTCACAATATTTCTGTAGCTTTTAATATGCTCTTTCAAATTGTTTGCACAATTGATGCAGGCAGTCTCCTTAAAAATATTATTCTCCCTCGACAGGATGTCTCATCTCTGCTCTCCTCAGTTCAAGTTACAAATTAATGGATATGGCAGATAATAGGCACTAATTGACCTTGTTTACACACCTCAACAACTCAGTGTTAGGATTATCTTAGTACATGCAGATACCCTACCTTTTCTGTAATCTACTGCATACTGTCTTCTTAAACTTCAAATCCCAATCTTCTCCATCCTCACCTCCAATCAGTGTGAGGGCCTCATGGATTTATTTGCCAATAAAATTAAAAGCATAAAATTAGATCTCTCTGATATTTCCCTTCCTCTGGTCAACCAGGAAAACTGTCTATGTTTCCCACTGGCTTAGTCCAGACCTTGTTAACCCACTTTTTCTTTTCTATTCCCCATCATGCCCAGCTCCAATCCCATATCCATGCCATACTTTCCACTAAAATGCCAACTACATTGCTTTTCCATGCTGATGATTCTTCAATGAGCCCATACTTATAACAAATCATGAACTGTCTTCAGATGTCCTGGTTTCATACTAACTACTGCAAAAGCTTGAAGATGAACGTCTCCGTGCTCCTTGATTCTTGTTTTCAAGGTGACAAGGAGTCTGGGGAAGTCTATCTCTATGCTCTTGCACTATTGTAAAGCCTCAGTGATAATCTCCTCACACAGCACCTGCTAGTTCAAATGACAAGCACATGTGAGGTGCATTCATCCAATTCGTTATCTCGTCTCTAATTCATGGAAGCAGATTGATGTTTCTCAGCAATTGTTGCATGCCACCAGGATATACTTGATGAGCAGAAAAATGCAACTCCTGAGAAGACTGATGTTCTTATTGAGCAAAATGATGCCATTCATGAATGGTGCAACTGTCAATGAATAGAAATGCTACCCAGAAAGAAATCCTGTGAAGATTCATAAGATGCAACATATCAGCAGCTGGCTATTCTTCTTAAAGAGACACTGCTCTTCTACATCAGATGGTAGGACACGCAACCTGTCGCACCATGGACATCTTTCCATCAAGACCATTTACACCCCTTTGAAGTGTGAACAGATTTTTCCTCTGAATGATCAGAGATCTGATTGAGAAGTGAAGATAGCTGGAATAAGATGCCTGTAACCAAGGATGTGTACTGCCTCAGCTTTAGGTCTGAGGTTGATATTATGTTATTGTTTGGTCCTGTAGCTTTAGGCACAATGTTTACTCATGTTCTTAGCTATGCCCCAATCAACTGGGACTGCTACTTTAATTAACTAAGGGTTGTAATGTGATGTTGGACTATCAAAAGAAAGATCTTCTTCTGGATCATCAAGAGTGGACTCTAAGGGAAAGACTGCAGTTTGGAGCATACTGAGCATTGCCACAACATATCGCTAGGCCATCATAATGGAACTGCGCCAGAGAGCCAAATATAATCAATTTCAAGTTATCACTAATGATTTTCAATGCTTAATCAAAATTTTATTTTATTTTCATTTAGGTCCCATGTTTTTCTACTGTGTAGAACAAAGTAGTCAAGTCAAGTCAAGTTTATTTGTCACATGCACATACACGATGTGCAGTGAAATGAAAGTGGCAATGCCTGCGGATTGTGCAAAAATAAAAAGAATTACAGTTACAGCATATAAATAAAAGTTAATACAGAGAAGACAAAATTTAGTCCCTGGAGTTATAAAAGTTAACAGTCCTGATGGATTTAGTAAAGTTTAAAATGTGAATAATAAAATATAATTGGAACGTTAATAGGGTTTCTTGATGCAGGAATTTTCAACATCAGCATCATTTCCCCTTTTCACAACAGGAAGGAGTTATCGAAAATCGCCACAACAAAAGGTAAGAATGCCGCCAAAAGGCTCATCGTTCTTTTTGCACAGATCTCGAAAAGTTCTGTCCACCGCTTCAAAGCTCTCCCTCCTAATCATCGGGCACTCATCCCAAACAATCAGCCTCACACTCCTGATCAAATGAACCATGTTGGAGTTCTTCTCAATGTTGCACATTGTATTATCGGTCACTTCGATGGGTATCTTGAATCGAGAATGTGCAGTTCTTCCACCAGGCATCAATGTAGCTGCTATACCAGAGGATACTACAGCAAAAGCAACATCAACTTGACCTCGAAATTTGGAGAGGATCACATTGGTGAGAATTGTTTTGTCCATTCCTGCTGGTGTATCAATGAAAAACATTGAAGGAACATTCCTTTCCAAGCAGCTGCACACATGGTCATACAATGCTCTTTGCTCAGCCTTCAGCAGAGGCTCCTTCTCTTCAACAAATCACTGTGTTCAGGTCCATTGTACTGCAGTTCACTCAGCAATTCTGGATTGTCACCATCAAGGTTCATCCTTCCATGTCTTGGTAGTAGCTCATGAAAGTAGTGTCTTGTTGTAATTCACAACCTTGTCTTGAATATACAACAGAGCTTGATCATGATGCCTCTCATCAATCATGATATTTGGATCATCGATTGTTCTCCGTTCTCTTTGAAGGTAAAGGTAATCTTCAGACATTGAATTCTTGAAGCGATCCCATAATTGTCGAGAAGTGTTGATCTCAGCAATCGTCAACAAAACAAACAAATCTCTCATTGCTTCGGGGAGTCTTGTCTGCTCAGCATCTTCCATCGTCTGTTGCCAATGGTCGTCAGTTTGCAACAAACTTCTTTCTATGCAGACGTCTTTGAAGGAAGGAAGAATATGTCCGCCATGCGTCCTCGATGAATCAAAGGATACTGGCCCTTTTACGTGATGGAGAAGCAGTCTCAAGTAGTAGAGGTCACATCTTGGAGAAACGGTATGCACTCGTCCCAGAACGTAGGCTTCAAAAATATTTGGAAGATCTTCCACTATCTTCCCAAACTTCCTTCTTTGCCATTTCTTATTGTTCCATGTGTAAAATCGGGGTACATCAGCGTAGTAGTGTTCTTGCAAATTGATCTCGAGAACACAATTCTATGAATTCAGTTAAAGTTGTTCTCGTGATATCCTCATTTCATCAGCCGACCAGCATCGACTCTGATGACGACTTGTTGTTCTTGTGGTGGATGCGTCTGGAGTCGAATGACAGCGGGACGTCTCTCATGAGTTGGAAATCCAAGAATTTTAATCCCACTGCTTCCGACTGACCAATGTATCTGCCACTAAAGTACTGTGCAATTTTGTCATCCCTGTTAACTCCAAAAACTGCTTGCTCACTCCCCTTCAAGGTGTACTTGAACACGTATTTGAGAGGAGCATATATCAACGTTGATGTGACATTTGAACAATTTCAAGAGTTGAGCATTACAGGGCACCACCCATTCAGAAGTAATAGGTTGATCCCGGCGTCCTTCTTGATGTCCCTGAAATCCTCCCATATCCGGAGATCGTCTCTCCTGTACAGAGGATGTGACTCATCTCCACACCTTGTGCTTTCGATAAACGGCTTCCGGAATCTCTTTCTGCATCTTCCATTCTTCCAACATGGAGAAGTGTGGTCGCAGTATGGTTCATGAACAGACTTCCCAACATTTGGTTTTACAAATCACTGATAGATACGGATATATATATATATACAAGATCTGAGTTGTAGTATATAGATAGATTTGCTAAGTGTACTAAAATACACATTGAGTAAAGAGCTAGGGAAACATCTACAGCACTGCAGTGAGCCAAAGGCAATATGTGGCCAAAGGCAATATGAGATCAACAGTGGTTGCTTGGAATAATTCTACAGCTAAAAATTGAGTTACCATGACATTAACCTCCACAATGAGAGCAGTCCAGACCCAAATCTGCAGCTGAAGGTTATCCTGTAAAATTTTATATCCCTCCGCAATGACAGCATTGGCAAACCTGAATCTACAAAGAAACTGTGATCAAGGTCATTTATTTCTGAGATAGGATCTTCACATAAGCACTTCTGCATCTCCTGGACCAAGGTTCCACCCTCCCTAAGGCACCCGTTAAATGAATTTTGTTCTCCTTGCTTGTTGAGCACACTCTGTGTACTGGGAGATGTTTGAACAGTCTGCATTCAGTTCCCGACCTGCTTTATGAAGCGTCCTGATGTCAGTTGTTGCCTAAATGAAGAAAGTAGTGCATTGTGCTCTTGTTTTATTGTAAGCATTAACTGAAGGTGGGAACTTCAATTTACATCTCAAATGTTGAACCGTGTGTTGCATATTGATTAATATTATTAGGTGCAGATTAGATGGTGGAGAAACAATGGATGCAGTTATACGGTGACCAGAAGTTCCTCATCTAATTTTGTGATTAGCACAGTTTCCCCCCCAAATTATCAATAATCAAAAAATATTTAGTTAGATCAGTTTAGGATTGCATGCTACATTTTTAATTCAATAAGGTGCAAACCAGTTTTTGGCATATATGTATGCCATTGGTAGATGAATGTGGTTAGTAGATTAACAATCACTGTGTTATTACATGCATCATAAAATATTGTTGGTCACTATAAGTAATGCATTGTGTATTTAAATTATAGGATATTAAGTCATTATGTACATTAGTGCTCTGCATCTAAATTGGGATTACATAACTAGTGCATTGTGTATAATTGCACATTATGGATATTAGTGCCAGGTGTCTATTACTACATAACTTATACTAGTACACTGTATGTGGAAACATAGGGGAGTCATTGACTCTGTCCAACATAATTATGGGAAATGGGAACCTAACAACGTATTAATATTAATTCTGAAATTGACAATTGGTTTAGCATCAACAAATCTGAGGAAAATTGCTCTTCAGACCTCTACTGCTCATTGTCAAAAGAACAGTTTCCAGACATAATGTCTGTTTCGCCCTATTTTACTTTTAAGGCCATGGCACTTTATTTTGGACTGCCCAGCAAGATAAAGTAGTTTCTGCCTAACATGTTTATTTATTTTAATTCAATTGGATCATCCACTAATCTTCCGTGCCATGGGGAATACAAAACTAGAGTATGGAGCATGTCCTTATCAGTCAACACTTAAATCTGGGATAATTCTGATCAATTATTCCTTCCAACACCAATATTTTCTTTTTGAGACACATTGCTTAAAAATGAAAACATTACTTTTGTGATACCTATGTCATTTCTATCCTTTTACATTCCAACCAACCTTATAATGTTTTCACCTGGTCACTTACTTTCAGTGTTTTCCAGATATGCACACTTATTTCAGCTTCTAGATTCTTATCATTTAGAAAAATAATCTATCACTCTTGGATTCAAAGTCATTGACCTCTATGTTTTTTATTGTTTGGTCCGCAATCTGTCAATGTCCCATTTACACTATTCACTACCACATAACAGTAGTTGGAAATATGGTTCTCTATGTTCTACATCATTTAGAAATATACCAAAAAAGGATACAGTCATACCAGTATAGGGCTCCCAACTTGCTACACCCTGCAAATGCAGTACATGTCCTTTCTCTGTCTCCTACCTGCTACCTGCTGAACAGTGCCTCCTTCAATGGAACTTACTTCTATTTTTGTGTACTTTCATTTTACTTAACAAAAATACCTTCTGGTCCTTCGTCAGTAGATTAGTAACATCTTTACCTACTTGTATAGCATTGACCACAAAATATTCAACGAGTTTAGTCATACATGATGTACTCTTTAAATTTTGGTTCACAAATACCAGTTATTATTTATCCAAGTATTCATTCACTCTATTTCTTAAAATGTTTCTGAGCAACTATTCTGCAACATACTAGACAAGTAACTAGATTTTCATGCATTGTTTATCTTTGTGAACTTTATATCTCTGCATTATAAGTTACTGTACGTGCACATTATTGTCATCTTATATATTAGTAACTGTGTGTGGTAATGTTGCTTGTACATTAATATATACTGTACCTTATATAGTATTAGATATCTGCCTATGTGAACATTGTATAATGTTAATCTGTATATTGAGTTAATGCGTGTTAGCTCACTTTGTTATACTTTAATTTCACTACACTTAAAGTCACTCACTCTAACCTGTATCTACAAATAGTTATACTGTAAATTATAGAAATTTGTACACAAGGTCGGTTTGCATATTAGATCTATATATTTCACTCTGTATATTTAATTGCTCTTTACGTTAGGACTCCATACATAGGTCCACCACCTATTTTCCGGCACCCTTCATTCCAGACCCTTGCCAGATTATCTATTTTGCTAGACGAACAGAAGTCACTTAATAATATTACGTGCTCTCTGACGGCCCTCCTCGTTCTCCAACGGTGCACCTCGTTCACCAGAGTCCACCTTGCACTTGACCTCGATGACCTACCTCCCACTCCGATGGTCCTCTTGCACTTGACAGTGGCTCATAGGTTCCTCCTCGCTCTCGTAGCACAGGTCCCTAGGCCGGTTGCCTGGGGCCGGCCTTAGAGCCTGCTGTGGGCAAATCAGGCCTAATGGGCAGGTCCACTGTCCCCAGCGGGTGAGTCTTTGCCTGTTGGAGGGCTTGGCCCTAATTGCCTGGAACGCTAACAGCCAGGAACACTACTTGCCAGGAACATTCCTGGTCTGCTGCTGTGGGTCTTCAAGAGACTACTGATGGCATACATTAATCTAGCCTCCCAGACAACTATGATTTGCCTATTGTCACAACAAATCCACAGCAGGCACCAACACCCTGGTCCTAAACTCATCTATGGAACACTTAGGCAACAAAGACCCTTTGTCAGATTCCTATTTATCAACTGTAGCTCTGCCTTCAATACCATCATCCCATCCAAACTCATCTCCAACCCCTGGACCAAGGAGTCAGCAGAGAAACCAAATTAACTGTAATGTGGATTCGAAGCATGCATTTGTGCATGTTCACTGCCGGTCAAGCATTCACTATTGAACATGGGAGTCTTACCCTCATGAGAAAACCCCTTTATCAACCTGCCCCATTGCACGTCACAGCCTTAAAACATAAACGTTCATTACAAGACTCTGAAGTACTGTATACATGTTCACAGATATGTATCCAAGTAATCATTCATTCCAATTCGTAAAATGATACCTTTCTGCAAGATAGTATATTTCAGGAGCCATCACTCGTGCAGGCAAACTCCAACCATGAGCTAACCAATGTGCTCCAGTAGAGCCTTGTCAATTGAAGAAAAATATGATTGAACAGCAAAACCTCAAGCAAGCTCATTGGCCATGACACAGCAGTCCCATCGAATCCTGTGTATCCCTGGCTGGTAACAACTCAAAACAGCTATGGTACATTCTGAGAGTGAATCTGCAGAGTAATTGACTTTGATGGGGTCCCAGCAAAGTCTTCAGGAGCTACCAAACCAGCTGGTAGAGGTATTCACAGACATCTTTAACGTTTCACTACTGCGCTCTGACGCACCCATCTGCTTTATGAAGACTACTATCATTCCAATGCCAAAGAAAAGTAAGGTAGCTTGGCTACCCCCTCCTCCTCTCACAACCTTGAGCACCCAGCCCCTGTGCTCCAATCTGTCTTTCTCCACAGACCAGGTGAGAAATGAGCTCAGGAAGATCAACGTGAGGAAGGCGGCTGGTCCAGACGGCATCAGCTCGAGGCTCCTCAAGTCCTGTGCAGACCAGCTGTGCGGAATAGTGGAGCATGTCTTCAATCTGAGCCAGAAACTGGGGAGAGTTCCACAGCTGTGGAAAACATCCTGCGTGGTACCAGTACCAGACGCTGCACCCGAAGGAACTCAACAGCTACAGGCCGGTGGCACTGACATCACACCTGATGAAGACACTGGAGCGTCTGGTCCTCTCCCATCTCCGCCCCCTGGTGAGATCCGCTGCAGTTCGCCTACCAGACTCGCATCGGGGTGGAGGACGCCATCATCTACCTATGACACAGAGCTCTTTCACATCTGGAGAGGCCAGATAGCACTGTGAGAATCATGTTCTTTGATTTCTCCAGTGCATTCAACATCATCCAGCCGGGGCTTCTGGGGGGCAAGCTGGAGCGCACAGGAGTGGATCACCACCTCACATCCTGGATTCTGGACTACCTCACCAACTGACCACAGTATGTGAGGACAAAGGACCTGGTCTCGGACAGGGTGGTCTGCAGCACTGGGGTTCCGCAGGGAACTGTGCTAGCTCCATTCTTGTTCACCCTGTACACTGCGGACTTCAGGCACAGCTCTGCAGACTCCTATCTACAGAAGTTCTCTGACGACTCTGCCATCGTCGGCCTCATCACGGGCAATGAGGACAGGGCGTACAGAGAACTGATCAAGGAGTTTGTGGACTGGTGCCAGCGGAACTGCCTCCGGATCAACGCAGGGAAAACCAGAGAGATGGTGGTAGATTTCCGCAGGCGCAGCCAGGTCCCCCCGACACCGGTGAACATCCAGGGAATGGACATCGAGAGGGTGGATTCTTATAAGTACCTGGGTGTCCACCTCAACAATAAACAGGACTGGACTGAAAACACCGATGCGCTATACGGAAAGTGCTAGAGCAGACTTTATCTGCTAAGGAGACTTAGGTCCTTTGGAGTGCAGGGGGCACTCCTAAGGACCTGCTACAACACGGTGGTTGCATCAGCCATTTTCTATGGAGTGGTCTGCTGGAGCAGCAGCATCTCAGCGGCGGAAGGGAAGAGACTCGACAAGCTGGTCAGGAAGCCCAGCTCTGTCCTGGTTTGCCCCCTCGACTCAGTGCAGGTGGTGGGAGAGAGGAGGATGATGGCAAAGCTAACAGCGCTGCTGGACAACGACTCCCACCCCATGCAGGACACTGTCACTGCACTGAGTAGCTCCTTCAGTGACAGACTCCTTCACCCCCAGTGCATGAAGGAGAGATATAGGAGGTCCTTCCTTCCCGCTGCTGTGAGACTGCATAACCAGCACTGCTCCCAGCAGACGAGTCAACAATAACAGCTAAGAACACACAGAAAACTGATGACAATTTATGTATCTTTGATTTATTTATAATGAATGATCTCTTGCTCTCTTGCTCTTTACTTTGCTGCTGTAACACTGTAAATTTCCCCGGTGTAGGACGAATAAAGGAATATATTATTAAATATATTAATGACTACCATATTTTGGCTCTGATATCCACCATCATCAATGATGACGATACTTTATTGTCACATGTACAGTGAATTGCTGCTTCGCATACAACCCAGTAAAGTCATGCAGACCTCACCTAGGCAGCATACTAGTGATGCCAAGATTTGGCACTGACAAAGTTACTAAAATTCACCAAACAGTCCTACCGACTGCCACTGCATGTAGCTGCAGCAGCACCATGCCCCACTCCGTCCCCCACCAAATCCCTCATCGTCCTGCCTGCCTGAAGGGTCTCGAAATGTCACCCATTCCTTCTCTCCAGAGATGTTGCCTGTTCCGCTGAGTTACTCCAGCATTTTGTGTCTACCTTCGATTTAAACCAGCATCTGCAGTTCTTTCCTACATCCTTGTCGTCCTCAGTGACCCTCACTCTACGATGACCTCCACACTCTCCAGCGGCAGACGCTCTTCGATAGCCTTCCACAGTCTGGACAATGCTGCTCGCTCTCCGACGGTTCCCTTCACTCTGCGGTGGCCCTCCTTACACTCCGGCGGCCCTGCTCGCTCTCAAAGCCCTGCTCACGCCCAGGCAGCACTCCATGCTCTCGACCTTGATGGCCTACCTCACTCTCATGGCATGGGTCCTGACTCCAAGGCCCGGGGCCGATTTTGGAGTCCATGGCGGGCAAGCCAGGCCTACTGAGCGGGTCTACCGTCGCCATTGGGTAAGCTGGGGCCTGCTGGAGGGATTGACCCCGCTTGCCGGGAGAACTCCCAGGCTAGTCTCACGCTGCTTCATGAGACTAGTGATAGCATACTTTAATCTAGCCTCCCCAACAAACTTGATTGACTGCAATTTGCCTACTGTTGCAACAAATCCACAGCAGTCACCTTCCTTGCTCTCGACGGCCCCCCTCGCTCTCGATGACAATGCTCGGCCCCCGACGCAGCCTCCCCTCACTCTCTGTAGTACTCCTCGCTCTTGACCTTGATGGCCTACCAGGCTTTCCAATGGCCTTCTTCACCCCAGACGGTTATCCTCACTCTCCGGTGGTCCTCATCGCTCTCCAGCTGCCTTCCTCGCCCTCGACCTCAGCGGCCTACCACTCTCTCCGATGGTCCCATCGCTCTCGGTTATTGCTCAAGAGTCCCTCCTTTCTCTTGCAGCCTGGGTCCTGACGCTGGTGTCCCAGTTCCACTTTGGAGTCCACGGCAGATGAGCAGGGCCTAACGGGTGGGTCCACTGGACCTTCTGATAGGCTAGCTCCACTTGCCAGGAATACTCCAACAGCCCTCTTCGCTTTCCAGCAGCTCTCCTTGTTCTCCGGTGGCCCTCCTCGCACTCCAATGGCCTTCCTCACTCTCCAATGGCCTTCTTTGCTCTCTGACGGCTTTCCCCGACGAGCCGGGTCCTGCTGGAGGGCTTGGCCCCACTTGCCTGGAACAGATCCAACACGCTACTACGAGGCTTCATGAGACAAGTGATAGCATTCATTAATCTAGCCTCCAAGACAACCTTGATTCACTACAATTTGCCTACTGTTGCAACAAATTAACATCAGGCATCAACTCCCTGGTCCTAAACTCATCTCTGGCACACCAAAGCAACAAGGACACATACATCATCCCATCGTACTTCGCCTACCCCACTAATGGGGTCCCCATCGTTCTCGGCAGCCCTTACTCTCCGTCGGCCCTCCTCACTCTTGAAGTCAACAGCCTACCACGTTCTTCGTATCCCTTCCTCCCTCACCGACGGCCCTCCTCGCTCTCCGGCGGTATTCCTCGCGCTCAACAGCCATCCTCGCTCCCGACCTAGTACCACGCTCTCCGGCTGCCTTCCTTGCTCTAGATGGGCCTCCTCACTCTCCGGCTGCCTTCCTCGCTCTAGCTGGGCCTCCTCACTCTCCGAATGCCTTCCTCGTTCTCCTCCTGGCTCTTGACCTAGACAGGCTTACTCACTCTCCTCACTCTTGAACTCAACGACCGACCACGTTCTCTGACAACCTTCCTCCCCCACCAACGGCCCACCTCGCTCTCCAGTGGCAATCCTCGCTTCCGACTTCGTACCTCACTCTCCGGCTGCCTTCCTCGCTCTGGATGGGTCTCCTCACTCTCCGACGGCCTTCCTCGCTCTCCTCCTGGCTCTCGGCCTAGACGGGCTTACTCACTCTCCGACAGTTTGTTTGCTGTCATCGGTTACTTGTGGGTCCCTATCGTTCGCAGCAGTTGCTTGTCGGTCCCCTTCGCTACTGCGGCGTGAGTCCAGAAGCCGATGGCCTGGGTCCAACTTCGGAATCTGCGGCGGGCGAGCCGATCCTACCGAACAGGTCCACTATCCCTTGCGAGTGAGCCAGCAACTGCTGGAGGGCTTGGCCCCGCTTGCCAGGAACACTCCCAGAACGCTCTTGAGCTTGATGAGACTAGTGATAGCATACAGTAATCTAGCCTCCAAAATAACTTTGATTCACTGAAATTTGCCTAATGTCGCCACAAATCCACAGCAGGCACCAACTCCCTGATCCTAAACTCATCTCTGGACCAGCTAGACAACAAGGACACCTACGTCATCCCATCATACTCGGCGTCCCCCATCGTTCTTGGCGGCCCTTACTCTTCTAGGGCCTTCCACTCTCCAACGGACCTCAATGCTCTCAACTTTCAGGGCCCTCCTCCCTCTCGACCTCATGCTCTCCATCGGCCTTCCTCGCTCTCCGACGCCCTCCTCTCTCCACGCCGGATCTCCTAGATCGCCGATGGCACTCTGCTCCCCAACGACACTCTTTGCTCCCCAAAGGCCCACATCGCCCACATCGCTCTGCTCCCCTTGCTCTCTGATTGCCATGCACACTCTCCGACGGCCCTCCGGAGGAGGCCCCTCAAACGACTAACCTCTCTCCGATGGTCCCCTCGTTTTCAGCGGTTCTTGTGGGTCCCCTTCGCTCTCGTGGCACGGATCCAGATGCCGGTGTCCTGGGTCCATTGTTGGAGTCCTCGGCGGGCGAACCGGGGCCTGCTGGGGGGCTTGGCCCCGGTAGTCTGGAACACTCCCGGCATGCTGCTTTGGGGCTTCAAGAGACTAGTGATGGCATACATTAATCTAGCTTCCAAGACAACCATGATCATGGGAATTTACGTAATGTCGCAACAAATCCACAGCAGGCACCAACTCCCTGGTTCTAAACTCACCTTTGGAATACCTTGGCAACAAGGACACCTACATCACCCCATCATACTCAGCATTCCCCGCAAACCTGGTCCCCCGTCGTTCTTGGTGATCCTTACTCTCTATTGGCCCTCCTCGCACTTCGACGGCCCTCCACGCACTCAACATCGATGGCCCTCCTCATTCTCGACCTCAGCGGCCCTTCTCGCTCTCCCAAGGTCTACCCTGCGCTCTCACGGTCTTCCCCGCTCTCTGACAGCCTTCCTCGTTCTGGATGGGATTCCTCGCTGTCCGACAGCCCTCCACTCTCTGACGGCCTTCCTCGCTCTCCTCCTGGCTCATGACCTCGGAAGGCTTACTCATTCTCCAACAGTTCAGTCGTTCTTAGCGGTTGCTTGTGGGTCCCCTTTGCTCTCCGACAGCCCTCCTGCTCTGGACCTCGACAGCCTATCTCTCTCTCCGACGGTCCCATTGCTCTCCGCAGATGCTCATGGGTCCCTCCTCCTTCCCACAGCCTGCATCCCGATCCTGGTGGCCTGGGGCCGACTTCGGAGTCTGCGGCGGGCAAGCAGGGCCTACTGGGTGGGTCCACTATGCCCAGCGGACGAGCCAGGGCCTTCTGGAGGGCTAGCCCCACTAGCTGGGTACACTCTGAAGGTACTCCTCAGTCTCTGACAGCCCTCTTTGCTCTCCGACGCCCTCTGGAGGAAGCCCCTCCGACGGTCTTCCTTGTTCCCAGTTGGCCCTCTTCACTATCCAGTGGTCTTCACTATCCAGCGCCCTCCTCACTCTTGACTTCGATCTCACTCTCCAACAATCCCTTTTCCGGGCGGTTGCTTGTGGGACCAGATGCCAGTGGCCCAGATCCGACTTCGGAGTCTGCAGCAGGTGGGCCGAGCGGGACCCTGGTAGGCAGGCCGAGGACCTGCTGGAGGGCTTGGCCCCATTTGCCAGGAACACTCCCGGTGCGCTGCTGTGGGCCTTCATTAAACTAGCCTCCAAGACAACCTTGCTTCACTGCAATTTGCCTTCTGTTGCAACAAATCCACAAACAACAGACCTCCCAACATTTGATTTTACAAATTGATAATTTTGATGTCCAAAATTCAGAATTTTACATCAAAATCATAATATGGCACTTAATGCAACTTTTCAGCAAAAAAAAAGTGTGCACGCCAAATGCGCATATGCGTTGCAGTACATTCATGTGTGAAAAATGACTATTATTTCCAACAGTCTGTAGTTGTTGGACTACATGTACAATGTCAGGCCTATCTGAGTATATTCTGCTATTTATAGAAAGGCTATTGAACAGAAATACTTTTTACAACACAAAGAAAAAATTGTTTTGTTTTGTTTTTTCTATTTTGCTTTTTCCTTGCACATTCGTTCTCCTCGTATTGAATTATAACAATGGTCATAAAATGTACGACTAAGTTATGAAGAGTTTCATTTAAAACTGCACATACTTAATTTCATTGAAGACATACTTGCTCCAGTGGTCTTCAACAGCAAATCACAACGGTCCATGACCGCCCACCCCTCATGGCGCGATATCCCTGCAAACACCAAGATCACTGCACTCACGGCAATCCCTTGGAGTCCCCATCAGCGCAGGTAGCATGTCCATCTTGTTTTTTTGGCAGCTTCACATTCCCCACTGTGATGAAAGGTGAATAACATTTACCTTCTTCCTCCTTTTCTCCAGCGGTCAGGGCGATCGACCATCCGCAGTCGGGGCGATTGAAGCTCCCGCAGTTGGCGACCGAAGCCCCCACAACAGGGTGATCGAGGCACCTGCAATCGGGGTGGTCGAAGCACCGGCGGTTGGCGCTCCCGAAGTCGATCCCTCACAAAGGGACCACCAGCTCCACGTTGTTAGGCTGCAGTGCGGACGGAGATACGATACAGAAAAAGTCGCATCTCTGTCGAGGAAAGAAATAAAAAAAGTTTCCCCAACCCCCCCCCCACATAATACAAAACTAAAGATACACTAAAACATACAAATAAAACAGACTAAAAACAACAAAAGAAGGGACGAGACAGGCTGTTGGTGAGGGTGCCACTGACAGCGCCACCCGGTGGTCCATCTACATTTGGAGATGACACCATTGTGGTGGGCTGATTGACAAGCTATGACAATGTGATGAATGACGAGCATAAACAATGCTGAGCCAGAGTACCGAAAGAAGATAGAGAAATTAGTAACATGGTTTCAGGACAACAACCTCTCCCTCAATATCAGTAAGATGAAGGAGCTACTTATCGGTTTCAGGATTTGTACTGGAGTCTATGCCACAATCAGCATTAATGGTACTGAAGTGAAAATGGTTGAGAGCTTTGTTCCTTGGTGTAAACATTACCAATATCTTCAATGTTGCCACACTGTATCACTCTACGACTCTATACCAAGCGCAGGTAAGTGGGATTAGTGTAGTTGGGACATTGTAGGCCGGTGTGGGCGAATTGGGCCGAAGGGCCTGTTTCCACACTGTATCACTCTATGACTCTATGAGATTAAGGACATTTGGCATGGCTCCAATGACTTACAAACTTCTACAAATGCACCATAAAAAGCATCTTGTGGCATTGCATCTCATCTTGGTTTTTGAACTCTGCCCAAGACCACAAGAATTTGCAGAGTTGTGGATGTAGCCCTGACAATCACTCAGACCAGACTCCCCAAACAGCCTCTTCTCTTCTGTTATCAAGCTTCTGAATAGTCCTTACATAGGCAAGGAAGTAGTCCAAGTCTCCTCCATCTTATTGTGGAGATCGTACTTTGTCTCTAGAACCGTTGCCCGATAATGATTTCCATCCCTAGCAGCGATAATTCACATTATCGATTGTACTTGTGTTTCGCTTGATTATACTTATGTGTAGTATTATCTAATTTGATTGGATACCATGCCAAACAAATATTTTCACTTTACCTCAGTGTTGGTGACAAAAATATATATAAACCTTGTCTGACACTGGGAACATTCCATGTATTGGGAGCATAACAAAATTCAGCATAAAAGGCAGAAAAGTCTGACGATCACAAACTATCAATCACCTCATCCCCAACCAACTCGCCACTGCCTCCTGCCCAACTGTGGCAGAGTCTGCCATTCCCACATTAGCCTCTCATTTCCAAACCCACAGAACAGGGTTGGAAGCAAGGAGTCACAAGAGACTGCAGATGTTGGGATTTGGAGTAAAAATAAAACAAGTTGTTGAAGGAACTTCTGTGGTCGAGCACCATCTGTGGAGGGAATGGGGTGGTCGACATTTCAGGTCGAAACGCTGCATCCAGACTGGAAGCAAGTCATCCTGCAAAGTAGATATTATGTTATTCTGTGTATATTTGTGGAATTTGATGTCACGGTGAACATTAGCAGACAATGTATGTCGGGTCACTCCATAGACTCGGTGTTTCTTGTCGTCTCTCCACTCAGACGCCCAAGGAGAGACACAAAATGCTGGAGTAACTCAGCAGGTCAGGCAGCATCCCTGGAGTACATGGATCGGAGACATTTTGGTTTGGGACCCTGGCTCAGACTTCCTCGTGTGTCAGGTAAGGAGAGAAGAGGGGTGAAATGTAAAGCCAGAGGGAGGGATAAGGGGGGGGGGGGGGTGGCGAGGGAAGGTGGCACAGACTCCCCTCAGACCCCCGTCAGGCTCCCCTCAGACGGCCCTCAGACTTCCGTCAAGCTCCCTTCAGACTAATCACACTCCCCTCACACATTCCCCTCACACACATTCCCCTCACACATTCCCCTCGCACACACACATTCGCCTCACACACGCATTCCCCACACACATTCCCCACGCACACACATTCCCCACACATTCCCCTCACACGCACATACATTCCCCTCACACAAACACACATTCCCCTCACGCACACATTCCCCTCACACACATTCCCCTCACGACCACATTCCCCTCACACACATTCCCTTCACACACATTCCCCTCACACATTCCCCTCACACACATTCCCCACGCACACACATTTCCCTCACACACATTCCCCTCACACACACATTCTCCTCACACACATTCCCCACACACGCACACATTCCCTTCACACACATTCCCCACGCACACACATTCCCCTCACACACATTCCCCTCACACACACATTCCCCTCACACACATTTCCCTCACACATTCCCCTCACACACACATTCCCCTCACACACACATTCCCCACACACGCACACATTCCCTTCACACACATTCCCTTCACACACATTCCCCTCACACATTCCCCTCACACACATTCCCCTCACACACACATTCCCTTCACACACATTCCCCTCACACACATTCCCCACGCACACACATTCCCCTCACACACACATTCCCCTCACGCACACATTCCCCTCACGACCACATTCCCCTCACACACACATTCCCTTCACACACATTTCCCTCACACACATTCCCCTCACACACACATTCCCCTCACACACACATTCCCCTCACACACACATTCCCCACACACGCACACATTCCCTTCACACACATTCCCCTCACACACATTCCCCTCACACACACATTCCCCTCACACACATTTCCCTCACACACATTCCCCACGCACACACATTCCCCACACACATTCCCCTCACGCACACATTCCCCTCACGCACACATTCCCCTCACGCACACATTCCCCTCACGCACACATTCCCCTCACGCACACATTCCCCTCACGCACACATTCCCTTCACACACACATTCTCCACACACATCACCGTCGCAAAGCGTTTCCGAACCGGCCAACGACGGTGCTTCTGATTGGTCGCGGCGCTGCGCTGGCCAATAGCAGCGACGTTTACTTGGCGGCGCGTTGCTAGGGCTGAGGTGCCGGGCGACGGATCAGGTGAGAACCGCGATGGACGGGGCCGTAGGGGAACGGTGGGGAACGGCCCGGCGTGTTTCACACAGTCGCTCAGCGGGGCAGGCAGCATCTCCGGAGGAATGGGTGACGATTCAGATCGAGACGTCTTGACCCGAAGCGTCACCCATTCATTACTTCTCTCCAGCAGAGATGCTGCCTGACCCGCTGAGTTACTCCAGCATTTTGTGTCTTATCGTTGGTGTAAACCAGCATCTGCAGTTCCTTCCTACATACACATGTATCACAGTGTCAGGCCGGCCTGGCCACCCTTTACCACATGGCCACCTGGTGAATGTTGGCACACCTGGCGAATATTGGCACACCTGGCGAATGTTGGCACACCTGGGGAATGTTGGCACACCTGGCGAATGGTGGCACACCTGGCGAATGTTGGCACACCTGGTGAATGTTGGCACACCTGGCGAATGTTGGCACACCTGGTGAAAGTTGGCACACCTGGCGAAAGTTGGATTAACACAGGAGGCCATGCAACATCCCAGACGTGGATTTAGTTTAGTTAGCTTTGTTTATTGTCACGTGTACCGAGGAACAGTTAAAAGCTTTTGTTAGGTGCCATCCAGTCAGCAGAAAGACAGTACATGATTGATTACAATCGAGCCATTTACAGTGTTTGAATATCAGCATGGATATGTGTCATTGTGGGTCGGATGTGTCATTGTGGGTCTTAGTGGGGGAGAAAGGTGGAAGAAAGGCAGGACAAAGTCTTGCAGATGATAGGTAGATACAGGTGAGGAGGACACAAAATGCTGGAGTAACTCAGCAGGTCAGACTATCCATTTTATTCAGAAATGAGGCCTGACCCGCTGAGTGTCTCCAGCATTTTGTGTCTATCTTTTGTTTTAACCAGCATCTGCAGTTTGTTTTTATCACAGGCAATGAGGGTTTAATTTGCAGGTGGGTGGACAAAAGCTGGAGATAAAAAGGAGACAAAAGGGTAGAAATAAGGAACTGCTGATGCTGGTTCCAAGGAGATATACAAAATGCTGGAGTAACTCAGTGGGTCAGGCAGGATCCCTGGAGAAAATGGATAGGTGACTTTTTGGATTGGCACCCTCAGTCTGAAGAAGGGTCTCGATCCGAAACGTCACCCATTCCTTCTCTCCCGAGATGCTGCCTGACCTGCTGAGTTACTCCAGCATTTTGTGAATAAATACCTTCGATTTGTACCAGCATCTGCAGTTATTTTCTTATACTTCCTCAAAAGGGTGTCAGATAAGGAGAGACAAGGTGTGAAATGTAAAGCCAGAGGGAGGGATAATGGGGGTAGTTGGCATGGAATAGTGGGAGAAATGAGTGTGCGCTGTGGAGGGCACAGGAAATAGAGAGGGAGTGCAGGGGATTTGGAGAATTCAATGATTGTATCGTTAGGTTGTAAGCTACATAAGCAGAATGTTAAATACTGTTCCAATTTGAGAGTAGCTTCAATTTGGCAAGGAGGAAGCACAGGACAGAAAGCTCGGAATGGAGTTTAAATAGTTAGCAATCAACAGACCCAGTAGGCCTTGGCATACAGAGCACTGGTGTTTGATGAAATGGTTGCCTAATCTATGCTTGGTCTCGCCAATGTAAAGGGGGTCGGACCAGGAGCACCAAATGCAGTGGACGAGGTTTGAGGAGGTGCATGGAAACCTGTCTCACCTTGAAGGTCTGTTGGTGTCTCTGGATGGAGGTGAGGGAGGAGGTGTAGGGTCAGGTGTTATGTCTCCTGCGGTTGCAGAGGAAAGTTCTTGGGGAGGGGGTGGTTTGGGTTGGAAGAGAAGAGTGAACCAAGGATTCGCAGAGGGAATGGAAAGCTGAAAGTAGCAGGGATGGGGAAAATCAGACTGGTGGTGGGGTCATGTTAAAGATGGTGGAAATGTCGGGATGTGGAGCCTGGTAGAGTGTGAAATGAGGACCAAGGGAACTCTATCCTTGTTCTCTCTGTGGAGAGGGAGGGCAAGAGCAGAATTGGGAGACACCAAGGAGACACGGGTGAGGAATCCATCCACAATATCAGAGGGGAAAACACATTTACTGAAGAAAGAGAACATCTCAGATGTTCTTGAATGGAATGTTGTTGCTGTTGTGAGTATTAAAGAAGATAAAGAAATGACTGCCAAATGCTCCACTATCGAGAGTCAGCGACATGAAATATTAAATCTCCAGCAGATGTTAGATATGAAAAGGATACCCTGTGGGGTTTTCTTTAAATCAAGAGATTCGGGGGTTGTAGGTGTGAGATTAAGTTTAAGCGAGAGGAAATACAGCTAATAACACGTAGGGTGAAGGCTGCACAGTTTAAAAATAAGTAAGGTGTGAGAGTTGACATCAGCATTGCAGATACAGTGGTGATGGAGAAACTTGAAATCAGAATAGTAGAGGTGGGCAGCTCAATTAAGTTTTGAGTCATTGGACATGCAGTAACTGAGGAGTCAAGCCCTCAGGCAGTCTGAGCAATGTAAGGGATCAAAATTAGTTAATTATAATCTAAGTAAGTGTAAGAGAAGCAGCACAGATGGAACCATTTTTTTAAAAAAAACTGAATAAATCCTAAATAGAATTAAAACAATATTCAAATATTGTACCAAAAGGCAGGAATAGTTGAGCGGCTCCACGCTGACTCAATGAGGGATGGAGAGAGCAATAAGGGGTGGAATTCTTGACATGTATCTGGACAATAGTAGGACAGCTACTTTTTATTCATGCCTAAAGGAAATCTGTGGAGCATATGATGGCACGTTATTCACAATAGGTTATTTTACATACCAAAATTGTAATGTTCTTGTGAATCTTCAAGGAAACCAGATGATTGGGGTTAAGTAGAATTTGCTGAAGGTGAAGATGATTATGTCAGAAAAATGATGGATGGAGATAGGAAAAGATTAAACGGTGGGGTTAGATGGTTGAGAAAGCGATAAAACAAAAAAATAATGTCTTGACAGTTTGACAAACCTAAATCCTGGTCTTCCCCATGTTCTCGCAGGTCTTTTTGCATTGTTTACTGATGCAAACTTGGAAATTGCTTCAAAATACCTCGCACTCACTTTGATATTACCATGAAAAACAGTTAATTTGCCTCTTCCCTTTAACACAATTGTTTGCAAACAATTATTTTGAACACTTTTAATCCCTCCGAAGGCTTTCCTACAAACTTTCCAGTTATTAAAAAAATAAATGTAAGGACAAATAATAGAAATAAGAGGAGCCATTTTCCACCCTTTGCGCCTACTCTACCATTCAAAAAACAATGAGCCTGTCTTGAATATTCTCAGCGACTGAGCCTCCAGTCTTCTTGGGTAGAGAATTCTAAGAGTCTCCTCCTCTTGGAGTAATTTCTTCTCTTCTTATATGACCAATCCATTAGTTTGAGATTGTGACTCCTGATTCAATATAACCTAGCCAGGGGTTTAGAAAATGCCTTCATCTCCTTATTTGGGGGGGGTCTTAATCCATTTAATAGCAGTGTGGACAGAATTAATTTGTAGCTGGTACCCATGAAATGTGAAAAAATACAACGCTGATTCAGTTAGTATGAATTTATTGGGTCGAATGGCTTTGTGCTGTAAGTTTTTATATCTAACATTTGGTTCTTAATCATATTAATGTAATTAGTGTTTTCATATAAAAGCTTATTAATCTCTAAAGCAATAAAATTAATTAATTTCTAAATAGGCTTGAAATTATTCCGATAACACAGTGTCTACAAGGAGAAGTTGGGCAAACTTGGATTGTTATCTTTGGAACGGTAAAGGTTAAAGGGAAGACCTGATAGAAGTATATAAAATTATGAGTGGTATGGAGAGAATAGACATTCAGAACCTTTTTCCCCAAGGTGGACATGTCAAAAGACTAGAGGGCATAGATTTAAGGTGAGAGAGGTCAAGTTTAAAAAAGATGTGCGGGGCAAGCTTTTTGTACAGAGGGTGGTGGATGCCTAGAACGTGCTGTCAGAGTTGTCAGAGCAGATGCGGTCGTGGGATTTAAGAGGCTTTTAGATAGACATGTAAGAATAGGCAGGTAATGGAGGGATGTGGAAAATGATGTCAAGATAAACTGGAGGCAGTTAAAATTAATTTATCTTGACATCATAATCGGCAAGGCATTGTGGACGAAAGGGCATGTTGCTATGCTATATTTTTCTATGCTCTATGTTTATTGAAGTTCTTTATTTTTGCTGCCTTGTATGTGCCAAATTGGATCACGTTATCAAAGTGATAATTTCTTAAGCCAGTCTTTTTTTACACAAATCAATTTGGTTGTCACCTTATCACCACCCAGTCTCTGTCTCTACCTCCACCCTGCCCAGCGCCGTCTGCCCATCAACCACTTCTCACCTCGATACATTTGCTGCTTACCAGCTCCTGCCTTACCCTTCCCTCACACCTCTTTACATTGGCTACCCCCCTTTTACTTTTGACTCAAAACATAACTACTACTTTGCCTCCACCTATGTTACCTGACCCACTGAGTTCTCCCACCAACTTGTTTTTTCGCTCCAGATTCAACCATCTGCAAATTCTTGTATCTCCGTCTTTCTTTGTACATTTGCATACCTGGGTAATCAAGTTCTATTCAGTTTAGAAATACAGTAACAATCCATTAACAGCAGCCCTGTTTGGAAATCCCAATGGCTCAGCATCTGCCTCACCTAGTTTTGTTTACCAACTGCTTTTAAACTCATCCCTGGGTCCTGTTTCAGTGCTCCCTTTAAACACAATGAGGACCTAGTTCTTGTGCCTCTTTTAAACATACTTGGGCCTTGTTTCCCATGTTCCCTTTAAATACACCACATTCCTGATTCCCGTATATCTATTAGACTCACCTTGGCCCTGTTCCCCCTTATCTTTAAACTCATAAGATCATGTGATAGGAGCACAATTAGGCCATTCAGTCCATCTAGTCTACTCCATTCAATCATGGCTGATCTCTCCCTCCTAACCCTATTCTCCTGCTTTCCCCATAACTCCTGACACCCCTACTATTGAAGAATCTGTCTATCTCTGCCTTAAATACTCCCCAGGGACCTTACTGAGTTCTCTTTAAACATCTGATTCACTGGAAAAAAATATTATTTCACTGTTCCACATTTAAAAATAAGAATTAAAAATGTCTTCATGTATTCATAAGAGTAATATCCAGTAGTCTGGAAAATCTGCCAGTCCCAAGGGTGCAAGATTATTGATATTTTATTGAACATGTTTTGTTGCTGGGATCAAGATATATTTTCCTTAAAAACTTTGTAACTAAGTTCCTTCCTGTTAGGATGATGAGTCAGGATTGTAAACATATTTTCCTTCAGGCGAACTGCTAGTTTACAGCTTCTGAAAGATCAGAAGATGAGGAGACATACCTGGCTAGTTTCACGCACCACCCAGAGCCTTCTCAATATTTTTTTAAACCTCTGTGTTAGTTAACTAACAGTGCATTGCATAAAATAATTTAAGGAAAGGGAAAACATTTAATTAAAAAACATAATTGGGTGGAAAATATAAGGAAGCCACTGAAACGATGGACTAAAAATTATGGTGAGGCTGGACTATAAACATTTATCTATTGACATCTTTAGTTTCTTTCTGGAGCTACAGTTGTTTTATTTTGCTTGCAGCAATCTTCACAATGGCTGGTATCGTGATGGGGATAGGACCAGGGATTTTTATCCTTGCTGTCATTTGGGTTTTGTCTTTTTTGATATGTAACCTGCTATCTCGATCAGGAGGCATGGTCAGGTAAGACACTATTTACTGCTCAAACCTTCCAGATAAATGTAAGTTATAACACTTTTAATGTTCTGCCTTTCTTGGGATTACTATTCTGGAGACTTGGTTTCATTATTATTATTATGGAGACTTGGGCTAACCATTTTTACTAGGTTATTGAGACACCGGTCCAAAATAGCTGATTTGTCCAAGGCTGAGAGCATGAACCAAGTTCAAAATTTTGCACCAAATCAGATTCATTCTAAATGACCAATGATTATTCATCATGAATCTATCTTTAAGCTATTTTAGACTTTTTAGAGGCACAAGGCAAAACAAACATTTGTTCTACCTTCAGTCAGATCTCTCTTTTTCATTTGCCTTATATGTAATGATGTTGAATGCTGCATAGGTTACACTCGACAAGCAATAGTGAATGGTTCTAGTCATGAAGCAAGGAGCATGGAGAGTGGGAGTAAGCAGAACAAGGAGCATAGTGAGCCTCAGAGAATAGGTCAGGCAACAGATTACAGATGGAGCATGGGTGAAAATGGGTCAGGTCACTAAATATTTGCTAACTAGCAGAAAACATGGTTATACAACACAGTTCTGGCTGTTTGTATTATTTTTTTAGAAAAGCTTAATACACTCTCAGAATACTTGTTAAGTACTTGCATTTTGTTTCACACATTTGTCACCGTTCAATATTCAAGAAGTAAATTGCTTGCAATGATCTCTCTAGCTATATTGCATGCACACACGAGTGCATACAAATGCACAGGCACAATTTTGCATTATAAATAGAGTAATAATTGCACAAAATATTAACGTAAGATTGAATATATTGTACAAATGAGCAGCGATCATGTATTCAAGATTCTAGAAATATATTAATTAGAAAGAATCAGTGCACCAGTGCAGGTTTACATTTGTTTGAAGTAAATTTGTCTTCCACTCAATGATTGTGGTCTCCAAGTACCTTGCATTGCTAGGTAGTTGAGAAACCTCTGAAATACAATGTCTTCTGCGATATTGTCTGTTCTGTAATAAGGAATCGATGGGAATATCTTGTGTGTTATTGTACACAGCTGGCTTTCGATTGTATTGGTTTTCCTCCTGGCATTGATAATCACCGTGATCCTCATCTTTTTTCCTCGAGCTAAGGAAACACCTGAACCAGTGACAGAAGAAGTGGTAAGAACAGTGTTTGTATCTGTAGTTTTATAACCTGCCTCTGAGCTTTTATTAAAAACAATGAACTGTGTGCAGGCAACAGAACTTTATCAAGCCTCGGGCAATCTCATTTTTCACATATGCAGTGCACAACATATTGATTTCAGTGTGAGATGAAGTACACTGCATAAATCCAGGGAAACTCCCAGAAGAATAAATCAAAGGTTTAAAGTAAAAACACAATAAACCCCAGCAGTAAAATAAATTCCCTTCACTATATCACAAGTTTGCTCAATCCATTTAATTACAGAGAATGATTTTGGGCTCCCATGTCGTCCTCTGGTCAAAGAATCAAGGCTCACTTATTGAGGTCACCTGAGTTGATGTGACCTCTGATCTTTGATTTATAAATTATATCAACATACTAGAGCCTCGTATTAGGATCAAAATTTTATTGTCATTAAATTTTCTCGGATGATTTTCAGTTTCTAAAATTGCGAAAATTGGGCCATGCTGATGCTGCAGGATAAGAAAAATGGAAAAAAAGAGCAAAGGCAAAATAAGAAGTTTAGTTTATGTGATGTCACACAGGTTTTGCTAATAAATCATAGGAAGGGAAAATATTACAATAAATGCAAAGTTCCAAAATGACTGAGGTGCAAAAAGAAGAAGAAAGGCACAGAGTATGTAAAGTTAAGTTTACAAGTAATGTTTTGAGAGGCAATTATTGTAGAAGCATTAACAAAGTAGGAAGTTAGAGGGGGGGGGGGGTTGCTTTATGAAGGTGCAATCAGGATGAGGTAGGATTCACATGTTAGATGAAAAAATGTCACTTGTTTTCCCAGAGTTTGGTAATAGAAGTCCAGTAAAAATAGTGGTTCAGTAAACAATTCAGCTGTCTGCAATTAAGCCTGTCACATCATAACGCAGGTGTCGTAAGGCGAGCTCAAGGAGGACAGAAACCCCCCGTGGAGCAGAAAGTCAGTATTAGGCCATTTGGCCGATCAGGTCAACTCCGCCATGCAATCATGGCTGATCTATCTTTCCCTCTCAACCTCATTCTCCTGCCTTCTCCCCAAGCCTTTTTTCTTTTCATATTTTTGCATCTCCAAAAAGTGTTACTATTCCCATGGTAGCACCTCCCTCTTCTAGTTCGATATAAATTGTCAGTTAAGGAAAAAAAAATGCCCGATGATTGTAAAAAAACATATTTAATGAAGATAGTTTATTTTTAAGTCAGTGAGTGTACAAGAAAAATGGTGATGAAATGCAATGAAATACTGAGATAAGTCTGACAGTGTTGGAAACTCATTGCAGAATTTCAATTTTAAAACGTGACTCTCAATAATTAATGACCATTGAGGAGAATATATGAAGTTAGCAAGGAATAAGATCAAGTGTAGAATTTCATCTGCGGTCAGAGTAGAGATCATTTTTAACAATGTATATAAAGAGTCAAGAAATCAAAGAGGACGAAGTTATTTATTAATATAATGTGAACAAACTGTGTTTGTAAAGAAATGAAAGAATCAACAATTTTATTAACTCATTAATTTGCTGGAATTCACAAATTAAATGTTCATTTAATTACACTGCAGAGGAATGAGGATGGTTGCTTGAGGGTATGTGGTTTGAAAGAAGCCGATGAACCTCGAGTCGAATCAGAAGCATAAGATTAGGTTGCATAATGAGTAGAGCTCATTGGTGTTGAAAAGGAACAACGTGACAGAGCCTGGAGGAATATCTGAGCTAATATAGTCTGAGGACTGAAAGCCAATTGTACAACAGATATAGAATTCCTTTGAGAGGAAATCCAGACAAGAGAACTTGGAAATACTCAATTGTAGGCCATGTTATGAAACACTGGAGTTGTTCAAGTTGATGACAGTGGAATTAACAAAGTGTTTGTGAGCACTTTTCCAGATGTATAAAAGAAATTGCAGAATGTGACTAATGGTGTGGTTGTGCTAAAACAAATCTTGGTAATCATGTTTCTGTAATGCAATGCATGAGTTCCAAACCAAGCTAGCTGCCGTTGAGAAATTTGAGTGCTAATGCTCTCTATCATACGCCCGCACTTTTTGGAAGAATTATTTCAGTCATAGAGATGTACTGCACAAAAATGCTCAGCCCACCACATCCATGCTGACCTTTTTGTCCATCCACACTAATACCATTTTGTATCCTTCTATGCCTTGCCTACATGTCTCAATATCTCCTAAACATCGTGATTGTTTCTGACTCCGTCACCACCTCTGGTTGCATTTTCAAGATCTATCTACTGTTCTCCGACGTAAAAGAAAATTTTGCTCTTCAAATCCCCTTTAAACCTTCTCACCTTAAAACTATACGCTCTAGTTTTTGCTACCTCTACCATGGGATGTGGTTGTAGTTATCCACCTATCCATGTCTCTCATAATCTTAAATACTTTTATCAGATTAGCCCTTAGTCTCTATTGCTCCAGGAAAAGCCAGCCTAGACTATAATCGTTACCTAAAGTCCTCCAATCCATGCAGCATTCTCAGGAAAATATTTTAGTTAAGCTCAGTTTAGAGATGAAGTGTGGAAGAAGGCCCTTCGGCCCACTGAATCCACGCCGACCAGCACTCTCTGTACACTAGCACTACCCTACACACAAGGGACAATTTTGTACAATGTTACCAAAGCCAATTAAACTACAAACCTGCACAGCTTTGGAGTGTGGGGGGAAACCAGAGCACCCTGAGCAAACCCAAGCGGTCACAGGGAGAACATGCAAACTCCATACTGACCGCATCCGTAGTCAGGATTGAATCTTGGTCTCTGGCGCTGTAAGATACCAACTCTAGTCACTGCGCCACCATGCCACCCTCTAGATTAAGCACTCTGCTTAAATTATTTTTTTTGACCGGTATTGCTTTGGGATCAGAGTTGCATTTTGGAATAGAATTTAGACCATTGGTATTAATTGAAAAATTGCATTTTTCAAAAGGTGAGTGTGATATGAATGTTCATAGCCATTATTTGTAGTCAGTACTTCCAGTGGTCTCAGTTCACTGAGAGTTCCAGCATTGCTTCCCCAGAGGAGGCTCAGAAACCCACCTTCTGACATGTTATTGGTGCTGATGATTTCAGGGAGGCAATATAAAGATATATACTGCATCTGGGCTAGCTGCAGCTGGATGGAAGGAAAAGTGCACGTTTGCCTTGCTTATTGATTGTTTCTGTTTGGTATTGGTGTCCATCGATTAAAAACGAGTTGGGAACAGGAAGTCATAGAAAAATACACAAGATCTTAAAAATGATAGTCCCCTAATTTGGGAATAATTTAGCTGGGCTAATACAGTTCACTAGATGACTGCAACACCACCCCCAGCTGATTAGATGTGAGATTTTACAAACCTGACATTAAAACGGAACTGTGTTGCAGTGAGCGCCAGCTAACTTCCACCTGTGATCAAATAATAACTACCAGGATACCAATTAGCAGGGCACAGGGCAGGACCTCTGCTCACGTACCAATGAGCTATTAATATTACATGGCCCAAGCTCTGTGTACTGCTCACAGTACCAGGCCCCACTAATTGGCTCATTAAAGAATGAGGTGTGTTAAACGAGCACCCTGCTAGTCCACAGGAGATTTTGTTCTGCCGCTGAGGTGGAGTTTATTCTTCCTCGACATCTTTGTAGTGAATCAAGCTCCTTGTATTGCTGGAATAGAGTACACAGCCAAACTCTCCTGGAGGGGCAATGATTACCATTCGTTAGCATTCTGTCTCTGTCTCTTTTTGGCTGTTTTCCTCTCAAACCTGATTAATATTTTAGACCGCACATGAAGTTGCAGATTTGCATGTTAGCATTACTTATATATTTGAGATAAAGCATTTTTTTAAACTGGATTGCAAGCATGGCACTAATTTTCTTCGGCGAGCCGCATGCAAATGGTTATGGAAATCTGCACTTGTCACTCATATAAACGGTAGATGATCAGAATGGCGCAGGTATTTGGGCATTGATGATTTCTTGTTAAATTTTGTTTCGATTTTTAGGATTTGTGAAAAGTTGTGTCAAAAAATTATTAACATCTGTAGAGTAAATTTGCTTCTATTTTGTCATGATATTTCTGAATATCTGAAGCTCATCCACTCATTTTTTTCCCCATTATTCTGAAATATAGACTCCTTTCGTTATTCAAGATGTTGATGAGGCTAAATTTGGAGTATCATGTTCAGCTTTGGTCACCCTGCTGTAGGCAAGACATTATTAAGCTGGAAAGTAGTGCTGAGAAGATTTACGAGGATGTTGCCGGGATTTAAGACTTACGAGGATGTTTGCAGGACTTGATGGCCTGAGCTATAGGGAGGGGATGGGCAGGATAGGACTTTATTCCTTGGAGCACAAGAGGATGAGGGGTGATCTTATAGAGATATATAAAATCATGAGAGGAATAGATAGAGTAGATGCACTGCATCTTTTACCTAGAGCAGGGGAATCAAGAAGCAGAGGGGATAGTTTTAAGGTGAAAGGTGAAAGATTTAATTGGAATCTGAGGGGCAACCTTTTCACACAGAGGGTGGTGGATATATGGAATGAACTGCCAGAGAAGGTAGTTGAGGCAGATACTATAACAATACTTAAAATACATTTGGACACATACATGGTCATGAAAGGTTTAGAGGGATATGGGCCAAAAGCAGGCAGGTGGGACTAGTATGGATGGGGCAACTTGATCGGCATGGGCAACTTGGGACAATAGGCCTGTTTTCATGAAGTACTACTCTATGACTCTGTGTCCCTTTTAAATAAATAAAAAAGAGGCAGTCTCCTGGTCTCAACTATCCATCTGTTCCAGCTGTTGGTAGCACTGTATATTATATTCAATTATGTTTTTCCATATTTTCTCATGGCAGAGAAGGAAGTCAAATTGGCCCATCGAGTAACTTCTTTCCCAATAGTCATATCAACTCCCTCCCAGATTCTGCCACACGCCCACACACTAGAGGCAATTTACTGTGGCCAACTTACCTACCAATAAGCATAAATTTGTGTTGTGGGAGGAAACAAGAGCATCTGGGGAAACATATACGATTACAGTGAGAAGTTCAAACTCTACACAGATTGTACCAGAGGTGAAGATTGAAACCAGTTTGCTAGTGCTGGGTAGCACCAATGCTTATTGCAGTGCTGTGTTGCTTGTTATCTAATACACATTGGTGTATGGTCTACATTCTTCTCGATCTCTCTTTCTCACAGCTGAATCTTTAGGTGTCCAGCATTGTTTCCTACAATTAAACCATGCAGCTATAGTTCTATTCTACAGACCCCCAGTCAATAGACAATAGACAATAGGTGCAGGAGTAGGCCATTCAGCCCTTCGAGCCAGCACCGCCATTCAATGCGATCATGGCTGATCACTCTCAATCAGTCGAAAGGATCCTATCCCGATGCATCACAGCATGGTTTGGGAACAGCTCCAACCATGGCCGCAAGGAATTGCAGAGAGTTGTGGACGTAGCCCGGACCATCATGCAAACTAGCCCCCCTTCCATTGACCCTATTTACACCAAGCTGCCACTGCTGCCTCGGGATCAAGGACCAGTCTGTCCTCGGTCACTCCTTCTCCCCTCTCACATCAGGCAGGAGGTACAGAAGTTTGAAAACACATACCTCCAGATTCAAGGACAGTTTCTTCCCAACTGTTATCAGGCAACTGAACTGTCTTCTCACCAGCTAGAGAGCAGTCCTTACCTTCCATCTTCCTCATTGGACACCTTCAAACTATCTTTAATCGGACTTTATTGGATTTTATCTTGCACTAAACATTATACCCTTTATCCCGTATCTGTACACTGTGGACAGATTGATTGTAATCATGTATCTTATTTTTACTGACTGGATAGCACGCAACAAAAAGCTGTTCACTGTACCTTGGTACATGTGACAATAGTAAACTAAACTAAGTTAGGATACTTGTTCTAACAGATTCCAATATATGAGAGTCTATCCATGTATGTAAATGTGAGTAGGTTCCTTCTACCTATTACCCAAAGAAGAAAGTCTAAAGCTATCAGCAAGTAGTTGGAGTTTGAATCTGCACTGTCCACATTCAGAAGTAGCATAAGATCATACCCATGCAAGCTACATTCATCAATTTCAGTGTAGTTTGTGAAGATACTGTTGTTCTAAGTTGAAAATACTGGGCAATGTACAAAACTTTTTCTTTTGTACATGATTTCTGAGTTCTGTTAGCATAAACTAGAAAAGGTCAGTGGCTTTCTGGATTCTCTTTCTCCAGGTTGAGAGGACGCAAGTCCGGGATTCCCATGAATTACTTAAGAAAATGGTTTTAAGAATGTCCTAGAGTTTTTTCAGTGCTCCTGTAAATCTCTCGCTGTGATGGAACCAGCAATATTCTATTTGTTTCAGGAGTGTGGTGTAGGCATGTTCGCAATGTGGCCCTTCCCACTTCCCCTCCCCATACCCCCAGGCTTATAAAGGATGATCAGGGCCTTGATGCTGAGTGCAGTGCCTGGGGGAAGAAGTTTCATCTATTTCGCCAATGGATTTGAGGATTTTATAGAGGCTGTATGTGTAATACTTCTATGTTGCAGAGTGATGCTAACTGAACATGTCTCTGAAACATACGAGGGTGGAGATAGACAATAGACAATAGACAATAGGTGCAGGAGTAGGCCATTCGGCCCTTCGAGCCAGCACCGCCATTCAATGTGATCATGGCTGATCATTCTCAATCAGTACCCCATTCCTGCTTTCTCCCCATACCCACTGACTCCGCTATCCTTAAGAGCTCTATCTAGCTCTCTCTTGAATGTATTCAGAGAATTGGCCTCCACTGCCCTCTGAGGCAGAGAATTCCACAGATTCACAACTCTCTGACTAAAAAAGTTTTTCCTCATCTCTGTTCTAAATGGCCTACCCCTTATTCTTAAACTGTGGCCCCTGGTTCTGGACTCCCCCAACATTGGGAACATGTTTCCTCCCTCTAACATGTCCAACCCCTTAATAATCTTATACGTTTCGATAAGATCCCCTCTCATCCTTCTAAATTCCAGCGTATACAAACCTAGTCGCTCCAGTCTTTCAACATACGACAGTCCCGCCATTCCGGGAATTAACCTAGTAAACCTACGCTGCACGCCCTCAATAGCAAGAATATCCTTCCTCAAATTTGGAGACCAAAACTGCACACAGTACTCTAGGTGCGGTCTCACTAGGGCCCTGTACAACTGCAGAAGGACCTCTTTGCTCCTATACTCAACTCCTCTTGTTATGAAGGCCAACATTCCTTTGACTTTCTTCACTGCCTGCTGTACCTGCATGCTTCCTTTCAGTGACTGATGCACTAAGACACCCAGATCGCGTTGTCCGTCCTCTTTTCCTAACTTGACACCATTCAAATAATAATCTGCCTTCCTATTCTTACCACCAAAGTGGATAACCTCACACTTATCCACATTAAACTGCATCTGCCATGCATCCGCCCACTCACACAACCTGTCCAAGTCACCCTGCAACCTCATAGCATCTTCCTCACAGTTCACACTGCCACCTAGCTTTGTATCATCGGCAAATTTGCTAATGGTACTTTTAATCCCTTCATCCAAGTCATTGATGTATATTGTAAATAGCTGCGGTCCCAACACCGAGCCTTGCGGTACCCCACTAGTCACTGCCTGCCATTCTGAAAGGGACCCATTTATCCCCACTCTTTGCTTTCTGTCTGTCAACCAACTTTCTATCCATGTCAGTACCCTACCTCCAATACCATGTGCTCTAATTTTGCCCACCAATCTCCTATGGGCTATCTCCTAGGGGCGGCACGGTAGCGCAGCGGTAGAGTTGCTGCTTTACAGCGAATGCAGCGCCGGAGACTCAGGTTCGATCCTGACTACGGGTGCTGCACTGTAAGGAGTTTGTACGTTCTCCCCGTGACCTGCGTGGGTTTTCTCCGAGATCTTCGGTTTCCTCCCACACTCCAAAGACGTACAGGTATGTAGGTTAATTGGCTGGGTAAATGTAAAAATTGTCCCTAGTGGGTGTAGGATAGTGTTAATGTACGGGGATCGCTGGGTGGCACGGACTTGGTGGGCCGAAAAGGCCTGTTTCCGGCTGTATATGATATGATATGATATGATATGATATGTGGGACCTTGTCGAAGGCTTTCTGAAAGTCGAGGTACACCACATCCACCGGCTCTCCCCTGTCAATTTTCCTAGTTACATCCTCAAAAAATTCCAGTAGATTAGTCAAGCACGATTTCCCCTTCGTAAATCCATGCTGACTCGGAACGATCCTGTTACTGCGATCCAAATGCTCCGCAATTTCGTCTTTTATAATTGACTCCAGCATCTTCCCCACCACTGATGTCAGACTAACTGGTCTATAATTTCCCATTTTCTCTCTCCCTCCTTTCTTGAAAAGTGGGATAACATTAGCTACCCTCCAATCCACAGGAACTGACCCGGAATCTATAGATTACTATTGTTCAGTAGTCGGTGAGCTTTAGTCTTCAAATAGTATTTTCCATTCTCCAAATATGCGAGGGCGCTGGAGATAGTTGAAATTTTGTCATTGATCTCTGCCTTTGGTAGCAAGTTCTCCTGAGATGTGGAATGTTATCCATGTTTTCCAGAGCTTCACCGAGAGTTTGATTGTTTGGGGTAGTGCTGTGGCAGAGGCAGCCTGGAGAGAATACAAGTCTTCCAAATGTATAGTGTAAGGGTCAGTCTTGATATACGTGTACATGAACCGGCATCTGCAGTTCCTTCCTACACTACATGAACCAGCATCTGCAGTTCCTTCTTTCACTGTACATGATCATTATGTGCACTGCCATAAAATGGATGCTACAAGAATACCAAGCAATAACTGCAAGTTTCCCTGCTTGTGGTCACATACCAACTGGTCATGGAAAGAGTGATATATCTTCCATTTGTAATGCAACTGTGCTGATATCCAGTGTGTTCATAGCATCCTACATTGCAGGGAAGACACCAATTGTCGCAGAGCTGTCTCCTCATTCCATCTGCAGGTTTTTAGCAAGTGAATGACGTCTGTTTAATTACCTTGGAACACAAGTCTGTAGCTTCCACCCATCCCTCCGCCCCCTCCCCCCTACTCCTTTATACATTAAGCAACAGTGTAATGAACCTGAAGAAGGGTCCTGACCCGAAACACCATTTTTCCATTTCCTCCACAGCTGCTGCCTACTTGCTGTGTTCCCCCAGCAATATATTTTTTGCTCCAGATTCCAGCATTTGCGGTCTCTTGTGTCTCCAAGCAAGAGCATACTGTAGACTGCCAGATCTTCAGCTTGTACCTGGGATGTATCACAACCTGTAGAATTTCTTGGATGCCACAACCTAGGCACACCGATCTTCACATGATTGTAATCAAAGTTGCGGCTGAGATACTTGGCAGTTCCCAATGAAATGAACTTACTGAAGCATAACCACATGAAGAAAGTTTGAAGGGTCCTGACCAAATCACCTATCCATGTTTTTGAGAGATGCTGCCTAATCCACTGAGTCAATCCAGCACTTTATGTTTTTTGGTCAAGATTCTAACATCTGCAGTTCCTTTTGTCTGACATAAATACTTCCTCCAGTTCAGGAGAACTTGTTCTTGAAGATATTGAATGGATATGACTTCCCATTGAGAGTCCATCTGCTCCTCATCATCATTGTTCCTAATCTATGACATCTTGATAAAGGGAGATATTTAGCTGCAGCTGGATTGTCTCATAACGAGAGGAAAAGATGTTGCTAAGATATCTCCTTGTCTTGTGTGTAGTAAGGAACTGCAAATATTGGTTTATACCAAAGATAAGCACAAAATGCTGGAGTAACTCAGCGTGTCAGGCAGCATCTCTGGAGAAAAAGGATGAGTTACATTTCGGGTTGGGACCCTTCTTCAGACTGTCTGAAGAAGTGTCCCGAACCAAAACGTTACCCAACCTTTTTCTCCAGACATGTTGCCTAACCCGCTGAGTTATTTCAGCACTTTGTGTCTACGACTGCTTGTTGTCTTCCTTGTTCTTCCTGTCATGAGGCACTCCTCGCAAGATGCCAACTAAAGGACCCTTACCAGGTTACCAGAGCTGCAGTTTCCGGTACAGAACTTGCTTGCATTAATCAAATCAACATTGCACACTGGTACATAATTTGCCTGGTCTGCTCACGTACAGCAGACATTATTAACTATGTAACACCCTTTCCAATGTGATGACATGCTGTAAATATGTGTATGGATTACATATTTTTATTGGAAACAAATCAGCACCCAAACAACAAAATGGCATAAGCTCTGCAGACGAATGTTGTACTTGTTAACCTTTTCATTTTGGTTTTATCAGTTTTTGTTATTAAAAGATCACTTCAGATACAACAGAACATGAATAATTCCCCCCTCCCTACTCAATGGGGAGGGAAATAACAAAACAACATTGTATGGAGTCTACTTGGACTTGCTTGGAGTCTGTCCATCATTTTTTTACATCGTGAAGAAAATTTACATTCAGTATTCCGTTCATTTTACTATCGGCTGCGTAGAATTAAACAACCTATCTTTGTACTCCTTAAGGTGTCGTTTCTTCCGAGGGTAACATTACCACAGGCACTATCCTTTCTCTGCAATGTTGGATATTTCTAGACAGCACTCAAGACTGGGAGCTCTGTTTGTTTCTCATTCTTAGTTTAGAGTACCGAGTCCATTTTCACTGATGCTTCCATCAACCTGAGTCATATAAGCTAATTCAGCACACATTGGTAATCAAAACCTTGGCCTTTTAATCTGAGCACCTCACGACCTCGGGGAAAGTTTATATTTGACAAAGTTTTATTGCAGCATTTCTGCTTTGCCTGATTCAGATGAGCATTATTAGATGTAATATTCAAATGGCCATTTTTGATTTTGTTCACAAGTTCAGTTGATAATCTTTGGGGTCTTGATAAAGGGAAGAACTTGGTTGCAGCTGAGGTTTTCCCATAAAGAGAGGAAAACAAGTTGCTAAGAATATCTGCTTGTTGCTTACTAAGCTGTTTGCTTTAAATATATTTGCACATTGCTTGCCTGTCCCTTGGAGGGAGAATGTAATGAAAGTTGGATCCATTCCTCTTTTCTTTATCTTTCAGATTTTCGACAATTACTTCATTGGCCGCTATTGTCTGCTGTGTATATTAATTGTGGGATTCCTGGCAGGCTTGATTCTACTATTCCCTCATTACCTTGTGGAGCATATAGAAGCAAAACCCCTTCGAAGCTTCTGAGAAGCAATCCACAAAGTCCCTGGACTCCATCTGTGTGTGAAAGCAGCATTTGTAACTTACCTAAGAGTTTATTTTTGAGAAAAACATCGAGTGGATTTTGAAATATCTGTTGAGGAATGGCAGACAAGTATTAATTTAAATGCCAAACCCCCTTTAAAAGAAAAAAAAAGTCGAAATGAATTGTCTGTTTTTATTTTTCTGCCATTTCCCAAGGGTCCGTGGTTTCTGTTGGAAAGGAAATGAAAAGATTTTCTTTGAATTGAGCAGCACGTTAGTGGAAAAAGTTTAGTATTGAGGACATGTATCAATTAGAAGAGAATGACTACAAAATCATAGAAATGTCAGTGCAAAATAAGGCCATTCTTGATTGATAGCTAGACATTTTTGAGCCTAATTTGTCCTTTATCTTCTCATCTATAAATCCATGTTGTCTTTTCATACCTAGTGGCCACTTATAATACTTATCTGAACAATTCTGGCCAAGTGTAATTGGGTTTCAAGCATAAATATTATTGATTTTATCAAGGGTTTATGTGCATGTTCAAGCTGTGTCACTGAATAGTGATCAGATGTTGGCATTGCAGCACAGAGACCAGACCTAAAACCATTTCTGCTGTACGTTTGAGAATACTGGAAAAATGAGCAATATCCTTTGTTTCCCACACTGCAAATTCCAAATATCTAGGTCAAATAAGATGTGGCGATGCGCATAAAAAATCTGAACATATGAGGCACAATAAATAAATATTCATGTTTCATCTTGCCTTTTCACAAGCCTGATTCTGATTCACTTGTGAATTTCTACCAAAGGGACTAACCTAGTGAATCAAAATTAACTACAGACATTTTGTAATTTTGACCTGCACAACTTTTAGATATCTTGAGGCAACAGAAGAGAATACAGTACAGATTTCCTGTTATGACTGGTAAAAGGGTAAAACATTTTTTTTTTTTTTTGGAATAGCGGAGGTTATTTACTGGTTTGAAATGATGACTGAACTGATCAGATTAAACAGAACTAGACTGTTTCCATTAGAAGAGCTACTTACATTTATAAAGTGACCTTAAGCTAGTAAAATGTCTCAAGGTTCTTCAGATATATGTTTCCACAAACAATTGACACTAAAACAAGAGGTAATAGCCCAAAAGCTTTGTCAAAGAAATAGGTTGTAAATGTACTCTGAGAGAAGTAAGGAGGTAGAGTGGTTTAAGGAGTGAATTTATGACCTTGAATGCAAGGATACCAAGTATGGAACATTGGAAGGGTGAAGTATCGGAATTACTCGAAAATGAGGATGGGAACTTTTAAGATGAAGCTGTTGCACTATGGCATGTATTATTTGTAAGAATCCTAGGATGGGAGATATAACAAGAGTTGGTATTCTCAGTGTCTGATTGAAACAAAGATTGTGGCAACATTTGAGAATTGCAGCTGAAGAGTTATAAGTGGAAAGTAGGGACATGACAGCATTTAAGAAGTGTCTCGATTAACATTTCCGTTGTTTAGATGTTGAGGACTATGGACCAAGTGCTGAGAAAGGGGGTTAATATTGGAGGGGTGTCCATTAGTTAGTGTGGGTCCAATGGCCCGTTTTCATGCTGTACAATTCTCTGAAGTGGAGCACGCATGTGGAGTTGGGATGACTTGTGAACAGATTGGGCTGGACAGCCTTGTTCCCATGTAGTATTTTAAACCTTCCTGCACTTTGTGGGGAAAAGGTCTCCAGCTTTTCCTCAATGACAAAGGGGCTGTGTGAGGAATGGCTGGCTGAACAATCATGAATCACTCCAAGGGATCAACCAGCCATCCCACCTTCAAGATTGTTTGCGATTAACTATTTAACGTGACTTTCTGTATATTAAAATTATTTTAGATTTTAGAGATTTCATATTTTGTAGCCATTTTAAATAATATTTTTTTATTCTGTAAATATACAGTTTTATATCACAAATAAATGGTGGAAGATCTCAGCCACCAAGCAGCATCAGTGTGAAGAGACACCAGTTAACACTTTGGGTCAATAACTCTTCCTTAAAATTATTCCGACAAAGGGTCATCGACTTTGAATATTAATTGATTTCTCTTTCCACAAATTCAGTTTCTCTGGCTGAGTTCTTCCAGCATTTATGTTTTTGTTTTGGTTTCCAGCATCTGGAGTTTTATTTGCTTTCCTTTACAGCTTTATATATGCTTATTAAAAAATGAAAATTCAGTACACTGTAAACTCTTAAAATAAAAAAGTTGTTTAAACTCCCACATCTGAGCCTGGAACTTGTGAATAGGGTGGGATTTGCAGCTCTTTCCATGTAGGTCCATTGACGTTCAATGAAGAATTTGACACCAGGTGGCATTGCATCGCCACCTAGAGACCAAAATTATGAACTGTACTTGTATAATATTGTGCAGTTGTTGCTGAAAAAATGGGAGGAATGGAAATAAATTTCTAAATGAAGGCCATAAAAGTAAATGGACTATGAAAAAAAAAATCAAGGTAAAGAAATATAGTGCATATGTTGTGCTGTCGTACATTATAATAATTCTATATAATAATTATAGTTAAATTTAATCTAGACGAGACAGATTTATTCTGCCGTATGTGATTAGGTATTCTTCCTATATGATTAATCCTCTTCCCTAATATACCCTTTCTCACAAGTTCCACAGAGCACAGCAAACTAATTTAAATGAAACAGGATACAATCGAATACCACAAAGTTAAATGTAATGTTTTTAATGCTCTAAGTTTTTCTGGAAACAAATTGTATATTAAACTACATTAATCTATGTATAATTCAGTGTTTTCCAGTTTTTTTTTCCATCTGTGACACATACAAATTCATGTAAATGGACTTGATGTACAGATTAGCCAAGATCTAATTAAATGGATGGGGGGGGGGGGGGTGTGGGGCGGGGGGATGGAAATAACCTTTAATCGAGTGTAAATTTGCTGAATACACAGAAATAGATGGGAGCAAATGGTGTGGATGAGGACGTTTGAACTCTGCAGCAAGATAAAGATAGGTTGAGTGGATGGGAAAAAAACCTGATAAATGGAGCTTAATATAGAAAAAGATACAAAGTGTTGGAGTAACTCAGCAGCGTCAGGCAGCATGTGTAGGAAGGAACTGCAGGTGCTGGTTTACACTGAAACATCTTTGGAGAACATGGATAGGTGACGTTTTGTGTCGTGACCTTATGAAGAGAAGGTTGTCTAGAATTAGTGATCTTATTGAAATATAAGATCCAAAGGGGCTATGACAGACAGATGTTGAAATGTTTCCATAGTGGAGGGTCCTAAATGAGGAATAATGGCTAGAAAATAACTGAGGAGCATAGGAATTTATTTTCTCTGGAATTCTCACCCCTGGAGGACTGCTCGACCACTGGAGACGTTTAAAGAGGACGAAAATACAATTTTGAAGGCAGAACCTGAGGAGTAGTGTAAGCAGCACAGAAGAGGAGCTGTGGCCTGGGGCAGATCAGCCATGCTTATATTGACTAGTGGGCAGGTGGCCTACTATTTTCTTGCGTTCTGTCATTTTTGCTTGGAGTTCAAAGCTGCTGCTTTCACATTAGAAACATGTGATTGCTGGAGTTTATCACCAGGTTGTTGCCGGAGGTATCTCTGTCAATCTGGCATTGTCACAATCCTTTTGATGATGGATCAAAATTTAAATTGAGCTGCTAGGATATTGGTAGGAGCCATTTCTCACGGCACCAGAGACCCAGGGTCGATCCTGACCTTGAGTGCTGTCTGTGTGGAATCTTTCACAATGTTCTCCTTGTGACCATGTGGGTTTCGTTCAGGTGCTCGGGTTTCCTTTCACATCCCTCTGTAAAAGCCTCTGTAAAATTGCCCCTAATGTGCAGGGAGTGGATGAGAAAGTGGAATAACAGAGAACTATTGTGAATAGGTGATCAACAGTCAGTGTGAACTCAGTGGGCCAAAGAGCCTGTTTCCATCCAGTATTCCTAAACTAAACTAAACAACAATATGTTTTCTTAATGTCACTTGCAATATTACTCCTGCAACCAGTACAAAAAATTGAAAAGCAAAATACTTTTCCTTTTGAGTCCTTCATTCAAATGTTACATCACTATCATCCTCCGACCTAAAAAGGCCGCAAGCTTCCAGCGACAATCAGTGGGAGCCATCACTTGTACAGTAGACGATGGTGGGAGCAGAATTAGCTCAGGACACTTCCAGTTTCCAGCCCCGCGACGTGGACGCTTCTGCTATGGGGCCAGCAAAATACTGCAGACGTTGGAAATTTGAAATAAAACACAAGAATATGGAAATCCTCAACATGTCGGGCAGCATCTGTCGAGAGAGCAATTAAAGCCAAGCTTATTGTTCAGTGATCACTTTCCGGTTTGCATTATCTTGTTTGCAGTTTGGCCTGCATTATAGCAGTCATTGCATTTCAAGGTAAATTATAGAAAGTGATCTGAAACATTTATGAGGATATTAAACCCTTCATATGTATGTCAATCATAGTTAAAACAATCCAGATCTAATTCTTCTGCCCAGTAGTCTCTTCACTGCACATCTATTATGCACTGTTTAAAATATTGATAGACTTTTCCTTTCAAAGATGCAATATTCTCTTGCTCGACTCATACCCATGGCAAGGATTTCATGCTCCTACTTACTGTGCAGAAAGAAAACTCTCCTAACCTTTCTTCACTCATTTAGTAACAGTTTTAAATGAATAGTCACCCGTTACTGATTCTCCAACCAGGAGACATAGTTTGATTCACGCCATCAAACACAACCTGATTTAAAAAGTCATCGTTAAATATTCCCTTGACCTTTATAAATGGAAATAAATGAGATCTGACATTATAGATAGAGGATTAATGTGGGAAAGCTGAGGAGATAGAATGTCAGTTGTGATCATTGAATGGTAATGCAGGCTCAAGTGGGTCTAGTTTTGCAGCTATTTTTTAAATTGAAAAAAAAGAAAACTTGTATTATATGCCACCTTTGACAACCTCTGGATGTCCCGACCTATTTTGGTATTTATGACATGTAATCGCAATGGCAACGTGGCCAATTTGTGCACAGCACGCTCACACTGACAGCAGTGCTTTCATGACAATATTGTTAGTGATATCTTCCTTGGGGATAGCCGGCAGAATCTTTGGTTTAATATTTCACCTGAATGACAGTGCCTTTGTAACACACAATAAAAATGTACTTCTAGATTTTTATACTTGAGTCTATTGAACCTGGAAGATGGCCAGGCTGTTAGTTTTGTTTCACATTGAGTAAATTATTTTAGTTTTAGAGATACTATGTGGAAACAGGCCCTTCGACCCACTGAGTTGACGTCGAACAGCGATCACCGTACATTAGCACTATCCTACACACTTGGAACGATTTACAATTTTTTTTACCACATCCTGTATGTTTTGGGAATTTGGGAGGAAACCGGAGCTCCCGGAGAAAACCCACACGGTCATGGGGGAAATGTACAAACACCGTACAGACAGCACCCATGGTCAGGATCGAAACCGGGTCTCTGGCGCCGTAAGGCAGCAACTCTACCAATCTGCCACCCAGTTTTACTTACTGAACTATTGCTTCAGGGGTACTGATTGAGAGTGATCAGCCATGATCGCATTGAATGGCGGTGCTGGCTCGAAGGGCTGAATAGCCTACTCCTGCACCTATTGTCTATTGTCTATAAGATTCACCAGTCAATTGGTTTCCTTTGTTTTCCATAATGAATAATGAATAATTGATTCTATAACTATGTGTATAAAACGTGTCAGTTATGGCTCAGTTGTTTGTGCATTTGACACTCTCAGACAAAAGTGACTTCAAGCGTCATTCCAGAGATCGGAGCACTTGATCTTTCCGGTTAATTACTAACTTTTATAAACCACTCGCTCATAAACCAAATCAAATTACCTTTCCTTTTTCCACCTCAGTGCTTATTCTGTGGTTTAATTGGTATTCATTACAATAATTGTGTTAAAACCTTGTAAGCTTCAGGTAGATAAACAGTAAATTGGTAGAAAAACAAAATCAAAGAATCATGGAATCGACATCAGAGAAATACTCCCTTTCAGCCCAGCTCATCCATACCGACTGATGCTTATGTATGCTCATCCCATTTGCCTTCATTGTGCTTGTATCCATCTACTTCTTCCCTCTGCAAGTACCTGTCTAAATACCTTTAATACATTGAAATTGTATCTGCTACTACCATCTCCATTGGCAACTTGATCCAGATATGTGAAAAAATATATTCACTTAATTCACTTAAAAACAAACTCCTCAGATTCCCTTTAAATTTCTCTTCTCACATCTTAAAGCTATGCCCTCTAGTTCGAGACTCCACTGTAATGGAAGATAGAATGTAACCATCTATCATTTCTATGCCCCTCATAAGAGGTCACCCCTCAGTCTCCAATGTGAGAATAAACTCAGCCTCTCCAATCTCTCCTAATAACTACAGCCATCCATTCCAACCAATATCCTGATGAGTTTTTTTTCTGCACTCTCTCCACTGCTACACATTATTGCTTACTTTAGCGTGGCAACTAGAAAAGTACATAACACTCAAAGTGAGGTGTAACCAATGTTGTACGACTGCAACAAGAATTTTATTTAAGTTTTGTGAGAGTAGGTCATCCATGAGCTAATTTAGTGTCTTTATTTCAGAAGGGCTGCAAGAACAAGCCAGGAAACTATAGGTTAGTGAACCTTTCAACAATGGTGGTATAGCTAGTAAAGGGCACTCTGAGACGCAATATTCAATTTTCATTTGGAAAGGCAAAGATTGATTGGGATAGTCAGCAAAGCCTATGCTTGGGAAATCATGTCTCACGATTTTTTTAAAAAGGTGACCAACAGTATTGACAAAGACAGGGCGTTGTCTACTTATACTTTGGCAGGATTTTGACAAGGTCTCGCATTATGGGCAGAGTTAGAAGATTAGAAAGCGCATGGCATCCAAGGTGAGCTAGCCGACTGGATACAAGGTTAATGGTAGTAGGAGGCAGAGGGTGGTAGCACAGAGTTGTATTGAAGCCCTGTGACCAGAGGTGTGCTACAAGGTGTGATTGGTCTCCTGTCGGTTATCATTCCATATTAATGATTTGTACAAGAAGGTAGGTGGCGATTAACGTGTTTCCAGATGACACCAAATCGGTGACATTGTGGACAATGAAGATTTTCCAAGATTATATTGGGGTATTGATCTGTTGGGAAAGTGGGCAGAGGAATGGCAGATGGAGCTTAACTTAAACAAGTGTAAAATTATAAATTTTGGGAAGTTAAACCAGGGCAGGACGTACACAGTGAATGGCAGGGCCCTGGGGAGTGTTGGTGAACAGAGATGTAAGGATACAAGTACATAGTTCCATGAAAGTGGCAGCACAGGTAGACAGGATGGTGATGATGGCATTGGTCATGCTACCTTCTTTGGCTAAGGCATTGAGTGCAGCAGTCTGGATGTCATGTTACAGTTGTGCAAAACATTGGTTAGGCCACACTTGGTCTATTGTGCGCCATTCTGGTTGTCTCGCCGCTCTCAGAAGGATGTGATTAAGTTAGAGAGGGTGCCGAAAAGAGTTACAAGGATGTTCCCTGACTTCAGCGCTTGAGTTATGAGTAGGCCGGCTGAGAGTATTTTCTAAGGGACTAAGGGGGTTGAGAGGTGACGTCAGAGGACTATAAAATTATGAGGTTATAAAGCGTAGATACTGACAGTCTTTTTCCAGGGTATGGAAGTTTAAAACTAGTAGACATTGGTTTATGGTGAGAAGGGAAAGACTTAAAGGGAACTGAGGGGCAAGTTTTTAAGACAGGGAGTGGTGAGTATATGAAATGTGCTGTCAAACAAAATGGTAGAGGCACATACATTTAAAACATTTCAAAGACATTTGGACAGGTATATTGGATAGCCCAATGCCAGCAAATAGTACTAGCTTAAATATACAGCTTGTTCGACTGAAGGGCTTGCTACCATGTTATATAACTCCATGACTCTAAAATTGACATTCACAAACGTTTAGTGGCACTTGAGACACATAAAAAAGATAATATTTGTTAAAAAGTTAAATTTGCTTTGTATCTTCACATATATAAAACTGCAAAGTAGTCTCACGTACGGGATGTCAATTAAAATCATTAAAGCTAAATTGTAAATAAGAAGAACATAGCTAATTATCTTGCTTCAATATTTCCTTATCAATTAAATGGGGACTTGCGTGCTTGCACAGGCTTAACCTGGCACAGGCCCAGGGCAGGTGTCCCAGCCTGCGAGCTGGGAAATCAGTGGTAAATCATGCTGCCCTATGGATGATATGATGAGATGATCAGAGGAAAACAGGAGCAGACTACAGTATAGGCAGCAGATTAGATGATGCTACTGCCAATTTAGCTAGGAACCTGGGTAAATCCCAGTATTTCTGCTAGTTCCAGGTAGGTCTGAATCATTTTATATACTGTATGGGAGTGATCGGCATATCAACACTTTTAGGTTTTAGAATTATAGGTTTTATATTGTTTTGTCATACTGAATTAGCTAAATGTTAATTTACGTGGATTTTGTGCTATCATTTCTGACACCCTCGATAAAAGACACTACCACCAGACACATCGTACCCTTTGCTCCTTTTTCAGCATTTTGCAAGGCCCTGGGACTCCCTGACCCCTTCTCTTCCCAATATCCAGGGAACCAAACAATAGGCAATAGACAATAGGTGCAGGAGTAGGCCATTCGGCCCTTCGAGCCAGCACCACCATTCAATGTGATCATGGCTGATCATTCTCAATCAGTACCCCGTTCCTGCCTTATCCCCATACCCCCTGACTCCGCTATCCTTAAGAGCTCTATCCAGCTCTCTCTTGAATGCATTCAGAGAATTGGCCTCTACTGCCTTCTGAGGCAGAGAATTCCACAGATTTACAACTCTCTGACTGAAAAAGTTTTTTCTCATCTCCTTTCTAAATGGCCTACCCCTTATTCTTAAACTGTGGCCACAGTGCATTCTCTCCAGTTCCAGTGAAAACATCAGTCTGCAACATGACCTCTCTTTTTCTCTCTGTAGGTAACGGCAGACTTGTTACAAATTTCCAGCATCCCATGTTCTTAGTCTAATTTCCAGCATCTACAGTATTGGCCCATTCTCTCCATTCTTGAATTGGTTGTAGAACCTTCGATGTCTTGACTTAACCTCTGTTGGTCTTCTGTTGGTCCGTTGCTCCTTCCAAATAATTAATCCCAACTTTTAAGTGCTTTCTCAAAACATACCTATTCAGGTCTGCCTTTTGCAGGCTTATTATCCCAACTCATTAATAATTTTCACCCCTGTGAAGCTGAATAGGACCACCATCTGGGTAAAAGACCAAAATGTAATGACATAATTTAGATCAACTTCAGCTAAAGGCCATGGATGTATATTGTATGCAAGGATGCAGAAGTTTACTAAACAAAGAAAACAATGAATGAAAGAAATCTTGGAAACCATGGTGTCCTTTTGCTCGGGTGTAGCAGTGACTAGCTGCAAGATATATTTTTTAAAAACCACAATCTGCTGAGCACTGAATTTAGCTGTGGAGTGATAAACCCCAAGTCCCCACTCTCCGAGTTACGTTCAAAATTCCTGTTTTCATTAATTGGGTATGTTAGATATTTTATAAGCCACTAAGAGGGCAGGGATCAGCTTTGTACTGCTGTGAAGTATTCACAGACACAGTTTTTTTTCTGATTTATTGTATCATTATGGGAATCACCTCTCATTAAAAATGCCACTGCTTCTTTGTATGGCCTAAAGGCAGTATCTCAGATTGTTTAACACAGCAACCCGTGGAATATTATGTGGTGAAAGGAGGTTCTGTTTGTTTTGGAGCAATGTTACCAACAGTCTTACTCGACACCCCTCATTTACCTCACTCTAAAATAATCTTTCATTCAACGTTGCCTTAGTATTTGTAACCGTATCCTCCATCATTAACTGCTCTCAAACATACTCCCTACCTTTGATCTTTCCCCCCCACGAAACCAGTTTGCTTTGTTCTTCACCTCCATTCCCATGAAAGTTATTTATTTGATTTTGAGTTTATCGCATTTTTTCCAGTCTCCTGATTAGCATCGGCGTAACCTCCTGTAGGATAATGTTTCCCCATTTGCTCCTTTGATTCTTTTCATTACGGCAGTGAGCGTATTTCGAAAGTATCACTGTGACTGCAGTTGGGATGTGAAAACATTATGTAATTACTAATCTCTTCTTTGTCAGTAATGCATGTTGTTAGAGCTGAGGTTACAATCTGTTTGAAACACTCAGAACTGCTAGTGATCAACCTAATGTAAGAGCTACTTTTCAGGAAGGGTTGCTACAGTTACAACATTGGTTAATTAAAGCAAATTGGCTGCCACAGTGAGGTACCATCAAGTAAATTATTGGACGTGATATGCTTTGGGAACATTGTATTATACAAGATATTGCATGATATAAAGGATAATTAAATAAACACTAGGGAGAAAGCAGAAGGTTATACTGATAAAGTAAGATGAAATGCAGTAGGAAAAGGTTCATATGAAGCATAAATCACAACACAGACAAGTTAACACGAATGCAATATAAAGGCAGGATATACTGGAAGCAGTAAGCAAGTCAGTAAGCATCTTTAGACTTTAGAGAAACACGACACAGAAAATGGCCCTTCGGCCCACCGAGTCTATGCCGACCAGCAATCCCCCCATATACATGCACTATCCTACACACTAGGGACAATTTACAATTTTTAATCAAAGCCAATTGACCTATGACCTGTACGTCTTTGGAGTGTGGGAGGAAACCGGAGCACCTGGAGAAAACCCACACGGTCACAGGAAGAACGTACAAACTCCGTACCGACAGCACCAGTAGTCAGGATCAAACCTGGGTCTCTGGTGCTGTTAGGCTGCAGCCCTACCGCTGCGCCACCGTGCTGCCCTGTTGACAGAAATTTAATGTCTTAGGTTGAGGGTCCTTCTTCAGAATTGAATGCAGTTTTCTCGTTCTGTATAATTATATATAACTAAAATATATTAATAAGAGTCAGTGAAATGACACCAGGTCGTGAGGTGGAAAGGCTCAGGGTAAAAAGTTGAAATTTGAAGATGAGCAGGAAAATTGACCCTAGTTCCTCATCTCAGCCAGCAGTGCGACACTGTGTAACAACGCAGACATAAGAAATGACGGATGTTGGCCTTTTGAACAAAACACAATGTGCTAGAAGAAATCAATGGGTCAGGCAGCATCTGTGGAGGGAATGGAAAGATGACGTTTTGGGTCAGGACTGCTCTTCAGATTGGCTCCGACCGAAACATTGTTTTTCCATTCCCTCCACAAGGCCCAGTGAGTACCTCCAGCACTTTGTGTTTGGCACTATGGAACTGCAAGTGAGAACTACCAAAAGATGAATCACCCAAGTCTACTGTACTGAACCTGATGATGCTTAGTTATGGATAGAGAAGGATAGGACTTCCCCTATCATTTACTCGTGGTTATTATTTCATGTGTATTTTTGGGCGAAGGAGCGGGGCAGGGAGAGTGGTGGCTGCAGGCAAAGCAAATAGGGTGGTGGAAGATAATATTAAAACTAAATAAGTGCATAACTGCGTCACCACGAACTAAATATTTTTCAACCTGAAGTCTGGAAACAAAATAAATATGTAACAATTCCATTCTGTTGGTTTCCCAAGCACCTCGTTCTGTAAATTGTTGTTTCCCCAATATGGAATATTGACAGAATAAAATATACCCTCCATTTTACATCCCAGGTTGTCCTTTTGCTTTATAACTAACTAGACCAAGTGGACCCGTTGGGGCCAAACCTCTCCTGCATTGGTGCAGCACCATCTCCCACCAACCCCCCCCCCCCCCCTCCCCTCCCCTCCCCTCTTAAACTGTGGCCGCTGGTTCTGGACTCCCCCAACATTGGGAACATGTTTCCTGCATCGCGCATGTCCAATCCCTTAATGATTTTATATGTTTCTATAAGATCCCCTCTCATCCTTCTAAATTCCAGTGAATACAAGCCCAGTTGCTCCATTCTATCATCATATGACAGTCCCACCATCCCGGGAATTGACCTCGTGAACCTAAGCTGCACTCCCTCAATAGCAAGAATGTCCTTCCTCAAATTTGGAGACCAAAACTGCACACAATACTCCAGGTGCGGTCTCACCAGGGCCCTGTACAACTGCAGAAGGACCTCTTTGCTCCTAAAAGGAGGAGCCAGCGCTGCCCTCGCAGCTGCGGCTTGCCTGCAGTCCGTCTGTCTTTTGTGTTTTTTGTTGTTTTTGTATGAATTGTAGTTTTAATATGATGTTATGTGGGATGGGGGTGGGTGGGAGGGAACGGGAACTGTAAAATTCTCTCTCCCGAACGGAGACGCGACCTTTGTTTCTGTGTCGTGTCTCCGTTCCCGCTGCGGCCTACCACCGGCCATGCACCTGGGACCACCTGGGCTCTGGTTCGCAGAGCCCGTGGCTCGGACTCACCACTAGCGGCGCTGGCTGCCTTCGGAGGCTGCGGGAGCGGCTGCGACTCGTCTCCGGAGGCTCCGGCGCGGGCCGCCTGGACGTCGGAAGCCCGCAGGCCCCTGGATGGGGGCCAACATCGGGAGCTGCGGCAGCGACAGTGTCTTCGCCCACCCCGAATCGCGGGGCTTGGGTCGGCCCGCTGCGGACCTTTCACCGTCCGGCGCGGCCTGAAATAGGCGGCGGGATTTTCTCCACCCGGTGGGGGCTTCAATGTCGGGAGCCCCGACCGCCCCGACGTGGCAACTACAACAGCCTGACCACGGGAGAAGACGGCAGGGAAGAGAAAAATACATTGTGGCCTTCCATCACAGTGAGGAGGTGACTGGAGGAGACTCACTGTGATGGATGTTTCTTTTGTTTGGTGTTAGTGTATGATTGTGTGTGTTATTGCATTTTTATTGATTATTCTTATTGGTCTTATTGTTGAACTCCGGGTAATGTTTCATTTCACTACACATTTATGTGTATGTGACAAATAAACGACTATTGATATTGATACTCAACTCCTCTCGTTATGAAGGCCAACATGCCATTAGCTTTCTTCATTGCCTGCTGTACCTGCATGCTTACTTTCAGTGACTGATGTACAAGGACACCCAGGTCTCGTTGTACTTCCCCTTTTCCTAACCTGACACCATTCAGATAATAATCTGCCATCCTGTTCAAGTCACTCTGCATCCTCTTCACAGTTCACACTGCCACCCAGCTTTGTGTCATCTGCAAATTTGCTAATGTTACATTTAATTCCTTCATCTAAATCATTAATGTATAATGTAAATAGCTGCGGTCCCACCACCGAGCCTTGCGGCACCCCACTGGTCACTGTCTGCCATTCTGAAAGGGACCCGTTAATCCCTACTCTTTGTTTCCTGTCTGCCAACCAATTTTCTATTCATGTTAATACCCTACCCCCAATATCATGTGCTCTAATTATGCACACTAATATCCTATGTGGATCCTTATCAAAGGTTTTCTGAGAGTCCAGGTACACTACAACGACTGGCTCTCCCTTGTCTATTTTACTTGTTACATCCTCAAAAAATTCCAGAAGATTTGTCAAGCAAGATTTCCCCTTCGTAAATCCATGCTGGCTTGGACCGACCCTGTTACTGCTATCCAAATGCGCCGCTATTACATCTTTAATAATCGACCAGCAACTTCCCCACCACTGATGTCAGGCCAACTGGTCTATAATTCCCTGCTTTCTTTCTCCCTCCTTTCTTAAAAAGCTACCCTACAATCCATAGGAACTGATCCAGAATCCGTAGAATATTGGAAAATGATCACCAATGCATCCAGATTTCTAGAGCCACCTCCTTGAGTACCTTGGGATGCAGACCATCAGGCCCTGGGGATTTATTAGCCTTCAGTCCCATCGGTCTACCCAACACCATTTCCTGACTAATGTCAGTTCCTCCATCACCGTAGATCCTTTGTCCCCTAGTACTTCTGGGAGATTGTTTGCATCTTCCTTAGTGAAGACAGAACCAAAGTACCTGTTCAACTCGTCTGCCATTTCCTTGTTCCCCATAATAAATTCACCCGTTTCTGTCTTCAAGGGACCCACATTTGTCTTAACTAATTTTTTCCTCTTCACATATCTAAAGAAGCTTTTACTATCCTCTTTTATATTCTTGACTAGTTACCTTCGTACTTCATCTTTTTCCCCTATTGCCTTTTTAGTTACCTTCTGTTGATCTTTAAAAGTTTCGCAATCCTCTGGCTTCCCGCTCATCTTTGCTATGTTATACGTCTTCTCTTTTATTTTTATGCTGTCCTTGACTTCCCTTGTCAGCCATGGTCGCCTCTTACTCCCCTTAGAATCTTTCTCCCTCTTTGGAATGAAATGATCCTGCATCTTCTGGATTATTCCCAGAAATACCTGCCATCCCTGCTAGGGTCCCTTTCCAGTCAACTTTGGCCAGCTCCTCCCTCATGCTGCCATAGTCCCCTTTGTTCAATTGCAATATAGACACTTCCGAATTTACCTTCTCCCTCTTAAATTGCAGATTAAAATTTATCATAGTATGGTCACTATCTCCTAATGGTTCCTTTACCTTGAGTTCCCTTATCAAATCCAGTTCATTACACAACACTAAATCTAGAATTGCCTTCTCCCTGGTAGGTTCCAGTACAAGCTGCTCTAAGAATCCATCTTGGAGGCCCTCTACAAACTCCCTTTCTTGGGGTCCAGTCCCAACCTGATTTTCCCAGTCTACCTGCATGTTGAAATCTCCCATAAACACCATAGCATTACCTTTGTTACATGCCAATTATAACTACTGATGCAACTTGCACCCTATCTCCAGGCCACAGTTTGGGGACCTGTAGATACCTCCCATTTGGGTCTTTTTACCCTTACAATTTCTCAGTTCTATCCACAATGACTCTACATCTTCTGATTCTATGTCACCCCTCGCAAGGAACTGAATTTCATTCCTTACCAACAGAGCCACCCCAAACCCCTCTGCCCACCTGTCTGTCTTTTCGATAGGACGTATACCCCTGAATATTCAGTTCCCATCTCTGATCCTCTTGCAGCCATGTTTCTGTAATTCCCACAACATCATACTTGCCAATTTCTAACTGAGCCTCAAGCTCATCCACTTTATTTCTTATACTTCGCGCATTCATATTTCACACTTTTAATTTGGTATTCACCTCCCCTCTCACACCAGTTGCTATTTCACCTGACCTTACTATCTTATCCCTTCTTGAACTTTCCGTCCCATTAATTTGGGTGTCTTTCGTAACTTTTCCTGTACTCTCTTCCCCTTTAACTCCATCCTTATACTCCCAATTTGTCAAGACCTCCTCCCCGCTATTTAATTTAAACCCACCCGTGTAGCACTAGCAAACCTGCCTGCCATTCGATCCCTTGTACCTGCTCCACCATTCAGTAAATTCACAGCTGATCTTTTACTTCAGAACCGCTTTACAGCGCTAAACCGAAATCCCTTGATCCCCTTAATGTCTAAAAAACCAGTAGCGAAGAGCCACTGAACCTTTGCATTCAAACACAAACACTAGAACTTCTGTCAGGAAAAAGGGAATTCCACACCACAGAACCACTGGTCTTTGTGAGCAATTTTCTGTGATGATTTTAGATCCTTCATCACTGACTGAATTAACTGCAGTTGTCTTTCTATGTGTTAATCCGGCATCAACCAATCTCTCTACCACTGGTGACATGGTGGGCTTTTCTTTTGCCGGTGTCCACTGCAAACTTTCGTCCTCCACCAGGTTAATATTGCAACTCCCATCTCCAAGTCAGAGCGACTCCCCAAGTCCTAAACTCCCGTCTCTGCTTTTCAAATCTTTATCTTCATTCTAAAATCCCTGCGAAGCTTGGTCTACTTCACGTCATTTAGAGGAACATAGCTGACGTGAAACAAGTGTTGCATTGTTGCAAAATAATTGTAGGATTTAAAGGCACCAGTTTTCAATCTTTTGTTAAAAAATAAAGTTTTTAATTGTGCAGTTCAAGAGGACTTTGGTTGGAGGAAATAATAAACATAATAATCTGTAGGCTTTTGTTAAGTGTACTGTAACCGTGATATATTCCGTTTTAAACACAAATTGCAAGCCAGCTAATACCTGCAGCAATAGGGGCAGATGTTATTAGTCAGTTATGGTGCATGATTTGGGAAAAGAAGATGCTGAGGGATAACACTGGAAAATTAATGAGCAGTTAATGATGGCAGCTAGTTAGTACATTCTGTTCAGTATGTGAATTGCCAATATGTAATTTCAAAATGTAGAATATGAATATCTTGTACTAAAAACTTACTGCTGCTCTGTGCCCATCATGACAGGAACATACTTTTGATTTTTTTTTTGTTGCAAAATCCCTGGTGTAATTTGTTCCTCCTTGCCACAGGGAAGCCATTTTACCATCATCAAAGTACACGGTTAGTTTTAATTACCTGATAGAAATTCAAAGTATGCCATCAGATTTTCAAATTGGCTAAATTATCAAAGGCTCACAAAATGCAACCTCACATCTATTGCATGCACAGATTTTTGCATTCTACATTTGGAATTATGAAATGACTTCAATGTCGTAATTTACCGGTTAGTTTTGGAAAAAGTCACCTAATATTGGAGACCCACAAGCCAAAACTGAGACTTCAAGTCAATTTGGAAAATGCATTCGTAGAACTTAAAGATGGCAGCACAAAGTTTGCAAAAATCTCATTAATCTTGGTAACGTGAAAGCACATTTCAAAGAAAGGATTGTGTCTCCATTAGAAATCAGTTGTCTATTCTAATGGTAGAGGTATTGGACTTTGATCTCATCGTATTACAGAGAAATGATGGAGCTCAACATCATTTATATCTAATCCACTTCAATGTCAACATCATTGAAAAAAACTCCCACTTTAATCTAAATTAAGCTCTGGATAGTGTACGGGGTAACACTTTGATTACCTTATTTCCGATTCCATTATGTTTTCAGAGTTATTACACCCACAAGGAGATTTCACATTATGAATGAAGTACCATGGAAAAAGACCAGTGAAATTATAATTCTATAATTCACCACAGATGTCCCAGTAGTGTTCCGTGCACATCATTAACCGTTTTACAGATATTACTGCGGAAAATAGGCAAATCGCTCCCGGATGCCAGTAATATAGGAACAACGTGATTGGGGTTATTGCCTGTTTTAGTTGAAACTTTAAAGAAAAAATTCCAAAATGAACAAAGCAAGGGGAGCAATTGAGGCACCAGGGGTGCCGTTGGTGCCTCTGAGCACTGAGAAATTCCTGTGCCAAATTGCTAATCAGTGACCCCTGCTGAAACTGTGCTTGTGTGGGCATTCAGTGATGACAGGATTCAGCTCAGTTATGAAGCTTTCAGCAGTTCAATGGTCTACCAGCTTTTCCTGCAAGGCTGACGTGCAAGGTTATGCCAAGGCATAAACGATCGACAGTTGGCCAGCTAAAGCAGGCGAGCGGCATTCTTGAACTCCATTTCAGCAACAGCAAACACTTTCAGGTGAAACAAGATAGGGGGAAATGGTAAGGTCTAAAGCTTTTTGCAACATTGATAATTCAGTCATGAATCTATGGTGTAAGTGAGTCAAGAAGAAAGTGGTTCAGTGAGTGATTAAATTAGTAAGTATTGTTCTGAGTCTGAAGAAGGGTTTCGACCAGAAACATCACCCATTCCTTCTCTCCAGAGATGCTGCCTGTCCTGCTGAGTCACTGCAACTTTTTGTGCCTATCTTTGGTTTAAACAAGCATCTGCAGTTCCTTCCTACACAAGTAAATATTGTTGGTTATGTGGTGCTAGCTTGTGGTACCGAGAAACTTAATCGGGGCATGACTCCTAATGCAAGGCCTTGAAACCTCAGCCATCCCAGTGCCTCCACAGATTCTGCTAGGCCCTTGAATTCCTTCAGCAGTTTAATTTTTGTTTCAGATTCCAGCATCTGCAGTCTCTTGTGTCTCCACAAATAACGCTGAGCGTGATGAATAGAACGATTGAGTTATTGTGAAAATGGTTATTTCTTTGTGGAGTGATTGAGATATTGGATGACCTAATCAGGATGGAAAGAGTGTTCAAATTTGTGTGAGGACGGAGGTATGAGATAGAATTAGTTTTTGTGTATAGAGTCATAGAATCACACAGCATGGAAACAGGCCTTTCGGCCCAACTTACTGATGCAAGCCAAGATGCCCCGTCTACACTAGTCCCACCTGCCTGCATTTGGCCCATATCCCTCTAAGCCTTTCCCATCCATGTACCTCTCTAAATGTCTTTTAAATGTTATTATAGTCCCTGCCCTAACTACCTCCTCTGGCAGCTCGTTCCAAATTCCCACCACCACCATCATTGGGAACAGCTCCATCCAAGACCACAAGAAATTGCAGAGAATTGTGGATGCAGCCTGGGCCATCACGCAAACCATCCTTCCTTTCATTGACTTCTACGACACCTCATGCTGACTAAGCAAGGCCAGCGGCATAATCAAGGACATGTTTCACCCCGGACACTCCCGTTTCTCCCTTCTCCCATCAGGCAAGAGGTACAGAAAGGTGAAAACGCACACCTCCAGATTCAGGGACAGTTCCTTCCCAGCTGTTATCAGGCAAATTAATCATCCTATTGCTAACTAGAGAGTAGTCCTGATCTACCATCTACCTCATTGGAGACCCTTGGACTACCTTTAATCAGACTTTTACTAGGCTTGATCTTGCACTAAACATTATTCCCTTTATCCTGTATCTGTGCATTCTGGGCATCTTGATTGTAACAATGTACAGTCTTTAAACTGTCATTGCAATAAAAACAAGCTTTTCACAGTACCTCTGTACAAGCGACAATAAACTAAACTAAACTAAACTGAAGAAGGGTCTCGACCCGAAACGTCACCCATTCCTTTTCTCCTGAGATGCTGCTTGACCCGCTGAGTTACTCCAGCATTTTGTGAAATAAATACCTTCGATTTGCACCAGCATCTGCAGTTATTTTCTTACACTTCTTAAACTAAACTAAACCATCGTCATAGAGATAATGCACAGTTTCTTATCTGAGTCAGCAGGCTATGACTTTGAGTCCTAAACCGCAAGTTGAATAATGTAATCTGTGTAGATTCTGCAGTGTATTACTGAGGGAATACTGCACTGCTGAAAGTGTTGTTTCCTGGTGAATCATTAAAACCCATCCAGGTGGATATAAAAAAAGATCACAACAATACTTCACGGAGACCAAAGATGCCCTTAATCCTCACATGACTGCAGAGAAATAATCATTTGATCCTATGTGCCTCTCTGTTTGTGGAATCTTATTGCATGCAAATTAGTAGAGGTGTTATATGACATTGTGACATTTCAGCAGCACTTAATTTTCTGTGAAACACTAGACATCCAGAGGTTATAAAACGTACTAATTAAAGGTATAAGGTAGAAACAAAGAACTGCAGACGCTGGTTTATACCTTAGATAGACACAAAGTGCTGGAGTAACTCGGCGGGTCAGGCAGCATCTCTGGAGAGAAAGGATAGGTGACCTTTCGGGTCAGACTGAAGAAACCCGAAACATCACCTGTCCTTTTTCTCCAGAGATGCTGCCTGACCCGCTGAGTTCCTTCAGCACTTTGTGACTATCTTGAATTAAAGGTATATTATTTTTGTGGTGTACAATTATTTATTGAGCAAATTCTTTGATAAGAGATTGAGCTTTTTGAGTAGTTATCCTGAGGTAAGTTGTTGGCCAATGGCTTCAACACAATGCCACCCCACCAGGCACACCCTCCCTTTCACTTTTCCTGAGAGATTGTAAGTCTCTCCATTAGCAATTTCCACACCCATTTTGTACTACAGGAGAAATCACACCTGCCCTGTCACCATTCCTTTTCCATTTACATTATTACGGCATCAAACACTACTCCAAGATAAAGTGGGGATTCACTTATTCTAATTTAGCACACTACATTAGGTGCTGATGATTTGGTCTCCTGTACACTGGAAAACCGAAATGCAGAGTGGATAACTACTTCTCATTCGAGTGTGATCCTGAACTACATTCACCATCCTATTTCTACATTGACCTCTCTGCCTAGTGGCCTCTTAGACCTTTCTGAATGAATCCCAACATAAGCTCGAGGAACAGCATCTCATTGACATCGTAGGCACGGATGAAAAGCACCCAAGAGTCAACACTGAATTCAACGGACCCTTCCTGTTTTTCAGATCTTGCCGATCCTGATGAAAGGATATCAGCCTTTAAAGCCTATACTTGAGGGTGGTGAAACTGTGGAATTCATTGCCACAGAAGGCAGCGGATGCCAAGTTGATGGATATTTTTTAGGCGGAGATAGGTAGATTCTTGATGAGTATGGGTGTCAGTGGTTATGGGGGAAAAAGCAGGGGAATGGGGTTGAGAAGGAAAGATAGATCAGCCATGATTGAATGGCGGAGTAGACTTGATGGGCCAAATGGCCTAATTCTGCTCCCAACTCATGAATTTATGAACTTATGAATAATATTTTTCTCTCTCCTGCGGGGTATTTCCAGAAATATTTAAGATCTCCAGTCTGCATTTCTTTTTCAGAAGTCTTCTTAATGTTAAATGTTCTCCCTCTCAAAGACTTGTCCTGTTTTTCTCTCTTCTGTCTTCATTTATCAACTTCCTCATACATCCTTCTGCTTAGATCAGCTGAGATTATCAAGTTTTAGCCTCCTTCTTTCAGTTGCCAACGACATCTGAGTTATTCACAATCACAATCTGTCTCCACCTCGAAGCCACACATTCTCTTTCTTCTCTCTCCCCATTCCCCCTTTTCAGTGACTTAAAACACCTTTGATTTATCTTCTCCCAGTTCTGAAGAATGGTCAACAAATCAAAACATCAACTCTTTTTAACTATTTTTAGATGCTACCTGACCTGTACAATATTTCTAGCATTTTCCATTTATACTGGAAATTTCCAGCATTTGTTTGTTTTTTGCTGTTTTGTTTTTGTGCACAATAAGCACCAAGGAAGGACTGGCCAAAATGAAAGCTGATTCCTTGGTTATAAAATAATTTCCCTCCAAATTTTCGAATGCACAGACTCGAGTGTTATGGGTTCAGCAGGAAAACTGAGTTGGGGCCAAAGAGAAGCCAAGGTTTCATGGAGGAAGAAGGCCAAGGAGGGCACTGTGGGCCATAACTGTTGCCATTTCTGGTGTTTTTAAAGATATAATGGAATTTCCTACGTGTCAGATAAGTTGTGGTAAGAAATTCAGAGTGCAATGATGCTCTGTTATAAATGGAGATCATCTCAGTGCAGCGATTAGATGCTACAAATCTTCTTTCATGGTACGTATATTGACAGAGTAGATGCTGTGAAGATGGAAACACAAGAGACTACTGGCTGGAACATAAATCAAACTGGCAGAGGAATTTAGGGAGTCAAGCTGCATTGGTGAATGCAGATGGATAGTCAATGTTTTGGGTTGTGATCTTGTATCAGCATTAAGAGTATGGAGAGGAGATGGTCAGTAGAAAGAGGTGAAGGGGGGGGGGGGGAGGGGAGGAGGGAAGGACTTGGAAAGCAAAGGGTGGAACCAGGTGAGGAGGGCCTCCATCTAGCCATCATCCCCTTACCTCACATAGCTCCATCCAAAATTTCAACCATCCTTCTGCCTCCATTAGCAGATGCTGCTTGGTCTGCCAAGTTCCTCCAACAGCTCGTAATTCGATACTGCGAAGATGATTCATCTGGTGCACGATTTTGAACCAAGGGCCTCATTCTCAGCAACAAGGCTGAAATGACGAGCGATTTCATCTCTCAAATAGGGTTGGGATTCTTTAGCATTCTCTATCCGTGATGGCTAGAGATGCTGAGGCACTGAATGCATTCGTGGCTGAGGGGCAGAAACGTTTCGATTGCAGGGACTCGAGTGTAGTGGGTTCAGCAGGAAAACGGAGTTGAGGCCGAAGAGCAGCCATGATTTTACAAAGGACAAAGGAGGAAGAAGGGCATAAAGGACAAAGAGCACTGTAGGCCATGGCTGCTGCCATTTCATGTGTATTTAAATATGGAAGCAACACAATACAATAAGAAAATGTAGAAACGAGGAACAACGCGTGCTGGTTTACAAACATGACACTATGTGCTCGAGTAACTCAGTGGGTCAGGCACCATCTTTAGAGAACATGAGTATGGTCAGGACTCTCCTTCAGTAGAAGAGTCCATTTTCTTGATTACAGTTTAATAACTGCGAAAAAATTAATACTTAAATTTTGGAAAAAAACAATAACCCCCACAATTAAAATGTGGACTACGGAAATGACAGAGACCCTGCATTTGGAAAAAATAAGATTTGCCTTAATTGACAAACCTGAGTTATTTTTTAAAATATGGTCTCCATTTATTGAATTTTTAGAAAAGTAAATGGGTTTGGCACAGGACTAAAATAAAAATTTTAAATTAAAAGTTGAAACTTGAGTTTAGGGTTGGATGTACAACTGTGGTTATTGTCTCCCGGATCTACCCCATTTAATTTTTATAGTTATACCTTTTTTTTAATTTTCTTATTCTCTCTTTTCAATAGTTTATAGTTTTTTTTTTCTTTCTGCTTTATTTTTTATTTTCTCTCCTTAAAAATTTAAAAATTGAAGCTATGTAAGAACTTTGTAACAAATTTGTCTTTTATTTCTATTTGTACACATGCTTTTCAAAAAAAAAAAAAAAAAAAAAAAAAAAAGAGTCCCAGCCCGAAATGTCACCTATCCATATTCTCCAGAGATGCTGCCTGATCCGCTGGCATAATCCAGCACTTGGTGTCCTTTACACTTAATAAAGTGGATCATTTATCATTTGTGATGTACAATCCATTGAATCAAACATCCATCACAGATAGAGAATTCTAAATATTCTCAGCACTCTGCAAGATGAAATTGCTCTTCATTTCAGCCTTGTTGCCGATGCTGAGACCCTTTAATAATATTCATTTATTGTCATTGCAACGAGTACAACGAAATTAAAAAACAGCCAATCCTGACGGTGCGTACAAACATATATGCAATAAATGCAAAAACAAATAAATACATAAATACAATTAAATTAAGTACAAGATTTTTTAACGGTGTTGCCTAGTGCACAGGTAGTGTTCAGTTCTCGTATGGCCCTGGGGTAAAAACTGTTCTTAAGTCTGTTTGTTCGGGATTTGATTGACCTGAAACGTCGACCAGAGGGCAGATGAACAAACAGACGGTGGCCGGGGTGGGATGGATCTTTTATTATTTTGCCTGCTCTACTGAGGCAGCGCAGGCTGAACAGGTGCTCCAGGGAGGGCAGTGAGCAGCCGATGATTTTCTGGGCCGTCGTGATGACCCTCTGAAGGGCCTTCCTGTCCTTTTCTGAGCAGCTGGCATACCATGTGGTTATACAGTATGCCAGCACACTCTCGATGGAGCAGCGATAGAAGGACAACATGAGCTTCTCCTGCAGGTTGGTTTTCCTGAGGATCCTCAGGAAGTGGAGTCTCTGCTGTGCCTTCTTTACTGTGGTGATGGTGTTGGTAGACCAGGTGAGATCCTCTGCGATGTGCGTACCCAGGAACCTGAAAGCTGGTACCCTTTCCACGCAGACCCCATTGATGTAGAGTGGGTCGTAATCTCCACTGGTTTTTCTAAAGTCAATTATAAGTTCCTTTGTTTTGGAGGAGTTCAGGACCAGATTGTTCACTGAACAATCTTTTATTATTGTCTGTCTCCTTCACCTGATGATCTTTGCAGCCTCAAAACGGAGAGATAGCTCTGTCGAGCAGCGTCTGTGGAGGCAGAGGGATGGTCGACATTTTGAGTGGAACCAGGAGAGGGGGGAAATGCTGAGCAGCCATTTTGACAGCAAATTCACGTAATAGATAATCCTCTGAATTTTTCGCCACCTCCAATGGGATCCCAACAATAGTCACATCTTCCCATCTACACACCTTTCCGCTTTCTGCAGAGACCGTTTCTCGCCGCAACTCCCTGGGTAACTCATCCCTTCCCACCCAAACCACCCCCTCCCCAGGTACCTTCCCCTGCAACTGCAGAAGATGCAACACCTGTCCCTACACCTCCTCCCTCGACTCTTTCCAGGGACCCCGACAATCCTTTCAGGTTAAGCAGAGGTTCACTTGCACCTCCTTCAACCTCATCTACTGTATCCGTTGTTCAAGATGTGGACTCTTATACATCGGCAAGACGAAACGTACAACAATCGCCCTAGACTGGGCGATTGTTTTGCTAAACACCTTCGCTCAGTCTGCCTGAACCTACCTGATATCACGGTTGCTGAACACTTTAATTCTCCTTCCCATTCCCACACTGACCTTTCTGTCCTAGTTCTCCTCCATTGTCATGAGGCTAAACGCAAATTGGAGGAACATCATCTCATATTTCACTTGGGCAGCTTACCGCCCAGTGGTATGAATATTGATTTCCCTAACTTCTAATTCTCTAATTTCTCTAACCCTCTCTCTCTCTCTATCTCTCCCACCCAAGTAGCACCGGCTTCTCGTTTTCACCCTACAAACAGCTAACAATGGCCTGTTTCCTTTATCATCATTACTTTTTTGCACATCTTTCATCCATTGTTCTATATTTCTCTTCATCATCTTACAAACATAGAAAATAGGTGCAGGAGGAGGCCATTCGGCCCTTCGAGCCAGCTCTTCTACACCTCTTGTTTCCCTTTCCCGTGACTTTCAGTCTCAACCCGAAATGTTACCCATTCCTTCTCTCCAGAGATGCTGCCTGTCCCACTGAGTTACTCCAGCTTTTTGTGTCTATCTTCGGTTTAAACCAGCATCTGCAGTTCCTTCCTACTCAAGTAACAGAATGATGAGATCCTTGAATACGGATGAGATACCCCATCTCATATAAAATAACCCCACATTATTTTAAGAGCATTCCATTTTGTCACAATTATGGTCCTGCATTGAAATCTTATTATTCTTTAAGCTCACTAGCATTGAATCGAATTGAATGAATTTCATTAGCCAAGTATGTACGTATGCAAGAAATTTGCCTTGGTGCTTTGCTCGCAAGTAACAACATGATATACAGTAGACAATTAAAAATAAAACATTATAATTTAAACGTGAAGAATGAAATAAAATACCAGAGCAAAAGGAGACTACAGACCTTTGGCTGTTGAGTAGAGCTACTGCTCGTGGTAAAAAATGTGTTTTTATGTCTGGCAGTGGCGGCTTTGACACAGAGGGAAGTGCTCCAAAGAGTTGTGGCCAGGGTGAGAGGGGTCAAGGATTATCTTACCCGCTCACTTCCTAGCCCTTGCAGTCTACAGTTCGTCAATGGGGGGGGAAGGTTGCAGCCAACAACCTTCTCGGCTGATCGAACGATGCGCTGCAGCCTCCGGATGTTATGCTTGGTGGCTGAGCCAAACCAGACCATGATGGAGAAGGTGAGGACAGACTCCTTGATGGCAATATAAAACTGGACCATCATCGCCTGTGGCAGATTGTGTTTTCTCAGCTGCCGAAGGAGGTACATCCTCTGTTGGGCCTTTTTGACTGTGGAGTCGATGGTGGCCCCCCATTTAAAGTCCCTGGAGATGATGGTTCCAAGGAACTTAAATGACTCCACAGATGTGACTGTGGTGTTGTTGATGGTGAGTGGGGGGAGAGGAGGGGGAGCTCTTTGAAAGTCTACAATTACTTCCACCGTCTTAAGAGCATTGAGCTCCAGGTTGTTGCGATGGCACCAGGACGCCAGCTGTGTCACTTCCTGTCTGTAGGCAGATTCCTCCCCATCCTGGATCAGTCCAATCAGGGTTGTGTCACCTGCAAATTTGAGAAGCTTGACAGAGGAGTCTGTGGAGGTGCAGTCATTGGTGTAGAGAGAGTAAAGTAGAGGGGAGAGTACGCAGCCTTGCGGTGCTCCTATGCTGAGGGTCTGTGGGTCCGAGATGTGCTTTCCCAGCCACATATGCTGCTTTCTGCATGTCAGGAAGTTGATGAACCACTGACACAGGGGTTCAGCCCAGTCAACTTGGAGAGTTTGGAGTGTAGTAGCTCTGGCACAATGGTGTTGAATGCAGAGCTAAAGTCCACAAACAAAATCCTGGCGGTCAAGGTGCTGGAGGATGAAGTGCAGACCTAGGTTGACTGCATCGTCCACTGATCTATTGGGCCAGTGTGCAAACAGCAGGGGGTCCAGCAGGGGGCTTGTGATGTTTTTTCAGGTGGGCCTCAGGTGGGAAAGACATCAAGTCTTTCAAGGGTCTTCATGATTACAGAGGTTAGTGTGACAGGCCTGTAGTCATTAAGACCGGTAATCATTGTCTTTTTGGGTACAGCAACAATAGTGGTGACTTTAAAGCAGGCAGGGACAGGGCAGGTTTGTAGGGACTGATTGAAAATGTGTGTCCAGACTGGTGTCAGTTGTTCGGCACAGAGCTTGAGGGTAGAGGGGGAAACATTGTCCGGTCCTGGAGATTTCCGGCTTTTCTGTCTCCTGAATAGCTTTTCTACCTCCTCGATTGCTATTGTTTGTGATGGAGAAGTGGCCAGACTGATGTTGGGAAGCAAGGAGGGGGGTGGGTAGTGGACGAGGGCCCAGTCTTTGCAGACTGGAGTCAGGCTGTAAGCGGGTGTGAAGTGGTGATTGGGGAGGAGTGGGTGGGGAGTCAGGCTGTAAGTAGATGTAAAGTGGTGATTGGGGAGGAGTGGTTGGGGGAAAGGGTACTAGGGTTATGTTTCTGCCTATCGAACTTACAGTAGAACTCGTTCAGGTCGTTGGTCAGCTGACGATTGCACAAGGAGCATAGGATCCACCTTGGAGTGCTGTGTTCAAAAATCATCTTTCCCTGCTTACACAGAATTGATGCTGACAAACTTTCAATAAGGCCATGGACAAGAAAAATTCTGCCTTTTTAAGAACTGGTTTACTAACTTATGGAAACTAATTTCAAGCAGCAAGAAGCCAGAACAATAATAGAAACAGCGAAACAGTTCAATGCCATTTCGCCAGCAACATACTAGTCTTTACAGTTAATTAAGATTAGCAAACAAGGCTTGAAGTTTCTTAAAACTGGATATTTGACCTCTTGAGCAAAGGTTCTGCGATGTCTTGCAGAACAGTTTAAATCTGAAAGTCTGGTTTGGTCATTGCTAAGGTACATCATTCCCATCTCCTTGGTAACTGTAAACAATCATAGCATTGTGTCTTGCAGGAGCCATTGTGTAACGGAGGAGTTCCTTCCTCAAGAAAAAAAAGTGGTATTACAAAGGCTGTGCTTTGCAATAAAACATTGCGAACGTTTTTTTAAAAATGCAAAAGTTAAGCAGCAACTCTGTGATCACAAATCTCTACACACTATATGCAGTCAGATCTGATTACTAATCAGAAACTATGGCAGAGAGCCAAATTCATGGAACTCCCAATTTTTTGTGTTGTGTGTAAAAATTCTCTTCAATGTACATTATTAACAAACAAAGCCATGCTAGACTAGGCTTACAGTTTGGGGGATATATTATTATTCCACAATGTATGAGACTTCAAATTTTTATTTTGAAATATTGCATATTTAGAGTCTTTCCTCAAAAATTATTCTTATTCCACGTAACTATTAGATAAATTCCATCTCTTCCTCTTAAGCAATTTTTTCATCTCAATTTAACCTTCCGCTTCTGAAGAGGCTGACAAGGGTCAAGCTACTGTTTCGTGAAATTGGTTACTTTGGATTGTGGACAAGGGAAAATACCGAACTCACCCGAAATTTGCACATGCAACAGAAAATGGATTGCTGTTTGTCCATCCTCCACTAGGATATGGACAAGGCGGCTCGTACAATAAACCCATGCAATAGCAGACCACAGGAGGGAGGGCGGGGGTGGTGTCCATTATTGCCAATTGTTCGCTATAACTGAGTGAGAGGGGGGTAAATTTTAACCCAAGATCGGAAGGGAAGAAATGTGATGTTGGGGGGGGGGGGGGGATTCACGACAGGGGGCACATGTGGTGCACCAAAAACGAGTCTGGTACACACGTGATCTTCATGCTGCTCACTCTCTCCGCTCTCACAACCGGAAGCACGCTAAGTTGACGTCAGCTCACTGGGTAACTAGCGGAGGTGGGGGCGAGGTGCAAGGGGAGTCTTGGTCCACTGCGACCGAAGTCCGCTATGTCGAGGTCTGTTATTGCAAGATTTACGGTAATAGTTTTCACATTACTCCCCTTCCTCACACCAGCTGAGAGTGGACCGTGATGAGGGTGTATGTTTTATAGAAAGTGCTGTATGAATTATAGTGATGCCCGTGTTCAGAACAAGACATTTTGTGCATTTAGAACATCATTTATTGTGTTACTTACTACAACAATGTCCTGGAAACAAATGCCAGTCATATCTAAAATCAAAACAAATCTAAATATATCAACATTCATTTCATCTGTACTGCGAGGCTCAAAAATCTTTGAATTGCAAGAACAATTAATAAATTAAGTATTGGTTTTGTGAGGGTATTAATGAATGTAATTTTTAGAAGTTGAGCAACTGGTTTCACTGTGCTATGTTTTGAATGCAGGTGGTAGAGAGAATGGGCTCTTTACTTGGTGCGTTTAAAGTTATCAAATGGTTCTGTCTGAGTTAGATAGAGCTCTGGGGGCTAGTGGAATCAAGGGATATGGGGAAAAGTTGGGTACAGGTTACTGATTGTGGATGATCACCCATGATCACAATGAATGGCGGTGCTGGCTCGAAGGGCTGAATGGCCTCCTCCTGCACCTATTTTCTATGTTTCTATGTTTCTCTCAGGAATGAGAAAGACATTGACAACTATTAAATGTTTGCAAACAGATTATCCCTAGAGTCTGAATCCTAATCAGGCTGAAGAAGGGTCCCGTCCCGAAACATCCCCAATCTGTGTTCTCCAGGGATGCCTCTTGACCCGCTGAGTCACTTTGTGTCTTTCTCAGAACATCTCTAGAGTTTGAAGAAGGGCCCTGACCCAACCATTGCTGTGTTCTCCTGAGATGCTGCCTGACCTGCTGAGTTACTCCAGCAGTCAGTGTCTTCTCCTGGAGTTTGAACAACTTGGTGTTTGTTCGATTTGGGGAAAGGGACTGGACCAGATAGATTCAATACTAGGAAAGGCACTATTTCTTATGAATATTTAACTCGTGGAAAAGTTGTTTGAGTCCCTACACTATTTCAGTGGCATACACAAGTGGAAAAAAAATCTCTTCCAATGGCGTTGAATTAAATTCTCTGCACTGAAAAATAATGAATTTCATAAATTCCAAGTCTCGTTTTTGTGTTTCCAGTGTTAGAAAAGAGAGCTAAAATTTGAGCAACAAAATCTGACGAGTCAGCACAGCGAAAAAGATTCGAGGGCTCTAAAATGTACAGTGCAAAAGTAATTACATGCTTCAAACAGTGAAAACATAGATGCTGTTTGCTGCAACAACTTGAGATCAGACTCTGATGCACTCATCCCTGAAGGCCTGTCCATGGAGGTTAAGAGCCGATTGACGTAACTTCATTCCACATGATAGATTATACACCATTGGCACCCAACGCTTTCTTCAAGTCAAAAGCTGTAGGCCCAAAGCAGTATTTGTGGGTTGTACACCTATAGAGGAGAACGTTTAAAAAAAATATCTATTTAGCTTTGGATAATTGAAACAAGAAAATAACCCCATTTTTGTTCTGTTTGATTGCCTTGCTTTCCTTCCCCAATTTCATGTGCTGAAGGACCTCAATATTTTCCATGGTCTTGGTTCAGTTGGTGCGAACCAGCTTCGGGGCATTTGCCCAATGACACCTGTCCTTTAACCTCCCCCCTCAACTCCATCCAAGGACCCAAGCAGTCTTTCCAGGTGAGACAGAGGTTCACCTGCACCTCCTCCAACCTCATCTATTGCATCCGCTGCTCCAGATGTCAGCTTATTTACATCGGCGAGACCAAACGCAGGCTCGGCGATCGCTTCGCTCAACACCTGTGCTCGGTCCGCGTTGGCCAATCTGATCTCCCGGTGGCCGATCACTCCCCCTCCCATTCCCAGTCTGACCTTTCTGTCATGGGCCTCCTCCAGTGTCATAGTGAGGCCCACCGGAAATTGGAGGAACAGCACCACATATTTCGCCTGGGCAGCTTGCAGCCCAGTGGTATGAACATCGACTTCTCCAACTTTAGATAGTTCCTCTGTCCCTCCCTTCCCCTCCCCCTTCCCAGATCTCCCTCTATCTTCCTGTCTCCACCTATATCCTTCCTTTGTCCCGCCCCCCTGACATCAGTCTGAAGAAGGATCTCGACCCAAAACTTCGCCCATTCCTTCTCTCCCGAGATGCTGCCTGACCTGCTGAGTTACTCCAGCATTTTGTGAATAAGTTCCAATTATGGTATCACAGAATAAAAATGGAGCAGGGCATTCATCTGCGAGTGTGTCAAGAGCCAAATCTGGCCAATATTATAAGACCCCATAAGACATAGGAGCAGAATTAGGCCATGACTGATCTATTTATACATGTTAACCCCATTCTCCTGCCTTCTCCCCATGTCCTTATTTGGGTGATGTTAAATATTTGTTCAAAGCAAATATGCCCACCAGGGGGCACTGGTTCTTGATCAGGACTCCGGGCTGATTTATTTTTCACGCCACTTTGGGGACTCTCAAGCCAATGTAATATTCCCTAATACCATTCTAGGAAGATTAAATAACAGGATTCTGTACCCAAGATCTTCCTTACTGCACAAAACCACCCTGGTATTGTGCATTTTGTAAATCTAGTAATGGAGTCCCAGGAAGACAACATAATTATTTTGATAACCTTTTTGAAGCATTTGTACTAATATTAATTTCCTACGGGACCTGACTGCATATTTGTGAAGAATAAACTTCCAAAGCTTTTTGAACAAACTATGGGGATAATTGGGAAGCTGTTAAAATATTAACACTATAAAGTGTATCTAGACCCTCAGCTCGATAGAATTAATAGCGGCTGCTGAAGCCAATGCTGAACCTGTGAGTGTATTGCAGTCCAATATTCTGTCCATCTGATGTCTAGTATTGATTCATTATCTTGAAGATTGACAAAAAAGCTGGAGTAACTCAGCGGGTCATCTCTGGAGAAAAATAATAGGTGACGTTTTGAGTCTGAACCCTTCTTCAGACTGCAATCTGAAGGCGGCTGACCACAGTATGAAGAAGGGTCACAACCCAAAACGTCACCTATTCCTTTTCTCCAAAGATGCTGCCTGACCCGCTGAGTTACTCCAGCATTTTGTGTCCATCTTCGGTGTAAACCAGCATCGGCAGTTCCTTCCTACACTCCAAAGACGTACAGGTATGTAGGTAAATTGACTCGGTAAATGTAAACATTGTCCCTAGTGTGTGTAGGATCTTGTTAATATGCGGGGATCGCTGGTCGGCGTGGACCTGGTGGGCCGAAGGGCCTGTTTCCGCGCTGTATCCCTAAATTAAACTGTTCAATATCTTGTTGGTATTACTATTAATTCACATCTTTATTGCTCATGTTATCGTTCCTTATTTGTGAAGAACAAATTGTGAAGAGCAATTATCGCATCCCTGATCAGCAGATCTCCGCTCATCAATCAATTTAACAGACCATTTCTGGTTCCATCCATCATAACTGATTCCCATAATACCAATAATTTTTACAGACTGATCCATAATAATTGTAGACGCGAAACTTTGTTTCAAATATCATAATCCAACGAAAGTATTTACACTAATATCATCTCATGTTTTCCTTTTGCTTTCTGATTGACATGTATCAGAACTTCATGATGGTAGAAATCTACTTACTATGAATATTAGTTCTTCTTCCATCCAAGGGGAGTATTTTCTGATTTCTTCCGCAACTTTTAAAGTTAAACAAAGAAAAGTTATTGTAGTAATCGGCATGCAAATACTTGAATGTAATAAATCAAGCATTGAAACATGATATTAAATTGATAGTTAAATAAAGGAAGAGGATAAAATTCTAGACATTCCAAGAAAAGTAATACCGAATCAAAGATAGGGAGGCAACAGAAGTAATCTATCTGAAATGAAGCAAAATACTTCACCAAAGCATGACAAATCTCAAAGGTTCAACGGAAGTAGCTTTGAGTGTATTTGAAATGCTCGGATTATAAACTTTTCAAGTTTTCTTGATTTGGGAACAATTCCTTTTTTGTTTGAAAATCTTACGTCACCCTTCAGTTTGGGAGAGATGAAGGAGAAAAACTGGGTTATTATGTACAATTTAGCCAGAAGTCTGCAGTCAGGATATTACTTGGATCCATGATTATAGTTAGGTATGTTGGCCACTGGACAATTATCAGAGAGCTATAATGGAATTGTGAAGAGGAGATCATGGAAAACCTGACCGAATATTCTGAGGTGACGTCAAATGCGATGGAAAATGGGACTTGACAAGATATTATTTTATGAACCTTTAGCCATAAGGGACTTCAGGAAGCCAAAATCTTTCACAAGAAACTATCGGCTTCAGAATTAAAGGCAGATTATTAAGATGGTTAGGGCATTTGCTGAGGGTGGAAGAAAGGAAGCAGGAATAATGAGCAGGTATTCGAACTGACAGATGTGACTATTGGTATCCAGTCAAATCTGTATTGCAGCATCAATGATTTGCCATATGTATTCATGATTTGGTGGATTAGGTAGCTGTGAATACCAGTGACACAAAGACAGGCAGTATTGGAAGCAATGATGGAATTACCAAGAGATGCTACAGTAATAGAACATTGAGCAGAGAACAGTACAGCACAGAAACAGGCCCACAGTGTCTGTGCCGAACATGATGTCAAGTTAAACGAATCTCCTCTGCCTGCATGTGACCCATATCCCTCCATACTCTGCTGATCCATGTGCATATTTAAAAGCCTCTGAAATGCCACTTTTGTATCTGTCTACACTGCCACCCTGGCAATGTGTTACGGGGATCCACCAATCTCAGTGCAAAAAACCTTGCTCCATACATCCTTGAAACTTTGCATCTCTCACCTTAAAGCTATACCCTATAGACTTTGATATTTCCACCATGGGATTAACATTCTGCCTGTATTTATGCCTAATAAAGGCGATATTTATATATCAGGCCTTCTCTCAGCCTCCATCATTCCAGAGAAAGCAATATAAGTATGTCCAACCTCCTCTTACGGCAAACACCCTCTTATCCAGCAGCATTCTGGTAAACCTCTTCTCACATAGGACTAGAGTCATAGAGTGATACAGTGTGGAAACAGGCCTCTCGGCCCAACTAGCCCACATGTCCCAGCTACACTAGTCCCACCTGCCCGCGTTTGGTCCATATCCCTCCAAACCTGTCCTATCCACAAAGGACTAGGATTGCTCTTTGAAAGGAGCGTCAGAAACAAAATCTACAATTTGAATTCCTTACATGGTGGCATGGTGGCGCAGCGGTAGAGCTGCTGCCTTACAGCACCAGAGACCTGGGTTCGATCCTGACTACGGGTGCTATCTGTAAGGAGTTTGTACGCACTCCGCATGGCCGTGTGGGTTTTCTCCGGGTGCTCTGGTTTCCAACCACACTCCAAAGATGTACAGGTTTGTAGCTTAATTGGCTTGGCAAAATTGTAAATTGTCCCCCAGTGTGTGCAGGATGGTGTTAGTGTGCGTGGATCACTGGTCGGCACAGACTCGGTGGGCCGAAGGGCCTGCTTCCATGCTGTATCTCTGAACCAAACTAAACTACATATGTAACCGGTGCAGAGAAAAAGTCAGTTGTGGAGTTCAGATCGCAATGTATTTTCATCAACTACAAATCGGTGTCTGTATCCATTTACCTCGTTCATAGCATCATCAACCTGCTTCAGCTCCTCGTAACGATCCCTGGAATCTCGCAGCGGCTGTACTGTAGCTTCTTCAATCTGCGGGAATAACTAACAGCAGAATATACAATGATTAGTGCAATTTAATTCACGTTATAAGTGTGGTATAGTGGCCAATAATGGTCACCTAGTCATTGTGAAGTGATGCATGCCAAGTAATTTAAACCATTGACTTCCAAAGATATTTGAAAGTATGTTTCCTTTCCTCTTATATTGTATAATCAATTATTACACATTTGTAATGCTGACTGAATTTATTTTGCCCAATCTTTAAAACATAAGCAGTGTGGGTCTAATTTTAAGCAAGGCCTCCCCACACCTCTGCATTCCATTGTTGACATCCCATCATCCCATCCTCATAGCATGCTGGCCAACCCCGCTCCCCTCATGAATACAGAGCCTTCAGAGATACAAGCATCACTCATGCCAAACAATTACTGGTCACACTCTGGAGTGAAGCAAATGGCTCGGCAATGGGCATTATTGGGTTTAATACGCATTAAGTATATTTTTTTCTCTTTGCACTAAAATAAACAGCGCTACTTGATTTAATTTCTTGACCACATTTTCTGTGGCCAATATTGAACATTTAGGGGAATCGTTTATCCAATTATTGATAATTTTATGCAGTGTATCCCCATCGACCAAGATTTTTGTTAGAATTACCCAGATTTCCCAATCTCAGCCATAGACGAAGGGTAAAATTTAAAGAGTTTATGATTCATGAACTGGACAATCCAACCTCCCTTAAAGAAGATTTGTTACAAAGTTAGAATTGCAGAGGAATCTTTCACAACTTTAGCACAAATTTAGCTATTGCTTCCAGCATCGTGCAGTATTGTACGATAATTTAGATCTCCAGAGAAGTAGAATGATGTGCGATAGTTGGATAATGAGATAAAAAACAAAATTTTCCAGATTTGATGTCACATGGTTTGAATAAATACTTTGACTGGAAGCAGTTTAATACATTTTCTTTGACAGTGTGTGCCCATGACATCTATTAATTTAAAGTGTAGGAAAATAACTGCAAATGCTGGTACAAATCGAAGGTATCACAAAATGCTGGAGTAACTCAGCAGGTCAGGCAGCATCTCACCTGGAAAGACTGCTTGGGTCCTTGGATGGATCATCCACCTGCACCTCCTCCAACCTCATCTCCATCCAAGGTCCCAAACAGTCTTTCCAGGTGAGACAAAGGTTCACCTGCACCTCATCCAACCTCATCTATTGTATCCACTGCTCTAGATGTCAACTTCTTTACATCGGCGAAACCAAACGCAGACTCGGCGATTGTTTCGCTCAACACCTTCACTCAGTCCGCTTTAAACAACCTGATCTCCCGGTGACTGAGCACTTCAACTCCCCCTCCCACTCCCAGTCTGACCTTTCTGTTATGGGCCTCCTCCAGTGCCATAGTGAGGCCCACCGGAAATTGGAGGAACAGCACCTCATATTTCGCTTGGGCAGCTTGCAGCCCAGCGGTATGAACATTGACTTCTCCAACTTTAGATAGTTCTTCTGTCCCTCTCTTCCCCTCCCCGTCCACAGTTCTCCCTCTATCTTCCTGTCTCCACCTATATCCTTCCTTTGTCCCGCCCCCCTGACATCAGTCTGAAGAAGGGTCTCGACCCGAAACGTCACCCATTCCTTCTCTTATGAGATGCTGCCTGACCTACTGAGTTACTCCAGCATTTTGTGATACCTTCTATTAATTTAAACAACGCCAACAATTGCCTAGTTATTAGTTTGAATATACGTAAATGTAACTTTTTGAATGGCCATTGTGATATTGGCCAGATTTTCTGTTGTCACTCATATCCTCAAAATACAGTGTAAGTGGCCAGAAACAGACTCGTTATAGAAACAAGGAACTGCAGATGATGGTTTACACAAAAGGACACAAAATGCTGAAGTAACTTAGCACGTTAGGCTGTATCTCTGGAGAACATGGAACCGGTGACATTTTGGGTCAGGATTTTTGTTCAGAAAGGGGAAAGAAACAGTCTGCTTATTGCAAACTATTCAACCAAACGAGAAGAATAAAACTGGTGGAAACTCAACTCAGAGCGATCTTTGGGCTGATTAGACCAAAAGTGCAGTTCCCCATGAATTGAATGATGTAGAGGGTTAGATATTGGTTCTCTTTCCAGTGTGATAGGATGTACTAGCTGAAATAAGGTTGGTTAGTTTTAATCTATTTGGAGGTAGGCCCACAGCAAAAACTATTTGTACTTATGCGGCACGGTAGCGCAGCGGTAGAGTTGCTGCTTTACAGCGAATGCAGCGCCGGAGACTCAGGTTCGATCCTGACTACGGGTGCTGCACTGTAAGGAGTTTGTACGTTCTCCCCGTGACCTGCGTGGGTTTTCTCCGAGATCTTCGGTTTCCTCCCACACTCCAAAGACGTACAGGTATGTAGGTTAATTGGCTGGGTAGATGTAAAAAAAAAAATTGTCCCTAGTGGGTGTAGGATAGTGTTAATGTACGGGGATCACTGGGCGGCACGGACTTGGAGGGCCGAAAAGGCCTGTTTCCGGCTGTATATATATGATATGATATGATAACCCTACTCTCAGAATGGGCTGTATGAGAAATAGACAAATATCAAATGACCATAACTTAACTCACCTGGAAATACTGCTAAGTGGCAAAAATAAATTGACATCCATCTCCCATCACTTCATCTTGATGAAGGTGATGGAGACTTTTGTATTTATTACTTAGCTTACCTTCATCAGCGTTTCAAACGTTGGTATGAGGACAAACTTGATGAAACCAATCTGGGCTGTGGGCTTGGTGACCTTATCCCGATCCATGAAAGGGGCAACTGGGAGACCTTCAGACTTCTCTCTGTCACTCTGCAGTGAAACGTCAGAGACAATATTACAGATGCTTTCGGAGAGAAGTTAAGGTAAGATGTTCTCAAGTTTCAATGCAGTTGATTTTAAATATGAAGCCCACTATAAACTTTTTACCCTCAAACCAACTAAACTTTGATCTAAACCAAAACTGGCCAACCCATAACATAATTTTAGTCTGAACATAATCGGGTTTGAATCTTGGTTTAGGATATAACCTAAATTGACAAAGTACAACCCTTCACTTTAACTGCACGTATGCTTCAGAACCAAATCAGAGCTTCAACCAAGTCAAAAGATCAACAGCTCCATGAATTTTTATCCAAACCTCACATCAATCTAAAAAATACTAACGAGTTTTGATTAACTTTTAGAGAAAGATGCCAAAAATGCATTCCTAGAAGAGACAACTAGCACACTAATCAGACAATGTACTGTAATTGGAACTCGTCATTCCAAGGGAAATGGTGCAGAAGAATGATGATTTGTTAAATACATCCAGATGAGATTGGAAGAGGGAGAATGGGAAGAAATTCAGATGGAGGATAAACATGGCTTCTTTCTTTCCTATCAATTTCATTTAAAGTCAGAAAAATAATCTGCAGGATGGATTGGACAAAGTTATGTGCTCTCCCAGGGATATTCCAAAGATGTTAGCTGAATATAATTTACAAAGTTAAAGAAAAAGCTGAAAGGAAAGATTCGTTGATTGAAAAATACGACAGGGAAAAATATCCCTTCATATCATATCATATCATATATATACAGCCGGAAACAGGCCTTTTCGGCCCACCAAGTCCGTGCCGCCCAGCGATCCCCGTACATTAACACTATCCTATACCCACTAGGGACAATTTTTACATTTACCCAGCCAATTAACCTACATACCTGTACGTCTTTGGAGTGTGGGAGGAAACCGAAGATCTCGGAGAAAACCCACGTAGGTCACGGGGAGAACGTACAAACTCCTTACAGTGCAGCGCCCGAGTCAGGATCGAACCTGAGTCTCCGGCGCTGCATTCGCTGTAAAGCAGCAACTCTACCGCTGCGCTACCGTGCCGCCCTTATCCACATCACATCACTTATCTACACTAGTTATATTTTATCCTACTTTTGGATCCACACCCTGCACACTCGGGCTAATTAACCTACAAAATGACTTGGCTTTGGGATGTGGGAGCACCTGGAGAAAGCCCACGCAGTCACAAGGAGAAAGTGCAAATTCAACATCAGAGGTCAGGATCAAACGCAGGTCTCCAACACAGTGTGACAACAGCTCTACCAGCTGTGCCACTGTGCCACTGTGCAGCCTTGTCATGATGAAGTATATGGAAGAAAATTGGTAGATTATGAATAAATACAAGTGCTGGGCCTTATTAACATTAAGAATTTATCAACAAGGTTTTGAGATTATGTAGCCAATTCAGCAAGATAAATTTAGAGACTATTTAGTAGGTAAAGCAAAGCATGATAAGTGTAAGGAGCAATATGCTAGGCGAGGTGGTAAAAACAAAAACATAGAGGCTGAAAGGGAGGTAGACATGACAACAAGAGGCAACTATGAGAAGGAGGATAGAATGTAGAACATACTACAGCACAGGAATGAGCCCTTCGGCCCATAATGTCTCTGATGCCATGTTAAACTAATCTCTGCTGCCTGCATGGAATCCATTTCTCTTCATTCCCTGCATAATCTTTGCATCTATCTAAAAACCTCTTCAATGTCAACATCCTATCCTGGCATTGCCACCCCTGGCAGAGCATTCCAGGGACCCACAACCCAACTGGATAATCCTTATCATTGCCCTGTGACTGTGATGATGGGCTTTCTACTTGACCCACACCATAATGTACCTTGATGATGCTAGTAAACAGGGAATACATCCTCTTCCACCATAACCCCACAATTTTTTTTAACCAAGCCTGCTATCTCTTTGTCGGTTCATTAAAGATGCCTTACTAAAAGAAAACATGTCTACGTTTTACAAAACAAGTTACTTTACTAAGTGTCATTTACCTGGGTAAAGTACTCTTCAAGCAAGCAGTCAACCCAAGGGTCTGCCACCTCTGTTGGCCGTACTTCATTGGAAATATCGCAGCATTTAATAAGGAGCATTTTCAGCTGTGGAAAGAAGAGAGGTACATTTTGTGCACAAAATGCTGGAGCAACTCAGCGGGTCAGGCAGCATCTCAGGAGAGAAGGAATGGGTGACGTTTCGGGTCAAGACCCTTCTTCAGACTTCAGCAGTTATTTTCTTATACATTTTGTGCAAGTTAATATTCATATTTCTGCATTTTCACAACTTTGAGTTCAATAGTGTTCTCCCTCAACTTTCAGCTCACTTTAAACCGCCATTTTTTAGATTCAAGGCACCAAAGTTTTAAGCAAAGTATGCACCATCATTCCTCGCGTAATACTGCAAGGTCTTGCAGCAGATTAATGAAAATGTTTGCTGATAATGACACCCTGTGCTTTTATATTATTTTGAGAATGTCGCAATTGGTTTGCCATTTTTGTAGCATATTGTAACTGATTTAGCAATAGTAAAAAGGAAGACAATTCTATGCCAATAACTCTCAATTTACAAACTAAAAAGTCCATAATTGCTCTGAAGTTTGTTTATTTTACTTACACTAATTTTATGTTCTTCATTCGAGAAATCGAAATTATCAACCTTTGGCTTGAACGTATCCAGTATCTCTCCGTGTCGAGCCATGTCAGTTGCCAGAATAAGTGTAATAATTCCCTTTAAGGAAGAAAGAACAGACAGGGAGTTAAAAAGTAAATAAAGCCAAGATTTCATTAAACCAAACTTAGATTTAATCTGGAACAGCAGTACGTTGAACCATCTGAATATATGTTTTATTGTTCAGTGTCACAAACAATGAAGTATGGGATTATGCAGAAAACAAATTTGGATTAAAAGACAACAGTAAGTGTGTATTGGGTAAGTAATTAAAAAGCCATGAAATAAAATCCAGATGCATAGAAAAGGATTGAAGGATAAAGATTCTATAAAGAAGGAAAAAAAGGACACAATGTGCTGGAGTAACTCAGTGAGTGGGTCAGGCAGCATCTCTGGAGAACTTAGATAGGTGACGTTTCAGGTCGGGAACCCCTTTAGACTGAAGAAGGATCCCAAGCCAAAAGGTTCTAGAATAGATGTGCTGCCTGCAACACTGAATTACTCCAGCACTTTGTGTCTTTTTGTGTAAACCAGCATCTCTGCAGTTCCTTGTTTCGACATCTTAATTAAGACTAATACTGTTTACATTGTTTAGGAAGGAACTTCTGAAAAAGAGTCTCGACCCGAAACATCACCCATTCCTTCTCTCCAGAGATGCTGCCTGTCCCACTGAGTTACTCCAGCTTCAGTTTACATTGTTCCAGTAGAGGTCTCACCATCACCCTAGATAACTAAAGCACAACATCCCTACTTTTATGCTAGTAATAAAAAAATAACATTCTATAACATTATTTGTACCTCCATTCTGCTTGTCATCCCAGCAGATTCAAGCCTAGCACATCAAACATTTCCTTATTAGATAACCCACCCATTCCAGGTATTAGTTTAGAAAACATATTGTGAATCTTTCCCAACACATTAACATCCTTCCTTAAATAAGACCAAAAAAAGACACAAAGTGCTGGATTAAGTCAGCAGGTCAGGCAGCATTCCTGGAGAACAGGGATAGGTGACATTTTGGGTCAGGACCCTCCTTCTAGGGTTGCCAACTGTCCCGTATTAGCCAGGACATTCTGTATTTTGGGCTAAATTGGTTTGTCCCATACGGGATCGCCTTTGTCCCATATTAGGCCCAGACGACACTGTAGGCCCGGATGCTGCGGGCACGGACGCCGCGGGCCCAGACGACACTGTGGGCCCGGACGCTGTGGGCCCGGATGCTGCGGGCACGGACGCCGTGGGCCCAGACGACACTGTGGGCCCGGACGCTGTGGGCCCGGACGCCGCGGGCACGGACACTGCGGGCACGGACACTGCGGGCACGGACACTATAGCCCGGGGGCTGCTGTAGTCCCGAACAGTGTAGGCCCAGGCGCCGCCTAACGGAGGTTGCATAGCAACCCGCTGCCCGGCCCGGGCAACCGCCATTGGTGGAGCGGGAGCACATAGCCGCTGGCTGGGTGAGGTCATGTGGGGCGCGGGGCAGTGACGTCACCCTTTGTCCCTTATTTGGGAGTGAGGAAGTTGGCAACCCTACCTCCTTCAGACTGAAGAAAGGTACCAACCCAAAATGTCACCTATTTGTATTCTTCAGGGATCTGCCTGTGGTGTTGTTACTCCAGCACTGCAGGGTTTTTAAAAATCAGCATCTGCAGTTACTGTATCAATGTGGAAGTTTTGTTGCCTCCATCACAGTGAGGGGGTGTTTGGAGTCACTGTGATGGACGTTTGTGTTGGGGTCATGTGTCTTGTGTTCTTTTTTGTGTATGACTGCTATGTAATTTCGTTCGGTACCTTGGTACCGAATGACAAATAAAGCTCTGTTGAACTGTTGAACTGTTGAATGTAAAGAAAGAATTTTAGTGCACAGAGCAAAAACTGGAAAATTATATTAGGTCATAAAGATTTACAAGAAGTTAGCCTATTTTTTCCATCTTCATTCATCAATTGACAATGTATCACTAATTACTGTGATCTCTGACCTGTCTGATCCGTTTAAAGACATCCGGATCCACGTTGGCGAAGATGTTACATTCTGGCTGGGAAAGAATCTGAAAGGCGACAGCGCAGTGATGATTCTCCAGAGGGGAAATGTCGTTGTATCGGACAGCAAGCTCAGTGCGGGCATTGATCTGATACCTGCACAGTATTTGGAACACAGATACCAACGTCACTTAAGGTTTCACCATTAATGTACAAGTAATGCCACAGACACAGGACATGCTGTCATTTGTTCCTGAGATAAATTTCTAAATGCATTCATAAGTAGATTTGATACAACAATATTCAAGAAGCTGCCCGATTGATAGTCACCCATCTATAACTATATGCTCACCTCTAGTGAGACTGAGCAAGTGCCTTGAACGTATGAAGGAACTGCAGATACTGGTTTAAACCAAAGATAGACACAAAGATGGACACAAACATGTCCAAGACACCTCACACGCCCTTCGTCTCTTCAATGACTTCCGTTTTCCAGGCCCCCATTTCCTCATCTTTACTCTGGCTCTTCAGTCACTCTACACCTCCATCCCCCACCAGGAAGGTCTAAAAGCACTAGACCGCAGAACCAGCCAATTTCTCTCTACCAACACTCTCCTCCGCCTAGCAGAGCTGGTCCTTATCCTCAACAACTTCTCCTTCGAGTCCTCCCACTTCCTCCAAATCCAAGGTACTCGCATGGGCCCCAGCTATGCCTGCCTCTTTGTAGGGTACGTTGAATAATCACTGTTCCAGGCGTACACTGGCCCTATCCCCTAACACTTCCTCCGCTACATTGAAAACTGCATCAATGCTACCTCCTGCACCCATGCAGAACACACTGACTTTATTAACTTTACTACTAATTTCCATCCTGCACTCAAATTCACTTGGACCATCTCCGACATCTCCCTACCGTTTCTTGATCTCACTGTTTCCATCACAGGACACAGACTATCAACTAACATCTACTCTAAACCCACTGACTCCCACAGCTATCTAGACTACACTTCTTCCCACCCTGCTTCCTGTAAATACTCTACCCACTACTCCCAATTCCTCCGTCTATGCCGCATCTGTGCCCAAGATGAGGTGTTCCATAACAGGACATCTGAGGTTCCCCTCTTCCATCATGGACGAGGCCCTCACTAGGGTCTCCTCGATATCCTGCAGCTCCACTCTTGCTCCCCGTCCCCCCAGTCGTAACAGGACAGAGTCCCCCTAGTCCTCACCTTTCACCCCATCACCTGTCGAATACAGCACATAATCCTCCGACATTTTCGCCACCTCCAACAGGATCTCACCACCAGCCACATCTTCCCATCTCCACCCCTTTCTGCAGAGACCGTTCCCTCCACAACTTCCCCTGCAACTGCAGGGGAAACCTGGCCCTATACCTCCCACCTCGATTTTTCAGGTGAGGCAGAGGTTCAGAAACCGTCTTCTCAGGTGAGGCAGAGGTTCTACTGTATCCGCTGTTCCAGGTGTGGACTCCTGTATATCAGTGAGACCACGCGCAGGCTCGGCGATCGTTTCGCTGAACACCTCCGCTCAGTCCGCCGGTCTGATCTCCTGGTTGCTGGACACTTTAACCCTCCCATTCCCACATTGACCTTTCTGTCCTGGGCCTCCTCCATTGTCAGAGTGAGGCTCAGCACAAATTGGAGGAACAACACCTTATATTTCACTTGGGCAGCTTACACCCCAGCAGTATGAATATTGACTTCTCTAACTTCAAGTAGCCCTTGCTTTCCCTCCCTCTTCATCCCTTCCCCTTCCCAGTTCTCCAACCAATTTTACTGTCTCTGGCTACATTTTATCTCTGTTTGCTTTGTTGCTACCTTCTCCCCGCTAACAATGATTTATTCTACATTTTTTCCTTGATCTTCATTCCCTTTGCCCTGCTTTCACACCTTCACACTCCCTTATCTATCTATCGCCCTCCCCCCTGATGTCAGTCTGAGGAGTCTCGACCCGAAACGTCACCCATTCCCTCTTTCCAGAGATGCTGCCTGGTCCTCTGAGTTACTCCAGCATTATGTGTCTCTCGCGGGATATATTTAGTTTAGTTTATCGTCACCAGGTACAGTGAAAGGCTTTTGTTGCGTGCTATCCGGTCAGCAGAAACAGATATTTTTATATACATATTTTATACACATATATTTTTGGCCTGTAAGGGTTTACAAAGAAAATCATCAATAGATTCCTGGGATGAGATGGCTGAATTACGAGTAGAGATTGAATCGAACTTCAATCACACCGTACACTAATTCTATCTTAAACTCTAGGAACAATTTTACAGAAGCCAATTAACCTACAAACTTACCCATCTTTGGAATGTTGGAGGAAACCGGAGCATCCAGAGAAAACCCAAGCAGTCACAGGGAGAATGTGCAAACACCTTACTGACAGCACCCGTAGTTAGGAACAAACCTGGGTCCCTGGCACTGTAAGGCAACAACTCTACCGCTGCGCTACTCTGCTGCCCAATTTGATATGCTTAAATTTCAAATATCTCATTTTATTGCAGGTATGTGAAATTCCTTTAAGTTGGTGGCTTATTGAATGGCAGCGTACACTTAAAGAGCTCTATAACCAACTGCTGCTATTTCTTATATCAACATTGTTTAATCCAGATAGATTATTGCACAGTACATTAAATCTCAACATGTAGCCAAACTGTTGAATCTGAGAGCTTCAGTGCCTACAACGCGATGTTAAATCTATACAACTCTTTGCGGCTTTTACTATTCCATTATTACATTTCCCAGTGGAACGTGGATCATACAGTCTCAAAGTAACGCAACTGGTCAATTTTCCTCATGTTGAATTCCTATTGAAATAGCTCATCAGCAGTTACAGAATACATTCAAACTCACGCATTGTTGTAGCCAGGGTGGTCCAGGTCATGACAAATAGCTCCAGTCATTAAAATCACCAGATCTGTTGGAGTCACTCTCTCCTGTTCACATGCAGCAAGAACAAGGTTGACACAATTACTAGATAGTATAGACATTTAGAAGGTTATTCTATCTCTTCAGGAGGCATGGCACATGGTCTGAAGATAGCTTATATATGAACAGCCGACAACTGGTGGGTTTTTGTTCATATTGCAGATCTATTCAACGCAGTGGCAACAAGACTGATGCAAAGGAATTAGTGCAAGGTTGCACACACAAAGTATTGAGTAAACATGCCGTCATGCATATGTGTGTAGTTGCATAGCTACTCAAAAGCTCTATCCACGACGGGTTTCTGAATGTAATTCTCTTTAACATTTGAAAAAATCACTTTATATCAATATATACAGCATCTTAAGATTGCCTACAGTGAACACAATGACAATAGTTCTGATCAAAAAATAAATTGGTAAACATTGATCTATAATTGACTCAGGAAGACACAGGTAATAGGCTTTGTTGTTTGAAAGGTAGACAAGGATTAAATGAAGCTTGTTGATGTGCCATTCTTGAAAGAGCCTTCATGAGGCAAGGCTCCATGTTACATTGTTAGATTAATGAATGGCTCCAGAAGCATAGCTTTGGCTGAATGGTTGTGCCAATTCTTCTGATCAACAAAGAAAAAGGCCACTGCACGGTGGTCTTATTCCCAGTTGAGACGATTGATATAATCTTCTTTGTCTTGAAGTAAAAGAAAATATAGTGCAAACATCGCAAGTCAGACAGCATTTGTGTAAAGGTCATCTTCCTGAAATATTAACTTTTTTTCTCTTTCCACAGATGCTCACTGACCTGCTGAGAGTTTCTGTAATTGTTATTTATTTCAGTTTTATAGCTTCCGCAAGTTTATTCTAATTTTATTCAACCTTTTCTAATTTTAGTTTAGTTTTTTAGTTTAGAGGTAGAGTGTGGAAACGGGCCATTTGGCCCACTGAGTTCACAAAACACATTGATCACCCGTTCACACTAGTTCTATGTTATCCCACTTTCTCATCCACTCCCAGCACAGAGGCCAATTAACCTACCAACCCGCACATCTCTGGGATGCAGGAAGAAACCGGTGCACCCGAAGGAAACCCACGCGGTCATAGGGAGAATGTGTAAACTCCACACAGACAAGGTCAGAATCGAAACTAGGTCTCTAGCACTGTGAGGTACATCTACCAGTACATCTACCAGTTGTGCCATTGTATTGACCACATCTAAATATTCTAGTCGTTGCTTCTTTGCTTCTCACTAATTAATGAAAGATTTCTGAAATTGTTGAATCAGAACGGCAGGAACAGTTTGTTCAATTAGTGCATGTGATTTTTTTTATTGTTTGTATGCGTGTAGTCAATTTGAATCATTAAGGCATCCTATCAGAGTTTACTCTTCACACAAATTTTCTCCTATTTTGCTGCATCTAACCCCATAAACGTTTCCTTCCAGACCTTACTTCTTTTTATGGGTTTTTTCTCGTCCCCAAAAAATTAATTTTCTTCCTTCAACCACTTTTAGCCATTCATTTGGTAAGTAAGTTTGTTATGAATTTCTTATCATGTTAATCGGTAACTATAATCTATGTTTGTTTTACTTAACCATGTCCACTACTCCATTTGAATCTCTTAATGGGAAGTGGGTCTGCATCATGAGTTAGATGTAAATGTTCCCATTATAATTGTTGGCAGATGCAAAAGGTGATTGTATTCATTGCATACATCTCCTCTTTCCAAACATGTGGCCATAGAGGAGACTGCTGGGTGGATGTACTTGTGCTGGTGCGCAGGCTAGTTGGCAATCTCCACTCACATGTAGCTCACACAGATGGATCATACCGTACATCATCTGAGTCACACAGAAGCAGTGTCGGAAGTTGTGGAATGGGTTGTTTCTGTAGTTCTCCTGAATGCTGAGCTGGATATACAATATAAAATTGGCCCAATTAATACAAGTGAAACTCATAATCAAGTCACAACCTTTCAAACGAAATTGGAATAAAATTGTCAGAGCTGTCGTCACAGTCTTAGAATAAGGCCACCAATTTAAGACTGAAATGAGGAAGAATTTCTCGCCTAATAGGGAACTCTTTGCCCCTGTAAGCTCTGGAGGCTGAACCCTTGAATATATTTAAAAAGTGGTTAAGTGGATTTTTGTGAAACGTGTGTGGGCATTCTTTGAAAATGTACTGGAGATGCATATCTGGTTTCTGGGTTGCATGTCTGGGTTGGGAGCCCACTTTAAATGTAATGGCTGATGGCCATAAACATCGTGAAATTCCCACGCTTACCTGACCGTCAAACTGTCGCCCCCAATCTACCTGTCAAATGTCCTGACGGTAAATAAATTGGTTAAACACAAGCATTTTATGGTATTTTGAAATTACTTTACTTATTTTAATATTATGTGCTTCTAAATGCATCTAAGAGAACCTAGCAAACCTGGGGACAGCATGCGACAGCGCCCGCAATAAGCAACGATACCTGCCGACAAGCCAGCTGTCGCCGAGAAATTTCAGTCCAGTTGATTTCTCAGTGACGCGCTGAGATCCACTACGATTCTTAATAATAATATATTCCTTTATTCGTCCCACACCGGGGAAATTTACAATTTCTTGGAAGACTCCTCATGATCATGCCCGCAACACCTGGCGAACTGTCGGCGACAGCCTAGTCACCGGCAGTCGCCTTAAAATCGCCTAAAGTGGGACAGGCCCTTTATAACTCTGTTCCTCTCCCGTCAGAAGCTGCCTGACCTGCCGAATGTTTACAGCATTTTCTATTTTTATTTACAGAACTTTCAGCATCTGCTCTTGAATCAGTTCCTAATAAATCTCCTTGCACTCGCACAGCAAACGTCTGTCAGCTCCAGTGTGAGGAAGATATCTCTGCTGATGCAGGGCGACAGTTCTTTCACCAAATAGCAATTAGTCCCAGAAAGTTGTGCACACCAGGGACAAGATTAAGACTGGCTAATTTCATTTCACTCAGTGCCCTTATATCTAACAGAATTCTTAATAGCTAAGCATTTGGAATTGAATTTAACCTAACTCATAGAAATGAATAAACAGCGTGTAGCTCAATTTCCAAAGTGTAAGGTTTAATTATTTCCAACTTTCCCATTGGGTCTTCTCAAAGCAGTGGAGGCTGTCTGCTATTTGAGACCTATGTATATTGCATGGATCTCCATTATCAATGCCTTCCTGTCCATCCAGTGTAATTTCATGCTCTGTTTTCATCATTCCTTCATCATGGAACAGCAATTAAAACAGGCAGTAATTTTGTGCTATTTTATACTTTGGCCATGTATTGGCCATTCCGTCTGCCTTCATGGTAGATAAGGTGGTCAAAAAGACTTTTGGCACGTTGGCCTTCATCAGTCAGAGTATTGAATATAGAAGTTGGGAGGTCATGTTGCAGTTGTATAAGACGTTGGTGAGACCGCATTTAGACCGCAATATTGTGTTCAGTTCTGGGCACCATGTTATAGGAAAGATATTGTCAAGCTTGAGAGGGTTCAGAAAAGATCGAGGATGCTGCCAGGACTAGAGGGTGTGAGCTATAGGGAGAGGTTGAGTAGGCTGGGTCTCTATTCCATGGAGCGCAGGAGGATGAGGGGAGATCCTATAGAGGTATACAAAATCATGAGAGGAATAGATCGGGTAGATGCACAGAGTCTTTTGCCCAGAGTAGGGGAATCAAGATCCAGAGGACATAGGTTCAAGGTGAAGGGGAAAAAATGTAATCAAAATCCAAGGGGTAAACTTTTCACACAAAGGGTGACGGTGTATGGAACAAGCTGCCAGAGGAGGTAGTTGAGGCTGGGACTTTCACATCATTTAAGAAACAGTTAGACAGGTACATGGATAGGACAGATTTGGAGGGATATGGACCAAGCGCTGGCAAGTAGGACATTGTTGGCTGGTGTAGGCGAGTTGGGCCAAAGGGCCTGTTTCCACACTCTATCACTATGACTCTATGCCTCGTACTCTGTTCCAACCTGTAATGTAAAATGCCAACAAATACCAACTTTGCCTCAAAAGCAGCAAACTTACCAGCCAACGTTTCAGTATGATGGGGTTCATGTTAAACTCTTCCACCAGTCCAAGGTCATGGAACATGTACTCAAGGCAGCTGAGCATCTGCCAATAATTACAACACATAGTTAGTACACACTTAAATATGTATATCTCCTATGACATGCTATTACTGAGTTCATGGATTGCCACACGTAATATTTTTCTGGAAACATTCTAAATGTTAAACTAACAAAGGTGTGTTATGCAAGCATGATCATACACTTCCTCTGACATTGTTTTTAATGGGTCAGTCACACTAGAGAGGGTCTCTACCATTATCAGTTGATTTCTAACAGTAGTGATGGCGCTACTGAAGGTCAGTGCCTATTACACGAGAACTGTGAGAACACTACAAGCCTCCTTGGGTTGCCCAAAGGCATCTAGGACAGTATTGTTACAGAGGTTGTGATGGAGGTGGTTTACACCTCCGGCGCAGTGGCCAGCCCTTCAGGTTGCTCTGGCACTTTCAGAAATTAAGGACCAATCTCCACTCAAGGATGGCAACATGGACAATCCAGGATCAATGGAGCCAATTACTATTGCTGGAGGCACACAAAAATAAACACCAGAGCTAAACAAACAGATGAGCAAAATTCTCCAGAAAATTATTGTTAGTCAGCTGTTACTCTGTTCCTACATGTCATTGAGGCAGTCATAGAGTCGTACTGTGTGGAAACAGGCCCTTCGGTCCAATTTGGCCACACTAACCAACATGCTCCATCTACACTAGTCCCACCTGCCTGCGTTGGCCCATATCCCTCCAAACCTATCCAATCAATTACCTGTCTAAATGTTTCTTAAACTTTGCAATAGGACGTCCCTCAAATACCTCCTCCGGCATCTCGTTCCATACACCCACCACCCTGTGTAAAAAACGTTACCCCTCAAGTTCCTATTAAATATTTCCCTCCTCACCTTGAACCCATGTCCCCTGGTTCTCAATTCCCCTACTCTGGGCAAGAGACTCTGTGCTTTTACTTGATCTATTCCTCTCATATCTCTCCTTTGTGATTACAGCCTCAGCAACAAAGAATACAGAACACAGCACAGGGACAGACCCTTTGGTCCATCCCATTTGTCCTGATCACAATGTTAATTTAAACCAATCCCATATGCCTGATCATGGCCCATATCTCTCCATTCCTGCGTTTCATGTGTCTGTAGAAATGCCCCTTGAACATTGCTATCATACCTCCTTCCACCACTACCCCAGGCATCCATCACGCTCTGGAAAAAAACCTACTGAGCAAATCTCCTTTAAACGTCCCCCTATCACTTTAAAGCTATACCCTTTAATATTTGACATTTCCAAACAGGAAAAAAGGCCATCTGTACGTCTCATAATTTGATAAACTTCCATCAGATTCTCCCTCAGCCTCTAATGCTCCAGAGAAAACAATCCAAATTTGTTCAACCTCTCCTTGTAGCCGATACTCTCTAATCCAGGCAACATCCTGGTGAACTGCTTCTGCACCATCTCCAACGCCTCTACATCCTTCTTGTCATGTGGTGACCAGAACTGCACACAATAGGTTTCAAGTCGGAACTCTTCTTTTCTGAAGAAGGGCTCCGACCCGAAACGTCACCTATTCTTTTTCTCCAGAGATGCTGCCTGACCCGCTGAGTTACTCCAGCTGTTGTGTGTCTACCTTTGGAATAAACCAATATCTGCAGTTCCTTCCTACACAATACTCCAAACATGGCCACGTGCTATTTTGACTATTTTCCTTGCGGCTGCACTATCCAGATAAGATAACTTCACGGTACCTCATTGTACTCCCAGTGCCACACATCAAACGTTGGCTTCTTCAGTGCCTCGATGGTCTCCTGGGACAGTGTATACTGGTAAAACACAGAACAGAAACACAGCTCATGGTCAGCGTTCACTTTCTCTTGCAAGCTCTGATTCACAGCATTGTCTACAGGCGATAGACACAAAATGCTGGAGTAACTAAGTGGGTCAGGCATGATCTCTGGAGAAAAAGGATGGGTGACGTTTCAGGTCGGCACCTTTCAGTCTTGAAGAAGGGTCCCGACCCGAAACGTCACCCATCCTTTTTCTCGAGAGTTGCTGCCTGACTCCGAGTTACACCAGCACTTTGCACTAAAACTTGTATTAATTGCTTCTGAAGCCTTTTTTCAAATGTTTGTACAGTAAAATATTGTGAGACATTTTAACAAGTTAAACATATTGTTTGTGTTTTTGGAGGATAAAAGGAAATGTAAGAATTACAGGAAAACAGAAGGATGTAGCTGTGACGGACTGTGAAAATAAGGATGAGAATTTTCAAATGAAAAAGTTGGGGAAATGGAAGGCAATTTCAATCAATGGATGCAAGGTTGATTGTTCAACAGGACTTAGTTTCAGAAGGGCTTGAGATGCATTCAAAGTATGAGCATTGCACAGCCTTGCAGGTTGAAGGGGACTCAAATGAATTAAATACAAAAACACAGCACACTTCTAACTGTAATGAATTTCTAAAATACCTCAGTTCTGTTCTGTGCAGTGTGATGTACAGCCAAGTTTACATAAGGTGGCACCTCAGTGTTGTGTTTCAGCTTCTAGTATTGGAACTGGCCTCATCAACTTCAAGTATACAGCTAAGATCTGGAAAATGGCACAGGCTTTCTAGACTAAAATCCTCTTTTTGAGTCTTCCCAGTTTTTTTTTAGATTTAGATTTAGAGATACAGCGCAGAAACAGGCCCTTCGGCCCACCGGGTTTGCGCCGCCCAGCGATCCCCGCACACTAACACTATCCTACACCCACTAGGGACAATTTTTACATTTGCCCAGCCAATTAACCTACAAACCTGTATGTCTTTGGAGTGTGGGAGGAAACCGAAGATCTCGGAGAAAACCCACGCGGTCACGGGGAGAACATACAAACTCTGTACAGACGGCGCCCGTAGTCAGGATCGAACCTGAGTCTCCGACGCTGCATTCGCTGTAAGGCAGCAACTCTACCACTGTGCCACCGTGCCGCCATTAAATTAATGGAATAGCTATTCCTCTATGCCTCAGTCACCAAAATTTAGAAAGAGAACAAAAGAGATGTTGAGACAGAAAATAAGGTGTTTAATGTGTGGCGCAGTGGCAGAGTTGCTGCCTGACAGCGCTAGAGACCCGGGTTCAATCCTGACTATGATGCTGTCTGGATGGAGTTTGTATGTTCTCCCTGTGACTGCATGGGTTTTCTCCAGGTTCTCCGCTTTCCTCCCACACTCCAAAGGTGTACAGGTTTGTAGGTTAACTGGTTTCGGTACAATTGTAAATTGTTCCTAGAGTGTAGGATGGTGCTAGTGTAAGGGGTGATCGCAGGTTGGCAAGGACTCAGTGGGCCAAAGGGCCTGTTTCTCTAATGTTATATCTCTAAAGTCTAAAGTAAGGTCTAAATGACTAAATTGCTATATGCAGAGGTGCACGGGGTGGACAACATGACTGTTTGTGCCTTAACAAGCATGAGCACGCACAGACAGACAGAATGGGGAGAGGTTTTTCTGGCCACAAGCTTTCCATGAGAAGTTGACTCCATTTTCTCTCTAAAGATGCTGCTGAACATTTCCCGCATTTTCTGTTTCTATTTCTGACTAGAAAAGAAATCTCTAGTTTCTTGGGGATTTAACTCAACCGGAAAGGAAAAAGAGGTGATTAACATGGTTAAAGTAGAGGGAGCACGGTGGCGCAGCGGTAGAGTTGCTGCCTTACAGCGAATGCAGCGCCGGAGACTCAGGTTCGATCCTGACTATGGGCGCCGTCTGTACGGAGTTTGTACGTTCTCCCCGTGACCTGCGTGGGTTTTCTCCAAGATCTTCAGTTTCCTCCCACACTCCAAAGACGTACAGGTTTGCAGGTTAATTGGCTTGGTGCATGTGTAAATTGTCCCTTGTGCGTGTAGAGTAGTGTTAATGTGTGGGCATCGCTGGTCGGTGCAGACTCGGTGGGCTGAAGGCCCAGTTTCCGCGCTGTATCTCTAAACTAAACTAAGAAGGTCATCCCTCAGACACTTTGTCTCAAGAAACAGTTCCGGCCTATCTAGTCACTCTTTATTATCAAGCCCTCCAATCCAGACAAATCCTTGTGGATTTTTACTGCACCCTCTCGGACATCCTTCCTCTACTATGGCGACTAGAAGCTCATACAATATTGCAGGTGCAGTCCAGGTTTGCAGGTTAATTGGCTGGGCAAATGTAAAAATTGTCCCTAGTGTGTGTAGGATAGTGTTAATGTGCGGGGATCGTTGGGCGGCGCGACCCGGTGGGCCGAAGGGCCTGTTTCTGCGCTGTATCTCTAAATCTAAATCTAAAAGCAATCCAGCTTTCGGCCTGGTTCATAGGTGCCTTGTCTTAATTACGGCATGGAGGGCGTTAGATTATACTACAAACTAAGGAAATATTTTTTTGCACTTAAAGAATAGAATTATTTAATAGTTTAACATCAAAATGAGAGTTAATATTAAAACAAATTATCAGATAAATCAAAATCAGCTTTGTTTTATCGGCAGAGGACGATAGTAGAGACAAAAATTCCAGATCAAGGTAGTTATTTATTTGTTGTGTAAAGGATTCACCAGACTCTACCCAGTATACGACATCCTATTCTGGCCAACTGACGCAAAGACTGTTATTGCTATTGAGCATATATAAAGTGAAGAAGGGTCCCAACTCGAAACATCACCTATCTATGTTCTCCAGGGGTGCTGCCTGACCTGCTGAGCTACTCCAGCACTTTGTGTCTTTTTTAGCTTGTATGGGAAGTTGAAAGATCCCAACCATCACACTCCTTTAGAATCCTAATATTGCTAAGTGAAACAAAAATGGGAAAATATTTGAAGACTCAGGGATACTATTTAAAAATAATTAAGTTGAAACTATTTCACCCATGGGGTCAGAAATAGATGGAATAATTTACTGATACCAACAAGTGGAGACTAATAGATTCAAAGAAGATTTTCTTCTGATAAAAGAATAAGTGAGATATGTATTCAGAAGGTGTGACTAGGATGTATATCTGGGATCTACAAGGCATCACCATGGTGCAGCGGTAGAGTTGCTGCCTTACAGCGCCAGAGACCCAGGTTTGATTCTGAATACCGTTGCTGTCTATACAGAGTTTGTATGTTCTTCCTGTGACTGTTTGTTTTCCTCTCACATTCCAAAGACGTGCGGGTTTGTAGATTAATTAACTTCTATAAATTGTCCAAAATGTGTAGGATAGAACCAGTACATGGGTCTATCAGTAAGCCGAAGGGCCTTTTTCCACGCTGTATCTCTAAACTAAACTAAAGGCTATTTCAATTTATAAACTCTTCTATTGCGCGGTTGTGCGGAATATCTAATACATATTCCAGCAGTCATGACTCTATTGCACGATGTATTCACAAAGATACAGATCTCAATTAAAAGCTGCATTAAAATTCAGAATGGCACCAGATCTGCATTTGATTTTCAATGTGGTTTTAACATATTAACTATCTCAATAAGAATACTTCATATCTATAAATAAATTGATCTAAACCACAAAGACTGTAGCAGTAACGCTACCCATTAATTGAGCTTTGCATGTCAGTGTATGAATCAGATTTCTTTGTAATCAATTATACATTTTTAGTAGGCCGTATTTAAAAATTAAGAAACTTCAGAAGCTTTGTCAAGATGCAGAAACATTGAACTAATGAAGAGAAAATGAATTGCTTTCATATTTAAGGAGTTCATTTTAAGAAGGGTTCTGACCCGAAATGTCACGTTATTTTTCCCTGGAGATGCTGCCTGACCCATTGAGTTGCACCAGTTCTTTGTGCCTATCTTCATTTTAGGTGATGCAGGCTGCAGTGTGGACAGTTTCCTACCTTGTTATCCTTTCCATATATCTGGATATCACCCGCTAACTTTAATTTGTAGATATTTGAACTGTATATATGAAACATATAATTTTGCCACCAGTTTAGTTTAGTTTAGAGATTTCGGCCCACCGAGTCTGCGCCGACCAGTGATCCCCGCACACTCACACTATCCTGGACAAACGCGGGACAAACTACAATTTTACCAAGACAATTAGCCTACAAACCTGTACGTCTTTGGAGTGTGAGAGGAAACCAGAGCACGCATAAAAAACCCACGCAGGTCATGGGGAGAATGTACAAACTCTGTACAGACAAGCACTCGTATGATGCAACCTTCATGATACAACCTTCATAGGCCGGGTAGAGAATTGAAAGTTTCATAAAATTTTTGAAAGAAGCCATTTCTCGTCTCCATCTTAAATGGGCAACACCTCCATCCTGAGATTACGTCCGAGTTTATTTCCCACATTCGTATCCTCTAAGGGACCAGTGTTTATCTTACCTACTCTCTTGCTTCCTGTATGCTTGCAGGGGCTCCTTCTGACTTTATATTTCTTCCTTTCATAATCTATTTTCTCCCTCTATATTCTCTATCAGCCTTTGTTGGCTTATAAAATGCCTGCTATCTAGATAAATCATCCAAACACGATTACAGTCAAATACACGAGTACATCATGTAGTGCAAAAAGAGAAAGGAAACAGAATGCAGAATATAGAGTTCCAGCTACAAAGAAAGTGCAGATTTAAAAAAGTGCAAGGGCCACAACGAGGAAGATTGGGAGGTCAGGAATACATCCTTAGTTTATTTGCAGGGAAGAAGCTGCTGTTGAACCTTTCAAGCTGTTCAAGGAATAATGTATCATGGGTGTTGCCTGGAACCATTGCATTAACCATGAAGAACAACTACTGATCCAGCATGTGTGAGGAGGAACTGCAGATGCTGGTTTACACCAAAGATAGATGCATAATGCATAGTAACTCAGCGGGTTAGGCAGCATCTCTGGAGGAAAGGAATAGGTGACGTTTCGGCTCGAGACCCTTCATCAGACCCCAGTAATTCAGCACGTTGAGTGATTGGGAGAATTCATCATTGATCTCTTAAGGGAATACAAATATAATAAATGGCTGCCAGTGCTTATGGGAATAGTGTTTTTTGCAAATCCCATAGCTCAAGATATGGTCTCGCCAAAATAAAAATACATAAATACATCCCTTCATGAGCAATCCTTGCGTGACCTCCGTTATGCATTACCCTTGTCCATGTGCAGTTTCCACAGTCAATTCAGGAGTCCCTGCAGCAACAAAATGGCTACCATGGCTTCAGCAAATCAACTCACTGGTGCTTAGAAGGGGAATAGGCCATTTGGCTCATGTGGGTTCTTCCCATGGAATTCTGGGTAACCCACACAGAACAACCGCACAGTGGGTGGTAGCAATTTGCACGTGTAGTTCATGGGGTTTAAGTTAGTTCAGTTCCAGCTACATTGGTAATTCACCTTGCTTCAACCACTGCCAATTTCAGTAAAGGGGCAGAGGTGGGGACTGGTATTGCAGAGATGTGGATTCTCCATATTGTGCAGTCTGAATAATTTGAATATAACATTAGATTTAGAATGTCAGGCAGCAGGCTGACAAGATAAGCATTAACCACAGAAAGGATTAACCACACAGAAACCTGATTTGTACTCTCTCACATTCCACAGAAAACAATTCAAACTGGTCTCTTTTTCCCTGTGAACCCACTCCATTATCTACTCTTTCTTCAACGATATTTGCTCCTTTCTGCCCATCTTTACCCTGCTCTCCAACACTTTCTTCATTCAATCTGCCAAGGTTGACAGTGTGGCTTCAATAGGCAGTAGTCAATATGCAGGCTCTCTCTAACCATATTGCACATGCTAAATTGCAATAGATTTATTTTAGAAACAAGGAACTGGAGATGCTGGTTTACCAGGGAAAGACGCAGAATGCTGGAATAACTCAGCAGGTCAGGCAGCATCCCTGGAGAACATGGATAGGTGACATTTCGGGGCAGAAACCAAAGTTAGACCGAGTCTGAAGAAGGGTCCCGACCTGAAACATCATCTATCCATGTTCTCCAGGGATGCCGCCTGACCTGCTGAGTTCTCCTGCATTTTGTGTCTCTCCACAGATTTACTTTATTTGAACAATTACCTTGGGATATTTGGGTACATCACGTTGTGGGGTCAGCTTTATTGGGTCCTCCATGATGGTGTGCTTGCAAGGTGTGTTTGACCTGGCAGAAATAAGAATTATTAGAATTAGAAAAGCTCAGCTGTTTTCCAGCATGTTGCCCATGATGGCTAAGTGCAAGTTCTCTTTTCTCCAAGTTACATGGCTGTAGATTCAAAGCCCATTCCATAAACATATCATTCAACTAATACAGTACTATTAGAGTGCAACAGTTTGGAGTATGTTTGGAGTATTGTGTAGGAAGGAACTGCAGATACTGGTTTATTCCAAAGGTAGACATCCAAAGGTTTCATCATGTGGACCTGTCAAAAATAAATTACAAAGCTTCAAGAGGACAGCAAAGCATATGTGGAGTGCTTAAAAATGCTTAAAGTCATCTTCGTATGTTATGGTAATTCTGTGCTTCGAAGAAGGTTGAAACTGGGCATGTGTACTTTAGTCAGATTCTGTTCTCGGTTGTCAAAGGCAAATGGCAATCATAAACCAATAAAATAAGGTCGAAAGGGTAGCAGGACATTTGCGTATCCGTATTGGGGTGGAACTGGGCTGTTTACTCTGCTGTGTCTTTCAGAGACACATGATATATTTTTGTTACAAGACCATTTGGAAGAAGGAAAATTCTGAAGTGCCTTCTACAATAAACAACATAAAGGAAAATTCTGTATAATTAGATGAATCTTTGTTCAGTGAGCAATCTCTTAGATTGCTCCCAGTGATCTCTGTACTTGGTGCTCTTAAATAAAGTCTTGATTGTCTTACCCGATCTTTGTTTTGTGTTTTAAAGTTTTCTTTAACAGACCTCACTGATGGATATGCAAGTTCCTACAGCATTACCTGAAGACGATTAGTTGAGTTCTCCGGAATAGGTTTAACATTGCAGTCTATTGCCACATGTTGTACTGTTGCTGGAATTAGCTTTTCCCCAATAATCATTCATCTTGGATGAACTGCTATGCGATTATTGAAGTTTCTCACCTGTTTCCCAAGGACAGTTCATCTTTAAGTATCTTCAAATCATTCTTACACTTCTCTATCTCCACCACCTTTAATCCTTCCACTGAAAACAAAAAAAAAGTTTAAAAAATCAATGTATTAAAAGGTGCAACCAGAAGATTTGAAGTTCACCTTTTGTCCAAGATAATATCAATTGAGCTTTGTGATGACTTGCTGATGGATATCTCTACCTAGCAGCAACTGTGGAGAGGAGTGGCCTGCTGACTGATCCGCAGATGCTGGTTGAAACCGAAGGCAGAAACAAGATGCTGGAGTAACTCAGTGGGACAGGCAGCATCTCTGGAGAGAATGAATGGGTGACGTTTTGGGTCGAGACCCTTCTTCAGATCTGAAACGTTACCCTTTTCTTCTCTCCAAAGATGCTGTCTGTCCCACTGAGTTACTCCAGCATCTTGTGTCTGTCTTCGGTTTCAACCAGCATCTGCGGATCAGTCAGCAGGTCAGTCAGCATCTGTGGAGGGATGTGGCGACGGCATTTCCAGTAGTAGGAGAGTCTCAGACCAGAAGGCACAGTTTCAGAATGAACGGAAAGGAGATGAGGAAGGATTTCTTTGTCCAGAGGGTGGTGAATCTGTGGAATTCATTGCTATCGACGGCTGTGGAGGCTAACTCATTTGGTATTTTTAAAACAGAGATTGATAGGTTCTTGCTCAGTAAGGGTGTCAAAGGTTATGGGGACAGGACAGGAGAATGGGGATGAGAGGGAAAAATGACTTGATTGTATTTATGTATAGTATTATCTAATCTGAATAGAGACACATAAAGCTGGAGTAACTCAACGGGACAGGCAGCATCTCTGGAGAGAAGGAATGGGTAACGCTTCGGAGTGAGACCCTTCTTCAGACTATCTAATCTATTATTATCCATTATCTAATCTATTTGGATAGCATGCAAAACAAAGGTTTCGCTGTGTCACATAGTCATGTGAAAATAACCACCTACAGTAAATCCTGTTATTTAATCTTGTATCTCACTACTGCCTTTTGCACCAGGGAATTTTAAAGTGCAGCTCGCCGAGTTCTCTAATGACATTGCCCACTTCAAGAACATATAGTGAAGTAAAAGGAATCAGGCGGGAAATATTCAGTAGGTTAGAGGGTAGGTGTGGAACGATAAACAGTTAACAACTCCCCCTCCCATTCCCAGTCTGACCTTTCTGTCATGGGCCTCCTCCAGTGCCACAGTGAGGCCCACCAGAAATTGGAGGAACAGCACCTCATATTTCGCCTGGGCAGCTTGCAGCCCAGTGGTATGAACATCGATTTCTCCAACTTTAGATAGTTCCTCTGCCCCTCTCTTCCCCTCCCCCTTCCCAGATCTCCCTCTATCTTCCTGTCTCCACCTATATCCTTCCTTTGTCCCGCCCCCCCCTGACATCAGTCTGAAGAAGGGTCTCGACCCGAAACATCGCCCATTCCTTCTCTCCTGAGTTACTCCAGCATTTTGTGAATAAATACCTTCGAACAAGTTAACAATTAGTCATTGACCCACCAAATAAAACAATGAATAATGTGTAGGAAGGAACTGCAGATGCTGGTTTAAACCAAAGGTAGACAAATGCTGGAGTAACTCAGCGGCAGAGGCAGCATCTCTGGAGAGAAGGAATGGGTGACTTTTCGGGTCGAGACCCTTCTTCAGAATTGTTTTGTTTCTTCAAAATAATGAATAAGGTCTATAGAAGGTTCAAAAACCAATATGGAGGCAGTTTGTTTGTAGCGACTGTGATCGACAGAGTACACTGCAGTGAAATCAAACCTAGTCCTTCAATTTGAATGTAACAGCTGAATTTGATTTGCCTTCTACTTAACCTGATTTCTAAATGCTTTCAATGGAGGTTGTTGAGTTGTTGAGATGGTGCCCTTGTGACTCGTCCATCTGCTGTATTATGTAAACAGGAGTCTTATGCAATGGCTGTGTCATTGGAAACAGGCCCTTCGGTCCAACTTGCCCACACTGGCCAACATCTTCCAGGTACACTCGTCCCACCTGCCTGCATTTGGTCCATATCCCCCCAAACCATATCCCCCCCAAACCTGTCCTATCCATGTACCTGTCTAACTGTTTCTTAAACTTTGGGATGGTCCCTGCCTCTACTACCTCCTCTGGCAGCTCGTTCCAAACACCCACCACCCTTGTGTGAAAAAGTTACTTCTCAGATTCCTATTAAATCTTTCGCCCCACCTTAAACCTATGTCCTCTGGTCCTTGATTCCCCTACTCTGGGCAAGAGACTCTGTGCATCTACCCGATCTATTTCTCTCATGATTTTAAACACCTCAATAAGATCAGTAGTTGTGACTGTGGTTGCACGTTGGCATAATTCTGTTTCACTCTTAGGGCAGTTGGGGATTGATGCTAATTTTAGTCTTGCCAACAAATGCGAAAATCACAGTAACAAAGCACTGAGAAGTAAACCATAAACATCACCTATCCAGGTTCTCCAGAGATGCTGCCTGACCCGCTGAGTTACTCCAGCACCTTGTGTCTTTTTTTGTAAACCAGCATCTGCAGTTCCTTGTTTCTCTACAAATTGGTTACCTTTGCACCTGTTTATGTCAAAGAAAGGTGAAATAGCTTTTCCCAAGTCAAATCACCTTGTAGAACGCTTCATAGAATGGATACAGAACAAGAGGGCAATTGACCCATCACACCTGTAGCAACCATATGCAAACAGAGCTTATGAAAATTCCTTCCTTTTGCCCAGCTACCTTTTCAAATCTTACCACAAAATCTAACTCCACCAACAATAAAGTCCATATTCCAACTACAATATTCTATATTCTAACTATTTATACAAATAGACTTTCCTTCTTACTTTTGATTCTTTTGCCAATCACCTCCATTCACTGTGCCTTCTCCACTGATCAGAACGGTTCCTCCATCCACACTTCATGTCTTTACAGTTTAAGAATAAGGGGTAGGCCATTTAGAACGGAGATGAGGAAGAACCTTTTCAGTCAGAGAGTGGTGAAGGTGTGGAATTCTCTGCCTCAGAAGGCAGTGGAGGCCAGTTCATTGGATGCTTTCAAGAGAGAGCTGGATAGAGCTCTTAAGGATAGCGGAGTGAGGGGGTATGGGGAGAAGGCAGGAACGGGGTACTGATTGAGAGTGATCAGCCATGATCGCATTGAATGGCGGTGCTGGCTCGAAGGGCTGAATGGCCTACTCCTGCACCTATTGTCTATTGTCTATTGTCTATTTAACTATCTCTCGGCTTTACTTGTATCCTTCTTGATTCTCAGGAGAACAACCTCCACTTCCAGTCTATCCGTGCCTCAAAAGCCCGTCATCTCCAGGATATATATTTGCTCATGCTCTCCAAACCCTTCACATATTGCCTAAAGTGTGATGCCAAGATGCATTCTTCCAATTGTAGCTAATCCAGTGATTCATCGTTCCCTCCTTGCTCTTGCACTTATGCCTCCACTTAGAAAGCTCAGGATCCTGAAGCTTCTTTAACTACTTTTTCCAAGTGAAATACCACCTAGTTAACCTAGCGGACCAGGCAATTCTGTGAACCATAGACATTAGTAGGTCAGGTATGCATCTAATCACATCCTCAACAATCTTTTCTGCCCTTGATCATACAAATTGGATCTTTTGGTTGCAACCTACAACCTTTGTTAAACATCGTGGGACACCTACCAACACTAGACATTGTGGTACACTTACCAGCACTGAGCATAGTGGTACACCTACCCACACTGAACATTGTGATACAGCTACCAACACTAGACATTGTTCTACAGCTACCAACACTAGACATTGTGGTACACTTACCCAACACTGAGCATAGTGGTACACTTGCCCACACTAAACAATGTGATACAGCTACCAACACTAAACATCATGGTCCAGCTACCAACACTCACCACTGTGATACAGCTAACAAAATTAAACATTGTGGGACACCTACCAACACTAAACATTGTGGTACACCTACCAACACTAGACATTGTTATGCAGCTACTAACACACCAAATTACTTGGTTCCATTTTCTGTTAAGTTGAGGGAACACTGCTACATAAGGAGACCTGAACAGGAATCTTCATAACTCAGTGCTCAATTGCCTTCCAAAGTCTACTCTGCCTACTGAGTTACTCATTCAATGGGAACTGCAGTGGTCACATCATGGGTTCACAATTACCGAAGCCATTATTACAGCAATGACTGGCCACACTGGTTGGCAGGCACCTCAGCCGAGGAGGCATAAACATGCCCATCAAGGTGCTCTCAACTGCTACAGGCATTACATTCTATTGGACCTTCTCGAAGAACAATGCATTTGCAAGCTTAGGTTTTCCAAGGATGTCATCATCGAGATGCTACGAGAGGTTACTCAACACCATAGGTGGACTAGAATCAACAATGAGTATCATTAATCTACCTGCTGTAAGCATGTGCAAATCTTTGCAATAAATAGTCATCCTTTATCGTAATATTCATCATCAGCACTGAAATTTAATCTTATATTAAATAATGTGAAATCTTACGTTCAACTCTCTTCTCCAAAGCCGCCAACCTACTTGAGATCTCAGTTTTCAGGTCATTGACTTTGAAAATTCTGAAAGAGAGGAAAGTCATCACCAGCATTGCAAACTCTGTGCATTCAAACAATGTATTTATGAGCCTTCTGGACAAAGATCGCTGGTGCTCCAGAAGATCATGTAAACGTCCTTTGCTAATTGGGGTTCACAATAGGGAAGAGGTTGTGTTCTCTAACATAAAGGTAGGGAAGAAGTGTTGTGGATCTCCTTACCGGATTGCAGATTGGGTTCAGAGATAGATTTGCAATAAAAATATTCTACTTAACTTAAGGGCGGCATGGTGGTGCAGTGGTAGAGTTGCTGCCTTACAACACTTGCAGCGGGTGCGATCCCAACCACGGGTGCTGTCTGTACGGAGTTTGTACGTTCCGCATAGGTTTTCTCTGAGATCTTTGGTTTTCTCCCATAATTCAAAGACAGGTTTGTAGGTTAATTGGCTTGGTGTAAGTGTAAATTGTCCCATGTGTGTTTAGGGTAATGTTAATATGCAGGAATCGCTGGTCGGAGCGGACTCGATGGGTCGAAGGGCCTGCTTCCGCACTGTATCTCTGACCTAAACTTCCGTGTCCCTTGACCGAGGAGTGTAAAGACAAATTATGCATCCATTCCCATTATTGATCCTGGCTGATTATGGACTTGGACATCATTAAAAGACAGGAACAGGCTTAATTGTGGTTGGGTTGGTTTCTAGCATTTCACTCTTCCAACTTATAGATGAATCATCACTTTGGTAATAGCTCTTGGGCCACTGGTGCCAGTGGACCCACACTGCAAAATAAGTATTCTTGGCATGAGAAAATGCGTTAATTAAAGCGCTATACAGATTACCTTGAAAACTGGTCAGCAACTTGGGTCAGAACATTCTGTAGCAAGTCTTCTTCTTCTGGGATTGGAAAGAAACTGGACGTTAGCAGTCATGAGTCTCATTCAAAATATTAACTGCACCCACTTTCTAAGGATGCCCCGGTTTGCTTCACAAAGCTATTCAATTATAGGTAATTGATTTGGCACCAGGTTTTTGTTAGCAGGGACCTTGTTCAGTAACAGCACAACCTGGAGTTTCCTCTACCTGACCCGACACTTCACCAGGCCAATATCAAGTAATGTTCAATCATCTATCAAATCGGGATAAACAATCAGGCCTCCTGAAACATTCAAATACAGACATCCCCGGACTTATGTTAAGGGTTAAGTCCCACGGACCCTTGAGTACGTCGGATGTTACATAATTGGGAACTGAAGTGCTACAGCGCATGCATAAATTCATTATTCGATGTGGAGACCAAAGGGGGAGCTCCAATATGGGGCAACATGGGTGTTAGTGGGCATAGAGAATCTTTACATAAGTGAGAGTTTACCTTAGTTGCCTGTTACTTAAGCCAGGGAGTGCCTGTACATTACAGTTTACAAGTCTTATCATATCATATCATATATATACAGCCGGAAACAGGCCTTTTCGGCCCTCCAAGTCCGTGCCGCCCAGCGATCCCCGGACATTAACACTATCCTACACCCACTAGGGACAATTTTTCACATTTACCCAGCCAATTAACCTACATACCTGTATGTCTTATCATGGAATGGTCTCAGCACAGAATGAAGCCATTGGCACAACATGTCCATGCTGGCTTTCTATGAGAACAACACACTAGTTCCAACCTCCACCCCTTTATCTGTAGCTATGTTTTTTCTTCATATATTTATCAAGTATCAAAGGCCACAATGGAACCTTTTCGGGCAGTGCATTACAAAGTCCAAATACAAAATGCGTACTGTTCCTCATTTAGTTCTTAATTTGCTACCCCTTGATTTTATATTTATTGCACACAATCATTCACCCTTCTGCCAAATGGAACAGCTTCCCATTATGCACTTTGTTCAGACCCCTAATTTTATGTACTTTGAATAAGCTTCTCCTCAACATTCTCTCAAGAGGACAATTGCAACCTCTCTGAACTATTCTAGTCACTGTGGTCCCTCAACCCAGGAACCAGCTTCATTAAATGCTTCAACTCAGCTGACAAGCATTAACGCACATTTAGCATAGCTTGTGCGCAAGCCGACAATTGAGAATCTTTTCCAGTTTTTAATTTCATCGATGCCGCAGAAAACCAAAAGAAATAGATCCGAGAATGTAGATCAACAGTTTTACGGTCAAGAATCTCAACTTGGTAAAAAGTTTAAAGTGGGCCTGAAATTCTGTTATAATGACACTTCACATGTCTGTGCACATACAATTAGAAGATATTTCCAATGCAAGGCCACCTCTACTTATGGGGATCAAGGATACTCTGTGAAACCTTCCACGAAATGCTTACAATTGAATGTGACACTTCTGCACCAGAGAATATGGACATTCTCTTTAATCTCTCCTCACTGAGCATTAAGCTCATCCAGAAATCAATCTAGTGAAACGATATCAATCTTTTTGTACCTTATCATTAGTTGCTCCATTATTAAATAGATGTTTCAATTAATGTGGCTGTCAGTACGCGAAGAATTAGTAGGAAAAAAGACAAGCTGTTGGAGGAACTCAATGGATCAGGCAGCAACTATGGAGGGAAATGGACAGTAAACGTTTTGGGTTGGGACCCCTTCATCTAAACTGAGATTAGTGGGGAAATAGCCCGTATAAAGAGCCCACTCCTCTCTCCGCCTCTTTACACTGGTTATTTCCTCTCTGCTTTCTCAGTCCAGATAACGAGTCCCAACCAAAAACTTCGACCATCCATTTCCCTCGACAGATGCTGCCTGGTGCGCTGAGTTCCTCCAGCAGCTCTCCTGTTTTTGCTCCAGATTACAGCATCTGCAGTTCCTTGCTCCTCTGTGCTCGCAGTCAATACCTGTAAGCTGTCCAGCGCTGAGAGGAACCACTCTGTAAGGTGAGCTAGAAAGAAATAGAGAAAAAGTTAAATTGGAGACAGCAACACACTTGCATCAGGCTGACTGAACTCTGTAACACAACTTCAGTGCATAAATGCCAGCTGAGTATCCTTGTTCAGGATTAACATATAGATCATGTCTGAAGAAGGGTCTCGACCCGAAACGTCACCCATTCCTTCTCTCCAGAGATGCTGCCTGAGTTACTCCAGCATTTTGTGTCTATATAGATCATGGCCTTGGAATGAACAGCTTGCAAAAGATTCAACGCCATTAGGATTTTGTTAAAGCAAGCAAACAGACCCAAGGTCCCATTTTAAAGTGTAAGTTATTTGAAACTGTTCTTAATACAAACATTTATGCCGCATGTATATGTACATTTGAAATGTTGTAATTGTAGATTTATAATTGGTGTGGCGCTGCAGTGGATGAAGTGGTAAACGCAGTTGCTTAGTTTACATTAGTACCATTATAAGTAAAGACATTGGAATTGTAATGGAAATGTTAAATATTTCATATTCCTCACTCCCAAATATGGGACAAGGTGACATCAGCGCCCCACATGACCTCACCCAGCCAGCGGCCACGTGCTCCCGCTCCACCAATGGCGGCCGCCCTTTGTCCCTTATTTGGGAGCGAAGAAGTTGGCAACCCGACTAATACGGGACAAGGGCGGTCCCGTACGAGGCAAACTAATTTAGCCCAAAATACAGGATGTCCCGGCTAATATGGGGCAGTTGGCAACCCCTACTGACAGATGCGTTTGTGCATCAAAGCAGGTAATTATCCCTAAAGCCTGGCAAAAGGGATTTGCAGTGGCCACCAAACATAGCCATTTTAAATAATCTAATGACAGGGACCAGAAGGTGCAGGAAGGAGTTTGCAGTTGTTTTTAAAGGAAAAGACTACAGGTTGTTTCATCCACAGAGCGTTTAGTTTATATAGATGTACAGCTTGGAAACAGGACCTTTGGCCCACCAAGTGCACGCCGACCAGCGGTCACCCCTACACTAGTTCTATCCCACACACTAGGGCCAATTTGCAGAAGCCAATTAACCTACAAACCTGCGCTTCTTTGGAATTTGGGAGGAAACCAGAGCAGCCGGAGAAAACATACAAACTCCGTACAGACCGAAGGTGTCACAAAATGCTGGAGTAACTCAGCAGGTCAGACAGCATCTAGGAGAGAAGGAATGGGTGACGTTTCGGGTCGAGACCCTTCTTCAGACTCCGTACAGACTGCACCCATAGTCGAGTACTATCCGCAGAGCATTGCACTCATGGCCCTCCTGTCTAAAGCTCACACAGACTTTATGTTTTACTCTACACTTAAACAATCGGGTCTGTGTGTTGCTCTGTTGTGAGTCTGGTGCACGTCCCTGCCCTCTGCTGGCAGTCCTGCCACATAGCATCATCCCATGGCTGGATATGAAGAGACTGTCTGTTGGGACTGGTGTCAGGTGAGCCACAGTGAGTGATGCAGCAACTCTGCACCAAGACGTCAGCTCATATGATATAGCAGCAGAATTAGGCCCTTCGGCCCACCGTCTACTTCGCCATTCAATCATGGCTGATCCATCTTCCCCTCACAACCCCATTCTCCATGTGTTGAATGTCATGCAATTGCTGCCTCAACCTCCTTCAGAGACAAATAACAAGCAAATAGGCCCTTCAGTCCAATTTGTCCGTGCTGACCATCAACCAGCCATTTGAATTAATTTTGTATTATTTCCATTATTTCCTTGTATTACTATGAACTCTTGCCATATTTTACCAGTCAGCTGTATGACTACGTGAGGGGCAATTTACAGCCGCCAATTACTCATAATTCCGCACATCCGGGGCGGCACAGTGACGCAGCAGTAGAGTTGCTGCCTTGCAGCGCCAGAAACCTTGGTTTGTTCCTGACTACGGGTGCTGTTTAGTTAGAGATACACCGCGGAAACAGGCCCTTCAGACCACCGAGTCCGCACCAGTCAGCGATCCCCACACATTAACACTATCCTACACACACTAGGGAGGGCTTACACATACACCAAGCCAATTAACCTACATACCTGTACATCTTTGGTGTGGAAGGAAACCAAAGATTTCGGAGAAAACCCACGCAGTCCGTATCTATGTGGAGTTTGTACCTTCTCCCTATAAAAGTGTGGGTTTTCTCCGGACGATCCGGTTTCCTCCCACACTCCAAAGACGTACAGGTTTCTACGTTAATTGGCTTTGGAACAGATGTCCCTAGTGTGCTGGAGAGTGCTACTATGATGGGTGATCGCTGGTTGGCGGGACCTGATGGGCTGAAGGACCTGTTTCCGCGTTATATCTCTCTAAAGTCTTGGGATGGGTGGAAATCAGAGCACCTGGAAGAAACCCACATGGTCAGGGGAAGAACATGCAAACGCCACACTGGCAGCAGAGGTTTGAACCTCGTCTCCGGAGGCTTCGGCGCGGGCCGCCTGGATGTCGGAAGCCCGCAGGCCCCTGGGTGGGGGCCGACATCGGGAGCTCCGGCAGCGGCAGCATCTTCGCCCGCCCCGAATCGCGGGGCTTGGGTCGGCCCGCCGTGCGCCTTTCACCGTCCGGCGTGGCCTGGAATAGGCCGTGGGATTTTCACCGCCCGTCGGGGGCTTCAATGTCGGAAGCCCCGACCGCCCCGACGTGGCAACTCCAACAGCCTGACCGCGGGTGAAGACGGTAGGGGAAGAGAAAAAGACATTCTGGCCTTCCATCACAGTGAGGTAGGTGGTGACTGGAGGAGACTCACTGTGATGGATGTTTCTTTTGTTGGTGTTGGTTTATGATTGTGTGTTATTGCATTTTTATTGATTATTCTTATTGGTCTTATTGTTGAACTGCGGGTAATTTTTCATTTCACTGCACATTTATGTGTATGTGACAAATAAATTACTATTGACTATTGAGGTGGTGGCATTATGAGGCAGCCGTCTTCAAACTATCACAAGCTGTGCCACTGATCCGTCCCCTCCATGGTTACAAGCTCTGAGGAGAGACAGCAGCTCCCATCGTGTTCAACAGGAGGGGCACAGTAGGTCATGGAGACACAAGGAACTGCGGATGCTGGAACCTTAAGCAAAACAGTGCTGGAGGAACTCAGCGAGTCAGGCGAGGTTTCAGGTCTGGGCCTTCAGGCAGACCATCTGGAGAAAGGCCCCAACCCAAATCCTCGACTATCCATTTTATACATACATATATACAGTAGATATAGGAGCCTGAAAACTGTAAAGTCCAGGTTCAGGAGCAGCTTCTTTCCTGCAATCATCAGGCTAAGAAATACGACTACCTCTAAATAGACTTTGAACTATATAGACTTGAGACTGTACTTTTGCACTATTATTGTCTATTTGTTTTAATTTTTTTAATTTTTATACTGAACATTTTTTGTTTATTATGGGTTTTACAGAGTACTATGTTTACATAACTGTTGTGATGCTGCAGTAAGAAGTTCATTGTTCCGTTTCGGGACATATGACAATAACACACTCTTGATTCCCTCCACAGATGCGCTCTGGCCCACTGTTCCTCCAGTACTGTGTTTTACTGCATGACATGGAGCAGATGCTGCCAGTCCTCAACAAAGTATATGCCCATCGTGCCAGCCAAGGTGTACCCATGTGGGTGGTGAATTTAACCATATAACCATATAACCATATAACAACTACAGCACGGAAACAGTCCACGCCGACCATTCTCTCTGACCTAGTCTCATCTACCTGCTCTCAGACCATAACCCTCCAATCCCCTCTCATCCATATACCTATCCAATTTACTCTTAAATAATAAAATCGAGCCTGCCTCCACCACTTCCACCGGAAGCCCATTCCATACAGCCACCACCCTCTGAGTAAAGAAGTTACCCCTCATGTTACCCTTAAACTTTTGTCCCTCAATTCTAAAGTTATGTCCCCTTGTTGGAATCTTCCCCACTCTCAAGGGGAAAAGCCTACCCACGTCAACTCTGTCCGTCCCTCTTAAAATTTTAAAAACCTCTATCAATTTGGAATTTGGAATTCATTGCCACAGAAGGCCAAGTCAATGGATATTTTTAAAGCAGAGATTGATCGATTATTGACCAGTACACGTGTCACAAACCTATGAACATGGTGCTGAGAGTGACCCTAGGCTCAGGGCATTCTCTCAATACATAGACCAGCTACCATCGATCACCAGCAAAGGCCCACACTCACAGTACCGCCCAAGGTGCTGCCCCAGACCCATGTCACAGCACCTACATTGTGACTCCAGTCATACAGTAGGCAACTTCTCCACGTTAAACCATGCAATGATTCACTGCTGGGGTTCTAGCCAGGGTCCAGGCCCAACAGTGTTGTCAGCAATGCATCTCTCTCTCTCTACACAAAGATGGGCACAAAATGCCGGAGTAACTCAGCGGGACAGGCAGCATCTCTGGATGGAAGGAATGGGTGGCGTGTCGTGTCGAGACTCTTCTACACTATGATGTAGTGACCAATTTTAAATGCCAATTCCAGCAATGCTTTTGTTCCTGTGAATATAAAGGGATGAGCAAGGCACTAGTGTCTACCACCTTCAAACAGTACAGCTGGAATTCAACAGCTGACTGGAGTAAGCACATCTCTTCAACAAGCTGTTAAGACTCATCAGAGAAGACATGAATTCTTAATGGTGCACCACACACTACAGCAGCTTATTGACTAACCATGACTTCCTAGGGGAAAATACTCTCTCCTGTCCTTAACAGATCGTCTTTGTACGCTGCTCTGTTCTGTCTAATCTTCATGTTGGAAAGCTGTTTAATAGTTCATACACTGGGCAGCTAATGTATAAATCTTTGCAATGTGCCAATCTGAATTTCCATCCCCATTTGGGACTCTGATTTATTCACTGATTTAATCACCATGGTAAAGTATTGCCAGGGGCTTCCCGCTAGCAAGGCCAAACACAAATATCAGGCAAGGATAGAACTCCTGCAGCATCATCCCTCATGGTCGAATAGGCTGCTGTGAAGAGAAGAAGCAGATGTTTCTGGTAGCTGGTGGCACGCAAGGACCATGCTTCAGCTCATCAGTGCCTCAGGGAAGCAGAGGAAAAGACAAACGGAGATGCTAAAATCTAATCACCCAGGCTGAAGTAATTCCTCATGGAACATAGATCTGTAAAGCGCAGGAACAGGCCCTTCAGCCCACAATGTCTGTGCCGAACATTATGCCAAGTCCAATCCTTATCTGCCTGCACATAATCAGCATCCCATCATTCCCTGCAGCCCCATAAGTTCATAAGTGAAAGGAGCAGAATTAGGCCATTCGGCCTATCTAGTCTAGTCTGCCATTCAATCATGGTTGATCTACCTCTCCCTCCTAACCCCATTCTCCTGCCTTTGTTCCATATCCCCTCACACCCGTACTAATCAAGAATCTATCCCTGCCTTAAAAATATCAATTGACTTGACTTCCACAGATTCACCACCCTCTGACTAAAGAAATTCCTCCTCATCTCCTTCCTAAAGGAACGTGCTTTAATTCTGAGGCTATGACATCTGGTCCTAGACTCTCCCACTCTCCCACACGTGTCTATCCAAAAGTCTCTTAAACTCCATTATCATACCTGTCTCCACCATCACCCCCAGCAGTGTCTTCTAGGCACTCACCACCCTCTGTGTAAAAACATGCCTCTCACATCTCCTTTAAACTTTGCCCCTCGTACCTTAAAGTTATGCCCTCTAGTATTTAGCATTTCCATCCTCAGAAATAGGTTCTGACTGTCTATCCTAACTATACCAATCTCTAGATTTCTAGTTTTATTGATTATAACCAACTCCAGTGTCTGTGGTCACTTATATGTTCCTGTCTTTCTGATTTACCTACAATCAACTTATTATTTATCGTCCCATAAATTAAAGAAATATGCAAGAGTTATCAAGATAAAGAGAATAGACTTTTGAAGGGTCTCGACCCGAAACGTCACCCATTCCTTCTCTCCAGAGATGCTGCATGACCCGTTGAATTACTCCAGCATTTTGTGATACCTATATTTGAAGGTAAAGATAATAGAGAGAGACAAGGAGGATCTGAAGATGTCAACTACTCAGGTCCTCCAGAGTCTGACCCACTGATTTATCCCAACTCTTTTTAAGGCAATAGAGACTACTTAAAAAGAGATTGGGTATTTTAAAGAAAACTCGCAGATGCGTTGAATAAGGTTTTGAGAGACTTTTCATGGCAAAGAAGGCCAATCAATGTTTGTGTCTTGCCTGGGAGACCAACGATGGAATAAGAGAAGGACTTTGCTAAATAGTTAACCTAAATTAGCCAACAATATTTAAAAGAGATATTGGCAATAAAGTCTCACAAATACAACGAGTTTTAAAAGAACTTAGTGAGACATTGCAGAAGTGTTGGCGATAATCTTTCAAAGATCCTGATGTACGAATTATTCCTTCATATTGGAATATTAAATTGTAACTGCAATAATTTAAGAAAAGCTGAGGGAGAGGGGGCGGGAATTATAGAATATGATGTGAGAAAGTTATTAGAAGCTTTAATAAAGACAAAAAGACTGAGCATTTAAGAAACCTGCTGAATATGAAAAGTGAACATGAATTTTTTAAGGTTTTATCATATTTAAAAAAACAAATTGAACTAAATCAATCTTGTAATTAAAGTAATAGACAAGGAAATACATATCTGTTAATATCATTTGTACTGATCCAGATTTCATAACAGACTTAGCTCTGAAATTGATAGCAAAGTATTGACTTCGTTAGACAGAAGTGAAGAAGGATAAACTGAAGCTGGCCAAAATGTTGCAGTGATATAACTTTCACAAGACCTGAAACATTTATTATATTTATTGTTCACAAATACACAGTGAAGAACCATATATCCAGCTAGACTGGAAACATAGTCGCATGGTCCTAAACTGTGTCATTGCCTCTCCTTTAAAATACACTCTCAAAAAACTACTCAGCAAAAAGTTCTTCTCTATCCTAACTCTAATATCCACAAGATTGATTTAGTTTGAAGAAGGGTCTCGACCCAAAACGTCACCCATTCCTTCTCTCCAGAGATGCTGCCTGTCCTGCTGAGTTACTCCAGCATCTTGTGTCTGTCTAGTCTAGATTGATTTAGTTGTTACTGGGGCTTCTTATTCTCAGTTCCATTAGTATCTGTACTCAAAAATGATAAGCAGCCCATTTCTAATCATTACAAAGTTCCTACATAGTGGTGTCGGCAATTCAGCTCCATAATTGAATGTAACATTGATTATTGTCCTGGATCATCTCACCTTGATGAGCAGGATTAAACAGAGTTGCTCAGAGAGTACTGTTGGAAGGCAAAAAATCTTCAGATGCTGGAAATAAAAAACAGTGTATGCTGGAAAGCAGCAGTGTATGCTGTTTTTCATGGGGGAAACAATCAACATAGTTCTGACAAAAGATCATTGATTTGAATCATTAACAATTTCTTCCTCCTCAGATGTTGATTTCTTGATTAGTACGGGTGTCAGGGGTGATGGGGCCAAGGCAGGAGAATGGGTTTGAGAGGGAAAGATAGGTCAGCCATGATTGAATGGTGGAGGAGACATGATTGTTCGAATGGCCTTATTCTGCTCCGAGAACTTATGAATTTATGAACATGCTGTTTTCAAGAATGTTAGATTTAGCTCTTGGGGCTAAAGGAATCAAGGGATATGGGGAAAAAGCAGGAACGGGGTATTGATTTTGGTTCATCAGTCATGACCATATTAAATGGCGGTGCTGGCTCGAAGGGACGAATGGCCTATTCCTGCATCTATTTTCTATGTTTCTATGTTTCTATCCTGTGAGTGTTTCTAGAATTTGCTTTTTAGTTCACTTTGGAAGTTTAGTTTGCTTTGGAAGTACTGATAAGGACAATACCTTTGATGAAATAGTTTCATTTTCAGAACACTTGGTGCATATGTGTGATTACCGTGTTTGTAAAGTATTTGAAACTGCTCCAGCTAAAGATATCACACACGCCAAAGACATAATGTGCACAAAGATGGGCAAATCGTTATATTTTTCACCCAGTGAAGATCATGCCACACGTTTTTGAACTTATGGAACTTTACTTTCGACGTTAAATTTTAGACTTTCGAGATACAGCGCGGAAACAGGCCCTTCGGCCCACAGAGTCCGTGCCGACCAGCGATCATCCCATACACTAGCTCTATCCTGCACACTAGAGACGATCTACAATTTTTACCAAAGCCAATTAACCTACAAACCTGCACAACTTTGGATTGTGGGAGGAAACTGGAGTACCCTGTGAAATCTCACGCGGTCACAAGGAGAACGTACAATCTCCATACAAGTCGCATCTGTAGTCAAGATCGAACTTGGTTCTCTGGCGCTGTAAGGCAGCAACTCTACCGCTGCACCACTGCCACCAAGCTGCTATATACAAGTAAGGTTTCAGATTAGCTCAATAGTTAATTTTCCTACAAATCAAGCGAACAATAATGCACCAATATTAATTTCTCTGCACTCGTTTTACCATGTGATGTTTTACTACTTAAGTATCAGATTGGGTTAACATTGTATATCCAAGTAATCATACCTATTATTCTTATCTCTGGCCTTTATTCCAACCATCTATCTGCCAAACAATCCGCCTTGCCTACGTCAACCTATTACTTGCCATGCTCGGTGTCCTGCCTCTCGCCCCTTCCAGCTTTCTTCCCCCCACGACAAACAGGCTGAAAAAGGGTCTCGACCCAAAACGTCACCAATCCATGTTCTCCAGAGACGCTGCCTGACATACCCCAGCACTTTGTGTCCTTTTGTGTACTAACCAGCATCTTCGTTTCTTTGTTTCTACAGTCATACCTTGGTGTGTTAGTTGGCATAGTCGGGTCAATGGATATAATGGCATCATCCTGGTTCATGAGCATAATCAAGGTGTCCCTAAACAGTGAGGCAGAAACAGAGAAAGACAAACATTTAGTGAACAGATCCAAAAATCATTGATCAACTTTATATTCAACAGTTGCATTGGAACTGAAATTCAATGATTCTTGACAAGCATGATGCCAGATGAGTACAACTTGGCATTGTCCATTTTAGAGTACAGGTATATAGTTCCTTGAAGGTGGCATCACAGGTAGATAGGGTGGTCAAAAAGGCTCATGGCCTTACTGATGAAGCCTGTCAAGAATCATAGTTGGGTCTAGGAGTATTGAGTATAGAAGTTGGGACATCATGTTGCTGTTATATAAGACATTAGCGAGGCTGCATTTAGAATATTGTGTTCAGTTCTGGGCACCATATTACAGGAAAGATGTTGTCAAGTTGCAAAGGGTACAGAAAAGACTCTAGGACTCTTCAGCCCACCAAGCCCATGCCAATCATCAAGCAACCATTTTTGTAATAATCCTACCCCCAACCCATTTTGTGCTCTCCACGTTCCTCTCAACACCCCAGATGATACCATTCATCAGGGCACAGTTGCGAAGTAACATACTGCACAGGGCATTTTTGGATATGGCAGAACATTGGAACATTGGGAGGAAACCCACACAGTCACAGGGAGAACATAGAGTCATAGTGTTGTACTGTGTGAAAACAGGCCCTTCCGCCCAACTTGCCCACACTGACCAACATGTCCCACATACACTAGACCTGTAGGCACGACATGCAAACTCTATTGGCTGCCAAGCACACCGGGAAGTCCAGAGATTTGGAAAACTATATAAAAGGAAGCTAACTTCTCACAGTATTACCCCAGTTAAAGGACGTACCTTTAGAAAGGAGATGAGGGGGATTATTTTAGTTCAGGGGGTGGTGAATCTGTGCAATTCATTGCCACGGACGGCTGCGGATATTTTTAAGGTGGAGATTGTTAGATTATTGATTAATGCGGGTGGCAGGGCTTATGGGGAAAAGGCAGGAGAATGGGGTTGAGAGGGAAGGATAGATCAGCCACGATTGAATGGCGGAGTTGACTCAATGGGCCAAATAGCCTAATTCTGCTCCTATAACTTATGAACTTAACTCAAGAACTATAACACAGTTGTTTCAGTGAATCAATGTGCAAACTTAAATTGCCATGTGCATTATAGATGTAGAACATGATAATGCTGAATTTGTTCTAAGACTTTGGTTACGATCATTAAATTTTTATCTGTTTAAATAATGTATTCAACCAGTTTAGAATCCATATTACAATGAAATTTAATTTACATTAATGAATAAATATCAATGCAAATCAACATCAAACATTTCTTGCTTAAATGCACAAAATAGTAGGTTTCTTTCTCTGACCTGCTGAACCCAACAGTTGTGCACAGAAGCTCCTTAATATCACTCGGTCTGCAGTGTCTGCTGAACATCACCTGCAATGGGCAGTATTATAGATGGGTTAGTATCATAGAATTAGTGATGGAGAATAAAATGGGCATATCAAAGATCATCTGCCCCACCTTCAACCTGGAAACAGGCCCTTCGACCCACCCATTCCATGCCGACCATCAATCACCCGTTCACACTGGCTCTGTTATCCTACTTACTCATCCACTCCCTCCACACTGGGGGGCGATTTACAAATTTAGATTTAGATTTTCGATTTAGAGCTACAGCGCAGAAATAGGCCCTTCGGCCCACCGGGTCCGCGCCGCCCAGCGATCCCTGCACATTAACACCATCCTACACCCACTAGGGACATTTTTTACATTTGCCCAGCCAATTAACCTACATACCTGTACGTCTTTGGAGTGTGGGAGGAAACCGAAGATCTTGGAGAAAACCCACGCAGGTCACGGTGAGAACGTACAAACTCCGTACAGACGGCGCCCATAGTCAGGATCGAACCTGAGTCTCCAGCGCTGCATTCGCTGTAAGGCAGCAACTCTACCGCTGCGCCACCATGCCGCCCGTTGCCAAAACTGCAAATCTGCACGTCTTTGGGATGAGGTAGGAAGCCGGAGCAGCCGGTGGAAACCCTTTACGGCCACAGCGAGAATGTGCAAACTCCACACAGACAGCACCTGGTGGTCAGGATCAGCTCCCCCTCCCATTCCCAATCTGACCTTTCTGTCCTGGGCCTCCACTATTGTCAGAGTGAGGCCCAGTGCAAATTGGAAGAAAGCACCTCATATTTCGCTTGGGTAGTTTACACGCCAGCGGTATGAACATTGACTTCTCTAACTTCAGATAGTCCCTGCTTTCCCTCTCTATCCCCTCCCCTTCCAATTCTCCCACTAGTCTTCCTGTCTCTGACTACATTCTATCTTTGTCCCGCCCCCTCCCCTGACATCAGTCTGAAGAAGGGTCTCGACCCGAAACGTCACCCATTCCTTCTCTCCAGAGATGCTGCCTGTCCTGCTGAGATACTCCAGCATTTTGTGTCTACCTTCGAACCCAAGTCTCTGGCTCTGAGGCAACAGCCTTACCAGTTCACCACTGTGCTGTCTTGATACAACTTTGTATTTTTTTTAATTAAAAAATAAAATAAATATATACAAAGCAATAGCTGTGCAAAATCCCTCTGACATTCTCAGCGACTATACATACATTCATTGGCACTGTAGTTGGTAGTGTTCAGCAAACTATCATTACACCAGGCACACTTGCCACTCATTTGGCCCCCTGGAGTGACATCCCTCCCCTGTTTGAGGGGCGTAATTATTTGTATTTACCTGCAATGGTACATTTTCCATTCTAAACACTGAGCAATGAAGACTCTCCCAAATGCTATCTGCATTCGTGACCACTTTATTTGGGCAAGTGGAAACAATTCCTACCCGATCAAACTGCTTCAGATATATTTTTTTACGTCCACCTCTTTGCCTTATTTTATTCGCTCAAAGAGACCAACCTGTTCCATTTGCATCTGTAATAATTTTATAATATGCAGTGCCAGTCTAAAGGTCTTTAACATTGTCATTGTACCTACTCCTACCACTCTCGCTGGTAGCTCATTCTACATAACCACCACCCGTTGTGAAAAACCTGCACTCAGATCCCAACTCTCCTTAAACCTATGACCTCTAGTTTTAGCCTGCTCTACCCTGGGAAAAATACAGACCATCCACCTTATCTCTGCCTCTCATGATTTTACATCGCCCCAAAAATTTATAGGGCAGCCTCGGTGGCGCAGCGGTAGAGTTGCTGCCTTACAGCGCTTGCAGTGCCAGAGACCTGGGTTCAATCCCGACCACGGGTGCAGTTTGTACGGAGTTCGTCCGTTCTCCCCATGACCTGTGCGGGTTTTCTCCGAGATCTTCGGTTTCCTCCCACACTCCAAAGACGTACAGGTTTGCAGGTTAATTGGCTTGGTGCATGTGTAAATTGTCCCTTGTGCGTGTAGAGTAGTGTTAATGTGTGGGCATCGCTGGTCGGTGCAGACTCGGTGGGCTGAAGGCCCAGTTTCCACGCTGTATCTCTAAACTAAACTAAGAAGGTCATCCCTCAGACACTTTGTCTCAAGAAACAGTTCCGGCCTATCTAGTCACTCTTTATTATCAAGCCCTCCAATCCAGACAAATCCTTGTGGATTTTTACTGCACCCTCTCGGACATCCTTCCTCTACTATGGCGACTAGAAGCTCATACAATATTGCAGGTGCAGTCCACGTCTTGTGCAGCTGCAACTTGCCATTCCAACTCCTCTACTCATGTCCCCAACCAATGAAGGCCAGTGTGCCATGTGCCTTACTCATCACCCTGGCTAACTGTGTTGCCGCTTTCAGGGAACTAGATGCTGATAGCCTTTCCCTACGACAACACTCCCCAGGGCCCTGCCTTTCACCGTGTGTGTCCTGTCCTGCTTTAACCTCCCAAAGTGCATCACTTCGTATTTAGTTTAGTTTAGAGATATAGCTCGGAAACAGGCTCTTCGGCCCACTAAATCCACGCCAAACATTAGCAATATCCCACAGTCTGGGGACAGTTTCCAATCTTTACTGAAGCCAATTAACCTACAAACCTGTACATCATTGGGATGTGGGGGCGAAAGCGGAGTACCCGGGTAAAATCCACACGGTTATGGGGAGAACATACAAACTCCATACAGACAGCACCCGTAGTCAGGATCGAATCCGGGTATCCCTGGAGTGACATCCCTTCCCTGTGCCACTGTGCCTCCCACATTTGTCAGAGTCAAATGCTATCAGCCATTCCTTTGCCCGCATTCCCAGTTGTAACCACAGAGAACCTTCTTCACTGATGCCACCTGCATTCTCATCGAAAAAATGAATATATAGAACAAACGGGGGACTCTGCACTGATCACAGCAACACATTACTGGTCATGTGGGAGGAAACCAAAGATCTTGGAGAAAACCCACGCAGGTCACGGGGAGAACGTACAAACTCTGTGCAGACGGCGCCCGTAGTCAGGATCGAACCCGGGTCTCTGGAGCTGTAAGGCAGTAGCTCTACCATGCCACCGTGCCGCTGTTCCAAGTAGCCCCAAATCCAACACATCGTTTACTGGGAGCAGTGACTCCTGGTGTTGAGTGCACTTTGAGAGCTGGCTGCCTGAAGGAGGCACCTCAAAGCATTAAACAGATGCTGTAAATGCCATCTCTGCAGAATCCTTTCAGTCCACTGGCAGGATAAGCAAGCTAATGTAAGCATCCTCTCCTCCATCACCATGCTCGAACAACGCACTTCAATAAGCACTTCATGTTACACGTAGGCCCAGAGCAGAATCCCAAAATTGGCAGTGTTCCACAGCAAAAGGCTTTCAAGTAGACAGACAAGATTTAAAATATATTGGCAAAATCTCCTTACAAATATATAACATCCCCATCCATCCAGTTGTGGAAATCATGGCCCAGGACCACTAATAATGGAGAAACAAGGAACTGCAGATGCTGATTTACCACAAAAAAAAGACACAAAATGCTGGAGTAATTCAGCAGTTCAAGTAGCATCCCCGAGAATATGGATTGGTGACATTTCACTGATCCTTGGCGGAGAGGAAGAGGGCATGTTAATAAAGATGAGGGAGTGGGGGCCTGGAAACCTGAAGTAATCGAGGAGATGGAGAGCATGTGAGGTGTCCTGGACGTAGGTGGGGAGGGATTGGACCAGAGGAAAGGAAAATCAATTGCAAATTCTGGGGACCTCATGGACTATTTAGAGACAAACTAGGTAGAAACATCACCTATCCATGTTCTCCAGGGATGCTACCTAACCTGTTGAGTTACTCCAGCACTTTATAACTTTTTTTTTAACCACTAACAATGGAGCAGCAGCATCCTGCATGGCTTTGGAAACCGTCTATGAACACAGGACACCAGCATTATCAGAGGAAGGGGCGCACCACCTCCCTCCCTACCTACACACGTGTCGTTTCCAACAAGTCCCATCTTCCCACTGCAGCTCACAACACAATGGCCTCATACCCAGTGGTATGAACATCGACTTCTCCAACTTTAGATAGTTCCTCTGTCCCTCCCTTCCCCTCCTCCTTCCCAGATCTCCCTCTATCTTCCTGACTCCACCTATATCCTTCCTTTGTCCCGCCCCACTGACATCAGTCTGAAGAAGGGTCTCGACCCGAAACGTCACCCATTCCTTCTCTCCCGAGATGCTGCCTGACCTGCTGAGTTACTCCAGCATTTTGTGAATAAATCGAGCAGCTCACAACACAATGGCCTCATCAACCACCTCAAAACCGGAGTAGAAGCGTGTTACCCTCAATTCTCATGGACTGTCCAAGTTATAGGCTGCAGAAACCAATACAAAAACAGTGGTCTTACGAACTGCCCAGCCGTGAGGTGCTGATTGTGATGTTGTCATCACTCGCACGCCAGTAATTGCAAACAAGATTATCTTAATTCTGCCCCGCAGAGGGAATGCATGTTTTTGTCACGAAAAAGCCACACTTGTGACTGTCATTAAGAATGAGCAGAAGGGAGGCTTTCGGTAACCAATCGCCCTCTCTACCACAGATTGATTCGAACAAACAGCACTCAATGTTTGCAACACATGTGTGGTCTTCCTGATCTTCCAGTTGATCTGCAAAACAATCTTTTTGTTTTTGGTCACCGGTCCAAGAATTCCTTGACGAACTATTGAATGAACACATTTTTTATAATAAAACTCAGTTTTATAACATTCAAGACTTCTGATCAATCTTTTAGTTCTTTAATACTGAATGAATGAATGATACTTTATTGTTGCATGTGACAAGTCCGAGTGATATTCTTTGTTTTGCATCCCTAAGTGGACACACAAAGCTAAAGTATTCCGTTTTACACACTCTGATATGGATAAGTCCCAAACCTTTGGGAATGTGTTTCACCTCCGCCTTAAATATCTCCTCCATTTGGACCTCTTATCAATCAGTTAAAACTCCTAGAATCTTTGTTTCCACTTCATTAGGACCAAACACCTTTTCAATTAAACCTAAATAACCCTCACCTCGAGTTCGATCTTTACCGTTAAACTCTGCAACTACTCTGAACCTAATTGAATTTTCATTGCTATTTCCCATATCCTCCCCATTCTCTGGCAATGCCTCCGATTTTGTTAGACTGATAATATTTTGATCAATAAAGCTGTGCTGTACACATTTCAGAAATTTCTCAGACTTCTTGCACCCAGCATAAGGTTTTTTTAATCAGCCTCATATAGGATAAATTATAATTTCCTTATTAAAGTTGTTATACGACTTTCCAAAATGCATTACACTGAGCAGTACCTCCTCCTCTACTTGCTAATGTTCGACATACAGCACAGAAACAGGCCCTTTGGCCCACTGAGTCAACGCCAACTAATGATCATCCCATACACTGACACCATCCTACACAATGGGGACAATTTACAATCTTAACGAACCTGTACGTCTAGAGTGTGGGAGGAAACTGGAGAACCCGGAGAAAACCCACGCGGTCACGGGAAGAACATACATTCTGACAGCACCCATAGTCGGGATCAAACTTGTGTCTCTGGCGCTGTGAGACAGCAACTGTACCACCTGCAGCACTGTACTGCCCTTGTGTCTACATCAACTCTTTATTATCTGACTGATGTCATTGGCATGAAACATTGAGAGCTTTTGTACCTTTGAATCTTTAGGCACATCACCCCTTTCCTTGGTCTGTAATAATGTTTCCAAAAGTAAATACTCACTTACACTTTCATTTTGTTTTAGGCTTCTAATTTATGTTTTCAAGAGAGAGTTAGATTTAGCTCTTAGGGCTAAAGGAATCAAGGGATATGGGGAAAAAGCAGGAACGGGGTACTGATTTTGGGTGATCAGCCATGATCATATTGAATGGCGGTGCTGGTTGGAGGGGCCAAATGGCCTCCTCCTGCACCTATTTTCTATGTTTCTATGTTCACCCCAGGTGGGAACTAGTATCCACATCTCCACACATTTATGCACTTGTGCTCATCTTCACCTTAGTCTCCTCTCTGCAATATTCCTTCATTTGGAATAATCTTTACTCCAATAAGATTCTCTCTTACCTTCAGCCAACCTCCTCTAAATCTCAGTCCTGTTCAGCTGTACTCCACATTCGAAAAACCCTGTCTACCCCAGATTCAATGACCCAGGAAAATTGAACACTCGCTGATGTATCGTTTCTCTGATAATGCAATCAATCACCTGCTTAACATAAACTCGCAAGAATATTACAGAGATGACCAACTCCGAGATAGACACAAAATGCTGCAGCAACTCAGTGGGCCAGGCACCGACCCTGGAGAACAGAAACAGGTGATGCTTTGGGTCGGAACCCTTCCTCAGACACCGAGTCCTCAGATACAAAGCTTTCTGAGGATGGCTTTCCACCCAAAGTGTCACCTATTCCTTTTCTCCAAGGATGCTGCCCGGCCCGCTGAGTGACTCCAGTATTGTGTGTCAATCTTCGGAATAAACCAACATCTGCAGTCCCTTCCTACACACGTTACCAACTCTGGGATCCTGATGTGTATCTTCCCCATCGTCACAGAAACTCTCGCGGTGGGACATATTTATCTTTGTTTGGTTTTGGCTTCCCCACAAGAGGCGTAACTTCTGACTAATCGCTGTCACTTGCACCTGTTGGTGATATCTCTTAGCCTGGCACCAGGAACATACCACCATGGAAGATTCAGATCAGTCATCGCACAAACAGCTATCTATCCCTTGGCTTTCCAAACATCTCAAACACCTGGTGCCCGCTGTGCCACGGGTCGTTCGAGCTGGCACTATCCGTCACCAATCAACGCCCAGTTGCCATTTCCTTCATCCAATCTAAAAGCCAAATTGCAACATATATACGCAGAGCATCACCATCCTGTCTGCTTCTTTCTACCCTGCTGATGCCCACCTACCTTGCTCCAATGCCCACCTACCTTGCTCCAATGCCCACCTACCTTGCTCCGATGCCTACCCACCTTGCTCTGATGCCCACCTACCTTGCTCTAATGCCCACCTACCTTGCTCCGATGCCCTCCCACCTTGCTCCGATGCCCTCCCACCTTGCTCCAATGCCCACCTACCTTGCTCCAATGCCCACCTACCTTGGTCTAATGCCCACCTACCTTGCTCCAATGCCCACCTACCTTGCTCCAATGCCCACCTACCTTGCTCCAATGCCCACCTACCTTGCTCCAATGCCCACCTACCTTGGTCTAATGCCCACCTACCTTGCTCCAATGCCCACCTACCTTGCTCCAATGCCCACCTACCTTGCCGCAGTGCCCACCTACCTTGCTCTAATGCCCACCTACCTTGGTCTAATGCCCACCTACCTTGCTCTGATGCCCACCTACCTTGCTCTGAAACTGTGACTCCGTAGTTAACAACAGCTGGAAGGTGGACCCTTACAGGAATGGGATACTGCCTGGAGTTCAGTAACCCTGGACTGGGACTTCAACAGGCAGACCTCAGAGATCCAGCACACACAAAACATCCTGGAGGGTCCATGTATCACAGGATCACACAGATCCCCAACCATGTACCTAATGTCCAAACCGAAACGTCACCTACATAGCTTACCTTCTACTACCTTCCATGTTCTCCAGGGATGCTTCCTGACCCACTGAGTTACTCCAGCACTTTGTGTTTTTTTGTGTGAACCAGCATCTGCAGTTCCTTGTTTCTACTTAATGTTCCTGTGTTTTTGCTTAAAGTTATAGCTAGCCTTCTATTATTAAATTTTACAAGTATAGTCATAAAAGATTATCATTTATCTGATAACTTCATGCAAACTCACTAAACAAAAAAATCAAATCATTTTATGCCAAAGGTAGTGAGAAGCAGGCCTTAATAACACTAATGATTCAAGCCTCAGTGCAAATTAGTTCTTAATATAAATCATGTAAATGAGAACTTACACAAATATGAATCATGCTTTAACATAATATCACTCCTTGACAAATCTTGCAAGTGAAAATCTCATCTAAACGAAATGTGCCTCCGAATTAATTTTCACCCTCGAATGATGGCAACGAACTACAGAATGAAGATATTACCTTGCGTGAAACATTGTTTTTCTCCAAGTAGATAATCTTTGGTACATAGCCAGAGGAGGAGGCTGATCCCATTTCCTGTTGACTCGGCTGGAGAACGTCAGGTATGGCAGAAACAGGAGCAACACTGCGACTCTCAGCCCTCCGAACCCCTCCTGTGACCCAGCAAACTCAAACAGGTGTGACTGAAATGCAGAAAGCTAAAGGGCTTCGATCTACCAATCTGTCTCCAGCTGGGTGTTGTTGCCTTGGCAAACAAAATGATTCCGACTGATTAATAAACAGCCATTAACTGCATCTTGAAATTCCTATCACCACGGGTTCTGTTAATTACTGGCCTCATTAACACAGAACCAAATTAAGGACATGTCTCCAAAAGATGCCAATTTAAATTAGAAGGAATTAGGAGGATATTTTGAGCAGGATTTTCACTCTTTATTTGACTGAAGTGATTTGTACTATTTTTAATCTAAATTGGTGGAGTTTATTAGAACAGCAGTGTCGGCTAAAACATAGATACCTAGACAATAGGTGCAGGAATAGGCCATTCGGCCCTTCGAGCCAGCACCGCCATTCAATGTGATCATAGCTGATCATTCACAATCAGTACTCCATTCCTGCCTTCTCCCCATATCCCTTGATTCCACTAGCCCTAAGAGCTCTATCTAAATCTCTTTTGAATACCTCCACTGCCTTCTGAGGCAGAGAATTCCACAAATTCACAACCCTTGGGGTGAAAAGGTTTTTCCTCATCTCAGTTCTAAATGGCCTACCCATTATTCTTAAACTGTGGCCCCTGGTTCTGGACTCCACCAACATCGGGAACATGTTTCATGCATCTGGCATGCCCAATCCTTTAATAATTTTATATATTTCCATAAGATCCCTTCTCATTCTTCTAAATTCCATGAAATACAAGCCCATTCACTCCATTCTTTCATCATATGACAGTCCAGCCATCCCGGGAATTAACCTCGTGAACCTACGCTGCACGCCCTCAATAACAAGAATGTCCTTCCTCAAATTAGAAGACCAAAATTGCACACAATACTCCTGGTGTGGTCTCCCCAGGGCTCTATACAACTGCAAAAGGACCTCTTTGCTCCTTCTCCTCACCTCCTCTCATTTTGAAGGCCAACATGCCATTAGCTTTCTTCACTGCCTGCTGTACCTGTATGCTTACTTTCAGTGACTGATGTACAAGGACACCCAGGTCTCGTTGCATTTCCCCTTTTCTTAACCTGACACATTCAGATAATAATCTGTCTTCCTGTTCTTGTGTTGGAGGTGCTATCTTTTAGATGAGGTGTTACAATTTGCCGCCCATTCACTCAGGTGGATGAAATAATCTCTGGATCAATGTCTTTGGGCCAAAATAGTGGAAAAATTAGCAACCCACTTCTAGCAGCTACAGCATTCTTACTGCCCCTTCCAAAATCCACACCCCTGTGTCTGAATATCACTCTGGCTTTGCAAGCAGAGAATAGGAGCAAGAAAAGACATCAGGTATCTCAAGCTCACCCCACCGTTCAACATGATCGTGGCTGATCTATGGTGGCTTCAACTCCTTTTCCATCAGTAGCCCTTTATTCCTTGATCTTTCAAAGATTTATTTACCTCTACATTAAACATAGCACATGGTCTGACCCCCACTTCCCTCAGTGAAAGAGGATTCTAGACATTCAATACCCTCTGAATTAAATAAAATCCCCACACCTCACTTTCCAATGACCGATCCCTTATCTTCTGACTACGTCTCCTTGTTTCTGTCTCTCAAATACTCAACAGAGACAAGGAACTGCAGATGCTGGAATCTTCAGCGAAACATAAAGTGTTGGAAGAACTCAGTCGTCAGGCAGCATCTGTGGAGGGTATAGATAGGGAATGGGCAGGTGACATTGTTGGTCGGGACCCTTCTTCAGACTGTCAAGCCACCTTACGATCTTATATGAATAAGGTCACACCTCGTGAGAGATGGCTACCATACTCCAGTAATAGTGGTGGCCACGATGACTAAACATTGTCTACATACCCTCTTCAGCCACCTCCAGGCCCGAGGCTGTATATATCATAGACTCATGAAGGAAAAAAAACTGCAGATGCTGGTTTGAATTGAAGGCAGACACAAAATGCTGGAGTAACTCAGCGGGTCAGGCAGCATCTCGGGAGAGAAGGAATGGGTGACGTTTCGGGTCTCAACCCGAAACATCACCCACTCCTTCCAATCAGTCTGAAGAAGGATCTCAACCCGAAACGTCACCCATTCCTTCTCTCCCGAGATGCTGCCTGACCCACTGAGTTACTCCAGCATTTTGTGTCTACCATAGACTCATGTAGCACAGAAACAGGCCATTCAGCCCATGCTAACCATAAAAAAAAAAATTCTATTCCTCCATTAACCAGCATTTGGTCTATAGCTTATGATGCATTGGCAATTCAAGTGCTCGTCTGGATATTTCTGAAGAGTTGTGAGAGTACCTGCCTCCACCATTCCTGCTGGCAGTGTATTCCAGATTCCTTCCACTCTCCGGGTGACAGCGTTCGTCCTCAGAGCCCTCTCTAAACTCCTACCCCCTTTCCATCCTCCAGATTTCAATACCTCTACTGCAGAATTTCGTTGGGTTCCTCACCACTCCAAGAAAAACAAATCCAATCTATCCAGTCCCTTCTCACAACGGAAACGGCCCATCCCAGGCAACATCCTGGCGAACCTCCTCTGCACACTCTCGAATACAATCGTGTTCGTTCATCATGGTATGTTCTCCTGCTTACAATTAATGTTTACGGAATTGGAACCTATCTGACATATCGTATCTGTGGTAGATGTGTGTCACAACCATTTTTACCGCCCTTAGGATTCAGCAGGAAGACCTCATGAAGGGGAACTTGTAGACGTCTCCTCTGTGCAGATTTATTCAAATATTCATCCAGTTTGGTGTAGTTTAGTGATACTGAATGGAAACAGGCCCTTTGGCCCACCGAGTCCACACTGACCAGTGATCCCCGCACACTAACACTATCCTACACACACTCGGGACAATTTTACATTTATACCAAGCCAATTAATATACAAGCCTGTAAGTCTTTGGAGTGTGGGAGGAAACCGAAGATCTCGGAGAAAACCCACGCAGGTCACAGTGAGAAAGCACAAACTCCTTATAGACAAGCACTCCATGGTCAGGATCTAACCCAGGTCTCTGCCACTTTAAGACAGCAACACTACCTCTGTGCCACCGTGCCACCAGTTAGTTTTAAAGAATGTAATGTTTTGTGCTGTAACTATCATTTGAACGCAAAGCATTTCTTCCTTCTCCAGTAAAAATCCTTTATGTCATTGGCTTTGGATTAGAGGAAATAGTTTCTACTTATTCACTTCAATTTCTCCTTCTCTACGATTAACAAAGGAAATCAACGTTGAATGAGTCAGAGGAAGGGTCTCGGCCTGAAACGTCACCTGTTCCTTTCCTCCAGAGATGCTGCCTGACCCGCTGAGTTACTCCAGCATTTTGTATCTATCTTTGTTGAATTGAGAAGTCAGGTATACAAAGTGGCAAGGTGGGCCAGACGTGTGAAATGTGTTTTAGGTACCAGTGGTGAAAGACATAAAAGTTCCAGAGAAGGAGGAACACTGACTGGTGTGCAATATTAAAACATACAGTAAGAGTTTCTATGGCTATATAAATAGGAAGGCAGCAGCTGAGGTAAATATGGGACCTCTAGTGAATTAGGCTAATTAATTAATAACGGAAAACAAAGCAATGACAGAGAGATCAAATCAATATTTTTGCATTGCTTTTCACCGTGAAGGACACTGCAAATATTGCTAAAATAACAGGCAGACTAATTATAAATAACTTGGAAGAACTAGTAAAAATTCCAATCACAAGGGACAAAGTATGAGAGACCCCCTACAGCACAAAAGGCAGGCAAGTTTCCAGAGAGTTTAAAGGAAGCCACATCGGTTGTGGTACATACCCACTGGTTGAAAGTTTTCAACATTTGCTAAATTCGAGGAGAATGTAAAACAGCCAACGTGACTCCCTGCTTCACACAGGGAGGAAGCCAGAAGGCAGGTAACCGGAGGCCCGTTAGTTCCACATCCATTGCTGGCAAGATTCCACAGTCAATAATCAAATAGGAAAAAGAACAAAACTCATTCTGGAAAGCAGAATATAATCAAATCTAGTCAACATGGCTTTATGAAAGGTAAATTATGTTTGACAAATCTGCTTTGAGGATGTAGCAAGAAGACGTCATGAAGGGGAACTTGTAGATAGTTTGGGGTCTGTATTCCTTGTAGTTTAGAAGAAAGAAAAGTGACCTTATAACATATCATTGCCTTAGTAGTCTAGACAGAGTAGATGCGGGGATGTTTGCACTAAAGAGTGAGTCATGAACAAGAGGGCATAGTTACAAGGTAAGGTGGCAGAGTGGCACAGCTGGTAGAAATGTTGCCTCACTGCACCAGAGACCCGAGTTTGATATGGGCCTCGGGTGCTGTCCGTATGGAGTTTGCCTGTTCTCCCTGTGACTGCCTGGGATTCCTCTGGGTGCTCCAGCTTTCTTCCACATTCCAAATATATTTTGAGTTGGTAGGTTAACTGACTGCTGGGAAGGAAAATTGGCCCTAATGTGCAGGGAGTGGTTGAGAAAGTGGGTTAACATGAAACTAGTGTGAACGGGTGATTGATGGTTGGCATGGACTCGATGGGCTGAAGGGCCTGTTTACATGCTGTGCCTCTGAACTAAAACTACACCTTACGGGCCGGTCATTTTTAACTAAGGTGCATAGAAATTTCTTATCTTGGTGGGTAATGAATCTTTGGAATTCACTGCCTCTGAGGGTAATGAAGGACAGATATATTTAAGATGCAGATAGATCCGTCTTTATAAAGATCGAGGAATTGAGGGTTAAGGAAACTGAGGGCTGAGGGTCGGGAAGGGGAGTTGAGGCCAACATAGATTAGTTATGATCACATTGAGTGTCAGGGCAGCCTTGTGGTCTGCTATTTCTACTTTCTGTTGTTAATGTGCTCTTAGAGTTTAAGAGATTAGTTTATTGTCACGTGTACCGAGGTACAGTGAAAAGCTTTTGTTGCATGGTAACCAGTCAGCGGAAAGCCAATACATGATAGCATGATAACAGGTTTCAGGGGTTATGGGGAGAAGGCAGGTGAATGGGGTTAGGAGGGAGAGCTAGATCAGACATGATTGAATGGCAAATTATACTTGATGGGCCGAATGGCTCAATTCTGCTCCTATCACTTATGACCTTATAACACTCGAACCGTCCACAGTGTATAGATACATGATGCAGGGGAATAACATGAATAATGTTTAGTGCAAGATAAAGTCCAGTAAATTCTGATCAAAGATTGTCCGAGGGTCTCCAATGAGGTAGATAGTAGCTCAGGACTGTTCTCTAGTTGTTGGTAGGATGGTTCAGTTTGCCTGATAACAGCTGGGAAGAAACTCTCCCCGAGTCTGCAGGTGTGCGTTTTCACACTTCTATCCCTTTAGTCCGGTGGGAGAGGGGTGTGACTCGTCCTTGACTATGCTGCTGGCCTGGTGGGCTGATTTTATCTTCGCCTGTGGAAATAATTGTTGTATTTTACAACTCCCTGGTGCTATAATTACCTACAAGGCATATTCTGCATCATAAATTGATGCTGGATAACCACTGAGGCTTTGAAGCCTTTTCAGTAATGGGGAATACAATCTACCTATCATGCTCAATATGTGGACTCACCCATACTCTGTAAATTCCCCTCCAAAATGTGGTGCCCAGGAGACATCTTTTGGACACCCACGTGGCACAAAACCTTTTCAGCCAGAGAGTTGTGAATCTGTGAAATTCTCTGCCACAGAAGGCAGTGGAGGCCAATTCACTGGATATATTCAAGAAAGAGTTATATATATAGCTCTTGGGGGCTAACGGAAGCAAGGGATATGGGGAGAAAACAAGAACAGGGTACTGATTCTGGATGATCAGCCATGATCATATTGAATGGTGGTGCTGGCTTGAAGGGCCGAATGGCCTTCTCCTGCACCTATTTTCTATGTTTCTATCTATTCCAATATCTGTCTTGCTACGTAATGTTGTGGCCATTTAAACTATGTACTGTGGCATTGATGCAGTTAGAATAACAGAGAGAAACACATTGGAGATGGGAACAGAGAGGAGAAATCTCTTTGCCACTTAGGTTAGGAAGGGAAATAAGAAACCAAAGAATATGTAGGAACAAAGAACTGCAGATGCTGCTTTACACAAAAAGACAAAGTGTTGGAGTAACGCAGCAGGTCAGGCAGCATCTCTGCACGACATGGAAACGTGACGCTTTGGGTCGGGACAATTTTTACATTTGCCCAGCCAATTAACCTACAAACCTGTACGTCTTTGGAGTGTGGGTCACGCAGGTCACGGGGAAAACGTACAAACTCCATACAGACGGCGCCCGTAGTCAGGATCGAACCCGAGTCTCCGGCGCTGCATTCGCTGTAAGGCAGCAACTCTACCGCTGCGCCACCGTGCCGCCCAACGTGAGTTGTACTTCAACACGAGGTTTATTAAGATCAAGAGTTTCTCCAAATTATAACCAGTTCTAATGATCTGCAATTGAAAAGCAAAATACTGCAGATGCTGTGAATCTGAAATACTCAGCAGTCAGGCAGCAACCATGAAGCATCCCAGTGATCTCTTAACCTCTGTGATGGATTTGCATTTAATAAGCACACTCACACACATGGCATTTCTAAAAGAAGGGTAATTCCCAATTTATCACACGAGCACCTTGTACACGATCACTGAAGACTCCTGAATTCTTACTAAATAGGCACAGTCGACCACATTGGTCTGAGTTTGGACAAAAGGGAAGATTCCAGGCTCCTCCCAGAAAATAATTCTATTGTCACCCAGTTCCAGATTCCATGACAATGCAATCAGGGCAAAGTAAATCCATTGAAGAAATGAAGAACTGCAGGTGCTGGTCTACCAAAAAAAAGACTCAAAGTGCTGGAGTAACTCAGCGGGCCGGGCAGCATCTCTGGCAGGATAATTCTCCAGGGATGCTGCCTAACCCATTGAGTATCTCCAACACTTTGTGCCTATTTTTAAAGTAAATCCACTCCCCTGACATCGAGTGTTGAGTTCATCCCTAGTGTGACCTTGGTTTTAATAAGCAAGCAACAACATCCCAGAGGACCTCAGCAGATCAGGCAACATCTGTGTAGGGAGGAAGTGCAGATGCTGGTTTGAATCGAAGGTAGACACAAAAAGCTGGAGTAACTCAGCGGGACAGGCAGCATCTCTGGAGAGAAGGAATGGGTGACGTTTCGGGTCTTCAGACTGAAGAAGGGTCTCGACCCGAAAAACGTCACCCATTCCTTCTCTACAGAGAGGCAACATCTGTGGATGGTTCGGTTGGGGAACCTTCTTCAGACTCAAGGTAGTCTGCCGAGTTCCTCCAGCACTTTGTTTTTTGCTTAAGATACCATCGTTTACAGTCTCTTATGTCTCCTCTTGGTTTCCATAATATGACACCAAAAGATGCCCCCCAAAAAAATTCATCCAATTATTATCCATTTCAATTTCTGAATGTCCTTCATCTATCGAGGTCACATTGACAGCATCGCCACCCAGCACTTCACCCAATCTCCCAGACACTACTTCCAGTGATGGAGATGGAATTTTTCTATATTTAGATGATGATGCCTTGACTTATGATGCTGTGTCTTGACATGCTGGTCTCCAAGGAGACCAATGCCAATTCATAGGTTTAATGCTGAATGAATGGCTCATTTATTCAGGTTATTTCCCCCTGGTCTAATGGAACTGTGAGTTCCTTCCTGTGTGAAATCTTAAGCACATTCAAATAGATATTTTAATTAACAGCGGTAAGTTTTCTTACTCAGCCTTGTTAATTAATGCACTTGGGGATCGGTGCATTACAGAAAGAAAGACATGTTTATCATCTAAGCTTCCACGATCTGAAGAAATGACAGTGCTGCCTCTGTCTACAGGTTCTACAGAGTGTCCATGTATATACACTCTCTGCTTTCAACACAAGAACTTTGACTTAGCCAGATATTTAGTTTCAGCAAATATTATTGACTATATATATTTCTCACTGTATTGCAGAACAAAATGGCATGATACATGCCTGGGTTATGATTAGAATCTAAACAGCAGGAAGCTTTTCTGGTTTCAGTAGTTCAGGTAAGACTTCAGTATACAGTCACTACATCCCATCACAAATCAAAGTAAGTGTTTTCATCTGATGTGCATTCTGGCAGCGTAGAAATAATAGGCTGATATTTATTCTAATACTGACCCCAGCTGCTGTGGTTTTGCACAGTGATAACACACGACGTGTACGAAAGAGCTGCAGATGCTGGTTTATATCTAAGGTCGGCACAACTCAACGGGACAGGCAGCATCTCTGGAGAGGATTGGGTGAGACCCTTCTTCAGACAAGACGATTATTTGCAAAGAGAAGATGAAGCCTCAGAGATAGTGATCCATTCAACTTAAATTAGGGTTAAATTGGTACATTGATAGGACAAGTTTGGAAGGATATAGACCAAGAGCAGGCAGGTGGGACTAGTGTAGCTGGGACATGTTGGCCGGTGTGGGCAAGTTGGGCTGAAGGGCCTGTTTCAACACTGTATCACTCCATGACTATTTCTGCAGACATTTGTAGTTATTTTGTCTGGGTAGAAATGTGATAAAACAGTAAAACTCTGATAATCCACCAATAGTTCAGAAGTCCTGATGGTCTGGTACCGGGTTCACTTATTAACTTGGAAAGGTGAGCTGGAGGTCGAGTGTGTAGCCAGAGCTGCAAGAAATTACTGAGTTGTGGACACAGACCAGACCATCACCCACCAAACCTCCCTTCCATTGACCGTTTACACCTCACGCTGCCTCGGCAAGGCCACCAGCACAATCATGGATGAGTCTCACCCTGGCCACTCCCTCTCCTCTCCTCTCCCATCAGGCAAGAGGTACAGAAGTGTGAAAACGCAGACCTCCAGATTCAGGGACAGTTTCTTCCCAGTTGTTATCTGGCAACTGAACCATTCTACCACAACTAGAGAGCAGTCTTGAACTACTATCGACCTCATTCGAGACCATCAGACTATCTTTAACTGGACTTTTTGCCTAAGCGTTATTCACGTTATTCCCTTTATCACGTGCACTGTGGGTGGCTCGATTTTCATCATGTATTGTCTTTCCACTGTGGTGAGTATGCAACAAAAGCTTTTCTCTGTACCTCACTACACGTGACAGTAAACTAAACGTGAGTATGGGTGTGTGGGTAAATCGAATTTCACTGTACCAAGGACAATAAACTGACCTTGAGAGGGGATCGTATCGAAACGTATATGATTATTAAGGGATTGAACACGTTAGAGGCAGGAAACATGTTCCCAATGTTGGGGGAGTCCAGAACAAGGGGCCACAGTTTAAGAATAAGGGGTAGGCCATTTAGAACTGAGATGAGGAAAAACTTTTTCAGTCAGAGAGTTGTGAATCTGTGGAGTTCTCTGCCTCAGAAGGCAGTGGAGGCCAATTCTCTGAATGCATTCAAGAGAGAGCTAGATAGAGCTCTTAAGGATAGCGGAGTTAGGGGGTATGTAGAGAAGGCAGGACCCCCCGAATGGCCTCCTCCTGCACCTATTGTTTATTGACACCTTGGGGTGCAGCTGGATTTTAGGGTGGATGTCAAGCTGGAGCTGGGGTTTGTGTATGGAACACTATGTGTGAAAACTGACATCCAGGGGGCTATATATTTAGTTTAGTTTAGAGATACAGATATTTCCCAATCCCATTAAAATCACCGGCTTCACTGGAAACTTTATTATACCATGGGCACCGGCAGACGAGGACCGGTCACGTAAGTGCCAGGGGTCACCAAGAACAAAGGAGGACCCAGCTTGAGGTTCCGCCGAGAGGGAGAACAAAGGGGAACCCAGTGTGGGATTGCTGGTTCCCCCATTCTGTAGACTTTTTCTGAGCTTATCTTAATCTATACTCCTTAAAATCTCTTTCTCAGCAAACTATTTTCTTTTTTCTCTCTGTCCTATTACCTTCCGACACCATGTTCCATAATGCACAAGGTTCTGACTGTCCACCCTATCAATGCCCCTCATAATTGTGGATACTTCTATCAGGTCTGCCTGCAACCTCTGCCATTCCAGAGAAAATAATGTCCAACCTCTCCCTGTAGCTAGCACCCTCTAATCCAGGCATTTTGTACTGGCAACCACCAGTCACTTGGCTTTGCACACACAAAAAAAAAAAGACATTCAGGAATGTAATCTAATACTTGGCAGTCAGATGCTCATAGCCACTTGTGTTTGGATCCATATATGTTAACGTAACAATACACACAAGTGTCATGATACTGCTGTAAAGCAACAGTGGGGCTATAAAACGTTTCAGTGCTTATAGACACGCAGTTTGTATCAGTTCACAGGACAATTCACAAAGTGACTTGTGATCCTGGGAAGGGAAAAAACAAACCTGTTGGATACAATCTGCCAGAGGACACACCTGGCTACTTAGAAGGATGAGAGGAGATCTTATCGAAACGTATAAGATTATTAAGGGGTTGGACACGTTAGAGGCAGGAAACATGTTCCCAATGTTGGGGGAGTCCAGTACAAGGGGCCACAGTTTAAGAATAAGGGGTAGGCCATTTAGAACTGAGATGAGGAAAAACTTTTTCAGTCAGAGAGTTGTGAATCTGTGGAATTCTCTGCCTCTGAAGGCAGTGGAGGCCAATTCTCTGAATGCATTCAAGAGAGAGCTAGATAGAGCTCTTAAGGATAGCGGAGTCAGGGGGTATGGGGAGAAGGCAGGAACGGGGTACTGATTGAGAATGATCAGCTGGCTCGAAGGGCCGAATGGCCTCCTCCTGCGTCTATTGTCTATTGAGAACATGGAAATGAAACCCAAAGACCGAGAGAAAGAAATACATTCTTTCCATCCTCAAGGTACAAATGTAACAAAATTGCACAACCAAAATCTTCAACCAGGGTAGTAGAATGCTTTATTTAAAAAACCTAATTCGGAGATGTGGGAACTGCTTAACTTGTGCATTCAAACCCTGGCATCAAAGCCAAACCCAATCTCTATCTTGCCACATGGATACAGATGAACATTTCACATTGTCATCCTTCCCTAACACAGGGAACAGTAAACTGCTCCTTGAGACAGAGAAAAGGATAGTGTGGTTTACAGAAGAATCTAGAACGAGAAGTCACCGTTTAAAAATGAGGAGCCACTCGTTTAAGACAAGCTTTTTCTCTCAGGAGTGTTGTTAGGTCTTTGGAACTCACTTTCCCTAAAGTACAGTGGAAGCAAAGCTAACCTTTCCTATCCATGTACCTATCCAAATGTCTTTTAAATGCTGTTCTAGTCCCTGCCTCAATTACCTCCTCTGGCAGCCCTTTCCATATACCCACCACCCTACTTCAAGATTTCTTCTAATTAGTTTGGAGATACAGCATGGAATAGGCCCTTCAGCCCACAGAGTCCACTCCAACCAATGATCGCATGTACACTAGTTCTAACCAACACACTATGGACAATTTATAGAAGCCAATTAACCTATAAACCTGCATGTATTTGGAATGTAGGAGGACACTGGAGAAAACCCGTGCAGTCACAGGGAGAACATACAAACTCCGTACATACAGTACCCACAGTCAGCATCGAACCTGGGCCCCTGGCGCTGGAAGGCAGCAACCCTACCGTTGTGCCACCCGATTTCTTCCAATTTGTAAATCAAAAAAATTATTCAATTATTTTAAAAGGATATTTACAATGCAATAAAACAAAACAGAACCCACCTCCAGAATACAACACAAATATACCAAACGAAACTATTATACAACTATATTACAATCCCTTTCCAGGATGCATCCAAACCCCCGCATTGCCCAGCGGCCCTGGAAATCCCCCAGGGTACCCAAGGACAACGCATAGTCCCTCTCCAACACCACCTGGGCGCGGACGTAACCCAACCGGTTCTTGGTGTGAACCCTGACTTGTTGTACCTCCTTGTTGTAGGAACGTGGCGGTGAACAGAGTCTGGGTGTCTGGCGCTGTGAGGCAGAAACTCTACTGCTGCGCTACTGTGCCGCCAAATCTTGCATGACAAACTCTTCAGAAATGTTTCAATGACTGGTCATTGGCATTTGGAGATGCCAATGCCGTGACATCCAATTCAAAGCTTTTATCCCCCCACACATGTTCATAATAGGAATGCTGACAGTATTGACACACAAAACAGCTGTGGCTTTCTCTCCAATTCCCCAATGTCGGGTCATTAGTACCAAAGACCATTCATCCAGCGGAACAGTGAAGAGAGTATGTGCCAGAGATTGGAGAACAGTGCAGTTCCTTCTGTTCATTCCTTTCTAGCAGGAAGATGTAAAGGCCAGCAGGAGGCTGTGGTTTAGTGCTGCTGAACTGGCAGCTTACCAGCTCAGCTAAAGATAAAGACCATCACATAGTGTTAACGTGGATATCAAATTCTGTACTCAACCAATGAGCATTCATGCTAAACTCACAATCATACTTTATTAGCCGAGTATGTTTTGCAACATACGAGGAACTTCATTTGCCATACAGTCATAACAATAAAAAGCAACAGGAAACACAAAATACATTTTAACATGAACATCCACCAGTAACTCCTCCGCATTCCTCATCGTGAATGAGAAAAAGTTCAATCTCTCCCTTCTTTGTCCTCCAGCGGTCGGGGCCCTCGAACCTTCCGTTGATGGGATGATCTTGACTCCCGTAGCTGGCGGTGAGCCTTCCTCGTCGGGGCGATTAAGCTCCTGCATTGGGGGGGGAATCTCAGCTCCCCCACACCGGGTGATCTACCCTGGGTTGGGACCAGTCCAGACTTGGGCAGCTGGGAGCTCCCGACTCCGGTCTCAACCCGAGACTGCGAGCTCCTTGCTGTTCAAACCCGCAGGCCGCGGTTGGAGCGTCGATCCAGGCAAGGATGGTAAGTCCACGCCCCGCGGTGGGGTTCAAAGTCAGTCCCGGGCAAGGCCGCCAGCTCCTTGATGTTAGGCCGCAGAGCGACCGGAGATACGATGCGGAAAACAATCGCATCTCCGGCAAGGTGAGAGATTGAAAAAAAAAATCCCCCGACCACCTCCCCCACCCTCCACATAAAACAAACCAGAGAACATTAACACAGACTTCTAAAACTCACCAAAAATAACAAATAAAGGACAAAAAAGACAGACTGTAGGCGAGGCTGCCATCGTGACGCCACCTGGTGGAGAATTAGGTGAAAATAGGCAGGAGTAGTCTATTTCACCTCTTGCCCGTTTTATGATTCATTAATATCCTTGCTGATCTTCAGCCTCAGCACAGTATAGTTGCTGCCTTAGAGGCACAGGTTGGATCCTGACTATGGGTGCTGTCAATGTGGAGTTTGTACATTCTCCCCCCAACCTGCATGGGTTTTCACCAGGTGCTCCGATTTCCTCCCCACCAAAGACATACAGATTTGTAGGTTAATTGGCTTGGTCAAATTGTAAATTGTCTCTCGTGTGTGTAGGATAGTGTAAGTGTGTGGGGATCGCTTGTCAGTGCAGACTCAGTAGGCTGAAGGGCCTGTTTCCGCACTGTATCTTTAAACTAATCCATAATTCCCTGCACTATTCTCAAAATCCCTTAACATCCAAACACCTATTAATCTTGGTTTTGAAATCTTGGTTCTGCAACTGAGCTGCACAGTCCTCTTGGGTAGAGATTTACAAAGATTACTATCTCTCATGCCAAAAAAAAAAAATCTCATCTCAGTCCTGATCCTTTCTTTTGAGACTATGGCCCTGGGTAATAGTCAACCCCAGCCAGTGGAAATATAAACCCTGATGTTCCTCAAGAATTTTGTAAGTGAGATCACCTCATTTTTCTAAAATCAAGAGCACGGGCCCAGTCTATCTATTCTCTTCACCGTCTCCTCTTCCCTCCCACCCAGACGCGGGGTGGCACCGTGACGTAGCGGTAGAGTGGCTGAGTTACAGCGCTTGCAGCGCCGGAGACCCGGGGTTGATCCCGATTACGGGTGCTGTCTGTACAATGTAAAAAATTGTCCCGAGTGCGTGCAGGACATTGTTAATGTGTGGGGATCGCTGGTCTGCACAGACCTGATGGGCCAAAGGGCCTGTCTCCATGCTATATCTCTAAACTAAACATCCCAGGAAGCAATCTGTTAAACCCTCATCACACTCCCTCCATCACCAATGAAGCCCGATATAAACATAATATTCCAGGTGTAGTCACACTGAGTCTTAATACCATTGAAGCACGGTTCGCCTGTGCTGTCCAGCAGGTTTGCTGAGGGCTGGCTAGGAAAGGGCACTAGCCCAAAGTGCAGAGGATAAATACTGAAGCACTATGGTACAACCACAAAGAAGACAACTCCCTGCCCTTCCCACTATATCCACCATTTAAATAAAGGTGCAAGAACCATTAGAAGATGGCACCATTAGTGAGTGCAATGGGGTGGGAGCTACTTTACGTCCTCCTCGTCCACCCTGGGCAGTTCTACGGGACGGGCAACATTTGCATCAAAGCATCAACTATGGTACTCTGAAGCACCAATTGCTACTTTTGATTGTTGTAGTTGACATATGAAAGTAGTGAGGGCAATGTGTTTGCATAACTTGACTTGTCTTATTCTGTGTAACAGACACACACACAGATAAAGCGAACTATCTTTGACGCCTGTCCAAATCCAATTAAACATGGTCTGCCTACAGTGCAAAAGGTTAACCAACAACAAACGAAAAGCACCAAATAAATAAAGGAAAACAGATTGATTGACGTTTGATTTTTGAAGCTATTTTTTAAAAATGAAATATTCCACTTAGAAACAATTATACAAATGGTGTACATATTTATTAAAAGACAGTACATCAGACACAGACTGTGCTCCCACAACGTAAACCATTTCACCATAAATTAGCAGGCCAACTTCAGTCAAAGTGAGTGGCTAAGATGTAGCCAACAGTCCTATAAAAGGCAGGTCTGACTTTAATCTCTGTGCTACTTCTCTGGGAAGGAATCAAAACATTAAAGAGACCCTTTATTCCTCCCTTTGACACTTTACTCCCACACACTGATAGAACCAGGTACAGAGCTTTGAAGCAAAACAGAATTAATTGACAAATTGAATTTCCAAGGTTTCTTTAATGATCTCCTCAGTCAGATCTCCTTAAATCTGGAACACAAAAAAAGAGGAAAAAACTCATGAGGAATTAATGGTAAATGTGCAGTAGTTCAATTTAGTTTAGAGATACAGCGCGGGAACAGGCCCTTCGGCCCACCGGGTCCACACCGACCAACGATCACCGCACATTAACACGACCCTGCACACACCAGGGACAATTTTACATTTACACCAAGCCAATTAACCTACAAACCTGTGCGTCTTTGGAGCCGAGGAGAAACTGAAGATCATGGAGAAAACCCATGCACATCATGGATGAGCATAAAGATTCCGTAAGGACAAGTCAGGATCGAACCCTGGTCTCTGGCACTGTAAGGCAGCAGCTCTACCACTTTGATAAAAGTGCACAATGCCTTTCCTCCTACTCCGCAAAGCCATATCTTTTACTTTCTCCGTAGAAGTAATTCTCCCATCCTCTCTGGAAAGGACTGACCTTTCCTGGGATACAGTACACAGGTTTGATCTTTGTTGGCTGCTTGCTGTGCCTGATGTGGGACCTGGCTTCAACTCTGGAACTATACAGCAGGAAGTTCAAGCATGGGTCGTCGTGCAGACTGGGTGACTGAATGGGCTTTTGACACCCGTCTGCCCGACCATGTGGGCACTGTACACCCATAGCTCTGCTCAAAGAAAGCATTCTCCTCAGAACATACCAGGAGTATCTGCCGTGCATCTGAACACACCAAATGGTGTGCCACCATCAAAAAGCTATGATCTTAATTTTTATAAAGAAGCACTTCTAGAAAAACTATACCGATATCACTGTTTTCAGGCAAGATCTCATAAAATCTAGAGGTTATGAATTTATTTGGGCTTTATGGTGGCTTAACGGTAGAGTTCTTGAATTGCAGCGCCAGAGACTTGGTTTTCATCCTGACTATGGGTGCTGTCTGTACAGAGTTAGTACGTTCTCACTGTGGCCATGTGGATTTTCTCTGGGTGCTCCAAAGGTGTACGGGTTTGTAAGTTAATAAGGTAAGTAAAATTGTAAATTGTCCCTAGTGCATTGGATAGTCCTAATATACAGAGTGATCGCTGGTCAGCGCAGACTCGGTGGACCGAAGGACCAGTTTCCATGCTGTACTGTTAAATTAAAGTCTAAAGGTGCTAAATGACTTGCACCGTCTTGAGATTTATTTGTACTGTTGACGCACCATCGCTTCCGACCAGCAGGGGGAGCATGGATTTGATGTAGAATTTAACTGCAGGTTCTGGAATCTCAACCTAAACAAAATCGGGGAGAAACTCAGTGGGCCAGGCAGCATCTGTGGAGGGAATGGATAGGAGATGTTTTGGGTCTGGACCCATCTTGAGACCCAGTACCTCATTTCTGAATTGGAGTCTGTGGAAGGTTCCTGACCTGAAACGTCTCCTACCGATTCCTTCCACAGGGTGGCACAGTGGCACTGCGGTAGAGTTGCTGCCTTACAGTGCCATATCATATCATATCATATCATATCATATCATATCATATATCTACAGCCGGAAACAGGCCTTTTCGGCCCTCCAAGTCCGTGCCGCCCAGTGATCCCCGTACATTAACACTATCCTACACCCACTAGGGACAATTTTTTTATTTAAAAAAAAAATTTTTTTTTACATTTACCCAGCCAATTAACCTACATACCTGTACGTCTTTGGAGTGTGGGAGGAAACCGAAGATCTCGGAGAAAACCCACGCAGGTCACGGGGAGAACGTACAAACTCCTTACAGTGCAGCACCCGTAGTCAGGACAGCAACTCTACCGCTGCGCTACCGTGCCGCCATAGACCACGGTTCGATCCTGACTACGGGTGCTGTCCGCACGGAGTTTTGAGTATTACAGGGCAAACTTCGAAATGCCACCTACAATATGTTTGAGAATAAATACTATAAAATGCTAGAAATTTGTAATCAAAACCAGAATGTGCTGAAAATACTCAACAGGTCAGACTGTATCTGTGGAGAAAGATTCAAAGTCAAGTTTGCCCTGTAATACTCAAAACGTACCTGAAGAAAGCAAAGATGTACAGGTTTGTAGGTTAATTGGCTTTGGTAAGTACTGTAAATTGTCCCTATTGTGTAGGGTAGTGTTCATGTATGGGGATCGCTGGTCGGCACAGACTCGGTGGGTCAAAGCGCCTGTTTCTGCCTGTATCGCTTTTTTTTAAAAACCACACACTTCTGGTGCTTTTTTCAGGTGGAAGTGCTTCCGTCAGGCATGTTTGAGTATTACAGGGCCGATGTCACATGGTGGACGGCCACAAACTGCAGCCTTTCACCACAAAGCTTCTGGTTTTCAAATCGCTTCCCATCAAGATGCCCATGGCTGATTTTACCAGTGGCTGGTTGCCCTGGTCACCAGTTGCCCACAATAGCCCACAAAACCCTCCCAAAGCAAAACACTGTTTACCCAAATTGAGCAACTGGAAAGGAACGTGTTAAAAACTGTTTACTGTTATAATGAGAACATGAGCAAGTTGCTGACTACTTGCTATATTGTTTAGGTTACTTTAGAGATACAGCATGGAAACAGGCCCTTCGGCCCACCGAGTCAGCGCCAACCAGCATTCCCTGCACACTAACACTACACACACCAGGAACAATTTACAACTATACCAAGCCAATTAACCAACAAACCTGTACTCTTTGGAATGTGGGAGGAAACCAGAGATCCTGGAGAAAACCCACAAAGGTCACGGGGTACATAGTAACTCCGTACAGACAGCACCCGTAGTCTGGAAGGAACCTGGGTCTCTGGCGCTGTAAGGCGGCAACTCTACCGCCAGGCGACCAAGCCACATGAGGAACAACCAAGAATGTGTCTCCATCCAACAGTGCCAATACAGATGCTGCCATTCTCTGCCAATGCCCCTCTCATCTAGCGGTGATGGAAGGTGGAGGGATGGAGGGACATAGGCGGGACACCACACTGGTGAACTGACTGGTTCTCCTTTGCTTCATCCTCAGTGCTCTGCCCCATCACTGCATGCAAAATGGCAATGGGAAGAAATGGCAGGGGGAACCAAACAATTTTGTTACCATCAGACCATTAACCCATCCACAGTTCTAACCCTCTGGTTCTTTGCAAAAATACAAAAAGATCTGTAATCGTGAAGCCAGTGCAAGATGCAATTCAATGCAGGTTCTAATTCCCAAGTGGGTCAATGGGAGTTTAATGAGGAAATGAGGACTATTCTCTTACCCTCTTGACCTCGGTTGGCTTCCACACCACCCCCGGATCTCCTTGTACACCAATCTGCTCAATAACTGTTGGAAAAGAAAATTGAAGAGGCAGATTAATAAATTGTTTTGCTCAAACATCCAACGGGATGAAACCCAAAATTCGTAAGTTCATAAGTCTTGGGAGCAGAATAAAGCCAGTTGGCCAATCGAGTCTGCTCCGCCATTCAATCGTGGCTGATCTGTCCTTCCTCTCAACTCCATTCTCCTGCCTTCTCCCCGTAACCTTTGACACCCGTACTGATCAAGAACTTCTCAATCGCTGCTTTAAAAATACTCACTGACTCGGCCTCCACAGCCACCCGTGGCAGTGAATTCCACAGATTCACCACCTTCTGGCTACGAGATTCCCACTCATCTCTTCTAAAAGGTATGTCCTTTTATTCTGAGGCTGTGCCCTTCAGTTTAGTTTAGTTTAGATACAGTGTGGAATCAGGCCCTTCGGCCCACCGAGTCCACGCTGACCAGTGATCCCCACACATTAACAATATACTACAAACTCAGGACAGTTTACAATCTTACCAAGCCAATTAGCCTACAAACCTATACATCTTTGGAGTGTGGGAGGAAACTGGAGATCCCGGAAAAAAACCCATGCAGGTCACGGGGAGAACGTATAAACTCTGTACAGACAGCACCCACATTCAGGATGGAAAGCAGGCTCTGACTCTGTAAGGCAGCAAGTCTAATGTGCCACAATGCCACCCTCTGGTCCAGGACACTCCCACTGGTGGAAACACATACTCTACCCTGGTCTTTCCTTTCATTGGCAAAATTGCCACTCTTTCACAGAAAATTCCCAGACTGGAATCCAGTTGACTATCTGCCCATGGTTCAATGTTACTCTCAGTCTAAGATCAAGGACCTGCCACAGTGAATGGAACTAAAATTACATTTCACTAGAGGTTCAAGAGAGAGCTAGATAGAGCTCTTAAGGATAGCGGAGTCGGGGGGTATGGGGAGAAGGCAGGAACGGGGTACTGATTGAGAATGATCAGCCATGATCACATTGAATGGCGGTGCTGGCTCGAAGGGCCGAATGGCCTCCTCCTGCACCTATTGTCTATTGTCTATTGAGGTGCGTTAAAGAACAAGAACTACTTGAAAGCCAAAAAATATCAGATGCTGAAAATCTGAAATAAAATCTACTCAGCGGGTCAGGCAGCATCTGTGGAAAGGGAAGCAGAGCTAATACTTTAGGATGAAGATCTTTCGTCAGAAAACCTATCTCTGCTTCTCTCTATGCAGATGCTAACTAACCTGCTGAGTGTTTCCAGTATTTTGCTTTTAATTCCAAAAGTAATTAAAGTTTTTTTCGCTCGACTGTAAAGGGAGCAGAGGACACAGTGACATACCAGGCAGGCCAGAAGGTCGGACGTGATCAACATATAAAACACGGCATTCCAGTCAGTGAGAACTCCTGCCAGCAAGGGTCCTAATGCAGCACCTGGAGGTCAACAAAACAGAGAGAATGATCAGTCTCACCTGCACCTGACACTCAGCAGAAAGGACAACTTACAAAACTACTTGCCCACGGGGCATGGATATTATTGGCACCCCAGCACTGATTGTCCATCCTTAAATGGGAATCACATTGAGCAGGAAGGAACTGCAGATGTTGGGTTAAACTGAAGATAAACACAAAAAGCTGGAGTAACTCAGTGGGTCAGGCAGCAGCATATCTGGAGAGAAGGAATGGGTGACGTTTCGGGTCGAGACCTTTCTTCAGACTGAAAGACACGGGAAAGGGAAACGAGAGATCATATTGATCTGTCTGGAACCACACAGACCAGACTGGACAAGGATGACTTGACTGCTTCCATGATCGACATTATCAACCAAAATGTAGAAGCAAGGAACCGCAGATGCTGGTTTACAACAAAAAAAAAAGATCCAATGTACTGGAGTAACTCAGCAGGTCAGGCAGATTCTGTGGAGAACATGTATAGGTAACCTTTCCAGTCCGAGGTAGGGTCCTGACCTGAAACATCACCTATCCATGTTCTCCAGGGATGCTGCCTGACCTACTGAGTTACTCTAGCACTCCGACATTATGAATTGGATGGACATAGCTTATCCTGCACAGTCTCATTCATTTGAATGGGCTCATCTGCTAAGAAAAGTAGCTGGTGTTTTTTTTTCCTCCTTTTATTTAATTCTTATATTTGATCAATTTACACATTTAAACTTGCTCTAAACGTTATTCCCTTTATCCTGTATCTGAACACTGTGGGCAGCTTGATTGTAACCATGTACAGCCTTTCCGCTGACTGGCTAGCATGCACCAGAAAAGCTTTTCACTGTACCTCGATACACGTGACAATTAACTAAACATTTCAAATTTTTAACTCTCGATGTACTTCATCCGTTTTTCTGCCTCTCTGACTACGAGGGACAACGCGAAAGGCCCTGGATAGCAAAAGTTGTCAAAGACCATCAACATAGTCAGGAGCAGAGACTCATGGTCTGGAGCCACAGACTGATGGCCAGTCAGAGTCATATAGCAGAGAAACGGGCCCTTCAGCCCAACTTGCCCACACTGACCAACATGTCCCATCTACACTAGTCCCACCTGCCTGCGTTTGGCCCAGATCCATCCAAACCTATCCTATCCATGTAACTGTCTAAACGTATTTTAAACATTGTGATTGTACCTGCCTCTACTATCTCATCCGGCAGCTTGTTCCATAAACCCACCACCTTTTGTGCGAAAATATTACCCCTCAGGTTCCTATTAAATTTTTCCCCTTCGCCTTAACCCTATGTCCTCTGGTTCTCGATTCCCCTACTCTGGGCAAAAGGCTCTGATGCAACACCTGTCCCTTTACCTCCCCCCTCACCTCCCCTCTCAACTCCATCCAAGGGCCCAAACAGTCTTTCCAGGTGAGACAAAGGTTCACCTGCACCTAATCCAACCTCATCTATTGCATCCGCTGCTCTAGATGTCAACTTATTTACATCGGCAAAACCAAGCGCAGGCTCGGCGATCGCTTCGCTCAACACCTGCGCTCGGTCCGCATTGACCAAACTGATCTCCCGGTAGCCAAGCACTTCAACTCCCCCTCCCATTCCCAGTCTGACCTTTCTGTCATGGGCCTCCTCCAGTGTCATAGTGAGGCCCACCAGAAATTGGAGGAACAGCACCTCATATTTTGCCTGGGCAGCTTGCACCCCAGTGGTATGAACATCGACTTCTCCTACTTTAGACAGTTCCTCTGTCCCTCTCTTCCCCTCCTCCTTCCCAGATCTCCCTCTATCTTCCTGTCTCCACCTATATCCTTCCTTTGTCCCGCCCCCCTGACATCAGTCTGAAGAAGGGTCTCGACCCGAAACGTCACCCATTCCTTCTCTCCCGAGATGCTGCCTGACCTGCTGAGTTACTCCAGCATTTTGTGAATAAATACCTTCGATTTGTACCAGCATCTGCAGTTATTTTCTTATACTGTATTTACCCAATCTATTCCTCTCATGATTTTGTCACTCCTGTGACAATGCCTAGCAATAATACCTGCAAGGTACTGGGGAGAATGCAAATACAATACGCAAATGCAACATGTGTACTGTGGGGGTGTATAGAGTACAATTCAGGCTATAGGTTCCTGTCAGACTAGGTTTAGAACTCAAACATCCCCAGCAGAGCTGGCCATCCAGGCAGAAGAACCAATTCTCCATTTCAAATTCCACATACAATGAGTGAAATTACAAAAATGCCCAATGAAGTTGCAGAAACAAAGTACTGCAGATGCTAGTTTATAACAAAGATAAACACAAAGTGCTGGTGTAACTGAACAGGTCAGTCAGCATCCATGAAGAAAAAGCTATGTGATGTTTTGGGTCAGGACACTTCTTCAGACCAAGGACCATTCTGAAGAAGGGTCTTGACCCAAAATGTAATCTGTCCTTTTTCTCCTGAGTTGCTGCTTGACCCGCTGAGTTACTCCAGCACTCTGTGTCCATCTTTAGTCCAATAAAATTACTTCACTCATTTAACTTTTGAGCCTATATGTTTATATCCTCTTTTGTACATTTTCCCCTCTGGTTCACAACCTGTACCTTGTATAATCTGCAAATTCCCTTCACCAAACACGTTATGAAATAGACCTCGGGTGAAAGAGGGAAAGACCAGAGGTCACAGGCATGAAACAAAAAGGGTGAGGGATTCAAAGATTCTGCTGGCTCGAAGGGCCGAATGGCCTACTCCTGCACCTATTGTCTATTGTACAGTGGAGAAAACTCCAGCAAATTAGTCAGGCACGATCTCTCCCCGAACAAAGCCATGCTGACCATCCTTGATCACTTCTCCAAATGAACAAATATTCTATCCTGGGATTTTCTCCAATCATTTCCTTCCTACCGTCTCAAATCTCATTGGTTTTGAGGAAAACCTTTTTTTTTATGCTGCGTGGTTGCAGACTAGAATGCACTGCCTGAAGAGGCGATGGAGGTTCCAAGGTGACCCCAGGGAGAATTGGATAAATACATGCTGAGAATAATTTGCAAGGCATCTGAGAAAAGACCAGTGGGTGGAACTAGAACCAGGGCGGGCATGATGGGCCGAATGGCCCACCTGTGCTGTAACCATTCCATAATTCTTCCATGAAGTAAATTAACTTTATGGACAGTATCATCATTGGCTGACATAAATACAGCTACTTTCATAACAGAATAATAAGATGGGCTATTTTTAAAACCGTACAACTCTGAGTAAAATCATGGGAAATATGTTAAAGTAGACCACATCGATAAGATCACACAAAAGACTAGAGGTACAAAGTACAAGGTTTAAAATAAATGTTTAGTTTTATACGATTCATTTTTAAAAGTTGGCTCTCAGCAGAACTGGACAAACGTTGGCACGTTACTAGTTAACTGTAGACTCACCAATTGAGCCTGTTCCATCGATGATTGCGGTAACAGTCGACAACGCTTTCGCATTTCCTTTCAGACACTTGTGAGTTCCCTGGAGACAAGATCACAACCACAGCTCCACTTATTATGGCACTCTCTTTGTTTATGACTTTAGAGATACAGTGCGGAAACAGGCCCTTCAGCCCACCGAGTCCCTGCTGACCAGTAATGACCAAGTACACTAGCACGATCCTACACACGAGGGACAACTTACAATTTTTATCAAAGCCAATTAACCTCCAGCTTGGGAGGAAACCAGAGCACCCAGAGAAATCCCACAGTCACAGGGAGAATGTACAAACTCCACACAGACAGCACCCGTAGTCAAGATGGAGCCCAGGTCTCTGGCGCGGGTAAGCCAGCAACTCCACCACAGCGCCACTATACCGCCCAATGGCTTGTAAATACAAATTACAAATACTTGTACCCCACTCTCCTGTTCAAAAAGCTCAGAGCCCAAAATAACCCATGTTAAGGAAGGAGACAATTATTTTAACACTAAGCCACCATGACTCACTCTCGTCCCCACCCACTGCACCACTCAGAGTGCTTCCCCGCTCCTCACCAGATCGGCTGCCACTGCAGTTGTGATTAGTGCATACGGTCCATTCACCAGAGCTCCACAGAAGATCAACATCCCTGTCAGGCAAAAACAAAAATCACATCATTTAGGAACAAACGCAGGCAAGGAGCATTTGCTCTCATTATATCGCCACTGGGCCAACAAAAGCACTTCACAAAGAATGAAAGAGTGTTGGTGGCGTAATGTGGAAAAGGCAACGGCCAATTTGTTATAACTCATCCCTCCAGTCCGGGTAACAGTCTTGCAAATCTTTTCTGCATACTTTCCAGCTCAATGCCATCCTTCCTATGGCTTGGGTGACGGTAACTGCATACAATACTCCATGTGCAGTTTCACCAGTGACTTGTATGTTTGTAACACGACATCCCAGCTTCTGTGTTCAAGATGCACCCATTAGTTGCGCAACTACAAGTACTGTGACAGGATGCACCTCAGCCTGCACTACGGTAACTGATCACCTAAATCTGCAGAGCAGTGAACACAGCCCTATCCATAATGGATAAGGAAGGCAGGAAGGTGGAGAGGAATGGAATCCTGCAAGTATGGAGGAGATTTTAAGCACAATAATGGGTTTGGGCTGCCTCATTCCATACACATCAGTAGATGTATTCCATGAGTAAAAGGGTACAGATCCACTCACAACAGAACCTAATAATGCTAATGCCTCACGTGCACGGGAAGTGGGAACAGCGTATCAGTCCACTGGCCCACTCCAAATAAGATTACAATTTGATCACACGCCACAAATTTCTGTGCTTCTATTTCTTGGAAATTACCAATTGCAAATTATTAGAGCAAAATCATATGATTCAAAAACATGTCACCTTGTCTTCCAACTCACCAATAATTGTTGCAAGTCCATTTTTCCCAATATGGTTATAAAGGAAGAGCTGAAAGGAGAAAGAACAGGTGACATGAGCACTGTGGTTGTAAGGTTTGTAGGTCTTTTAAGTTCTGGTGGGATTTGATTTGAAATTCTTGGGTTCACCATGACACGACAGACAAATCCCTCTTTCCAACCACTCAGTATGCATTTTAGGCAATTTAAAAAATCCAAATATCCAGGCTTCCAATTCACAAGATATTTTCCAACTCCATCATTACGCCATTATGCCATTCTTGGCAAGAAGATTTCACCTGAGCCGCTGCCAATGGTTCATCGAGCACAATGCAACACTACTGGCACTATCCAATACTATTTGCTTTTGCGGTTGCAGCTCCGAGACTGTGGAACAGCATCCCACTCCCCATCAGAACTGCCCCCTCCATCGACTCCTTTAAGTCCAGGCTCAAAACCTACTTCTATTCCCTGGCGTTTGAGGCCCTCTGAGGGGACGCTGTAAACTGTTTATGTATGTGTTGTTAGGTTTGTGTGCTATTGTATGTTCTTTTTTAGTACCTGCACTGATGTACAGCACTTTGGTCAACGTGGGTTGTATTTAAATGTGTTATACAAATAAAATTGACTTGACTATTAAAGGGCATGGGACAATGGCAGGTGACACCCTTTGTTAGTCCAATTCCCACATTGCACACTGGCCCAAATTACAAAGGAACCTGGGCCAGGACATGGATCAAAGTACACGACATTTCACTTGGTGTTTACGTTTGCATGTACCTGACAGTATAATATCACAGACATTACAGAAAGAATTTGTTTGTATAGACTGGTTTACATTTTGGAAACATTTTCCACCTGAATATTTAAAACCATTAAGACTAGTTTCTCTGAGGTCAGGTCCAAAGGAGTTGGGCCTTTGTGGAAATAGGCCCTTCAGCTCACACTGTTACACTGACTCGATCCTAACTCATTTAATTCTACAAAAAAACAACACAGTTCGGGTGCATTCAATGTTACCGATCCACCCAATCTAGGATATCCTTCATTCAACATGTGAATCAAGCATGTGACAGTCAGAGTCATAGAGCATGGAAACAGGCCCTTCGGCCCAACATGCTCATACTGACCAAGGACGCCCATCTACATTAGTATCACCTGCTAGTGGTTAGCATATATCCTACTAAACCTGATAGGTTGGACCAATTTCTTTCCAGTCATGTAACACTATTGCCATGACCCAAGTATGTGTTGGACAGGCAGCTTTGGAGTGCACTCCAAGATAGCAGTGGGTTCAGTGTAACAGGTGGAAGCAGATAGTTTTGTGCAAAGTAGCTGCTTTGACAAATTTCTACCTTTTCTTCATCCTGTATTTCCCCCCCCCCCCTCACATCCTGCCCCAAAACAAACTCTTCTTACCATAGGAGCAGCCACGATCAACATAACCCAGCATGTGGTGGCCCGTCCACCAGTGTAGTCAGAGATGATTCCAGCCAGAATCCCACCTTCATGGACAGAAAGAGACAGTGAACAACCTTCACATCTCAAAACTGGGGGAAAATCAATACCAAGAACACGCTTTGTGTGTGGTATAAAATAACAAGGGATTGCAGATGTTGGCTTATGCCAAAGACAGACAAAATGCTGGAAAAATCAATAGGTCAGGCAGCATCACTGGAGAACATGGATAGGTGCCGTTTCGGGTCAGGACCCTTTTTCAGACAGAAGTCATCTTAAGAAGGGTCCTGATCCGAAATATCACTTCTTCAGCCAGAAGATGGGCCCTGACCCGAAACACCACCTAGTTGTTTTCTCCAGAGATGTCGCTTGACCCGCTGAGTTACTCTGGCATTTGACGTCCATCATGTACGCTGCAATTTGCTTCAATAGCACCCAGAGCATAGCCTTTCACTGCATCTTGTTACACACGAATAGAATAATAAAACCAACCACGCCACTCCTCCCGGCACCTCGATGGAAAGCTACCGAAGAAATAGCCACAATCCTGAGAGTTTGAAGGAAAATGTGAGTGGTGAAATACTCAGTGTAAACAGATGGGGAAACGTCTATGCTTGTTTAGGAGCTCAGTAGTATTTTATAATAGGCAAATGGATCAAAGGTGGGGAAATCAGTGAACGTATGATGAATTAAAAAGGATTGTTAAGCGGGGCAAAAGAAAACTGGATTTCTTTATAAGACTCCATTCCATTGCACGAATGGGACTGTAAAGCTAAACATTTAAGTGGAAAGAATAAGGTCAGGGATTGATGATTTAAATCAGGATATTGCAGAATTTTTCGCACTGAGCAGCATGGCTGTGAAATGCACATCCCCGATCAAAGAGTGGGCCAGGCTCTAGGCTGATATTCATGATTATGTAGGTGGCTGAAGGAAATGGAGTCGGTGGTAACACTTGCAACACTCCATCCCACTCTGAACTCTGCCTTTGGCCTCTGTCACCATTCTCTTTTGTTTCAGATTCCCTGCCATGGAAAGTCATTAAGATTGAGAGCCATGGAGATGATGAGGAATTTCTTTAACCAGAGGGTGGTGAATCTGTGGGACCCATTGCCACAGAGGGTGGTGGAGGCCAAGTCATTGGGTATTTTTAAAGAGGAAATTGACACCCTTAATAATCAAGAACCTTAATCAAAGTTTTCAGGGAAAGGGCAGAGCATGGGGTCGAGATGGAGAAACAGATGAACCATGATCAAATGGCGGAGCAGATTTGATAAACCGAATGGCCCAATTCTGCTCCTATATCTTATGGTGTTACGAGGCCAACAGGCACCAATTGAACGTAATCTGTTTTCCCCGCTCATTTTAGAGCCCTCAACAGCACAGAGGCAATGACCATTAGGAGTAGTTATGGTGCAGGTAGCCAAATGATTGAAAATTAAGGGAATTGAGAGTTATGTGGAGCTGTTACAGAAGAGAAGTTGAGGTCTCCAAATTTGAGGAAGGATATTCTTGCTATTGAGGGCGTGCAGCGTAGGTTTACTAGGTTAATTCTCGGAATGGCAGGACAGTCGTATGTTGAAAGACTGGAGCGACTAGGCTTGTATACACTGGAATTTAGAAGGATGAGAGGGGATCTTATCGAAATGTATAAGATTATTAAGGGGTTGGACACGTTAGAGGCAGGAAACATGTTCCCAATGTTGGGAGAGTCTAGAACCAGGGGCCACAGTTTAAGAATAAGGGGTAGGCCATTTAGAAAGGAGATGAGGAAAAACAATTTCAGGCAAAGAGTTGTGAATCTGTGGAATTCTGTGCCTCAGAAGGCAGTGGAGGCCAATTCTCTGAATGCATTCAAGAGAGAGCTAGATTGAGCTCTTAAGGATAGCGGAGTCAGGGGGTATGGGGAGAAGGCAGGAACGGGGTACTGATTGAGAATGATCAGCCATGATCACATTGAATGGCGGTGCTGGCTCGAAGGGCCGAATGGCCTACTCCTGCACCTATTGTCTATTGTCTGTGTAGATCATCCATGATGGTATGGGGCAGGCTCAACTAGTCTGGATATCCATTCATTCTCCTGGTTTAAAAAAAACTTTTGTAAAACTTGAAGATTAAAACACTGCTATTTTTTCCATAGAGATGGAGACAAGAAACTGCAGATGCAAACTGGAGGAACAGCACCTCACAATTCCACTTGGGGAGCTTACAACCAAATGGTATGAACACTGAAATTCCCTGGTTTTGGTTAACTAACCAGCAAACAATCCCCAAAGCCCCTCCCTCCTTTTTTCCTGAGCCCAACCTCAAATCACACCATCTTGCCTCTCACTCTCCCCTTCCCTTCACTTCCACCTATATGCCTTTCTCTAGATTGAGTTCTCAGATCTTCTATCCCTAGCTCACACATTTTGTCTGTTCATCTCCGATCTTTGTCCAACCATCTGCCTATCGAAAAAACCTCCCTCACCTGTATCCACCCATCACTCGCCAGGTGTCCTGCCCCTCCTCCCTGCCAGCTCTCCACTCCCCTCCACCAACCTGACCAACCCAACACGTCACCTATCCATGTTTTTCAGAGATACTGTCAGACCTGCTGAGTTGCTCCAGCACTTTACATTCTCTTTAAGTTTCTCGTGTTACGGCCATTATTCATATCAACAATGCATATATTTGAATATAATCATTCTCCACCCTTTAGACTTTAGAGATACAGTGCAGAGTCCGCACCGACCAGCGATCACCCTGTACACTAACACTATCCTACACACTAGAGATAATTTAGAAATTTTTCCAAAGGCAGTTAACCTACAAACCTGAATGTCTTTGGAGTGTGGGAAGAATCCAAAGCACCCGGAGAAAACCCACGTGGCCACGGAGAATGTATAAACACCGCACAGACAGCACCCGTAGTCAGGATGAAACCCGGGTCTCTGGTGCTGCAAGGTAGCAGCTCTACCACTATACCACTGTGCCGCCTAACCTTTTTACTGTGGATATATATACCCTGCTTTTATTGGGAAGAGATGCTGCTGTTTCCCAGCTGTTTAAATACTCATTTTTTGAAGTAAATTGCTTTTATTTGCTCTGCAGATTTAGCTGCAAGTAAGAGTCCCCAACTCCTCCTCCAATTAGTTGACTTTTGCAATGTTGTCAATGTGCCTTCAGCCTGAAAGGTCTACATGTCCACTGAACACAAACGTACCAATAATGCCACCAACGTCAAAGAGTGTCGAGAGATCGCCAGCTGCTTTGGAATTCAAATGAGCTGAAAGATAAAAACAAATGTATAGTTAGGTAAACTTGTCAACCCTGGATCAAAATGTTTCAATAAGTTCAATGCAAATACTTATGCTCATTTTCCTATCCGATGAGCCATGACTCAAAGTTGCCAAAACTCTCAAAGTCAGATGCATAGGAGACCCAGTCTCACGCTTGGAGATAGAAGGAACTGCAGATGCTGGTTTACAAAACAGAAACAGTGCTGGAGTAACTCAGGAGGTCAGGCAGCATCTCTGGAGAACATGGATAGGTGACATTTCAGGTTCAAACTGAAGGGTCTCGACCTGATTCGTCAGATTTCCACGTTCTCCAGAGATGCCGCCTGACCCATTGAGTTATTCTAGCACTGAGAGAGAGACGTTTCTCACTCTTGGAAGCTGGGCTCATCATCTAGGGTGTTGAAGGTGCATGAGACTTGGTTGACTGAGGTGTTGAACCTTTGAAAGTGAAATGCAAGAGGAGAGTATTAGTTAATGGCAGTACCCCGATGAGCACTGGTGCACGGGGGATCTCAGGGTGCACGTTCATGGCACCTCGAGAGTGGCAACACAAATAGAGTGGCAAAGGTGGCGTACTGCACGCTTGCCTTTAATCAGTCATGGTGTTGCGCATAAACATCAAGAAGTCATGATGCAGCCGTATAAAATGTTAGGCCACGTTTGGAGAGGTGCATGTAGTTCTGGTCAATGTATTACAAGAAGGGCATGGAGGCTTTGGAAAGGATACGCATGGTGCCTGGATTAGATTAACTATGAGAGGTTGGAATAAGTTGGACTGTTTCCGCTGGAGCATTGGAGGCATTGCATAAACGTATGGGAGGCAAAGACAGGGTAGACAGTCTGATTCGTTTTCCCTGGGAGGAGGGGGGGAGGCAAACATTAGAAGGCGTAGAGAGGGTGAAAGTTTAAAGGAGATACGTGGGAAGAAGTGTTTTTTGAAACACAGTGTGGAAGGTGCCTGGAACGTGATGACGGACGGAATCAGATCTGGTTGTGGGGTTGAAGAAGCTTAAATGCAAGTGTGCAGAGAATGGAGGGATGCAGGCAAAAGGGAGTTGAAAGGAGATGTACGTGGCCATCTTTGTTTCTTAAGTGCTGGGTGCTTGGAATGCACTGCCTGAGAAAAGTGGTGGAAGCGATGTTTAAGGGACATTAGGCAGGCAGACGAATGACTGTAAATTGTCCTTGGTGTGTAGAATCGTGCTAGTGTAGGGGGTGACCGTGGACTCGGTGGGCCAAAGGGCTTATTTCCACGCTGTATCTTCAAAGTGCAAAAGTCTAAAGAGAAACTGGGAATGTGGGAGAAATTCTCCCTCACGATTTCAAGGGAGATCCCAGCAGTTCTGAGCAAGGTGTCGAAGACAGACACAAAATGCTGGGGTAACTCAGCGGGACAGGCAGCATCTCTGGAGAGAAGGAATGGGTGACGTTGAGCTGACTCAATCTGAAGAAGGGCCTCGACCCGAAACGTCACCCATTCCTTCTCTCCAGAGACGCTGCCTGTCCCGCTGAGTTACCCCAGCATTTTGTGCCTATTTTCGATTTAAACCAGTGCCCACAGTTCCTTCCTACACACCGTGTAAGGTGTCCTTGGCTTTGTTGTGTTCACACTTCTCTCCCGCAATGCATTTCCAACCTCCACCAAACATGCAGGGCCACCACAGGCATCAGCTGGCTGCTGGTTGTCTACAAATCCAAGAGCCTCACAGTCACAACATCCCAACCCCTTACAGCATCTGTGGATAAGAAAGCCCTTGAAGCAGCTGATGCTCTCCCCATTTTCCACCCCCTCCAACCAATAATCATTGTTCCATGTCACTGTGACGCATTTCTATCCTTTCTTGCAAAAGCATCAAATATGGTTCTCTACTCCATTAAGTACTCTAGGATCCAACTGGCCAAAAAAAACAAAACCTTTTTCTCTCAAAGCGCACGAGCTACTCACCCACAGATGAAATGTAGAGCGGCAACCAGAAGAGGAATGTATAGCTGACAAGTTTGGCAAAGAGTAAAGACAGTGAAAACTCCACCACGCCCTGTCCGAACAGGATAAGCAGTTTCAATAACCGACCATGAAGGAGCTTCACGACTATCCCCTCCATCCCGCCACTCTCTCTCCCACCACCCGCATACTCATACAACAACAGAACATGGAGACAGAAGGAAAAAAAACTGCAGATGCTGGTTTAAATCAAAGGTAGACAATGCTGGAGTAACTCAGTGGGTCAGGCAGCATCTCTGGAGAGAAGGAATGGGTGGCGTTTCGGGTGAAGGGTCCCCAGCATTTTGTGTCTACCGCGGAGGCAGAAGGAAGTGCAGATGCAGCAATCTTGTATAGAACGCGAGTGATGGAGTACTCAGCAGGCCAGGCAGCATCTGAGAATCTGAAGAAAGGTCTCAACCAGAAATGTGACCTATCACAGATGCTGCCTGACCTGCCGAGTAACTCCAGCATTTTGTGCTTCCCAATCGTTATCACTAAATATTGTCCTGGTTCCCAAACAGAAGAGAAGTGGGCAGGACAAGCTATCTTTAATTGGACTTTACCTTGCACTAAACATTATTCCCTTTATCCTGTGGACTTCAGAAGGGCTAAACATCCAAGGACGTACACGCCACTGGAGATAAATGGGTCTAGTGTGGACAGGGTGAGCAGTTTTAAATACTTGGGAGTCCGCATCTCAGAGGATCTGACGTGGGCAACGCACATTGCCGCACTGGTGGGTAAGGCTAAGCAGCGCCTTTACCACCTTAGACAATTGAGGAAATTCAGAGTGTCTCTGAGGATCCTTCATTGCTTCTACTCTGGGGCTGTAGAGAGCATCCTGTCCGGCAACATTACAGTCTGGTTTGGGAACAGCTCTGCCCAGGACAGGATGGCCCTGCAGAGAGTAGTGCGTTCGGCAGAACGCACCATGGGAACTACACTCATCCCCCTGCAGGACCTATACATCAGGAGGTGCAGATCCAGAGCAAGCAAGATCATGAGGGACCCCTGCCACCCCAGTAACGGACTGTTCCAGATGCTACGATCAGGCAAACGCCTCCGCTGTCACGCTGCGAAAACGGAGAGGATGAGACGGAGCTTCTTCCCACAGGCCATCAGGACTGTCAACTTTTATAACCCCAGAGACTAAATTTTTGTCGACACTAATAGTAACTTCTTAACTTTATTTATATGCTGTAACTGTAATTCTTTTTTGTGCACAACCCGCAGGCATTGCCACTTTCATTTCACTGCACAGTATGTGTATGTGACAAATAAATTTGACTTGACATGACAAAAGGTGAACGCAGGCAAGGGGAGAGGGGGAGGGGGGGTTGACAAATGCCAGGGATGAAAAAAAATAGGTGTGAGACAAAAGTATTGTGGAGTTGCAAATTGTGAAGCCAGAGGAAGGAATGTAGGTGGAGGGGTGAAATAGGAGCACGTCCAGGTGGGGCACAGGGGAGTGGGTGGCTGTTAGAGGTTCCCAAAAATGTACAATGTCAAATTTAATATTCAATATATAAATTTGTCAGGCCAACATTCACCAATTTTACTATGGTGAAATTTTTCACAGGAAAGAGCATCAGCATTTAACTCTGGAAGTTTACATTTGTGGACCGGCCAGGGTCCTTGGTACTCACGGGAATCTTCAGTGCTCCACAGAAGCTGATCGGCGAGGGCTGGATGTTGTTGAAGATGGGGTTGTCGCTGCCCTCATCGTTGTTGAGGCTGGTGAAAATCTCATCCTCACTGTCACGGCGTAACAGCGACTCCTGCTCTGCCTGGTCCTGCAACACACAGCAAGGCCTCCGTTTTCACGCAACATTCAGAAGACACTTGGCCAGATACATGGCGGAAAGGTTCAGAGGGGCATGGATGGGCCAAATGACACTGGACTAGATTGTCTTTCCAATGCGACACTAGTCTTAGCACACAAGAGCTTTTCACTGTATCTCAGTACACTTGGCAGTAAACTAAACACTAAACTGGGACATCTTGGTCGGAATGAATGATTTTAAAAATCACCAGCATACAATGGTGAATGAAAAAATAAATAAATCACCCTCATCTCTCTCAAGCCCAAATTTAAAAAAAGTCTAGAACCACAAAATGATGCAGCTATTAAAGTTGCCACCTCAGAGCTCCAGTCCTTATCTATCTTCAATCCCTGTTGCTAGCCAAGTTTGGATGCTGTCCCAATGACCATATTTGTTTGCCCATATATATTCTTGATTCTTCCCTTTTACAAAGACTTGTGGGCTGGCAAATTAATTGGCCGCTGTGAAGTGCCCCAAATGTGCAGGTGGGCGGGAGAAAATGGTGACTATGAGACAAAGGAGCAGAATTAGGCCATTCAATCCATTGAGCCTATTCCACCATTCAATCATGGCCGATCTATTTTTCTCCTTCTCCTCGTGACTTTGATGCCCTTCATAATCAAGAATCTGAGAGAGCGGATGGCGGTGTGGGGAAAATAGGTTACATGGAAAATCTATGGGAGTTTGGGATTTCTGTGAGGCATCATAGTGTTGGGCTGAAGTAGCCTCCTTTTATCTCATAAATAAGATATAGAAATATAAAGGACAAGACCAAGTGGACTCATTGGGCCCAACCTTCTCCTGCATTGGTGCAGCACCCTCTCCTCCCCCCCTCCCCTCTCCCCCTCCCTTGCTCCTCCAGAAATAGATTTAAACTTTAAAATGTGAATAACTTTAAAAATATAACACCGATTTCAATGAAACTTCTTCCATTAGCACCAAAGGGACGACGGTGAGTAAGGTGGGCCTAAAATTGTCGTGCTATCGTGTACCGTTTTGGCTGTAGTTCAGGAACAAACAAACGAGAGTTTTAGTATATAGATAGACGGCCCTATAGTTTCTGCTACAAATATATCTGATAACATCACAGTTTTGATAATTGCAAACACCCATATGGATTCCACCAGTAAAAACGTGAACCCTTTTCCTTCTTTCTCTCCACCAAATAAACGCAGTGTGAAAGCACTATCAAAACGGCGCCAAACTTATTTCATACATGGCCAATAATTGATCAAACATTTGGACTTATGGCTCATATTTGAAGATAAGACATTAAATTGATAATTCTGTCAAAATGTTTTGAGCGCTTAAAACACTTTATTTGGCTTTTGCAGCTTATTAAATTACAAAATTAAAGCTTTGAATAAAATTCAAATTAAATCATTGCAAACAAAACTAAAGCATGAAAAGAAAGTGTTTGGGAACCGATGGATCGGATATATAAATAGGGACAGGTTTGGAAGGATGTGGACCAAGTGCGGGCAGGTGGGACTAGTTGGCCGGTGTGGGCGTTGGGCTAAAGGGGCCGGTTTCAACGCTGTATCACTCCATGACTCTATAACCCCTGACAGCATCGTTTGAATTCTTCACAGCCCAAGTTTGGACCGCAGCTGGATGGTGGGAAGCAGAGCACTGTCCCATTTTGCTGGATCTCAATACCCATAGAGCACAGGAAGCACCAGAGGTCAATGAGATGCATAACAGAGCTGAAGGCACCACTGGCAAAGTCATACGGTGTGGAAACAGGCCCTCCGCCCCAACTTGCTGACAACTCCGACCAATATGCCTAATGAAGATCACAAATGGCCGGGGCTTGGTGCAACTATGCTAAACCCACTTCATCAGCTTGTTGATTCTAAGTGGCAAGATACAGTAAAGTGATCAATCTGCTTACGTGGTGTTGAGGGGAAGTGCAGCCCACGTCTTCAGGGTCTGTAGAGAAAAGACAACAAATAGTTTGTTAATTCAGAAACACCAAACATTGGACTCTGACATGTTTAAAAAAAATTAGGCTCATCCTAAGGAATTGTTTCCCTAATCACGGCAGTCACACAAGCCAGTTCAATAAGGCTGATGCTGGGAACATCAGAGATATCTCTCTCCCTCATCTGGCATCTAAAAGGCAGGTGGGAGCAGTCATGTTTTCTAATGGTAATCATGCCATCTTCTACAACTGTCTCCTCCCCCACCCCCATCACTCACTTTGATGGAGTTAGAGGAGTGGTTAGGTTATGGAGGGACAAATCCCACTAATACCACCACCCAAAAGAAAATGTACGTGCTCCAAGTGTCAATCAAGACCATTGCAAAAAATTGCTCAGTTAGATCTGCACAGTCACTGATATGGTCAGGAAGGCACAAAGTGCTGGAGTAACTCAGCAGGTCAGGTAGGTCTGGGTGGCGCAGTGGTAGAGTTGCTGCCTTACAACGACAGAGACACGGGTTCAATCTTGACCGCAGGTGCTATCTGTGCGGAGGTTGTACGTTCTCTCTGTGATGAGTTTTCTCCGTGTGCTCCAGTTTCCTCCCATATTCCAAAGACGTACCGGTTTGTCGGTTCATTGGCTTCGGTAAAATTGTAAAAATTGTTTCTAGTGTGTAGGGTAGTGTTAGTGATCTTCCTGTGTTCTATGGGCATTGATATCCAGCACAATGATATCTGGTGTGCCAATAGTATAAGAAAATAACTGCAGATGCTGGTACAAATCGATTTATTCACAAAATGCTGGAGTAACTCAGCAGGTCAGGCAGCATCTCGGGAGAGAAGGAATGGGTGACGTTTCGGGTCGAGACCCTTCTTCAGACTGAAGAAGGGTCTCGACCCGAAACGTCACCCATTCCTTCTCTCCCCAGATGCTGCCTGACCTGCTGAGTTACTCCAGTATTGTGTGAATAAATCGATCTGGTGAGCCAATGGACCCATTCTCGTGCTGCATCTTTGCATCTCTAAAGTCTAAAGTTTACAAAGCATCTCTGGAGAACGTGGATAGAACATCCATTTTCTCTAAAGATTCTGCCTGACCCACTGAGTTACTCCAGCATTTTGTCACGTCTATGTAAACCAGCATCTGCAGTTCCTTGTTCCTACACTGATATACATACTTACCTTCACCACACAAAGTCCTGCTTCCCCACCGTCAGCAATCCCCTTCTCCATTGAGGCGAGATATATAACTGGGTGGGAAAAGTGGACATGAAGCTAGCCCATGGCAAGTCACTGGCACTGCAGTCTCACTGGTATCATTGAACAAAAACTGCCCAAAATATTTTTAAGACAGATACAGCACCGAAATAGGCCCTTCAGTCCACCAACCATTAAACACCCATTTACACTAATCCTACCTTCATCCCATTTATTATAATTCTCACCACAATGCCATAAATTCCACCATTCATCAACATGCTTGAAGCAATTTACAGAGGCCAATCAACCTAACAACTTGCATTTCTTTGGGATGTGAGAGGAGACCAGAGCACCCAGGAGAAACCCGAACAGTCACAGGGAGAAGGTACAAACTCCACGTACAGAGAACACCCTGGTCAGGATCAAACCCAGGTCTCTGGAGCCACGAGGCAGCTTCTCTACCAACTGCGCCACCTCCTTTGTTTGCATTACTTGGTTCAGATCCCGCAGATTGCACAAAGCAGGCAATCACTGCTGCACAAAATCAATGCAATACTCACATTCGATTAGAAAGAAGAAGCAGACTATTCCCATTGCTGCAATGATGGCACCGGGCACGATGAATGACAACCCCCAGGCATAAGACACGAAGCTCCCAGCGATCAAAGAGCCCAGAATATTACCCACGGACGTGTGCGAGTTCCAGATTCCCATTATGCAACCGCGTCTGCCAAAATTGAATAAGGGGCAAAAATAACATTACACTCTGAAAATCATAACATGTTTAAAAAAGGAATTGTACCATCCAACCAACAACCAGAGAGCAGACCACAGCTACTACCTCATTGGAGATCCTTGGATTATCTTTGATCGGACTTTATCTTGCACAAAGTGTTATTCATGTTGTTCCCTTTATCATGTATCTGTGTACTGTGGATGGCTCAATCGTAATCATGTATCGTCTTTCCGCTGACTGGCTAGCAGGCAACAAAAGCTATTCACTGTACCTCGGTACGTGTGACAATAACCTAAACTATACTAAGCAAATGGAGAAACATCACTGTCTCAAGACTCGATAGACTGCAGCTTTGCCCAGAACATGCTTAGCCTGCGCTTCAGTTGACTGGGTATTGCAAACTGTTACCTGGGGCTACTGCAGCACAAATTTCTCCCCATCTCACCAGTTCACTAAAGAGCCAAGTTACATCTAACGGAGCACTCTTTTCCCATAAAGCTTTGGCACTCAGGGCCAGTTGAAGAATCTTGAGTGGAGATGGGTGTTTTTTGCAGGAAAAATAGATCTCGGGCAGAGAAAAGCTACGTCGATTTGCAATTGACTGGGGGTTACAGATTTCATCCAGGGCTTATTGGCCAGAATTTCCTTCCTTTTGCCTGCATTTTAGAGACTCATTCTAGCAGTTCTCTCTTTTGAAGTAGATGCCAATTTTCTTTAAAGGTTACAATATAACACATTACACCACACGCACCTTCTTAACTAGACCTGGGCTTCCAACCTGAAACATCAGTTCTGAAGAAGTGTCCCGACCCAAAACGTCACCCAGCCTTTTTCGCCAGAGATGCTGCCTGACGGCCGGGTTACTCCAGCACTTTGTGTCTATCTTTGGTATAAACCAGCATCTGCAGTTCCTTGCTCCTACATTAGTTCTTTCTCTCCCTACACGTGCTGCCTGAGCTGCTGAGTATTTCCAGCATTTCTCACTTTTATCTCAGATTTCTAGCATCAAGGTTTCTCTCCCTGCCTCCCCCACTACCCCAATTTCCTTCTGAAAGCTTCTGTTAATTCTACAGATTAGTGCAATATGATCCCAAAAACCACAGCAGTTTAAATTTCAGTTCAGTTTAGTGATACAGCGTGGAAACAGATCATTCGGCCCACCGAGGATTTTGACCACAATAAATCTTTAATCCTCGCATCCTTTATTGGAGACAGTCTACCCTTCATCAATGTAAATGTATCGCATGTCCATGGCCATGCTACTGATTAAACCATCTTCTGTAATGGACAGTCACACTTGAAGCCACACTTGCATAGCAGAAGGTAGACACAAAATTTTGGAGTAGCTCAGCGGGACAGGCAGCATCTCTGAAGAGAAGGAATGGGCGACATTTCAGGTCGAGACCCTTCTTCAGATTGAGTCAGGGGAGAGGGAGACTAGAGAGATGGAAGGGGAAGGTGTGACAACAACAGACAAAGCAAACGATGATCAAGGAAATATAGAATGGTTCATTGTTTGGCTGAGGGGAAGATGACAACGAGGCATACAATCAGTAAAATTAATCAGGAAGACAGCTAAACTGGTTGGAGAACTCGGGTGGGAAAGGGGCAGAGAGAGAGGAAAAGCAAGGTTACTTGAAATTAGGGAAATCAATATTCATACCACTGGGTTGTAAGCTGCCCAAGCGAAATATAAGGTGTTGTTCCTCCAATTTGCATTGGGCCTCACCCTGACAGTGGAGGAGGCCCAGGACAGAAAGGTCAGTGTGGGAATGGGAGGGGGAGTTAAAGTGTTTAGCAACCGGGAGATCAGGTAGGCCTCGGCAGTCTGAGCCGAGCCTGTGCTTGGTCTCGCCGATGATGTTTTCAATAAACATTGGGCTTATCGGTCATCCACTCATTGACTAAGGACAGGCGTCAAATTAAAAATTGGACCATTAACCGAAAAGTGACAAGGGCATGACACAAGGGAGGCACGGAATGGCTGAGCACGGAAAAAATGTTTCACTTCCTCTCACTGGGGGATTATTGATCTATAAAACCCCAACTCAAATCTGACAAAGATAGATAGTCGGACATCTGACAACTTGTTACCGAACGCCAGCAAACCAAGCACATCAATATTTTTCATCAAATCAGCAAAAAGCAGCACGTACTTCCCTTTTCCAAACCAGTTCCCCATGCAAGTCACGACAGCTGGCCAACCCGTGGTCTGCACCAACCCATTTGCAATCTGTGGAGGGGGAAAAAAAAGAATGATTGATGCACACGAGTCCTTGGACGTGGCTCAACAGTGGGACTTGAACCCAGGTTAACAACGAGCAGCTGCGACGGTATTTGCCACGATGAACGTGAACTGTTCCTGGCAGAGGGAGTGGGAGAGGCAGGAGGGCACCTGGCCTGTGCCGACGCCAGGGGAAATTGGTACGGAAACGGTTCCTTCGGCCCCTCCGAGTCCAGCCCGTCATTCACAACATCCTTCAGCAATCCCAGTGTATTCTGCCCCACATTCCTCTGATCAGAGAACACAGAGCAGTACAGCACACGAGCAGGCCCTTCAGCCCACAATGTCTGTGCCAAACATGATGCCAAGACCATCACTTAACCCATACCCTCCCTTCCCTGCAATTCCTTGCCTATCCAAAAGTATTTTAAATGCCACCAACATATCGGCTTCAACTACCACTTCCAGCACGTGTTCCACCCGCAATGTTAAATAAAAGCTTGCCCTTTAAATGTTGCCCCTCTCACCTTAAAGCAATACCCTCTAGTATACAGAGGAACGCAGGGGCGGATCTGCAGCCGATACCGACCACGGAGGTTATGGTCGGTCGGCAGGCTCCTACCACACAGCAGCACTCACCTGGATGAACACATAGTACCAGATGCTGTGGATCTGCCAGTAAAATCCGAGCCCAAAGAGAGCGGTGAACATTCCACTGAGCAGCATGCCAACGGTCAGGTAGTATCGCAGAGGGAGGCGCTCCCCGAACATACCACTGGAGGGAGGAGAAAGAAATCTGTCTGAGTTCGGAGAGAAACTAACAGGCAACGTCCTGTCGGTGTGCAAGGACCTGGCCAACTACAGTTAGTGGACGCAAAGCACTGCTTGGCTTGCATTCTGCTTGCTGCAATAAATGGACCTTCAGCCACATGGAAATGGCAAGTCGAACTTTCATTCATCCATCCATACAAATGGCTTGGTTGCCCAATTTATTTTTTACATTTCGCACCAGTATTACAAATCCAAATCGGGACAGTTGGTGTATTAAAGTTCCCACGGAGTGTGGGCCAGAACCCCTGGTGAACGCACCGGTGAATGGTGTGCCATTGCAGCTTCATGAACTGGCGGCGTTACTGAAGCAAACCCAAAGAGGGGCCATTGGGACCACATTGAACACTTTGTAACTTGGTCGCTGCCCATCCCGTAGCGGCTCTTCGCATACTTTGTGTATGGTTTGCAAAGCAAAGAATTGTATTGTGACGTGCCACATGCGGTAATAAAATATAATTTATTCATTCATCTGTGGCCGAGGTGCTTCCCCCATGACTTGCAGTGTTTGTCACACACCAGGGCCAAACTAGCAGAGTGATGACTCCTCGCTGGGCTTATATTCACTGGAATTTAGGATGAGAGGGGATCTTACAGAAGCATAAAATTCTTAAGGGATTGGACAGGCTAGATGCAGGAAAAATGTTCCCCATGTTGGGGAAGTCCAGAACCATGGTCACAATTTAAGAATAAGGGGTAGGTTAGGACTGAGATGAGGAAAAACTTTTTCACCCAGAGTTATGAATCTGTGAAATTCTCTGCCACAGAAGGCAGTGTCAGGCCAATTCACTGGATGTTTTAAAGAGCGAGTTAGATATACTGTAACTCTTAGGGCTAACAGAATCAAAGGATATGGGAAGAAAGCAGGAACTGGGTACTGATTTTAGATGATCAGCCAAGATCATTTTGAAGGGCTGAATGGCCTACTCCTGCACCTATTTTCTATGTTTCATCAACTAGTACAATTACCAAAAAATCTCCATCATCTCTGTTAACACGGATGTTCCCGATCCTTTGCTAAACATGCTCCTCCTGGACCCGATATTCATTAACTAGGTTTGGATCATTTATACAGACCCTCCCTGACTTACACAATAGGCGACTTGCGTAAACTATTCCGTACTCGGACTCTAGTGCAATCAAGGCAGTTTGCAATGTCCACAAGGCTGTGTGATCATCCAAGTTTACATCGGAAACAGGCTGGCAATGGCGGTGGTGCTTTCCCAGAAGGCCGCGCCCTGCAGAAAGTGCCCCACTTGCAGCCAGGCGCTGCTGACAAAATACTCTCAGGGAGTTACTGCGGGCAGGGGATGAGGATAGGGATACTAACTTGCATTAGGGTTCACAGAACGTAATCCCTGCATAGGTCGGGGATTGCCTGTACTCTTTAAAGATTCGTCCAAGTAATTGGAAATCATTAAAAAGAGTTGAACCCAACAACGTAATTGGAGCCTGCTGCCAGAGTCAATATCACCCAGCACATAACGGACACTGTGCCAGATGCACCACTGAAACAATTGTGCTCAAGTGCAAAAATACCTCCTGGTTCAGTGATCTTATGTGGAAGATGTGGAAGAATTCTCTGCCTCAGAAGGCAGTGGAGGCCAATTCTCTGAATGCATTCAAGAGAGAGCTAGATAGAGCTCTTAAGGATAGCGGAGTCAGGGGGTATGGGGAGAAGGCAGGAACGGGGTACTGATTGAGAATGATCAGCCATGATCACATTGAATGGCGGTGCTGGCTCGAAGGGCCGAATGGCCTCCTCCTGCACCTACTGTCTATAAGTTCATCATTTTGATGAGTAAGGGTGTCAAGGGGTGATGGGGGGAAGGGGATTGAGAGGTAATGAAAGATCAGCCATGATTGAATGGCAGTGTAGACTCAATGGGCCAAATGGCCTAATTCTGCTTCTGGAACTTATGAAAGTATTTGGAAGATGGCTGGAAAAGGGAATGATGAAGTATCAGTTTAGTGCATTAAAGTTGCTCAATAGTGGCACAGAGGTTTATTATTAAAGCGGAGGCAGAGGGAGCCACGTTCTGCCCTCCCTTCGATTGGATGGGACATCCTAATGAAGAGCTACACCCTGACCACAGAGATGAGCATTGACTCCAATTTCCATCACACTCACCTGAAGAACATTCCAAAGGCATAAGCTATCAGGAAGGAGTTGTCCAAGGCACCAAACAGCATCTTGTAATTGGGTTTATCTGAAAAAACAAAATGCAGAGCAGTGATATACATGCAAAGAAAGCAAACAAACACTCCTCCTGCATGCCTGATGTAATATGGCTTCATCGAGTCGATGTAATATAGTAACTCAGGTACTGCCCCCTGAACTCAGCGTCTCAGTCACCGAGGAATAAAGGTAGCAAAAGGGTCTGGAAAATAAAAGCCTCGGATCCATATCCTAAACTACCTTGACACCCATTTATAATTATCCTTGCGTCCAGGATTATAATTTCAGATCTCCTGCATCATCAGAATAAAGGAACCACAGACCCTCAGAATAAAAGGACGTACCTCTAGAAAGGAGATAAGGAGGGATTTCTTTAGTCAGAGGGCGGTGACTCTGTGGAATTCGTTGCCACAGATGGCTGTGGAGACCAGGTTATTGGCTATTTTTTAAAGTGGACATTGACAGGAATGAGGTTGAGAGGGAGAGACGGATCAGCCATGATTGAATGGCGGAGTAGACTTGATGGGCTGAATGGCCCAAGTCTGCTCCTACGATTTAGGAACCTATGACCAGTATTCCACAAGGCAGATCAGCACCATCGTCGAGGATACTTCCGTGAGGGATGAATTCCAGCTTATCTGATGAATAAAGTAATGATCTTTGGTTGCCATGGGAAAAATGCTGCAGGACATTCACTGGGGGGTTGACTTTGGGCACAACAAGTGCGGCCATTGCTGCACCACACGTTGGCAGGTTGATGAGCGAAACAGTAACCCCCCGAGTGCTTGGCGAATGTACGGCACTGGTGCTGCCACTTGCCCCACTCACCGTGCCCAGCACCAACTCCGCCAGGCAGCTCTGCTCCAGGCCAAGGGGCTTCTTTGCCGTGGAAGAGTCAGCGCTGGGAAGGAGTTCACACCAGGCTCCCACAACAGGGGCACACAAGCAGAATGGTCGGTTTGTTTAAAACAAAACTAGACCAAGTGGACCCGTTGGGCCCAAACCTCTCCTGCATTGGTGCAGCACCCTCTCCTCCCCCCCCTCCCTCCCCTCCACCCCCCTCAACCCCCCTTACCCTCCCTCCTCCCCCTCCCCAGGAGGTAGATTTAAACTTTAAAATGTGAATAATTAAAAAACATAACACTGATTTTAATTAAACTTCTTCAATTAGCACCAAAGGGACAATGGTGAGTAAGGTGGGCCTAAAATTGTCGTGCTATAGTTTACCGTTTTGGCTGTAGTTCAGGAACAAACAAACAAACAAACAAACAAAAGAGAGTTTTAGTATATAGATGTACTGGTGTGAGCATGTGGACTAAACGACCGTGACCTTGACTTTGAAAGCATTACGAGGTCCATCAGTATACAAATAATATCCTTATGAGAAACTACAGGAAAGTCACAGCCTGAATAAAACACCTTCCACTCCCAAGATAAAAATTGCAGTTGCTGGAAACAGAGTCAGAGTCATACAGTCATACAGTGTGGAAACAGGCCCTTTGGCCACACTTACCAACATGTCCCACCTGCCTGCATTTGGCCCATATCCCTCTAAACCCGTCTTATCAATGTACCCATCTAAATATTTCTTAAATGTTGCGATAGAACCTGCCTCAACTATCTCCTCCGGCAGCCCGTTCCATAAACCCACCACCCTTAGTGTGCAAAATCTGAAATGAAATCCAAAACGCTGGAAGCATTCAACGGGGCACTATCTGCACAAAGAGAAATGGAGTTGACATTTCCAGTTGAAGACCCTCCATGCATTGCAGCTTGGTGTCTTCGAAGGAAGCTGGGATAAGTCCCCACGTGGGCCAGCCAACTTCTCCATGAATTCCCTAGATGAATGTTGGTATTCCAGCACATTCACTGTCCCTTCTTCATGCCGAGATTGCTCTCCCGGGCGTGAGGTTACAAAAGGAACTGCAACTCTTTAAGGTAACTTTTCTCCGATTTTGATCTCAGTACGGCATTGGTTGCTGCGACGTTTAGTAATACATACAGAGAGCCACCGTTCCAAGAAACACCCTGGTAATAGACGTCCTTTGATTCTATTTGGGCCACTTGACATTTTGGCTGGATCCAGATAAACTGTCCGAGGGAGGTTGTTGAACTTTACCAACTTCAACTGGACTAACATTGTGCGGCATTGCTAATCCATAAATGGTTTAGTTTAATATAGAGATACATCGTAGAAACAGGCCCGTCAGCCCACCGTGTGACGACCAGCGATGACCGCACACTAACACATTAGGGATCATTTACAATTTTACCGAAGCCAATTAACCTACAAACCAGCAAGTCTTTGCAATGTGGGAGGAAACCGGACCACCCAGAGAAATCCCACACAGTCACAGAGAGAAGGTACAAACTCTGCACAGTCAGGACTGAACCCGGGTCTCTGGCACAGTAAGGCAGTAACTCTACCGCTGCACAACCTTAGACTGTAGACATTCAACAGAGTATTTGGCAACATACCAAATCTATTCCATCTTCTAAAGGAAGTAGCGTTGTTGATGGGCTTTCTTCATGATTACATCAATGTGCTGCTGAGTCCAGGACAGATCTGCAGAGGTATGCACGCCCTTGAGGTTGGTGAATCTCTGCACACCATCCCATCGATGAAGACATGTTTATTGATCCTCAGCTTTCCTTCCCTGATGTCAACCATCAGCTCCTTGGTCTTGCTGGTGTCGAGAGCAAGATTGCTGTATAATACATTGCTATTGAAATAGCTGCAAGAGTGCAGGGAAAGGAAGGAAGAGTACTGACGGGCGTGCTTTCCTGGGAACTGATGGTACAAGCAGCCTAAATCTTTGTTCTGGCAAGTCCATTGCAGCAATGATTACCACCAGCCGTAGTTCCCACTTCTAAATCACAGTGCACACTCATGGGCTGTGCAATGCTCAAATATAAGGTAGGCCCAGAGAATAAATAGCTTAGAATAAATCTGCCAAGCCACCACCATTGTTCCAAACAGACCTTCGTAGAGTCAAACAGCACAAACAGGCCCTTCAGCCCAACTTGCCCATGTCGATCGGGATGCCCCATCTACACTAATAATAATAATAATATATTTATTTTATATAGCGCCTTATCACATGCTCAAAGCGCTTTACAAAAACAATTAACATAGAAACAAACAGACAAACTATCCTGACGGAAAAGCGGCGAATACTCAACGCCAGCGTCCTCTCACATCAGGGTCAATAGACAATAGACAATAGACAATAGGTGCAGGAGTAGGCCATTCAGCCCTTCGAGCCAGCACCGCCATTCAATGCGATCATGGCTGATCACTATCAATCAGTACCCCGTTCCTGCCTTCTCCCCATACCCCCTCACTCCGCTATCCTTAAGAGCTCTATCCAGCTCTCTCTTGAAAGCATCCAACGAACTGGCCTCCACTGCCTTCTGAGGCAGAGAATTCCACACCTTCACCACCCTCTGACTGAAAAAGTTCTTCCTCATCTCCGTTCTAAATGGCCTACCCCTTATTCTCAAACTGTGGCCCCTTGTTCTGGACTCCCCCAACATTGGGAACATGTTATCTGCCTCTAATGTGTCCAATCCCCTAATTATCTTATATGTTTCAATAAGATCCCCCCTCATCCTTCTAAATTCCAGTGTATACAAGCCCAATCGCTCCAGCCTTTCAACATACGACAGTCCCGCCATTCCGGGAATTAATCTAGTGAACCTACGCTGCACGCCCTCCATAGCAAGAACATCCTTCCTCAAATTTGGAGACCAAAACTGCACACAGTACTCCAGGTGCGGTCTCACCAGGGCCCGGTACAACTGTAGAAGGACCTCTTTGCTCCTATACTCAACTCCTCTTGTTACGAAGGCCAACATTCCATTGGCTTTCTTCACTGCCTGCTGAACCTGCATGCTTCCTTTCATTGACTGATGCACTAGGACACCCAGATCTCGTTGAACTCCCCCTCCTCCTAACTTGACACCATTCAGATAATAATCTGCCTTTCTATTCTTACTTCCAAAGTGAATAACCTCACACTTATCTACATTAAACTGCATCTGCCATGTATCCGCCCACTCACACAACCTGTCCAGGTCACCCTGCAGCCTTATTGCATCTTCCTCACAATTCACACTACCCCCCAACTTAGTATCATCTGCAAATTTGCTAATGGTACTTTTAATCCCTTCGTCTAAGTCATTAATGTATATCGTAAATAGCTGGGGTCCCAGCACCGAACCTTGCGGTACCCCACTGGTCACTGCCTGCCATTCCGAAAGGGACCCATTTATCCCCACTCTTTGCTTTCTGTCTGTTAACCAATTTTCTATCCATGTCAGTACCCTACCCCCAATACCATGTGCCCTAATTTTGCCCACTAATCTCCTATGTGGGACCTTGTCGAAGGCTTTCTGAAAGTCGAGGTACACCACATCCACTGACTCTCCCTTGTCAATTTTCCTAGTTACATCCTCAAAAAATTCCAGTAGATTTGTCAAGCATGATTTCCCCTTCGTAAATCCGGCAGTATAAAAAGCACAAGACACACAGATATAATTTTTTACACAAACAGCCATCACAGTGATTGCTCTAGGCACACCCTCACTGTGATGGAAGGCAAAGTCTTATCTCCTCCTCATTCTTCTCCCGTGGTGCCACGAGGTGATCGAGGCTCCCAACTTTTTGAAGCCCCCACCGGGCGATGGAAAGTCCCAGGGCCGAGCCGAGCAGGCCGATGAAAGTCCTGAGCCCCCACCGGGCGATGGAAAGTCCCAGGGCCGAGCCGAGCAGGCCGATGAAAGTCCTGAGCCCCCACTGGGTGATGGAAAGTCCCAGGGCCGAGCCGAGCAGGCCGATGAAAGTCCTGAGCCGCCACCGGGCGATGGAAAGTCCCAGGGCCGAGCCGAGCAGGCCGATGAAAGTCCTGAGCCCCCACCGGGCGATGGAAAGTCCCAGGGCCGAGCCGAGCAGGCCGATGAAAGTCCTGAGCCCCCACTGGGCGATGGAAAGTCCCAGGGCCGAACAGGCCGAGCAGGCCGATGAAAGTCCTGTGTCACTAGTGTCACCCATCTGTGTTTGGTCTATATATCCCTCTAAATCTTTCCTACCCTTGTATCTGTCCAAATGTTATTAAACTGTTATATTACCCGCCTCAACTACCTTCTCTGGCAGCAAATTCCATGTGCCCACCACCCTCTGTGTGAAAATGTTGTCCCTCGGGTTCCTATTAAATCCTTCCCTCCCCACCTTCCATTTTTAAAAAACTGCATGAAGCAGAATATTATTTATAAGAAAAATAGTACATGATGTAACATTTTGCTGGCATGGTTCCCAGAGATGACTCAGTCAACCAGCGATCATCTGACCTGGCACTGCGTCAGAGCCATCACAAATAGAACCACGGCCAAACTTGAAGGATGGGTCTCTTTCTCCCTCATCGATGGCAGCAGCATTAACACCCGCCATTAAAGGTTCAAATTGCATTATGTCCCCAAACTCTGCGCTCAATTCACTTTGTCAGGTTAAGTCAATGAGCCTGGTCCCCAGGAGCCTTGACCAAATTTTCTCACGCAATAGAGAAGCTGGGGAATACTAGGAGAATCTCTAAAGAAGGATCTCAACCCTAAAGGCGACCTATTCCTTTTCTCCAGAGATGCTGCCTGAGCCGCTGAGTTACTCCAGCACTTTGTGTCTATCTTCGGTATAAATCAGCGCCTGCAGTTCCTTCCTGCACTGGGAAAAACCCTGTTGGTTTAATCAAAAATACCTTGCACATCATTGAATGTGACACACAGATGCGCCACCAAGTCAAAGGGCACAAGTAGAATTCGTGACGTTCAGGTGCTGAATTAAAAGATTTCAGGTGTTCAGATCTTGCCACAATAGTTTGGAATTTTTATAAATCTTGGGCTGGCTTCAAAATGACAAGAGTGGCTAAAATCTTAAAAGATCCATTGGGGCACTAATGATGAATTACTAAAGGGCTTGGCATGTAGAACAAATACATGACAGAAAAAGGAGGAAAATTAAGATGAGTTTTTTTTAACAACATGACCTAGATGTGATGAGTGACAAATCATTTTATTCTTCCACGGTGAGATGCTCCCTGCTGACATGCAGTACGCACGAAGAAAGAGTCTTACCAAACGGAGCCCAGTCACACCACGTGTCATTGTCAAGGTGACTTTTGTTTCCATGGCCGCTAATTGCTGAACAATTCTTGTGGAGTTCACTCTGGAAAACAGTTGAATGTTTTGTTATTAATGCCAATGTGAAAGATGAAGTAACCGGCTCTGCTGGGAGGAGTCTGTGCAGATCCGGCCAACTCATCCCAAGCCGCAACCCATTCAAACTCATGCAGCATTTGGCCAAACCAGTAACCGGTTAAGTTATGCATTAACGGAAACCATAAAATTGCAGGCGCTGGAATCTGAAGCGAAAATTGATGGAGGAACTCAGCCGGTCAAGCAGCATCACCCGCAGAACTGCTCGACTGGCTGGGTCCTTCCTGCAACACCTGCACTTACATTGAGAAGTTGCATGGTTCTGCAGTTCTAAATGCTTTTGCAAAAGAGCCAGGGTCATGGTTTCCTTCGGTCAACATCCGGCATTAGCTTTCAGTTTTAGAGATACAGAATGGAAACGGTCCCTTCAGCCGCCCGAGTCCACGCCGACCATCGATCACCCGTTCACACCAGCTGTACATTGTCCGAATTTCTTATCCACTCCCTACATGGCGCCACTCAGCCATCTCAACTCCACCATTCACCCATATGCTTTCGCAGGCCAATTCACCCACAAACCCGCACGTCTTTGGGAGGAAACCGGAGCAACCAAAGGAAACCCACACAGTCACAGGGAGAATGTGCAAACTCCATACAGACGGCAATCATAGTCAGGATTAAACCCGGGTCTCTGGCGCTATGAGGCAGCAGCTCTACCAGCTGCACCATTCTGTATCGCCCAAAGTTAGTCACCAGCATAGCTCATTCACTTTTATACAGCATGTGGATGATAACTAAACTACACACGGCCAACTTCGCACTCTACGATGTGTAGGGAGGAACTACAGATGCTGGCTTAAACCGAAGACAGGCACAAAAAGCTGGAGTAACTCAGCGGGACAGGCGGCATCTTTGGAGAGAAGTAATGGGTGACGTTTCAGGACGAGGTCCTTCTTCAAACTTCACACCTCACTGAAGAAGTCTTTCGGCTCTGAAGAAGGGTCTCAACCCGAAACATCACCCATTCCTTCTCTCCAAAGATGCTGCCTGTCCCGCTGAGTTACTCCAGCTTTTTGTGTCTATCTTCACACCTCACAATGCAGGTATGGACACATTTAATCAGTCATCACTGCAAGAGTGGCCAGAACTTGTCTGGGGAAAAATGTACATGCACCTGTAAAAGGCCATCTGACTCATTAAAGGACAAATAAAAGCCAAGAGATACAAGGAACTGCAGATGCTGGAATCTTGAGCAAAACACGAAGTGCTGGAGGAACTCAGCAGGTCAGAAAGCATCTGTGGAGGCAATGGACAGGCTATGTTTCAGGTTGGGACCCTTCTTCAGATTAGCCTGATCCAAAATGAAATAGCACCTGTCCATTCCCTCCACAAATGCTGCTTGACCCGCTGAGTTCCTCTCGCACTTTGTGTTATGAATACAAGCCTACATCATTAAAGAATGAACTGCTTCCTTCTATTTGGAGCTCAATTAGTGGGCAAATGCATGGAAGCAGATTTATTTCCATTTTTCACTCAGAGGATTTTTGAGGTGTGGAAAGCTACAAAAAAAAAATCATATTTCAGTCACAACTAGGTCGGTGCTCAGCTGCAATACCGACCTCTTCCACCAGATGCCAGTGTGAGCACTAGGAAGGAGGTGATAATGGAGGGAGTAGGTGGAAATAAATGAGTCAGGGCTCAGATCTCAAAACTCAATGCACTGTTTTAGTTCACAGCACAACCACAGAGTGGTTATCCATCTACATGTGAACCCGCCCCTATGACTCATGGTGCAGGAGGGAAGCTATGTTTAGTTTAGAGATACAGTGCAGAAACAGGCTATTGAGCGCCAACCAGCGTTTTCCCCGCACACTAACACTATCCTACACACACTAAAAACAATTTACAATTTTACCAAGCCAATTAGCCTACAAACCGGTGTAGGAAGGAGCTGCAGATGCTGGTTCTTCAGCTGACCTGTATGTCTCTAGAGTGGAATTCACCATGTAAATCGCCCAGACCTCAGGAAACAGAAGTGTCATTCAGAACTCCAACAATAGGAAACAGACTGACAAGACCGATAGTACACAACATATTTAACCAGAATTGGAGACTTAAATATTGGCCAGGACAAGGGGAAGGATTCTGAAGTCTGAAGCAGGGCCTCGTCCGGAAACGTCACCCATTCCTTCTCTCCTGAGATACTGCCTGTCCCGCTGAGTTACTGCAGCATTTTATGTCTGTCTATCTGAAGGATTCTGCTGCTACTTCCCAACAACTATCAGACTATTGAACACTACGAACTCCAAATGATGAACTGCTTTGGTTGCAATAGGGACTTTGGACTTTGTTTTGCACTATATTTATTTGGAGGGGAGTGTAGATTAAGGGGAAACAAGAGAGGGAATAAAATTGATGGGAATGGTCTGAGAGCCATTGATGGGCCAAGCAACGATTACAAAAACATCACTATTGTTGTTTGATGTTTTGGGGATCTTCCCATGAGAATTAGCAGAGGTCTTTACCTCATTCATATCTCATACGTACAACATTGGAGGGGTAACTTTACGCCAAAAGCATTAAACAGGACGAGAAGATTTTGCAATAGTTGATACAAGACAATAACTGCAGATGCTGGTACAAATCGAAGGTATTTATTCACAAAATGCTGGAGTAACTCAGCAGGTCAGGCAGCATCTCAGGAGAGAAGGAATGGGTGACGTTTCGGGTCGAGAACCTTCTTCAGACTGATGTCAAGGGGGCGGGACAAAGGAAGGATATAGGTGGAGACAGGAAGATAGAGGGAGATCTGGGAAGGGGGAGGGGAAGAGAGGGACAGAGGAACTATCTAAAGTGGGAGAAGTCGATGTTCATACCACTGGGCTGCAAGCTCATTGGTTAAACCGTGATGCCTTCAGACACCTGAAGATCTCCCTTGGTTTTTTTTTTACTGCCGCCCAAGAGATCAGATCAGGCCTGAGTTTAGAGACTCGCCACAAAAATAACACACCTGACAAGAGGCATCTGCAGTGGCCCTTGAACTCTCAGCCCTCTTGCTGGTGCCTAATCAAGAGGATTCAACCATTCCTGATTGCTTCCGAATGGTTCACTTGGCTTCTTCAAAGGACAGTGAATAGTCAAGCACATTGCTCAGAGTCTAGAGTCACACACAGACCAGACTGGGCAAGGATAACCAGTCCCTTGAAGGAGATTGAGAACATAAAACAATGAACTAGTTGCATTGACATGTATACGGATTGTAGAATAATTAATTTACATTCCTCAGATATGTGGCCTAGTCAAACTCTTGCCTTCAGATCAATAATAATTCCATCTTCAGCTAGTAATCAGCAATGATTTATTTTTTGTCACGTATACCAAGGTATCATGAACATTTTTGTTTCATGTGCTATCAAGATACACCTTACTCATACACAGGTCCATCGGGCAGTGCAATACAAAAGGAGACAGACTGCAGACTGTGTTATCGCTACAGAGAATTCATCCACTAACCTTCTGCATACCTATTACCACAATAAATGGCCTTGTATCTCTAAACTACAAACAGACACTAAATGATGGAGGGTCCCAACCCGAAACATCACCTATCTATTTTATCCAGAGATGCAGCCTGACCGACCGAGTTACTCCAGCATTGTGTATATCTTTGGGATAAACTGGCATCTGCAGTTCTTTTTTATTACATCTGTAAACCACAACTTGGTTCTAGAAGTAAAGGCTTCACAATCCATTAACAGGACCGGATGCAGTTTTATTGAATGTTTAGTTTAGTTAAGAGATATAGTGCAGAAACAGGCCTTTCAGGCCCAGCGAGCCTGCGCCGACCAGCGATCCCCTGACACTAACACTGTCCTGCACACACAGTCCTACGCACAAGGGACAATTTACAATTTTACTGAGGCCAATTAACCTACAAACCTGTATGTCTTTGGAGCGTGTGAGAAAACTGGAGCACCTGGAATAAACCCACGCAGGGGAGAGTCTAGAAATTCCGTACAGACAGCATCCAAGGTCAGGATCGAACTCTGGTCTCTGGCGCTGCAAGGCAGCAACTCTACCGCTGCGCCACCGTGCTGCCCCCAAATGTCTGAAACCTCTGTTGGGCAAAATGTGTCCCCCTCATTTCCTTCAACCAGACACAGTCTTCTCCTTCCCCAGCTGATTGTTCACGTACCTTGACGATGCTGATGGGTTTGCGAGACAGGTGGTAACTGGTGTAGAATAGGAAGGTCAGCACCAGAGTGAGGCCACGGTACCTGGCAAGAGAGAACAAGAGAGCGATTACAAAGTAGATTCCAGAACAATCACATGCAGGACCATTCTCCTGTCAACCATGATGCCTGCTCAACCATCACAAACAGGGTTGTGCTGCAACAGAGTCACTATTCAACAAATAATAAGATTGGCCATTTTTAAACCGTGTCTCAGGAGTCCTGCTGCACTGTGTCCAGGGGTGTTATTTGGCATGTTCTTTAACATACGTGTTGGAGCAAGCACACGTTAGTGCAGGGAGAGCGAGGGGTTGGACAAATTAGCGGACATCCCACCAAAGGGGGAGACGCCATTTCCCAGGTTTCCTTTAGTTTAGATATACAGCGCGGAAACAGGCCCTTCGGCCCACCGAGTCCGCGCCGGCCAGCAATCCCCGCGCACTAACACGATCAAACACACGCCAGGGACAAATCACAACATTGCCAAGCCTATTAACCTACAAACCTCTACATCTTTGGAGTGTAGGAGGAAACTAGAAAACCCATACAGGGCACAGGGAGAATGTACAAACCCTGTACAGACAAGGACCCGTAGTCTGGATCTAACCCAGTTCTCTGGCGCTGTAAGGCAGCAACTCTACGGCTGTGTCACCGTAGGATGATGTGCCTAAAACTGGCATTTTTATTTTTATCTACATATACCATAAATTATTAACTTACACAGTTTAATACTGAATTCCACAGAGTTATGCAGCACATAAACAGCCCCTGGCCCATGCTGACCAATTTACCCTCCTTCTGCTGCTGAAGAACATACCATATAAATACCCAAGCACAGACACAGTTTTTCTTCCATCCATTTAAAGAGCATATCTTCATACAGATAATTTTGCATGTTTCTCCCAGTTTCAATTTGCCAAGAAGTATGTAACATTCCACCTCACCCAGGGGAAGGCTAGACATAGACAACCACAAATAAATAGACTCCACATGGACCCAAACCCCAAAGTCCACTAACCCATGCCACCATGTCAAAGAGCCATGTTTACAGGCAGGCGGGTTAATCTACCATTGAATCCCCTTAATTCCACTTAAGTTTCAGCTTTGTCTCTCTAGATCTATCATTCTGGTCATCACCAGCAGAGTGGCTCAGTGTTAGAGCTTCTGCCTCTCAGCACCAGAGACCCTGGATTGATCCTGACCACTTATGGAGTCTGTAGGTCCTCCCTGTGAATGGTTGGGCTTTCCTCAAACATTCCAAAGACATGTAGGTTTGTAGGCCAAGTGCCTTCTGCAAATTGCCCCTAGTGCGTATGATGCAAAATAGGATCATGTAGTGCCCGAGCGATCGATGGCCTGCGTGGACTCGGTGGGCCAGAGGGCCTGTCTCCACGCTACATCTCTAAACTGAACTAAACTATCTTTGCCATGAAAAAACAAGGCAAACAGATCAAGCCTTGTTCCAAGCTTACAAACGCACGTCTGTTAGAAATCCTTCAAACACCCTTACGAGATTTGTACGAGACAACACAGTGACACAGGAAATTAGACAAGCATTCATCAAGATCCAGGTCGTGGGGTAAAGGATGAAAGTTATTAGGATGCAAGGAGTTATTTGGAATCCAAATAATTTATTATATTTCATCCTTCTAAGACCAGCTTCTTCAAAGGCTTAGAACACTCGCACAGGAGAAATTGCTATCAACTATAAACATTTAAACTGGAAAGAGTGCAGAGAAGACCAACAATGATTTTGACAAGACTTGAAGGCTTGATTTATAAGGAAATGCTCCATCTAGGACTTTATTCCTTGAATCACAGGAGACTGAGGGGTGATCTTATAAAGGTGTATAAAATCACGAGGGGAATTGATAGGGTAAATGCACAGAGTCTTTTACCCAGGGTAGAGGAGGCAAGAACCAGATGTTTGCGAGGGGGAACATTTATACTCGAGGGGCAACTTTTACACACAGAGGGTTATGGATATATGGAATGAGTATGGGTGGCGGGTGAATGGAACAAGCTGCCAGAGGAGGTAGTTGAGGCTGGGACTATCGCAACATTTAAGAAACATTTAGACAGGTACATGGATAGGACAGGTTTGGAGGGATGTGGACCAAACGCAGACAGGTGGGACTAGTGTAGCTGGGACATGTGGGCCGGTGTGGACAAGTTGGGCCGAAGGGCCTGTTTCCACACTGTATCACTATATGACTCTACGAGTTGCCAGAGGAGATAGTTGAGGCAGGCGCTATAACAACGTTAAAAAAAAGACACAGATACAAGGATAGGAAAAGGTTTAGAGGGATAGGGGCCAAACACAGGCAAATGTGACTAGCTTAGGTGGGGTATCGTGGTTGGCATGGATGAATTGGGACTAAGATTCTGTTTCTGGGATGTATGACTATGAGTTAATAAACAATTTAGTAGATAGAAAATAAAGAGCAAATGTAATTATATTATAATTAACAGGACAAGAAATTGCAGAGAATAGAGCAGGTGAGATTACCATGCCTGAAATGATAAATGGAGACACAAGGAACTGCAGATGCTGGAATCTTGAGCAAAACACAAAGTGCTGGAGGAACCCAGCGGGTCAGGCAGTATCTGTAGAGGGAATGGACAGTATCTGTAGAGGCAACATTTGGATCAGGACCCTTCTTTGGACTCAGTTACTCCAGAACTTTGCATTTTACCTGAAATGTTAACAAAAAAGGCAAACAGGTTGGATATTGTACAACCACAGTCAGAGGTGGCTTTAGAAACCAGAGTCACGACACTCCAATTGAAAGAGGTAATGGCTATTAACTTTGCATGATGAGATGCTTGACCATAATAAAATGGTAGAATGAATAAAAAGCCTGAACTCTGAATAGCTGATGTTTGCAATATTGCACCTGGTAGGATATAACTCCTAAATCTTGTACAGCAGGCTGATAGTACACCCACCACCCCCCCCCCCCCCCCCTTTTGCTTGGGGAGGACATCTTGGAATGATGAGAACAATGTTTCCGCTGAGATTGGGATGTAGTTCATTGCTGACTGATTGTGGAATTGTGCAAACATGACCTTCTGTGGTATAATAAGGATCCTTACCTTTGACGAATGACTTTGTGTGAAACATTTTATGACAGAAGAGTGATAAGAATATTGGGCAGGAAACAATCTGTTATTAATTTGAAGGAAATGTTGTGTTAAACATTCTTGCTGCAAATTATGTATAAAAATGCAGCGAAAATGCTGTATCTGAGAGTGGAAGCAAGGGGAGTACTGAGTATGGTCATACACCCTTAGCACTGATCCCCCCCACTCCCGTCTGCCGATAATTAAAGCCTTGCTTGGTTTACCTTTAACTGTTTATGTTGTTGTCTGTTTTAAGAAACGAAGTTTAACACAATGGTCCATTATACCCGGAGGTGGAACAGTGGTTCAGCTGCCATGTTCCTCATAGACCAAGAGAGCAGCATAATCAGCTGTTACCAGCTATTTCTAACTTTAAGTTTTGCTGGTCTCTGCATGACAAGGAGAAGGCAGATGCAGACTCCTTAACACAGACCAACTGCTGAACAAACATTAGTTGCGGTGAAGGCAACTTAATGTATAACACATCCAAGAAGGCACAGTGGCACAGTTGGTAGCGGCACTGCCTCACAGCGCCAAAGACCTGGGTTCAATCCTGACCATGGGTGCTGTCTGTGTGACATTCATATTTTCTTCCTTGGTACCACGTGGGCTTCCTCCATGTGCTCTGGCTTCCTCCCACATCCCAAGAATGTGCAGATTTGAAGGTTGTTTGGCATCGGTCAATTTCCCCCAGTGCGCAGGGAGTGGATGAGAAAGTCAGATAACGATGAACTAGTCTGAATGTGTAGGAAGGAACTGCAGATGCTGGTTTAAACCGAAGATAGGCACAAAATACTGGAGTAACTCAGCGGGACAGACAGCATCTCTGGAGTAAAGGAATGGGTGACATTTCGGGTCGAGACCCTTCTTCACTCTGAAGGAGGGTCTTGACCCGAAATGTCATCTATTCCTCTCCTGAGATGCTGCCTGTCCCACTGAGTTACTCCAGCTTTTTGTGCCTATCTTTGTGTGAATGGGAGATCGATGGGCAGCATGAAGTCAGTGGGCTGAAGGGCCTGTTTTCATGCTGTATTTCAAAAAACGAATCTAAACATCAATTATGGAGTTTAAAAAAGCTCCTTTCAAGGCATCAAAAGGGCATTGATGAATATTTCACAGTCGAACAGGAGAGGCATGGAGACCATGTGCACAAACATTCAGTGTTTCTTGCAAGGGAAATTCAGACATTATTTTAAATTCAAGGCAGCAACTTTCTCCCAGAGTTGACTATACAGACAGAAGAGAAAAGAGGAACCAGTTAGTATTGCCTAGCAGAGTAAAAAGGAAATCATTGACTTTGGAGTCAAGTAATTAATCCAAACTAGTCTATTGGGACATTAACCACATCAGACCAACACAAACTGATAGAAATATCTGAATAGTTGAACACGACAATTTAAAATGGGCAGGATCACAATATCAAGATGTAAACGCATCCCTTAACAATTAAACATGCCTCCATGGTTTTGATTCAGTAAAAGGGTAAATGTAAACCTCTTAAATCCCTCTATACCTTGGACATACCTTGAATGCAGACAAATGAGGGCCAACTGTGGGCTTGTCTGTAGGGAGTTCGTACTTTCCCCCCCGTGCCTTGTATGGAGTTTTCTCCAAGGACCTCAATTTTCTCTCACACTCCAAAGACGTTCAGGTTTCGACCCGAAACGTCACCCATTCCCTCTCTCCTAGATGCTGCCTGACCTGCTGAGTTACTCCTGCATTTTGTGATACCAGGTTTGTAGGTTGATTGGCTTGCTATAAAATGTAAAAATTGTCCCCAGTGTAGGATTGTGTTAACGTGTGGGGATCGCGGGTCGGTGTGGATTCGGAGACCGCAGGGCCTGTTTCTGCGCTGTATCGCTGAACTAAACGAAACTCAGAAAGGTGACTTGGTCAGCATTGAAGAATTGGGCCTAAGGGCTTGTTTTCATGCTGCACAACTCTGATGTCTGCCTTTGCCAAAAGATGGCTCCTGAGGTACACTATGCAAATTGTATCCAAAACTGTGTGCATGGGATGAGAAATTTACCATCACTATACCTTGGAATCTGCACCTTAAAACACTGTACACTCGATTTATACAGCATGCTACACGATTGCTATTCTTAGCACACATGTGGTCACAGACTATCTGGGATGCCTTGCGTATGTTTATGTATGGTACATAAAGCTGTACATATTGTGTAGGAAGGAACTGAAGATGCTGCTTTAAACTGAAGATATACACAAAAAGCTGGAGTAACTCAGCGGGTCAGACAGCATCTCTGGAGAAAAGGAATAGGTGACATGTTGGTTCGAGACCCTTCTTCAGAGTCTGATCCGAAACGTCATCTATTCTAGTTCTCCAGAGATGCTGTCTGACCCGCTGAGTTACTCCAGATTGTTGTGTCTATCTTAACTGCACATATTAACATGACTCTTTTGGACTAAAATTAAAGAAATAACATTTATCTGAATAATTTCAAAGCATGGACAAAACTCAGTATTGTTTTTTTTAAAAATATTTTTTATTTTTGAAAAGCATATGAACAGATAGAAATAAGAAAAAACACATTTGTTACAAAGTTCTTACATAGCTTCAATTTTAAATTTTTGAAGAGAGGAAGTAAAAATAAAAATAAAAAACTATAAACTTAGGAAGAGAGAGTAAGAGGGTTAAAAAAAAAAAGGGATCTAACAATAAAAATTAAAGGGAGTAGATCCGGGAGACAATAACCACAGTTGTACATCCAACCCCTAACTCAAGTTTCAACTTTTAATTTAATTTTTTTATTTTAGTCCTGTGCCAAACCCATTTACTTTTCTAAAAATTCAATAAATGGAGACCATATTTTTAAAAACAACTCAGGTTTGTCGATTAAGGCAAACCTTATTTTTTCCAAATGCAGGGTCTCTGTCATTTCCGTAGTCCACATTTTAATTGTGGGGGTTATTGGTTTTTTCCAAAATTTAAGTATTAATTTTTTCGCAGTTATTAGACTGTAATCAAGAAAATGTACCTGACTTACTGTAAAATTTGTAGTATGTTCTGATAATCCTAATATAATTAATTTTGGGTCCATATCTAATTTTTTATTAATAACTTTAGAAACTATTTTAAAAATCTCCAACCAGAAGTTTTGCATTTTTATACAAGTTACGAAAATATGAGTTAAATTAGCTTCTTGAAATTGACATTTATCACAAATAGGAGAGATACTAGGAAAAATCCTATTTAATTTCGTCTTCGAATAATGTAATCTATGTATTATTTTAAATTGTATTAAGGAATGTCTAGTATTCAATGAACATTGATGTATATGTTGTAAGCTTTCATCCCATATATCTTGCATTATAAATTGATTCAATTCGTCCTCCCATGCTCGTCTATAAGATTCTGATGACGGAATGTCAGTGTCAAGGAGAGTATTGTAAATAAAGGATATTAATTTATTTGAATTATAATGTCGATTCAGGCATACATCAAGTGTTTCTGGACCTCTAAACTTATATTCTTGCATGTGTGATTTTACATAATCTCTAAGTTGTAAATATCTAAAATAATTATTAACATGTAATCCGTACTTCTGCTGTAAATCCTGAAAAGAAAGAAAAGTTCCCTTATGATAAAGATCTCCCACCCTTTTAATTCCATAACTTTTCCATTGAGCAAAGCCTCTATCTAAGACAGACGGTTTAAAAGAGGGATTATTCGCAATAGGCAGGAAAACAGATAATTTACTCAATTTTAACGTAAGCTTTAAACTCAGTATTGTGTTTGCATAACTAACAGCATCATAATAAGTCTTCAAAATCTTCAATGCTTCTTCGTTACACTTGGCATCAACTGTCAACTGTTCTGTAGGTTCAGTTTCCAGGACATCGAGAAGCAAGCAGATGCCTTGATGCATGTAAATTTACCTTTGTTTTGCACTTGTACTCAGCTTGATTGTATTCATGTACAGTATTATCCCATTTGATAGCACGCACACAAGCTTTCCACTGTACCTCGACACACGTGACAATAATAAACCCAAGCCTAATGACACTGCAACAACTCCCTCTAAGGCAGCACCTTTAACATTGTTAACATTTTCCAAGTTGCTTCACACGAGTGCTGTCATTCAGAACAGGATTCAGAACTTTGAACTCGGCCCTGAGCCACCGGTGATGATGGGAGACATCCCCAAACTCTGCCCCGAACCACCGGTGTTGCCGTATACGGGGCCGTGCGGGCGGTTGCCAAACCCCGACAGGCAGCCGGTCGCAGAACCCACTTGGTGTGGGTCACAAGGTCATGAGGAATAGGAGAAGAATCAGGCCATTCAGCTGAGAACAAAGAGAGACCATCGGGACTCTAATGAGTACTTTGGCAACTTGGTCAGCACCAGATACATGGCGACTCTCTGCGTACTTTGTGCATTGTATGCAAAAACAAAGAATTTCACTGCACCCAGGTGCATGTGATAATACAGTATCATTGAGAATACTGGTTTCAGAGCAAGAGAGGTTATCTTATAACAAACTGAACTGACAAAGAGGATTATTGAGGAATTCCAGAGTTTAGGGATGGAAATTAGGAATGCAAAAAAGATATTTAGAGGGTCCATTATGTACTGGGATTTGTTTAAGAGAATGAGAAATTTAAACCAGAGACGCAAATGGAAAGAAGTTCAACTGAAGATTAAAATTAGACCTTCAAATATTTAGATAACATTCAGAGAGCATTGGCTCAGTAATAGAGCTCTGACTCGGGTTAGAAAGGTGCAAATTCACCATCCCACTCAATACATTATGTCAAGCTCACGTACTGTGCCTGATTGAAGGAATACTCGAAATTGCTCTCCCAGTATCCTGGTCAAAATTTATACCTCAACCAACATTACTGAAACATTCTCGGTCACTTGAGGGTGTACAAATGGGCCTCTACATGGACCATGAGGAATTAAAGGGCCAGCAACACTCAAATTAACGCAGAGACAGGCCCACAGAGTCTGCACCGACCCTGGAACACTGGAATTTAGAAGGATGAGAGGTGATCTTATCAAAACGTATAAGATTATTAAGGGATTGGACACGTTAGAGGCAGGAAACGTGTTCCCAATGTTGGGGGAGTCCAGAACAAGGGGCCACAGTTTAAGAATAAGGGGTAGGCCTTTTAGAACTGAGATGAGGAAAAAAAATCCAGTCAGAGAGTTGTGAATCTGTGGAATTCTCTGCCTCAGAAGGCAGTGGAGGCCAATTCTCTGAACGCATTCAAGAGAGAGCTAGATAGAGCTGTTAAGAATAGCGGAGTCAGGGGGTATGGGGAGAAGGCAGGAACAGTGTACTGATTGAGAATGATCAGCCATGATCACACTGAATGGCGGTGCCGGCTCAAAGGGCCGAATGGCCTCCTCCTGCACCTATGGTCTATTGTCTATTGTCTATTGACCAGCGATCTCCGCACACGAACACTATCCTACACACACTAGGGACAATTTACATTTAGACCAAGCCAATTAACCGACAAACCTGTACATCTTTGGAGTGTGGGAGGAAACTGAAGATCTCGGAGAAAACCCACACGGTCACGGGGAGAATGTACGAACTCCTTACAGGCAGCACCCGTAGTCGAACCCACGTCTCTGGTATTGTCAGCGCTCTAAGGCAGCAACTCTACCGCTGTGCCACCGTGGTGCATCTAATGTGCAGACATCTTGCTACATCAGTAAATAAAGAGTTGCATGCCATCATATTTTTAATTATTAAAACTAAAATCCAAATGGGATTCCGAGGCTGTTATTGTTTGATTGGGAAGCACCACAGAAGAGTTTCTGCCACTGGATAGGCCCAATGACCAACCCTGCCAAAATATATATATATATACATATATATATATACATATATATACATATATATATACATATATATACATATATATATATACGTACATATATATACATATATATACATACATATACATATATATATATAAATTTAAAAAGCTATACCACAGGCATGTACTCAAGATGCAATAGACCAGGAGATTTCAAATATAGCTGTGTGTGGTTCCCAATGCCAACATAACTTCAGACACATTGCCCTTCTGTCTTCAGACTTGGCTCATTGTCGCCCAACACAATAAATGTTCCTCTATGCTGGAAAAGTACAGTTCTGCAACCTTGGCGTGTTGGTGTGAGAGAGCGGCTGGGAGAGAGGAGGCGGCACCCTCTAATTCAATTCTTATTTCTCGCCTATCACCACTCCAAATAATTGGTGAGTGGCCTCCCACAAAGATGTCACGACTTCCTATCCCAAACTTTGGGAGTACCCTCACCTATCTGCTTCTGCATTGACACAGAGCTTTATCTATCTCAATTCCACCTGGGCAATATCTCAGGAAGCCCTGATTTTCTAGAGGAGCTGAATCCACGGCCTTGTTGAAGGTGCAATCAATGATCTTCCAACCACATCCACATATAGTCCCACGGTAGCAACACTCCACAAAATATACATTACGATTAATTTCTACAGCTCCACATCATTCACGGTAAATGTTTTTAAGAGAAGCTCCTGGCAAGTTGCAGGGCGGCAGAAGGTCCTGGTGAGCCGTGGCCACACCCCGACAGCAAGCCTGGCTGTCCCGCTGCGGAACCAGCGACCCTCCCGGAGTCTTCCGAGGCTCATCTCCTGCTCTAAAACCGGGAAGGGGTTAGGGAGTGGAGGGAGTCGTCAGCAGACGCTGGACAAAGGCCGGTTTCAAGATGGCGGTGGACGGAGGAGAGAATCGGTGCCGCCAGGACATCATACCTTTAAACCCAAGATAAGACTGTACTCTTAAGAACTTTGAAACATTGTTGGCTCCAGAAATGTGGCGACGCTCTGTGTACTGCCCCGGTGAAGTCTACTATTACACTGCAATCATTGCACTTTTGAACCTATCTATAGAATGATTTTACTGGATTGTATGCAAACAAAGAAATTCACTGTACCTAGGTACATGGGAATATAAAGTATCATTGAGTGTCGAGTATCATTGAGATGGAATACCTGACTGTAGTTCAAAGGTATTTTGTTAATATTTGAATTTTTTTCTAACAAAAAAGAATCCAGCAACTGTGCACATCACAGCTTCCCACACAGCTACGCGAGAGGCCTGATCTTTCCACTTGTTGCCTTTCCTCATTCAGGTAACCACACACTCCATCCAAGTGAAGCAGCAATTTAATTGCTTCTCTTCCCATCTAATATGTTCACGAAATGGTCTCCTCTACTTTGAGAAACAAACACAGATTGGGTGCCCACTTTACAGAACACCTCCATTCAGTCTGCAAGAGTGATCAAAAGTTTTCAGTTGCCTGTTGCTTCAGTTCTCCAAACGTCTGTGGCTTCTGACTTTGGTCTCCTGCACTGCCCCAGCAAGTTTCACACGAGCTCAAGGAACTTCACCTCGTCTTTCAACCAGCCTTTAGCACTCTACACCCAATTCAACAACAAATCAAAATTACTAAGCCTTGCATTTTATATCTTAAACCATTTTCTAACCATTCCCGACCAGTACACACTAGTTCTATCCTGCACACTAGGGAGAATTTACAGAAGCCAATTAACCTACAAACGTCTTTGGAATGTGGGAGGAAATTGTAGCACCCAGAGAAAACCCATGCGGTCACAGGGAGAACGTACAAACTCCATACAGACAGCACCCGTAGTCAGGATCGAACCTGGGTCTCCGGTGTAGTAAGGCAGCAACTCTACTGCTGCGCAACTGTGCTGCCACTATTGAAGTGCAATAAATAAATAAACAATATAGTGCAAAGACAGACCAAAGGCCCAAATGTAACCATGACAGTTTGTAGTTTAGTTGGTGTCTGTAGTGTTTAATAGCCTGCTGGTTGTTGGGAAGATACTGTTTCAGAACCTGGATGTCACAGTTTTTAGACTCCTGTACCTTCTACAGGAGTGAAATGAGGAAGTGGTCAGGGTGGTGTGGGTCCTTGATGATGCTGGCTGTCTTTTTGAGGCAGTGCCTCTTATAGATCCCTTCGATGGTGAAGAGGTCAGAACCAGTGATGAACCACGCAGTGTTCACCACTTTTTGTAATCTCCTTAATTCCCAGATGTTCAGGTTGTGAACCAGACAACGATGCAACCAGTTAATATGGGGCATCTGGATTTTCGGCATGATATTTGACTCTGCATTAAAATTTGATAAGCAAGTCAACGCTGTGGTAAAAGCCAGCTTCTTCCAACTTCGAACTATAGCTAAAATCAAACCTTTCCTCCAATTCGACGACACAGAAAAAATCATTCACGCTTTCATTTCCTCCCGCCTAGACTACTGCAACTCCCTATACACTGGGATCAACCAATCTTCCCTGTCCCGCCTGCAACTGGTCCAAAACGCTGCAGCGAGACTCCTGACGGGTACCCGTAAAAGGGACCACATCACCCCGATTCTGGCCTCTCTCCACTGGCTCCCTGTACGGTACAGAATCAACTTCAAGCTCCTCCTATTCACGTATAAAGTCCTAAATGGACATTCCCCCCCCCCTACATCAAAAATCTTCTAACCCCCCTCTCTAACTCCAGGTCCCTCAGGTCGGCCGACTTGGGGCTACTCACTATCCCGTGGTCTAGGCTTAAGCTCAGGGGTGACCGCGCTTTTGCGGTTGCAGCTCCTAGACTGTGGAACAGCATCCCTCTCCCCATCAGAACTGCCCCCTCCATCGACTCCTTTAAGTCCAGGCTCAAAACCTATTTCTACTCCCTAGCGTTTGAGGCTCATTGAGGAGGCGCTGTGAACTGTTTGCGTGCTACTGTATGTTTCATTTTCTTTCCTTAGTACCTAATCAGATGTACAGCACTTTGGTCAACGTGGGTTGTTTTTAAATGTGCTATACAAATAAAATTGACTTGACTTGACTTTCAATTAGATCTCATCCATGGACCTTCTAGACAAAGACATGGACTTGGGGGTTATTGTAAAACCCTGAAGACCAACTATTGAATAGTTTGATAATGCCAATGGCTCAACATCTGGCTCCTGTGTTCCTTTTAAACTCACCTGGTTCACTGAAAATCTCAATGTACTAAATTGTAGCATCTAGAAAACACAAATTAAAAATGGCTTAGCGTGTTCTGAGGGGCAAAGCCTGGCAAGTGATAGGTGGATACAGGTAAGGGGGTTGTTAATCGGCAGATGGCTGGACAAAGACCAGAGATATTTCCAGACATTAAAGGACTCAAGGAATATGGGGATAGACACAAAATGCTGGAGTAACTCAGCGGGACAGGCAGCATCCCTGGAGCGAAGGACTGGGTGACGTTTCGGGTCGAGACCCTTCTTCAGACTGAAGAAGGGGACAGGGCAGGGAAATGGTGTGGACTAATTTTGTTGGATTTTATAGACTCGCACAGCAATTTGACGAGGTCAAAAGATCAAACTCTCAGTTCTACTGATGTCATTCTGCGTACACTGCAAGTCTTGCATTGTGTAAGCGTTGGTTACAAGGAGAGGAATATATGTTAAGAAATAACACAGTGATGTTTGTAGTTTCAGTTCGTTTACGTAATGATTAATAAATCAGCTTCATATTTTTCTCGATCAGGACCAATGACAGGGGTGCATTTACGCTGCCATCATTGCACTGATGCCAGCTTTCTTTGTTTGCCGATGCCTGAAGCTGGAACCAGGGGCTCACCTGACTGCAGCAAAGTCGAGGGAGGCTTCCTCCGCGATGCTTCAAATTTATTTGCACCTAAAGCCTGGAGGGTACATCACGCAGAATTAACATAGACAGGGAGCCAACTCTGATCCTCCCGACATTAAATTTAAGTCTGAATGCACTGCTAACGAGGCCCAGAGAGGAAGGGTCTGATGACCCAAAACATTGCCTGTCCCTTCCCTCCCCAGATGCTGCCCGACTAGGTTTTATTTTAGTTGAGTTTAGAAACAGGCCTTTCAGCCCACACAGAGTCTGCACCGACTAGTGATCCCCGCACATTAACATAAGCCTACACACACTAGGGACAATTTACATTTATACAAAGTATGCAAACCTGCACGTCTTTGGAATGTGGGAGGAAACTGAAGATCACGGAGAAAACCCACAGGGAGAAGATACAAACTCTGTACAGAGAGCAGCCGTAGTCTGGCGTTGCAAGTGCAGCGAGGCAACAACACCACCGCTGCCCCACCGGGCTACGTTTTACTCAACTTTAGAAACAGCTTCATATTCAACTTGCTTTCCACAAACAAACTATGGCACCAAACTGAGTGGCACCAAAACTGGCAGCATTTATACTTGTTGTGCATGAACCTCCTTGTCATTGCAAAAATTGTCATTGCAACTGCCTGCTCAAAGTACAAATGGTAAGGTCAGCAAATTTATAAGGAGAGACAGATTATTTTCCTCCAGATTAAATATCAAGATGTTTAACAAGCACTATTAAATCATAGATAGAAGACAATTTAATGCCCTGAATAAGCAGTTATTATTTCCTTGATTCAGCAGCCAACAACTTATATTGGAACCGTCACACGTGTCCCCACACTGATGTTGCAACATTGAAATCACCATCAAGAAGTGATCGTCAGAACACCACAGCATTTCTTAGGGGAAGTGGTTTAACATCTGATATGTGGGCTGTGCAGATGCTGGGATTGCCTGTGGATTCCTTTAGAAAGGAGCCAGGACAGACATGAGCCGACACCTCTGCTGGTTCTGATGCTAAGATGCTGGACACTTCAGCTAAGAAAATGACCAGCTAGATCCCAACTTCAATGTATCTTTTCAGCAACAGAGAAAATAAACTATTCTAGAAGTCACTACAAAGGCTTTCACACAGCACCAGAGTGAAATGGGGAACGAGTTGGGGAAGAGAGAGAAGGAAGGGAAGGCAGGGACATCGAGCTGCTAGCTGTTAGCATGAGGCCTTACTATCTACCAAGGGAATCTCACATGTTGTTGTGATAGCAACATATATTCCCCCCCTCTGCTAATGGCGACACGGCCTGTGATGTACTGCACTCAGCTGTGAGCAGGTTGCAAACACAGCACCCACACGCCCTCTTTCTAATCTCCAGGGACTTCAACCACACCCCCCCATCATCCACTCTGCCCACGTTCACCCAGTACGTCACCTGCCGCACCAGAGACAACAAAATACTGGACTTATTTTATGTCAACACCAAGGAGGCATATAACTCAGCACCCCTTCCCCCCCCCCCCCCCCCCCCCCACAGGGAGATCTGACCACAACATGATCCATCTCCAACCTGTGTACAAACCTCTCGTGCACAGACAACCAGCGGTGACCCGCACAGTTAGAAGATGGTCCGAGGAGACGGAGGAGGCTCTGAGAGACTGTTTCGAAACAACTGTGTGGGAGGAACTCTGTGATCCCCATGGGGAGGACATTGACGGTCTAACCCAGTGCATCACGGACTATATTAACTTCTGTGTGGAGAACACTGTACCCAGCAGGACTGTACGGTGTTTCTCCAACAACAAACCCTGGGTCAACCTTGACATAAAGGATCTCCTTAAGGAGAAAAAGAGGGCCTTTAAGTCAGGAAATAAGGAGGAGCTGAAGGCTGTGTAAAAGGAGCTGAGGAGGAAGATCAGAGAGGGGCAGAACAGCTACAGGAAGAAGATGGAGGACCAGCTGCAGAGGAACAACATCAGTGGAGTCTGGAGAGGCCTCAAAACCATCTCTGGGTACAAGGAACCGGACTCCCGGGCCGTGGGGGACCAGAAGTGGGTGAACAATCTGAACCTTTTCTTCAACAGGTTCGATCAGTCACCTACCCCTCCCCCGGTCCAGTCACCCCTGCTGCAGCCCCCCTTGTCTGCACGTCCAGTACGCTGCCCCCCCCCTCCCCTCCCACAGCACTTGGGTCAGTCACCACCCACTGCTTCTGCTTCTCCTGCCCCAACCCCACCACCTCCTCCCCCACACCATCCCCCCCCCCCCCCCCCCCACACTCCCTCAACCCTTGAGCACCCAGCCCGTGCTCCAATCTGTCTTTCTCCACAGACCAGGTGAGAAATGAGCTCAGGAAGATCAATGCGAGGAAGGCGGCTGGTCCGGATGGCATCAGCTCGAGGCTCAAGTCCTGTGCAGACCAGCTGTGCGGGATAGTGGAGCACGTCTTCAATCTGAGCCTGAAACTGGGGAGAGTTCCACAGCTGTGGAAAACATCCTGCGTGGTACCGGTACCAAAGACGCCGCACCCGAAGGAACTGACATCACACCTGATGAAGACACTGGAGCGTCTGGTCCTCGCCCATCTCCGCCCCCTGGTGAGACCATCAATGGATCCGCTGCAGTTCACCTACCAGACTCGCATCGTGGTGGAGGACGCCATCATCTACCTGCAGAACAGAGCTCTTTCACACCTGGAGAGGCCGAATAGCACTGTGAGAATCATGTTCTTTGATTTCTCCAGTGCATTAAACACCATCCAGCCGGGGCTTCTGGGGGGCAAGCTGGAGCGCACAGGAGTGGATCACCACCTCACATCCTGGATTCTGGACTACCTCACCAACCGACCACAGTATGTGAGGACAAAGGACCTGGTCACTGTACACTGTGGACCCTTCTTCAGACTCGACCAGAAACATCACCCATTTTCTCTCCAGAGATGGTGCCCATTCCACTCAGTTACTCCAGCTCTTTGTGTCTGTCTTCCATTGTAAGTCAGCATCTGCAAGCCCTTGTTTCTACAATAAGTATTACTGTCTTATTCCTGTAGCCTCATTGCCACCTTTAACTTTTTTTTCAAAAATAAACTTTATTCATATTGAAATAATATACCAAAATAATGCACAAAAACTCCTCATACATTCTGTGCCTATACGTTCAATTGTGAAATACTCAGTATGTTCACAGCTATGTTTACACACAACACCCTTGCCACTCATGTCTTCTCTTGTTTGAGGGATGTCCCCACTGGACTCAGCCCCTCAATGTCTGCAGCAGAAGGGCCCTAGAAAGTGGTCCTCTCCCCCAAGCCTCAGTGAGTCCCTGAGCACATACCCCTGCAATCTGGAATGGGCCACTCGGCAACATTCCCACCTTTAAATAATGCTTACCCAGATCTTATGGATAGAAAAGCTTTAGAGGGAAATGGGCTACATGTGGGCAAATGGAATGAGCTTAAATGGGACATTTTGGCTGCCATGGATAATTTGGGCCAAATGGCCTGTTTCCGTGCTGTATGACTATGTTGAATAATTTGGTAAACAGTAAAGTTAAGTCAAGTCAATTTTATTTGTATAGCACATTTAAACACAACCCACATTGACCAAAGTACTGTACATCAGTGCAGGTACTAAAAAAGAACATACAATAGCACACAAACCTAACAACAGACATAAATTGTTTACAGCGCCCCCTCAGAGGGCCTCAAACGTTAGGGAATAGAAATAGGTTTTGAGCCTGGACTTAAAGGAGTCAACAGAGCAATAGGTTAGTCATAAAGTCACACAGCGTGGAAACAGGCCCATCTTACCCACACCGCCCTACGTGTCCCATCTACACTAATCCTACCTGCCTGCATTTGGCCCGTATCCCTTTAAACCAATCCTATCCACATACATATCTAAATGTCTCTTAAATATTGCGATAGTACATGCCTCAATTACCTCCTCCAGCAGCGCGTTCCATATACCCACCACCCTTTGCATAAAAAAGTTACCCCTCTTTCCCCCTTCACCATAAACCTATGTCCTCTTGTTCTCGATTTCCCTACTCTGGGCAAGAGAGACTGTGCATTTACCCAAACTTTTCTTCTCACAATTTTGTACACTTCCATAAGATCACCCCTCATCCTCCTGCACTCCAGGGAATAGAGTCCTGGCGTGTTCAACCACTCCCTACAACTCAGGCCCTTGAGTACTGCCAACATTCTTGAAATTTTATTGGAAGATATCCTACAAATCCCCCAATAGAGAAACAAATCCCAAGTTGCTGTCTGTGTGTCAATCTTCACCCTACTTCAATGGCACAAACCAGGTGAAAGTGGAAATTTCCTCCAATTAAAGGCTTGAAACACAACAAATGATGTTCTAAACGCTTTTTACCAGCTGTTGAAATCTCTAAGCAAGACAGAACAAATACTTCTGTGGTGGAAAAGAGAGAAGGTCGCCTCAGGTCGAGCCAGTAGCGTCTGAACCTTTAGATGCTTCAGTTAATAAAGTAACAGACCAACAAGGTCAAAACCAATGTGCAGGAATTGCAGATGCTGGTTTATGCCGAAGATAGACACCAAGTCCTGGAGTAACTCAGCGGGCCAGGCAGCTAAGGTGAAAACCAATCTGTTTTTGAGCAGTAAGGAAAATGGATTCTTATTCATGCGATAGTGGGATGGGGTAATGAGACCCGCGGGCGGAGAACCAAGAGGAGCTGTCAAAGCATTTATGACAAGCCGCTCGAAAATGAAAATATTGTTTGTTCAACAACTACGTCCGTGGGCAACGGAGACGCCTGCTCGCCCCAGAAACAACAGCGTCAGACAGCAGGAGCACAGGCAGAACACACTCAGAGTGGACCGGGGGAATATAGAGACAGAGACAGAGACTGAGAAAGAGGCCGAAGGCTACAGAGGAATACAAGGGGTCTCACAAGACTGGACCCGTATTCCGCTGGAAGGATGGGTTAAATCCGCAGCGGAGGGAGAGATATAGAGATCAAATGAAAACTGACACCCGGACACAGACAATCCTCGCCCAGACAATGGACCGATGCTTACCAGCTGTCTCTGGTGAATGCCTGGATACAGCGAATCCCCGGAGGCACTGCGGAGCGCATGATCCATTCGCTACCGGCGACAATACCCCAGGACAGAAATAAACAGGTTGCCGCAAGACTCCCTCCTGAAAAATCCCGCTGCAGTGCCTGGTCTTTCTGCCTCGCCTCTAGGGTCCAAGGCTATCCCAGCCGCGAAGGAAAGCGCCGAGAGCGTCTTCAGCCGTGATTGAAGCCCTGGTCTGATTTAAAGCCGCTGCTGTATCCAAAGGGCGCCGGTGATGTAACAAATTACACGGGCACAATGCATTATTCCGGCCAAACGCGGTGACAAATGTGCAGACGCGGAGACGGGGAACCGCAGATGCTGGAACCAGGAACCAGGCTTCCGGCACTGATCAGGTGAACACTGAGAAGGTCTGAATCACAAGCAGGTTGCTTGGTGTTTGTCACCACTACTGCGAGCTTTCGGGCGAGTCCCCAGCGACTCTGCGCTCGCATGTGACCGGCTGAAACTGACGCAAGATAAACGAGCAGCCAATGGAAGTGATCAGAGTGCACAGCTCTGCAGACTCTGTGTGCGTGGGATTTCCAGCCCACCAAATCTTTTCCCTTCCCCCTTCAAGCCGTATTGTAACCAGCCATTGGCTGTTGCCGATACATAAACGCGCGTTAGCAGCGAGACCAGAAACTGATTTCATTCTGTATAACACGTTCCACTGCTGGACATTGAGCAGCAAGGTTCCAACCCCTCAAACAGAGGAAGGGATGTTTCACCCTAGGCGACCACTTGAATGGCAAGGGTCTGAAGAAGGGTGTCTACTCGAAACGTCACCTGTTTTTCTCCAGAGATGCTGCATGACCCGCTGAGTTACAGCAGCATCCTGTGTCTATCTTTGGTATAAACCAGCATCTGTATCACTGTAGACGGCTCGATTGTAAGCATGTACCGTCTTTTCGCTGACAGGATAGTGCTCAACATAAAGCTTTTCACTGTACTTCGGTTCACGTGACAATAAACAACTAAACCAAATCTGCAGTTCCTTATTATTATATGAGTGCCAAGGGTGCGTTGTTTTGTTTAAATATAGTTGTTTAAACACTATTGAGTATGCCACTAATGATTGACTAGACGCTGAAAATGAACGAAGAGCTTTGCAGTCGTTACTTGGTTTTGTATATAGTTTTATTCTGAATAAAATTAATAGTTTGGAAAAAAAATGTATGAAAAGTTATTAGTCTTGTTTAAAATCAAGCCAAGAAATTCCAATTGTTTGTATTTCGCAGATGGTCCAGTAACTGGAAAATATTTATTGAATTGACACTTTGTTTCATAGAAACGGGTATTGCAAAAGATAGCAATTCTATCTGTTGGTTCCTTAAAAGAGTTATGTATTTAACCACACTTCCCAACCCACACATTTTTCTTTTCAATCATATAATTTATTTTAGTAGGTTACCACTGAGTTGGTGTATTTCACAACGAAACTAGCTGAAGAATTAGGTTTAGTTTATTGTCACGTGTACCAAAGTACAGTGAAAAGTTTTTGTTGCGTACCAACCAGCCAGCAGAAAGACAATACAATGATTACAATCGAGCTATACGATGAAAGGAATATCGTGAATAACATTTGGTGCAAGATAAAGCTAGTAAAGTCCAATTCAAAGATATTCCAAGGATCTCCAATGAGGGGATAGTGGTTCAGAACTGCTCTCTTGCTATTGGTAGGTTGGTACAGTTGCCTGACAACAACTGTACCTGAATCTTGAGGTGTGCGTTTTCACACTTCTATACCTTTCTATACTCCAGGTGTGGGAGGGGGGAGAGGAGGGAGTGGCCAGGGTGCAACTCATCTTTGATTACACTGGTGGCTTTGCTGAGGCAGCGTGAGGTGTAAATGGAGTTAATGGAAGGCAGAATTGATTAAATGATTGAAAGGCAGCAAGGAGAATGTTGGGAGGGGGGGCATGTTAGTGCTAATAAGCTTTGCAGGGGGAACAGACCTAGAATGGGGCTTCCCCATCTTGAAAACGTTTGGGCCAAGCATCAATGGAGACAGGGTTAAACAGGAAAACACGAGGTACAAGGACATGCAGATGCTGGATTACACAAAAGACACAATGTACTAGAATAACTCAAGTGGAGTTACATTGTGTCTTTTTTTGTACGTGCTGAGTTACTTCAGCACATTGTGTCAAAACAGGAAATTAAGTGGTCTTGTTGAGGCTGATTGGCTGGAGGGGGTAACAAGAGTCAACGAGTTAACTAGCAATGAAAAGGGATCTTTTACCCCATTATGACATCGTACCTATCCACACAAATCTAATTTTTTGTATTTGCCCACGACATTTCAGGCTCAGGGAATTCAACTGTTTGCAATTGTGAGGTTTTAAGCCACCAGCAACGCCTCAGTCTGTACATTTCCAATTTCCAACCATCTCCATGTGAAAAATGTTTGCCTCCTATTATCTCTAGGCCTCTTATTCTTTACCTTAAACCTTTGTCCACTGATTTTACATTCCTCTGCTATGGGAGGAAATGTCTTACTCTAATTGCAATGCAGAGACTAACATAATTCAACTGAGCTGGAGATAAGTAACATTTAATCAAGATAATTGAAAACTGAGCAATATACCACATATCATAGCAGACTAAAGATCTGGTTCAGTTTAAAAAAAAGGGTCACTGGTGTACATATGAAGGGTGAGCCTCTACCTACAGATAACGTTACAGAAGGGACAATAAAACACCAATTGTTTATTTGAATCCCCATTCCTTCTTGTGTCGGAAGGGTTTACAGATGCCAGTTTAAATCGAAGATAGGCACAAAATGCTGGTGTAATGCAGCAGAACAGGCAGCATCTCTGGAGAGAAGGAATGGGTGATGTTTCAGGTCGAGACCCTTCTTCAGACTTCAGGGTCTCGACCTGAAACGTCACCCATTCCTTCTCTCCAGAGATGCTGCCCGTCCCGCTGAGTTACTCCAGAATTTTGTGCCTATCCGCATTCCTTCTTATTCTATTACAATATTGTCAGGATGAATATTGGAAATTCAGATGCAATAACATAGGGGATAGAAGATAAACCATAGTTGGACACCCTGTGCCTACAAGAGAGGAGCAAGATTACATTACTGTTTAGTTTATTGTTAGGTGTACAGAGGTAGTGAAAAGCTTTTGTTGCGTGCTATCCGGTCAGCAGAAAGACAATACATGATTGCCATCGAGCCATTTACAGTGTATGGAATAAGGGAATCAAGGATAGTCAGAGAGTTACCAAAGAGGACGATAGTAGTTCAGCACCTCATTGGCTGGCTGGTGGTAGGATGATTCAGTTGCCTGATAACAGCTGAATCATCCTACCACAAGTTTAGGAGTTTTGTAGATATGGATGGATAACTGTGGACCAAAATTGAGAGAGGTTGGCCAATGTTAATGAACAGTTCATGAGAAGAACAAAGAAAGCTGCAGTGTGGTGACAGACAAAAACATTGTTTAGTTTCTTAATGCTGCAAGAAGGATAACAATCAAATGAAGACATTTTTAACATGTTTGTTGTGGAATAAAGAGAAGAGGGGGTTGGAGAGGTTGAGTGACCCAGTGTTTTATCGTTGCTTTTGTAAACATGGAACAGTACAGCAGAACAGGCCCTTCAGCCCACAACAAGTGTCAAACATGGTGCAAAATTAAACTACTCCCTGTTCTACCTGCGTGTGACCTATATCCCTGCATTCTCTGCATATGCATTCTCTAAAAACCACCATTAGATCTGCTTCCACCACTACCTCCGACTGCATGTTCCAGAAACCTACCACTCAGTGTCAAAAAAACCTTCCCCCTCTGACCTTAAAGTTCTGCCCTCTAGTACTTGATATTTTCACCCTGGTATAACGGTTCTGATTGACTACCCTTTCTATACCTCTTAGTTTTACATTCTTCTACCAGGTCCCCCCTCAACCTCCGACATTGCAGAGAAACCAATGCAATTTAGTCCAACCTCTCCTTTTAGCCAATACCGTCTAATCCAGACTCCATCCTAGTAAACCTCTCCAAAACCTCTGCATCGTTCCTGTTTGGGGGCAATCAGAAATGCACACAATACTCAAAATGTGGCCTAATGGAATATCACTGTACCTTAATTGGTACACATGACAATAAAAGACCTTGGCCCTCAAACTTAATCAATCAATATTTTATAAAGCTGCTACATGACTTCTTGATTGTTAATCTCAATACCCTTTCCGAAGAAGGCAAGTATACCATAAGTCTTCTTTACACCTTTATCTACTGTTTTACTATTTTCAGGGAGCTTTGGACTTGGACCACAAGATCCTTTTGAATATCAATGCTGTTAAGGGTCCTGCATTAACTGTATATACTTTCTATATAGTCATATATTTTTTTAACCAAAGCCAAATTAACCTATACACCTTACGTCTTTGGAGCGTGGGAGGAAACCAGAGCACCCGGAGAAAACCCACGCAGTCACAGGAATAACGGACAAACTCCATATAGACAGCACCTGCAGTCAGGATTGAACCAAGGTCTCTGGCCCTGTAAGGCAGCAACTCTACCGCTGCGCCACCCACTTGTTGACAGCATGTGCGAAGTGGAGGTGGAAATGGGACAGAAATTTGAACTATTATAACACATGCCTAGATATACAGGAAGTGTTTGAGAATATAAGATCAAAGTAACAATGATAATGCATAGGCTTACTTTTAGTTAGTTCAGAAACACTATTTCCATAACTGATGATTTTTAAATTAATTTTATTTAAACATTATATATATATATATATATATATATATATATACCAAAAACATTCACAAATTATTAAACTTGAAGTTAGCAGCACAAATTAAAACAGTAGTTTATGCATTACTCAATTGATTTTATTTATTGGTTAGACTATTAGACATGAAAAAAACAATTAATTTCAAGTCAGCATTTTATTGAAAGACTTGGCACACACACACAACAAATATGAATAAGGTCAAAGTCATCACAAAAATGCAACAGCCGGGGTCATCTTAATTTGCTGATTTTAATTTGCCTGATCTGGACATTTCAATTTCAGATCATTTGAATGCTTTATTAATTGCTAAATTGCTAAGTGGCTGATAACACTTTTTCCACAAGTTGTAGTGTTAAAACGAAATGTATGTTTGGATTTGTAGAAGGGCAAATTGTGGGAAATAGTTAATCAAATAACGTTTTTAATGCAAATATTCCATCTTTTTTATTTAAATTAAACACGTAGCAAAAAACTCAAAGGTAACCTACAAAAATATGAAATTTATCCAGCGACATGTGTCATGATTATTTATTCTCTCAAAAGCATCTCTCTGTTTGGAACTCTCTTTGCAGGGCACATTAGGAACTCTCTTTGCAGGGCACATTAAGAGCAGGAGGTGAGAGGGTGGGGATTGAAGTAACATATAGTTGTGAAACATGAAATAATGAAACATGTTTTGAGGTGATCCTTTATTGTTGTTCTAAGTTTACACACCATCATTCTCTTTAAAATGGTCTCCAATGAAGATACTTTTCAAATTTATCAAACTTTACGCTCAATTGGAAAATTCAGAAAAAATGATTAAATATCTAAAAATCAGTTTCTCATACAAAAAAACACTAAATAGTTTATCAAATACCAGTCATTAAGAAAATAAAAACACTCACATATTTTCTAATCACACCTTATAGATTGAGTCGTTCAGTGAAAAATTATCAGTGGACTGAATGTAGTTTCCCAAAGCAGGTGAATTACTTCTTGGATTGACACACATTCATTAATGCAAACTTCTTCACTGAAGCATGATTCCTATAGTGTCCCTCCCAAGCATCGTATGAGCATAACACAGACTGCAGTGCTCTGGCGTACACTGTGGAAGAAGGAGAGGAAAAATTGGTGCAAATTTAGTGAAGGCCATCCTTGGTATGATTACACAATTATCAACTGACTGAAACTGGACCCAAATTGTACAAAAGGCAAATTGTACCTTATTGTTCTATGAAGCCTGCAGTGATGGCTGACCCGGTCATTTGTGCACCAAGGCCACAAATCTCAATAACCTGTGTTATTGCTTTTCTTGAACAACTATGCTCACATTTTTTTAATGCTTTAATTAATTTTAAGCAGAATTTATTTATTATCTTAATAAAACAGTGAAGCATTCCATGTGATCTGTGGTAAAATTAGACCTGCAGCTGCTCGAGTGGCATTGTATGAAACCTTAAAGCTTCAACTGTTGGAAATGTTCAGCTCAAAGATTTGAGCAATTTTCAAGTTTTCAAAAGAGTCAAGTAAAGTGTAGCACAAAGTGTAGCAGAAAATTAATGTGCTAAAATCAAGACATTTGTCAAATCCAATAATAGTCAGTAATATAGCCTTAAGGGAAAATCCAGAGTATTTCACAGGAAATCACAATGTTTATTAACCTGACACAGCAGATGTATATTTCTATCCATTAATAAAGGGGATAGCTTTAATTAATTGAGACTTTAACATTAAAAAAATTGGTGTTAAATTAATTTTGCTAGAATAAAACTATAATCTTCACAAATAGAAACTCAGTAATTGTGGAGTGCCATGTACACTTTTAAGTTACTGCTGCAATCCCAATGACTGAAGTCATTTTGGTTGATTATAAGTATCAAATCTATTATAGTTATTACTGCTTAGCTTTGTATTGTGATACAACATCATACATGCTGTGAAAATAATTGGGTTCTCGTACTGTAGATCTCAATTGAGCCTCACACTGTTTTGGCTAGAATCCATTTATTGTAAATTATGGTCCAAATTTGATCGACATAGTTTAGTTTGAAGGTGAGAGGAGTGAAATGTAAAGGAGGTCTGACGGGTAAGTTGTCAAATGAGGCTGGTGAATATTTGCAACCAGCTGCCAAAGTAGTGGAGATCGACAGTACTACGAAGTTTAAAAGGAATCTAGACAGTTACTACTGATACTTCTAACCAACATGAGTATATATTTTGCAGAAATCATCATCAATATGTCTCACAACCTTCTGATGAAGTGAGTTGAGGCAGCTCTCAATTATCAAATGTTCCTGAGAATTTATAAGATGCAGATACTTAGAAAAATATTGTTCCATATCACATTCAGTTTTAAGGCATACCTTTTGGATTTTTGTAGAAGACACAATTATTTGCACACTTGTCGGGATGCGAATCCCAAAAATCAGATCCGCAGCAGCAGAGTGGTGGCAGATCATTATTCTGCAATTTAATCTTTTCCATCATCTGTGCTCTTAAGGCTTCTATATATCTGCAACAAATATAAAATGCTGTCAAAACAGCCTGAAGAAATTCTATGATCTATTATTATGGATCATATGGATACATTGGCAGGTTAATCCTGCCTGAATTTAATTTATATATTTAATTCTATTGTGCATCTTTAGCGAGAGGATGAGTTTCTATTCTGTTGTAATGAACTGGTTTATTCAAGGCCAATGAACAGTCTTAAACAGATGAGCACTACTTCGCAGCATCCTCCAGAACTTTAAACTGTTTAACAACAGATTGACATTGCAAAAAAAGATAATGCAGATAAACAAAAGAAAACACCAATTACGTTGCTAGTCCAACAGCTTTTAAAATAAAATAGACATTACTTAAAATTAGAGAAATCAATATTCATACCGCTGGGTTGTAAGCTGCCCAGGTGAAATATGAGGTGGTGCTCGTTCTTCCTAATTTTAAGTAGCCCATGCATTCCCTCTCTCTCCACCCCTCCCCCACCCTGGTGCCAGTTCTTGCTAGTTTCACCGCTTACATCCAATATCACTTCGTTATCACCTCTTCCACAGCCAACAATGGACCAATGTGGGTGCAACCTTTCATTGGTCATTGGTACCGGCTCTGATTTGTTCTGAACCTTTTCATACTTCAAGTTTTGCGCCTCCCTGTCTCATCGACTGAAGAAGGGTCTCGGCCCTGAAAAGTCATCTCTTCCTTTTCTCCAGAGATGCTGCCTGACCCGCTGAGTTACTCCAGCATTTGTCTTATCTTCGGAGTAAACCAGGATCTGAAGTTGTTTCCCACACTTACAGGTTGTACACCTTAGAATCCCAAGATTGTTTCAATGCTCACATTTTACACTTGTGTAACCTCTTTCATATAATTTGTATCTGTTTGTTTTTATGTTATGATTGTTTATGTAAAGCGCTTTGAGCTTCTGGAAAGGCGCTATATAAAATAAATGCTTATTATTATTATTATTATTATTATTATTATCTGTATTTTAATAGGACCGAACGTGCGGATATTTTAACAAGCTTCTCCCCCTGTTGCTTATCAATTGTCTGAAAGAGACAGGGATAACCTCCCTAGTTTATTATCTTATCACCTGATTCTCTCTTGTTGCTATTCAATGACAACACAGTGGCGTAGTCAGTAGTGCTGCTGCACAGGATCGCGGGTTGGATCCTAACCTCAGATGCTGGTTGTGGGTGGTTAGTACGTTCTCCCTATAACCACATGGGCTTCCTCTCGGTGTTCTGGTTTCCTCTCACATTCCAAAGACGTGTGGATGTGTAGGTTAATTGGCCTCTGTAAATTATCCCCAGTGTGTGGATGCAAAAGTGGGATAACATGGAACTAATTTGAACGGTCAGTATACACTTGATGAATCAAAGGGGCCGTTTCCATACTGTACCTCTAAACTGAACTAAACATACTGCAGAGAAAGCTAGTTAGATGGATGGAGAGACATTCCAGCCTTGCTAGAATCCAATTGGCACTGGGATTTAGTTTGTAGTGGATTTGTTGGTTAGAATCAGAGCTTTAAAATCAGAAATCGAAGAAAAGAGATGAATTTTGAAGAGCAATCAAGTTTTAGAAGAGTTCACCACAATCCCTCATTTGACAATTAAATGTTTTTGTAAGGTTGAAAAAGGCTATATGCGATGGCTGATACTGCTCTCTGCATTTTTTAAATTATGGGATGAAGATCGTGCATATTGTATTTTTTGAAGAATAAACTCGTGTACAATTAAATTAATGACTCAGTCAATAAACTAGGGTATCACAAAATGCTGGAGTAACTCAGCAAGTCAGGCAGCATCTTGGAGAGAAGGAATGGGTGATGTTTCGGGTCGAGACCTTTCTTCAGATTGATGTGAATAAACTATGTCAATGTTCTTAAAATCAAACAGTATACCTTGCACTCTCTCTATTTCGTTGGCTTTTGGCTGCCCTCTGTTTTTCCTCTTCCTTTAACTGAGCAGTCCTTCCACATTCAATCCCTAGTTCGCATTGATGAGCAAACTCAATCATCCTTTTTTCTTCTGCTTTTCTTAGCCTCTCCTTTTCCTCCTTAATTCTGAATTTTAAAAAACAAGGAACATGAATTCAGTTTTGAGATAATGACAAAAACTAATGGTTGCGATGGATATATTTCAGGTTGAATAAACAAAGCTATTGTGAAATGCATTTATAAATATGGCATAGTCTAAGATCAATTATTACTTTTTCACTGAGTAATACCCTCAAGTATTAAGAATGTTTTACGTTGACATAATAAATACTTTACTAATGTAAGCCCTTCTGCTTCTGATAGATTAATTTCCATAAAAACCTTTTATTCAAGTTCAGGCAATATGTGATTTGCTTATTATTTAATTTTTTGGGAGCCAAATTCCCTGGAGGGAAATTTTTATAACAAAAGAGAACAACATTGGATTCTGTTTTGTTAGCGAAGCAGCAATTAATTTGTTCGTTTTCAACCATGTCTCAATAGTTACATGTGGAGCCACCTCACAGCTCCAATGGTTGCCTTGAGGACATTCTTTATAGAGTTTCTATACTTTTCTTGTGGCCATGTGGTTTCCACCAGATGTTCTGGTTTCCTCCTATATCACAGATGGAAATAGATTAATTGGCTACTGAAAATTATGCCTGAGAATAGACCAATGTCAAAACAAATCAAAGGGGAATTGATGGCAATTTTAAGAGAAAATAAATGCTGACAATTTAAAGAAATAAGGTGAGGGGAATGCGATACGGGATTGCTCTGCTACGAGCCAGAATAGATCCAGAGGGCTGAATGACCGCCTTCCGTATCAGTCTGTGTGTAAGAAAAAAGACCACTCACTTTGCTATTCTCTTCAAATGTTGCTGATGGCGCCGTTGTTCTTTCACCTGCTCTCGTTCAATATCCATGAAGAGGCGACGATACCTCATATACTGGCTGCCACGCTGGGAAAATATTTCAAAATGGAAATAGGCCTGCATTACTCTCCTACTTTGTAGCACACTAATGATTTGCAGATTATCATGCCTGTTAGAAGTGGCTCCCACTTTGAAACTACAATGCATTAACATAGTAAACAAGTCAGTCTGAAGAAGGGTCTCGACCCGAAACGTCACCCATTCCTTCTCTCCTGAGATGCTGCCTGACCTGCTGAGTTACTCCAGCATTTTGTGAACAAATAGTTCTTTGAACATGGTCATCTATAAAGCAGCTGTAGCACCGAGGTGGCTCAAAGTCAACTAAGAGATGACAGTTGATATTTTGATTGCAATCGTAAAATTGTACATTAATTTATCAATTGATAAATAGATTTGCTTCTCTGCGATTTGTATCACAATTTCCAGTCAATTTCAACAGATTATTCGATTTCAATGGAGCTTTACAGCTGGACCTCCTTCAGCTGATTGAAAAATAGTTGCAGCAGTAGGCCATTCAGCCCTTTAAGCATATTCTAACATTCAACATGAGATACATTCTGACATTCAGTCATGGAAGCAAAGAAATTGATGGAAATGAGCAGTCACATGTTGGACCATCTCCGAATTACAAAAGAGGAGGTGATCGCAGTATTAAAGAATATTAAGGCAGAAAAATCTCAAGGACCTGACCAGGTGTACTTTGAACATTGTGGAAAGCAAGGGAAGAAGTTTCTAGGGCCCTAGAGATATTTTCACAGTCACAGGTACTGGAAGACTGGAGGGTGGCATCTTTATTTACTCAAAACCTCTTATAATATGGCCAATGTACTGTTTGCCTTTTACACAGCTTACTATATTTGCATTCTTGTTTTTGTTTTAGGACGACTAGATCCTTCTGCAAGTAATTATATACTGATCTATCATTCTTTAAATAATAGTCTGCCTTACATTTTTTTACTCAATTGAATAACCTCTTAATTATCAATGTTATACTGTATTTTTCATATTTTTAGTTATTTATGAGAGAAATTGTTTGTTTGTCCTCAAATGAGGAACTAGAGTTCAGGCATTGTCTAACCCCAGGATCTTTGATAGCGTTTGCAGTATCCGTATCAACATCTACAGGACAATAAAATAAAAACAGAAAATGCCAACGTTGAGTTGGCCGGACAGCATCTGTGGAGGAAGAAACAGAGTTACCAATGAACCCTGCATAAGGACTAAGAGGGAAAAAATCAGAGATTTTTGAATCAGAATGTGATCACCCATTGCAGAGGGTTAGGGCAGGGAAGACACCTAAAGTGTTTGTTATTGGATGTAGATTAAGAGAGATTAAATGACAAGATGTGGTAGTGATGGCTGAAAGAGCATGGTGAAGTTAATTACGAATAGACTGCTAAATATTGATGTACAAAGTGATCTGCCCTGCATACTTGCAAATGGAAGATGAGGCCAGCACAGTGACAAAGCAGGTAATACTGTTGCATCACACAGGTCCATGGATCCGAGTTCACCTGCTCTCTGCTGCAGTCTACGTGCAGCTTGCACACTGTCCTTGTCAACATGTGGGATGCCCGAGTTGCTCGATTTACCTTCCCCATCACAAAAGCATGCTGGTTGAGAGTTTAAACGATTACTATAAATTACGTCGTGTAGTCGAGTGTTGGGAGAATCAAGGTGCAGTTGATAGTCACTTAAAGGAGAATAGATTTCAGGGAAGTAAAAGGAGATTGGGATTGGTGAAACTTCTTTGAGCTAGCAGACGATTGCCAAATTGTCTCCTTTCATGTCACAAAAAAACATGAATACGACAGGAAACAAAATAATGCTGGAACTGTAAAATACAAAATGTTGCAGATACCGTAAAGTTTAAATATAAGAGAATTATGAAAGTATCCAGCAACATCCAACAGAACAGTGAAACCGAGTTAATGTTACAGTGAATGGCCTTTCATCAGAACTGGCCAGTTGAGACAAAGTCTGGTTTTCTGAAATTGGTGTACAAAATGATGAGAGGAATAGATCGGGTAGACGCACAGAGTCTTTTGCCCAGAGTAGCGGAATCAAGAACCAGAGGACATAGGTTTAAGGTGAGGGGGGATAGATTCAACAGGAACCTGAAGGGTAACTTTTCACATTGAGGGTGGTGGGTGCACGGAACTAGGTGCATGAGGATGTTAGTTGAGGCAGGTAGTGCCACAACGTTTAAGAAACATTTGGATAGGTTGAACAAGGGTGATGTGCCAAATGCAGGCAGATGAGACTAGTATAGATGGGGCATATTGGTCAGTGTGGGCACATTGGGCTGAAGGCTCAGTTTCCACGCTGCATGACTCAATGGTAAATTGAAGCAGGGACTGGAGGGAACTTTTAACGGGTCATTTCATTGAAATGCCAACTTTCCGCATTCAAGTGAGGTGGGTAAGTCGTTAGAAGGCATATAAAATGAATATTAGATTTTAGCTTCCTAAAATAAAGCTTTCTTTCTTCTATCAAACAGGGGCGTGTTCTACCAACAGGGGCGTGGCTGTGTTCTGCAGCTGCGGCTCACCGGCAGTCTCTCTGTCTTTTTTTTGTTTTTTGTCTATTGTCATCGTTTAATGTACGTTTTGTTCTATTTTTAACTCTGTGTATGTGGGGGGGTGGTGGGGGAAACCTTTTTTCTAATCTCCTCCTCAACGGAGATGCGACCTTTACCGTGTCGTATCTCCGTTTGCGCTACGGCCTAACATCGTGGTCGGCGGCCTCCAGCTGGGATCGACCTTGAAGACTCCGGTCGCAGGGCCTGGACTTACCATCTCGGAGGCTTCGGCCGTGGGCCCTGCAGACCGCAACATCGGGAGTTCGCAGGTCCCTGGCTGGCGACCGGTTTTTGGGAGCTCCAGCCGTAGCAGCTTCGACCGCCCCGAAGCGCGAGGTACGATCGACCCGCTCGCAGGCCCTTCATCGCCCTGCGTGGCTCGGCCGCGGCACTTTCCATCGCCCGGTGGGGGCTCAGGACTTTCATCGGCCTGCTCGGCTCGGCCCTGGGACTTTCCATCGCCCGGTGGGGGCTTCAAAAAGTTGGGAGCCTCGATCACCTCGTGGCACCACGGGAGAAGAATGAGGAGGAGATAAAACTTTTCTTTGCCTTCCATCACAGTGAGGGTGTGCCTAGAGCAATCACTGTGATGGCTGTTTGTGTAAAAAATTGTATCTGTGTGTCCTGTGCTTTTTGTTGTCTACTGCCGGACCCTGACGTGAGAGGACGCTGGCGCTGTTTATTCGCCGCTTCTCCGTTAGGATAGTTTGTCTGTTTGTTTTTATGTTATGATTGTTCTTGTAAAGCGCTTTGAGCTCCCGATAAGGCGCTATATAAAATAAATGCTTATTATTATTATTATTATTATTATAAAAATAGTCAATTAGACTAAGAACATTTGTGAACCATCACAACAAAGAATTTGTTTAGCTGATCTCTAGGGCAGGGGAACATACCTGTTTCTTACTCTCTTCCTGGTCCACACCTGGCCGCAGGATGATCGTTGCCTTGTAGTCAGTACTAAATCCGAGGTAGGAACCCGTGGGGTAAGGCTCACGATTAAGTCTGCCGCAGGCCTGAAACACACACAAATATATATATAAATAGTCTATGAGTAGGAAAGAGCTGCAGATGCTGGTTTAAACTGAAGATAGGCACAAAATGCTGGAGTAACTCAGCTGGACAGGCAGCATTTTGGAGAGAAGGAATGGGTGACGTTTCGTTCTGAAGAATGGTCTCGACTCGAAACATCACCTATTCCTTCTCTCCAGAAATGCTGCCTGTCCCGCTGAGTTACTCCAGCATTTTGTGTCTATCTTAAATATTTTATGATCTCTTTTAGAACTGATTTCATCAGCACAAGTTTTAAGTGAGGTACCAGTGCATGTATAAATTGATCATGCTGTTTTCATGCATGCTTGGGACTTCAAATACCAGCCCCTCTGCTCATTTTAAACAGTTAAATGCAACTTTGTCACTTACGGTTAGCAGGACGTCTTTCCCTACATGGTCTTTATTAAGACAATCCTTTAATAGACTTTTCATAGTTTTTAAGGTGGTTAACTGAACTGATGAAACTATCTGATTGCTAATTTCTGAATCCATTCACCACATTAAGAATCTCCATATCGTTATAATGTCTCAAGAAAAGTTCTTCAATCTAAATGTATCCCAAATATACTATGCAATAATTTAATTTCTCTTTTTTTGTGGCAAGTAAGAGTGACAGTGTAATCCAGATTTAACGGGTGCTGATGAACTGCAGTTTTATGCTTTAGAATCAACTTGCATTGGCAACAAGGGAGACTGGTGTAAATATTTCATGTTGATAAATGCATCAGCTTCATTCAACAGAATTATACAGGAGTTATGTAAACCAAGACGATTGCTACACTTTCTGAAATAATTCTCTGAAGTAACCTGGGAAGAAGGGACAAGGATTCTACTTGCCTTCTGAGAAATTAAGCTCAAGATGTTGTAAGATTTGTTTCAACAAAAGAGATAAACTTAAATAAGCAGAAATTAAAAATAGATTTAAGTTTGTTTCAAAGAAGTATTATTTTTTGTACTGATTAAAATGCATCATTGATTTTAAAATCATACAAATGGATTTTAGTCTGATGCTTACTGCTGGGGAGTTTGGAGAAGCCAAAGTCTTACCTTCTCATACTGTAGCTCAGGGTGGAAAGTAACATGCTTCCCATCTGTTGATTGCTGAGGCTGTTCCTGCAACTCTGCAGGCAGGTCATGTTGGTCTTTCAAACATGTGAAATCTTCTGTGACACATAATTCCCTCCCACTTCGAGATGCCGGATTCTGGAAAGCAGAAAGCATGCAAATCATGAACTTGGCTAGAAAACTCACTTTGTCATCTTTTCAGATAATGCAAAAAAAACTGTAGTTCTACTTTTTGTAGAATAGTTTACAAAAAAAGGAAGGAAGATTATTCTGTGCACATTTTAATGAACCGGGGAACATGACAGATATTAACAAAGTTAGTCATGGTGAAAATTTATTATCAGATACAACAGTGCACATGCACACAAATAAAATCTTTTTAAACAAACCCTTCGTTCATGAAGTGAAACTGAAAGCTTTCTCAACATGCAAGGCATTTGATCAAGTCTGTAGAACATTAAGACCTGCAACTCCTCAATCAATCCCGATCGGTTACCCGATTATAATGCCTCCCGTTAGACTGGATCTACAAATGTTTCACTTATGATTTGATTATTCCCTGGTCTACATATTTATTTTAACCTTCAATGCCGTTCATTTGTACATTTATGTAAAATATCTGTACTTCTGTAATCAGAATAGGGCAGGATGCACAAGGGGGAATAAAAATCATCACTATAATGAAAGGGAAAAATAGTATTGTACCATTTGTAATGATGAAAGCACATTAACTGACTCACTATTTACCGACAAGACAAGAATATTATTTGTACTTTTATATCCAGTGATTCCTGTTGCACTTGTAAATGCTTAGAGATTGAAGATCAAGATGTTGTGTCACTATTGACAGAATCGAATGGCAAATTAACGTTCATATACTACAATGCAGAGATTGACCAAATCCATTCATGGATGTGTGGGGAAAAAATGATTAAACAAAAGAAATCAATTCTCTTCATTCCACATTGTACACCTACTCTGATCTCAAAATTCCAACCATTGACCTCGGGTTCAAGCTATACTCTGAAAAGTTAAGATAGTTTCATAACCTGACATCGGTTCAGTTATTGCTGTAATTATAAGAACCATAAATTGCTCTGCAACAAAAGCTAAGTAAATATTAAATTGATGTTTTAAGCCCATGGACAGTTAAAATAATTTATCATTTAAAAATTAAATATCTTGATCCTTTGATTCCTAAATTGATTGATCTTTAAAAAAAGATTCCTTCTGGTGTCACTGTATTGCCTTCCCCTCTCATCACTTATATTTACTTAAAGGGAGCTAGGAATGAAATCAACTTGTCAGAATATGCAGTACTAAAACCCCGCAAATTATTCCAATTAAGATCAAATTTCTCAACAAAGTAGTCAATTCTATACAATAAAGCAGAGATGAACATCACAAAAATAGTCTTTATCCCAGTTGACTTAGCTCCATCAAACATCAGTAGAAATGTTGAACAAACTTTCAATGAGAAACTTGACATGGGATTGGCACTGTTTACAACTATGCATCATTTACTGTTTACTGAAGAGGATTCCAAATTTCAACCAACCATTGAAAGAACGGTTTAAACAAATGGATTAGATGAAGCACACCCCCTCCCTCAAGCCTGTCCCAACATTTAATATCATGGTTGATCTGACTGTATTCTCAACCTCAATCTCATCCTTCCCCCCAGGGTCGTCTTCTGCATCTTGCTTATTAGGAATTTACCTACATCTGGCAGAATACATTTTCAAAGACTATGCTGCACTGCCCTTTAAGGAGGAGTGTTCCAGATTCATGACTCTCTGAAAAGGAATGACATCTCATCTTTCATTTATTGTGGGCCAAAAGGACTGATCCTGTGTTGTACTGTTCTATGTTCTAAAAGTGTGACCCCTTATGTTTAAACAATGACCCCCTAGTTTTAGATTCTCTCACAAGAGGAAACATCACCACATCGATCCAAAAGAGGCTACTCAAGAGTTAATATTTCAATCAACGCATCCTCATTCTTCTAAACTACCGATACACGCCAACCTGTTCATTTGTTGCTTATAAGGCAACTCATCCATTCCAGGTATTTGTCTATTAAACCCACCACGAGCTACCTATACAACATCTACAACTCTCTTCAAAGATAATCAACACTGTATACAGTATTCCAGATGTGGTGTCACAAACGCCACAAACTTCCCTACATTATTACTTAATTAATCTGGCAAAAAACTAAAACATTATGGCAGCTTTCCTAATTACATGTTGTATCTGGGGTCTTTTGTAAATTAGACATTCAAATTTGACACCCAAAACGCTACATATCAGAGCAATCTCTCATCTTACAATAATATGAGTAGTTCTGCTATTACACAACAGTTGTGTTGCTAAGAAACTCCGCGTTATAGAAAATCATGTAATAAAGCCAATTGTGTCTAATGGGAAAAGGGAGTCAGGGGCTAGAGAGTTTCAAATTCACAATTTCAAAAGGTACTTTTAGTAGGTATCAAGTTGCTAAAAATATTGAAGGTTGTATGTTACATTGCTTAACAGAATATCGCTGCACAAGTATCAATAAAATACTTATGATACAATAAAGTGATTCTTTATCCTTTGCCAATGGCCTCCTGCAGTGAAAATGGCATCCTGTGTTAAGAGAAAATATTGTCTGATTACTGCAGGGAGGTTCCATACAAACAATACCTTTTTCCAAGACAGCTTTTTTTCTGCTTGTCAATTTCCAAAGTAACCCTTAAACAGTTTTCTAATTCCTGATCGAAATTGCATTGTTACTGGGTTAATTGGCTTGGTATAAGTGTAAATTGTCCCTAGGATATGCAGGATAGCGCTAATGTGCGGGGATCGTTGGTTAGTACAGACTCAGTGAGCCGAAGGGCCAATTTCCGCGCTGTATCTCTAAACTACGAAATCAACCTGCGTAATTCAAACAGTGTTCACCAAATTAGTAATCGCATTATATCCAAGCATGCAATATAACAGATTCATTTGCCATATATTTGTTAAATCTGTTGAATCTATAAAAGCTAGTGCTTCCATCTAATAGACATACTTGGATACGTAGCTTTATATGTCGTCATTGTTTAGTTCCCAGGTACTGTTAGTCGCAATTGTGTCATTGTACCGACCGCCCGCCCAATATTTCTATCCTCAGTCTTTAGATACTTGGCCAATTCTCTTGCCAGGTTAATAACTATTCATCAAATACTTAACTTTCAGCTTCAGCAGACTGACTATAATACAATATAAAAACATCCACTGGCATTGGCTTCCACTTTTCAAACCTTGAACATAGTCAATCACTTTTTCAAGGGATCATGTGATCTTTACAAATAAATGCTGGCTCCCTTGATAATAATATCATGGTGCTCCTCGCTTTATTCTCAATCATAAACTCTTAAAACAGATCTTATGCAAACTGCTTATAAAAGTCAGAAATGAAAAAATCTCATCAGGTCAGGCAACATCTGTGGAAAGGGGATCAGAGTTAACACTTCAGGTCAAAGACTGCATCAGAATTGTGAAAGAACAAAATGCTGTGTTAAGTTGAGGAGAAGATGGGGGAAATGTTTAATAAGACGATGGTTCAATGATTCTTTATTGTCACGTATGCTCTGCACAGTGAATTTCTTTTTGCACAGCTCACACATGCACAGTCGTCATATTTTGGCACCATTTACAAAAAGTCCAAAGTCCACCGTACTGTCCACATGCTGGATGTAGTGGAGCGCCCCTGATCCAGGTAGGCCCGAGGCTGCTGCAGGGCCTCCTTCGTCACCTTCTATTGACTTGCGAACCAACATTCCTCTCCTCACTCAATCTTCACGCCAAGCTCGGCGTCTTCCGAACTTCCTTTGCAGGCAGTGGCCAGCCAGATCCTTCTTCGCCACCACTCGTGGCCTCGGGCAACCCACCGAGTCAGTCTACATTCGTGCCGGTCCACCAGGTCCTTCTTCGTTCTCGCCAGCATTCCAGGATGTTTGCGGCAGCCGCTGGGTCTGTCTTAGGCAATATCTATCAACATAGGCAATATCACTAATAGGATTAGGCCATGAGTATAAATTGTGAAGGTCCTCTGGTCAAATGTGTTAACGGGGGCAGTTGGAGAGAGAGGGGGGAAAAAGAAAGCAATGAGATGAGTGCAATTAGAGAATGAAAATACAGGCACAAAGTAATGCAAACAGATGTGAAATCCAGTGATGTAAACTATGCTCAGCCGTCAAGCTCTGCAAATGGAAAGAGAAAATCTGCACCAATATTACAGATGAATATTACAGAAATGGTCAGTTCTGATGTAAACAGAGATGCAGTGCAAGAGACCGCGGAGAAATTGGTCAGAGTGGGTGAAATAGACTATTCGAAGTGCCAGGTAAAAGGGAGCTCCGAGCTGTCCAATAGATTGAAAACAGGTGTTCCACAATGAAGTCAAAAAGGTTTGGTTTCTCCAATGTAGAGGAAAGCACATTGTGATCACAATTACAGTATCCTAGAATGGAAAAAGCTTAAGTGAATAGTTGCTGTGTTTTAAAGGACATTTTGGGTCACTGGATGGCCAGAAGGGAAGGGATAAAAGGACAGATGCGTATCTCCTGCATGGCAGGGGAAAATGGCATGAGAAGAGGAGTAGTCATTGGGGATAGAAGGACAGACCAAGCAGACCAGAGAATTGTGAAGGGAATGGTTCCTTTGAAATGTTGATGGGGAGGGGGAAGAAAAGATGTTTAGTGGTAGAGTCATGTTAAAGCTGGTGGAAATCATGAAAGATCATCCGTTAAATGAGGAGGCTGGTGAAAAGGAAGGTAAAGATAAGGAGAACTGTCCAAGAGGAGAGGGTGAGAACAGAGGTATAGAAAACAGACAAGATGTGCTCAAGGCCTCTTTCAATTACGGCAAAGAAAGCACAGTTTAGGAAGAAAGAAGACATCAGTGAGCACCCCTTTGAGAATTCTTGTCATTGAACTGAGTTGGAAGCATGGAATGTAGCCCATACAAGTATGATAGGAGGAAATGCAGTTGAAATAATCCTGAAAGTCTGTAAGCTTGTCGTGGATATTGTCACAAATCTCTTTCCTGAGATGGAATCAGAGATCCAGAAAGGGAAGAGCAGAGACAGATGCCTCCACAAACCCACAGACCAGATGGCCTTTACAGCATTACTTCATGGCAACCTTAGCCTCACCTTACCCTTGAAACCAAAATGCTTTCCCCTTTTCCACTTCTGACAAAAGGTCTTTGACTTGAAACATGCTGTCTGACCCGTGTTCAACATGTTTCATTTTTATTTCAGATTACCAGCATCTGCAGGTGCTGGAGGAAGAAATCATAACTACCAAATCAGTCAAAAACAATTTCTCCCCACTTTAAGATACTGATTTTTAGGGGATTTGCGAGCTTTAAGATCAATAGAAACAAATGTTATCAAGAGAATGAAAACTCACATCTCTTGTTGGAGATACCTTCCAGACACCTCCTGGTAGACTTGAGCACAGGTCCATCTGTGGTACTGTTTGACATGATGCAAGCCGATGACGAGCCTCTTTTGTAACTTTGCTCAGCTGAAACAATCAATATTTCTATTATTACTTGCAAAAGAATGGTTTTTGTGGCCAAATACAAATAAGGACTATTTGAATTGAATTGGGTATTTTAATTGAATTGGGTAGCTTATACCCCAGCGGTATGAAATCGAGTAGCATACACCCCAGAGGTAGGAAAAAGAACAGCACCTCATATTTTGCTTGGGTAGCTTACAGCCCAGCTGTATGAACATTGACTTCTCTAACTTCAAGTAGCCCTTGCTTTCCCTCCCTCTCCATCCCCTGTTCTCCCACCAGTCTTACTGTCTGTCTACATTTTATCTCTGTACCACCCACTTCCCTGTCATCAATCTGAAGAAGGGTCTCAACCCGAAACGTCACCCATTCCTTTGCTCCAGAAATGCCTCTCCAGAGATGCTGCCTGTCCCGCTGAGTTACTCTAACATTTTGTGCCTCCCAAATAACTTTTGACCTCAAGACAAAATCTGATCCCTTTTAGAAATGAATCCTTATTGTAGACATATAATTATTGCTACCATTGGTGCAGAAGGATGACAATTAACAACACTACAGTATATTTCTTGAATTATATAGTGGAGCTGAATATTAGAATGGACTGTGGATATATGGCTATAATGGGCACAAAAATTAAACTCAAGTTACAAGATGGAGAAATTCTGATCAAATGTGGAATATATTAGATTAAATGCATCTTTCAGAAATCAAATAGTTGTTCATCATCATTTACATCAAAATGTGATAGGAAATAAAGATTCAATCTCCTGCTTGTGAGACTGCTGAGCATTGATATAGGCATGTGTTGCATTTTCATTAGATTGGATCTTCACTTTGAAGTGAACCTGCTCCTCCTTCAAATGAGTGTTTCTGCACTCCTTATTGAATCAGGGTGATTATATACAAACAGTAAACGCTGGCTTTGCCAGCAATACCCAGATTCCTAAAAAGAATAAATAAAATAAATTCCACTTAATCAAACCTGTTCCTTAGAATATCTATCAATGGTGCCAGTGGAAGATTCACCAAAAGGAATATGAAAAAAATGATGCTCTGTCCTTACATTTTTTTTAAAAGTGAGTCAACGTTAAATATTGCGAGGCAATGGAAGATTGCATTGTCATTGGTACAATGATACAAGAAGATTTCATATATATCCTGACAATGTAGGTGGATTTTCAATCTATATCATCTTTTACAGCCATTCCATCAATTGCATACATCCATTTATCTTCTTCCAAACTATTCTTTCACTCATGCACAATCCTGGTTCTCCCATGAACCACCTAACTAGGGATCACTTACAGTAGCCTACCAACCAGCAATATGGTTAAGATGTGGGAGGAAACAGGAGAATCTGGAGTGCGGAAACTCATGTGTACACAGGGAGAACATGCAAACTCCATATAGCACAGTTCAGGGTGTGGAATTTTTCATTTTATACTTAGAAGTGTTAGCTTCATAGAGTGACTTTGATCTGAAAATGAAAGAACTTTAAGGAAATGGCAGCTGCTGTTTAATTACCTCTAAGCTTCTCACCTGTCTGGCTTGATCATTGAATACATCATCTTCCTCTTTTTCATTACTCAGCCCCTGTGCAGATACCCACCTTGAGCTTGGGCTTAAAATAGCAAACCCAACATCATTATCATTGCTGCGAAGCAGGCTTGTGGTTTTATTTGGAATGAGCTGTTCAGCTGAGGCAGAGGATTGTTTTATCACACGATCATCCCTTTCAACCTAAGTAGAAATAATAAACAATGAAGCTCTCTGTATAATTGGGCCCTTATCACGTCACAAGAAATTTCTTCAAGTAAGTTGTGAAAATTCTATAATTTTTCTTTTGTTATTTCCTTTGGTTTTAAGCAAACTGTAATTTGAAGAATTACATTTTCTAGCACAATTCAGGTAGGATTATTGCCAGGAAATGTAAAACATGAATTAAAAACATCCCAATTAATGCGGCGGTTGTAATTATTAGAGACCCAGAAATGCTGCCCGATGAGATTTGACATTGTTAACATTTCTATTGTTTGGGAATAATGCATTAGGATACTTAATCTGAAGGTAAAAATATTATCAAAATTTATGCCAATTAACTGGATTTGTGTAGCTGCTTCAACCTTGGAGCATAGAAGAAGCTGGGTAAAAATGAAAAAGAATATTAGGAAGGCAGTAAAGCGCTTGAAAAAATATCAGCAGATAAAATCAAAAGCAAAGATTTTTATAATTACACTGAGGAAGAAAATTAAGGAAACGGTAGACCCTATTAAAGACCAAAATAGTTGGCGGTTATTTGATGCTGAAAATGCATGTAGCTCTTAACAAATACTTTATGTCTGTCTTCACAAGGTGAAGGATTTAAAAAAAAACTTTCTTACTGCTTCATAAGTTCGTTGCTGTTGATGTTTCTTACAAATGCGAGCATACTCGGTCACACGATGCTTCACTTCATCTTGAAAACGTTTCAAATTCTCCAACTTTGCTTTACGGATTTCCTTTAGTTGCTCATCTACTTCCAGAGCAGTAATCTAAAAATAAAGATGTCATCTTAAACTGAATGCTGTAAGATTTATTGCTAGAATAGTTATAATTTTAAGAAATAAAAGCTTCACAATGACTGCTGACAACATTTCAAACGTGTCAAAGAAAATGAGCATTAAAGGCACAAGGTATTTGGAAACTTCCATAAAATACTTTTTTAATAATTGAAAAAAGGCGACTAGCTCAAAGCCATAATATTTTGGCAAGATAATTTTCTAAAGTTCCATGAAAGCAAAATTCTCAATTTCCAGTATATTACCCTTCCAAGCCAGCATGATCACTGCATGCAATACTGAAATAGATCTATGATTTTCAAGTCAAGTGGTTAATTGTCATATGTACTGATATAATGAAAGAATAAATCAATGATTTTCAAGAGTTAAGAATGTTTAATTGTCATATGTACTGAAGATAGAACAAGTCTTACTTGCAGCAGCTTAACAGGTTCGTAAACGCAATACACAGATAAATAAAATAATTAAAAAGTTAATAACCATAATGCTACACCAAAAAACCAAAGTCCTTAGCGCAACCAGATATAGAAGTTCATAGTTGCTGAGGTGAGTGCTGTGTAGAGTTCAACAGCCTGACGGTTGATGGGAAGACTCCCAAACATTCTTCCAGAGAAGATTGAAATGAGAATGTGGACCAGGGTGGTGTGGGTCTTTGATGATACTGCTGTCTTTTTGAGGCGCTGCCTTCAATAGATCCTTTCAATGGTGGAGAGGTCAGTACCTGTGATCTTGGCCATTCAAGTTGCTGAACCAAGCCGGTCAGCGTGCTCTCCACTCTACCCCTGTTGAAGTTCAGTAGAGTATTCGCTGACATATCAAATCTCTGCATTCTTCTAAGAAAGTAGAGGAGTTGATGAGGTTTCTTTTGCATCAATGTGCTAGGCCCAGGATATATCTTCAGGGATATGCACACCCAGGAACTTGAAGTTGTTGACTCTTTCCTCCGCAATCTTGTCGATGAAGATAAGCTCGTGAATCTTTGGCTTTCGCTTCCCGAAGTCGATAATCAGCTCCTTAGTCTTGATGGCGAGAGCAAGATTATTAGGTTTTCAATCGTTTTCCTGTATTTTGGCACACCATAAGCCATTATTCATCCAATAATGGTAGTTGAGCTGGAAAATGTCAACATGACATTGGAACTGTGTCTGGCTACACAATAATGGGTATAGAGTGAGTAGAGCAGGGGCTTGGGGTTTGCTTGTGTTGATGGTTATCGAGCTTTATATCCTAAGCTGAGAAAAGTTTAAAGGAGATGTGCAGGGCAAGTTACTTTTTTTACACAGAGGGTAGTAGGTTCCTAGAACGCGCTAGCTGTGGTGTCGCAGATACGATAATGGGTTTTAAGAGGGTTTTAGATAGGATATCTCAATAACCGTTTAGATAGGCGTTTCTTCCTTGAACAAAGACCGAACCAATTTCCCTCAGGCACATGAATATGCAGGGCATCAAGGGACATGGATCATGTGCAGGCAGATAAGATGAATTTATCTTGATTCCATGCTCGGCATAGACAACGTGGGCCAAAGGGCCTATTTCTGTGCTATATTGTTCTGTATTCTATGAGAAGTGTTGTTGTCAATTCATGCTGAATATGTTGATGATCCAGTTACATATGGACGAGCAGAGACACAGAGTTTGATATGATTGAATAAAACGTCAAGTTGTCGTCGAACTTCTTACTGTGTTCTTATTGTCCTAGTGTTCCAGTGCAAAGTGGAGAGCCAGCAAGATCGCATCCACAGTTGACCTATTGTGGCAGTAGGCGAATTGTCCAGGTCCTTACTAAGGTAAGAGTTGATATGCGTCATAACCAACCTCTCAAAGCACCACATAAACTGGGATGTTAGTACCACATTCAGTCGCCATTGATGCAGGTCACCTTACTCCTCTTGGGCATCGGCATTACTTCTATCCTTTTAAAGCAGGTGGGAACCTTGGACCTTAGTAATGAGCTCTACTTAAAAATGTATTTTTAAGAGCTCTACTTAAAAAATGCAAATACAAATCAATATCTTTAGAATTATAGAAAACAGCAGATTGTCTAGCTAACTGCACCATCCTATGTGAAACTAGTGCCAGAGATGTATTCCAGATGAGCGAATCGATCAGCTGCACTTGTTTTCTCTGAGCAAAGGAGGCTGAGGGGTGACACATAGTCCCTATACCCCCTCCCTCGACTCCATCCAAGGACCCCAAGTCTTTTCAGGTGAGGCAGAGGTTCACTTGCACCTCTTCCAACCTCATCTACTCGTTGCAGGTGTGGATTCCAATATATTGGGGTGACCTAGCGCAGGCTCCGCGATCATTTCGCTGAACACCTCCGCTCAATCCGCCTAAACCTAGCTGATCTCCCAGTTGCTGAACATTTTAACTCTTCCTCCCATTCCCACACTGACCTTTCTGTCCTGGACGTCAACCACTGTCAAGAGTGAGGTCCAGCACAAATTGGAGGAACAGTGCCTCATATTTCGCTTGGGCAGCTTACACCCCAGTGGTATGAATATTGACTTCTCTAACTTCAAGTAACCCTTGCTTTCCCTCTTTCTCCATCCCTCCCCTACTTAGTTCTCCAGCCAGTCTTACTGTCCGTCTGATTAAATGTTATCTCTGTATGCTTCGTTGTCACCTTCTTCTAGCTAACAATGATCTATCTTACATTTTCCTTGATCAGCAACCCCTTTGATGCCTCGTTTTCACACCTTACACTTCCTTATCTGCATCTCCCTCTCCCCTGACTCTCAGACTGATGGGTCTCGACCCAAAACACCACCCATTCCTTCTCTCCAGAGATGCTGCCTGTCCCGCTGAGCTATTCCAGCATTTTGAGTCTCTCTTCAATGTAAACCAGCATCTGCAGTTCCTTCTTACACATGTGGGCATAAATAGGGTATGCCTCTCTGGGAAGATAGGCATACTCCTTTTCCCATAGCAGGAATATAAAAAGGTGTAGGTTTAAGGTGAGAGTAACTAGTTTCTAAAGATTTTTTAGAGGTTTTTTTTTGGGGGGGTGATGATGGAGTCTGACATGTTTAAGAGGCTTTTAGACAGGTAATGGAATTTAGAAGTTCGTAATGCAGGCAAGAGGAATCAATGTGAGTGGGCAAAAGGGCCAGCATATACTCGGGTATTCTATTTATTTATTTTCCAGTCAATACAATACAACAGATTGACCATACAGTTGTGAAAGTTAAATAGTACACATGATATTAGCTGACCGAAAAAAAAGGTGTAGGCAGCAGCCAAAGCTTATTGTGCCTAGCCTTAATTAACAAAATATATATATTTTTAAAACAGAGTCAGATAAACAAAACATAGAAAGAAACACAAACATGGTCAAGAACCATCATTTCTGTCATGTCAGTCATTTCTTAGTGCTGATCACATATTAGGCCATTCAGCCCATCAATTCTCCGCAATTCTTTCCCTCTCAACCCCATTCTCCTGCCTTTGCCTCGTAGCCCCTGACACCCTTTCTAATCAAGAATGTGTCAATCTCCATCTTAAAAATATCCATTGACTTGGCCTCCATAGGCAATGAGGTCTTCACTACCCTATGACTAACGGGTCCATGGAAACAGCAAACCAACGCTCCGGTCATGTCTGGAGAATGGGGCTGCATTAAACCCGACTGCGGCTCTGTCTGCTGCCAGCTACCCACCGGGCTGCCCGCTACCCACCGCCCACTGCATCGGGTACTCACAAACGCCGGGTGCTGCTCGCCGGGCCCGTCCCTGGCGATCTCCACCCAGGCTCCCACCGGCACCACGGCCTGGTTCCTTTCGGCCAGCACCCTGGCGGTGCGGGAGCGGCGGTGGTGGGGCGGCGGCGGCCCACAGCGCGTTATCCGAGGCATCACCGTGTCGCCCGCCCGCCCGCCCGGGAGCGACTAAGCGCCGTGTCGCCGCGGCAACGGTTCACACCAACCGCCAACCGCCACTCGCTCAGCCAACAGCCGCCCGAGATCCCGCCCCCAGCTCCCTTCAAACCGCCCGCCGCCATCTTGGTAGAGGAACTCTTGGTAAAGGGACACCAACCAAATGGTAATAACCGTCAAATCGTCCTCTTTATTAATGCTGACACATTTCCATCATATCCTGAAGATTATAAATTCATATTTTTTCAAAATTATTTGTTCAAGGGACTTTTGTGCATTATTATGGAAACTATGTTCAGAAATTCGAGGGACAGAATTAGGCCTCTATTATGGGAACTATGTTCATAAATTCTAGGGACAGAATTAGGCCTCTATTATGGGAACTATGTTCATAAATTCGAGGGATGGAATTAGGCCACTATTATGGGAACTATATTTATAAGTTCTAGGGGCAGAATTCGAGTATAATTATGTTTTTTTAGAATGATTTGTTCAAGGGACATTTGTGCATTATGATGGGAGCTATGTTCATAACTTCTAGGAGCAGAATTAGGCCATTCAGCCCATCAATTCTCCGCCATTCAATCATGCTGATCAATCTTTCCCTCTCAACCCCATTCTCCTGCCTTTGCCTCAATAGACAATAGACAATAGGTGCAGGAGTAGGCCATTCAGCCCTTCGAGCCAGCACCGCCATTCAATGCGATCATGGCTGATCACTCTCAATCAGTACCCCGTTCCTGCCTTCTCCCCATACCCCCTCACTCCGCTATCCTTAAGAGCTCTATCCAGCTCTCTCTTGAAAGCATCCAACGAACTGGCCTCCACTGCCTTCTGAGGCAGAGAATTTCACACCTTCACCACCCTCTGACTGAAAAAGTTCTTCCTCATCTCCGTTCTAAATGTAGCCCCTAACACTCTTTCTAATCAAGAATGTGTCAATCTCCGTCTTAAAAATATCCATTGACCTGGCCTCCATCGGCAATGAGGTCTTCACTACCCTATGACTAATGAAATGTCCCCTCATTTCCTTTCTAGTGTGTCCCTTTGTTCTGATGCTATGGCCTCGCGTCTTAGACTCTCCCACTAGTGGAAACATCCTCCCCACATTCACTCTATCCAGGCCTTTTGCCATTCGGTAAGTTTCAATGAGGTCCCCCCTCATCCTCTGCACTCTGTACCATCCCCTTTGCTCTACCTATTGTACTTAAGTTTGAACTGTGTGCAAGATACATCTCCTGGATGCACTGGGACGCATCCTCAGTGATGTGACCTGGGGTCATCGGGTGTTTCGGGTCTCACAACATCAGACACCCTCGCCCAGGTGACCCAGCCGGGGTTGATCAGGCCCCGACTTGCGTCCCAGCAGTAACCGCCACGGATCAGCCCTCTTAATCCAAAGCCATCAAGTGGCTTTCTCTGCGACTTCGCTCGCGGTTGACGACTTTGCAGAGTGAGCGTCCTGCAAAGCCTCACGTCTTTGACAAACTGCAGCCATTCATTCCGGTTGCTGGCTGGGGGCCACTTATTCCGTTGCTGTGGAACTACTCTGCAGGGGTTGGGAGACTGGTGCATGGAGGGACTGGGCTCTATGGGGTGAGTCCTGGCCAGGCTCCGGCTTATATCTATGAAGTGCATGCATATCTGATGGGATCTCTGGAGAACATGTTTAGGTTCATATTGTTGGGTTGTAAGCTACTTGAGCGGAATATAAGATGCTATTCTTCCAGAATGGGGGGGGGGGGGGGGGGGGGGGGAGGAGAGGAGGAAGGGAATGGATGCTTAAAATGTAAAATGTCTTGGAGGTCTGTCAATTTTATGTTCCCTTCTGAGGCAGGTAATTATTATGCTTTTCTTATAATCCAAGCATGATAGCAATGCATCAAAAGTGAAAAAATGTATCACACAACATAAGACATCAATTTACAGAGACAGACATGCAGCATATTAGTTTCTACTTTAGATTTTAGAATTTCATTATTTTCCCCCAGTAAAACAATAATGCTGATAAAATAGTTGTCCATGTCCTTGGTATCATACTGCCCTCCAGAGTTCAACCAGATATTGAACCTGACGCTGAAAATTATTTTAGAGCAGTGAATGGGAATCCTGATAATCAGTGGCACTGCACCCAGGAGTACATGAAGTACAGTGCTGACCGATCTGATCAATTTTATATCACAAAGCCATTGCAAGTCAGATGTCACTGTGGACTTTCATGAACAGAAGAGAAATTCAGTGCTGCAAGACAATTGTTCCCAAGTACCAAACGTACAGTTGTTGATCTTGTTTTTATCATATTTTTCTTGATCTTAAAAAAATTAAGATATATATAACTGCTACTAAGCTATTGAGATTAATCTTTCATGTTTGCTGAATTTGGCATATTTAGCTGAAAATTAGGCAGTAGTCAACACACTATATTTGTCCTCTGTTTTGTAGGATGTATAGGACAGATTAATTCCCAGTTATATTATGGTCACCATAAATATTCATCTGGAAGGGAACAAAATTAAAGTAGTGAGTAACATACTTGGCACCCCCAACCTCTATCCGTCTGACCCAGTAAAAAAGTATTACATAGCAGAGATGGTGTTGATGATAGCTTGCAATTGAAAGTAACATGGCATTTGACTCAAATATCTTGTCTCAAGCATTTGAATACCATCCCTGCCTATGTTTTATTAAATTAAGAAAAAGTTGAACAAAAGTTGTAATGATTAATGAGAGCTGTTGTAATGATTAATGAGAGCTGTTTGCCTAGAAATGTATATTTTTCAGCATTACGCAATTGAAAATAATTTATTTCTGGTGTGAAACCATTTCTGAGTGAGTTTTATTACTCTGGGAAAATTCATCAGAGCACCTGCTGGTGTGCGACATCTTTGTGCCTCTGACTCCAGGGCATTAGAGAGAATGTGGGCCACATTATCCTGAAATCATTTATGGTTAGTTTGTGTGATATGGTTTCACCACCACAGCATCAGATTGGGACACATGTCAGGTAAGTCACCTACCTTTATCATTCAGGCCTCCTCTTGGCATCACAGTGACCTGCATACCCTCCTCTCACACCCACTCCCAGTATCGACTCCAATCTGATGCCATGTAATCACTTTATTCAATAAACTCTTGTCCCACTCTACCCATTGCATTATACATCCCACTGAAAACAACGCCTCTTCTGAATTCTTCTACTCTCCCCCACCTTCCGGAAGCCTCTACGTAAATCCTGTATCAAGGACCTTCCAATCCTAATTTCCAATCCCAACCTCCATAAGCAATACCTGGCAACAAAGTTTCCATTCCGAAAATGTTTATTTGTGGTCCAAGTTGTAAGCTTCATGATTAAATTACATTTGCAGCAGAGAAATATTGATTGAAATAATTGCTAGAACAATAGTTGCTTATACAGGTCCACGACCGTTTTTCTAGCACCCTTGCTTCCAAAGCCTTGCGTATTAAGTGTTTTACCGGACCAACAGAGGTCATGTAATACTGATACTATGGCGAGTCCGAAAACTTGTTGGTTGTAGAAGAAGTTTATTGCAGCCGCAATATTCGAATACAGAGTTAAACAACAAGGTAAAGGACAACCATCAAAAACTTACTGTCTTCTTCGAAGACTTCGCCGAACTGAACATTTTGGGCGCCAAAAGCGCACATGACCACGCTGGCCAATCAGCGATGTCGCTCTCTGGACCAATCCCCATGGTCGCGTTCACACGTGACCTCGCTGGCCAATCTGAGGGTTCGACGACCCGGACCATTCTCTATGGTCGCTACATGACCCCCCCCAGAACCCGAGGTACGGAACCTAGCAGGGAGCCGGATTTCGCGACCATAACGAGTACGGAGAGGGGCAGCCTGAACCACAGGAGCCGGGGGTTCCGGACTTGGAGGAACTGCCGGAACGGGGGGTCCTGGAGGAACTGCCGGAACGGGGGGTCCTAGAGGAACTGCCAGAACGGGGGGTCCTGGACTGAGCGGAACTAACGGAGGTCGGCCTCTCCTAGGGGTTTGGCCGACCAGGACTGGTTGATCCGGATCCAAGTGTGCAGGTTTGAGCCGGGACACCGAGACGAGCTCACTCTTGCCGCACATGTCTAAGGTGAAGGTAGCCGTTCCCTTACGCAAAACCCGGAACGGCCCTTGATAGACCCTCTGCAACGGGGCGCGATGGGAATCTTTTCGCAGAAACACAAACTCACAGTCCTTCAGGGAAGGCGGTTCATGTACCATGGGACACCCATGACGTGAAGTCGGAACTGGAGCCAGGGAACCCACCCGTGCCCGGAGAGATGCTAAAACTGATGGGACTGTAGGCAGCTGGTCTGAAGGGTCCGGAAACAAATCTCCGGGTACTCGAAGTGTCGAGCCATATACTAGCTCCGCAGACGACGCACCGAGATCTAGCTTAGGAGCAGTCCGGATGCCCAGAAGAACCCAGGGGAGCTGGTCTACCCAGTCCGGGCCTTCAAGCCTTGCACTGAGGGACGCCTTAAGTTGATGGTGGAACCGTTCTACAAGTCCATTTGCCTGGGGGTGATATGCAGTAGTGGGTTGTAACTTGGAACCGTACAGTTCTGCGAGCGCGGCCCAGAGGGACGAAGTGAACTGCGGCCCCCTGTCAGTGGTAATAACTGCCGGGACCCCGAAACGAGCTACCCAATGGAGGGCCAAAGTCCTGGCACAAGACGCTGACGAAATATCAGACAATGGGAAAGCCTCTGGCCACCGGGTGAACCGATCCACCACCGTGAGGAGGTGGGTGTAGCCCCGGGAGGAAGGCAAAGGCCCGACTAAATCCACGTGGATGTGGAAAAAACGAACTGCTGGGACCTCGAACTCCTGTACGGGGGGCTGGACATGGCGCTGGACTTTAGCGGTCTGACAGGGAACACAGGAACGCGCCCAACCCGCTACCTGTTTCCGTAGGCCATGCCAGACAAACCGAGCTGCTACCAAAGCAGAGGTGGAGCAGATGGACGGGTGCGCCAGCCCGTGAATGGCATCAAAAACCCGGCGCTGAAGGGAGGGCGGTACTACCGGCCTGGGACGGGGAAGAGAAACATCACACCAGACTTTCGTGCCTTCCGACCCGCAGGCTACCTGAGCCAACTTCAATCCCAAAGTGGTGGACTGGTATGCCGAAGCGGTATCCGCTAGAAGCTGTGCCTCCGCAAGCTCCTGGGGATCCACCTCGCAGTCCACCGCCGAAATAGGGGAAAAAGCAGGTCGAGACAGGGCGTCAGCAACGGCATTAAGCTTACCCGCGACATGACGAACATCGGTGGTAAATTCGGAGATAGCAGTCAGGTGCCGCTGCAGGCGGGCCGACCATGGGTCAGACAATTTGAAAAATGCAAATGTTAATGGTTTGTGGTCCGTAAAGGCCACAAATGGGCGGCCCTCAAGGAAATACCTGAAATGACGAACAGCTAAATAGAGGGCCAGAAGCTCTCGGTCAAATGCGCAATACTTCAGCTCAGCCGAATTTAGTTGCCGGCTGAAAAACGCCAAGGGCTGCCAACGGCCACCGACCTGCTGCTCCAAGACCCCGCCCACCGCCACGTCAGAGGCGTCAACCGTCAGGGCCGTGGGGGCGGAGGGGCTCGGGTGGACCAACATGGTGGCGTCTGCTAATGCTGCCTTAGCTGCTGTAAAAGCCGACTCTGCGGCCGGGGACCATATCAACTCTACCGGTTTTCCCGCAAGGCACTGGAAGAGCGGGCGCATGACCCGCGCAGCTGCCGGAACGAACCTATGGTAGAAGTTAACCATGCCTACGAACTCCTGTAGTCCTTTTACTGTGGTGGGCCTGGGAAATGCCCGGATAGCCTCCACCTTGTCGGGCAAAGGGGAGGCGCCGGCAGGGGTAATTCTGTGCCCTAGAAAATCAAGAGAAGGAAGGCCGAATTGACACTTGGAGGGTTGGATAATGAGCCCGTGGTCTTGGAGCCGCTGGAACACAGTCCGCAAGTGGACCTGGTGTTCCTGCACTGAGGGGCTGGCGACCAGGATGTCGTCTAAGTAAATAAACAAAAAGGGTAAGCCCCGACCCACACGGTCCATCAGTCGTTGGAAAGCCTGTGCCGCGTTCTTTAAACCGAAAGGCATACGCAACCATTCAAACAACCCGAACGGAGTAATCGTGGCGGTTTTCTGTATGTCCTCCGGACGCACCGGAATCTGGTGGTATCCTCGCACCAAATCGATTTTGGAGAACACCACCGCTCCTTCCAGCCCAGACGAAAAGTCCTGTAGGTGCGGTATGGGGTAGCGATCAGCCGTGGTGACAGCATTGAGACGCCGATAATCGCCACATGGTCTCCACCCCCCAGATGCCTTGGAGACCATATGCAACGGCGAGGCCCACGGGCTGTCGGACTGACGGACAATTCCCATTTCCTCCATCTTCCTAAATTCTGCCCGTGCCACCACCAGTTTGTCTGGCGGTAGTCTCCTGGCCCGAGCGAAAACGGGAGGGCCCTCGGTGCAGATGTGATGGACCACGCCGTGCTTGGCCGAAGGCGTGTCAAAACGTTGGATGAGCAGCTCTGGAAACTCCGCCAGGATCTCAGCATACGAGTCAGGGGCCGCGACGACGGCCTGGACAGTAGGGCTGGGCGGGGAGGCGATTGTCGGAGCGACGGGCTCCTTGCCGGCGGAGGGTCGGAGGTCGTTACCGCGGACATCAGGGACCAGTGAAAAAGCCCAGAGAAAATCTGCGCCCAGGATCGCTTGTCTGACGTCTGCTATGATGAATGGCCATTCGTATGTGCGGAGGCCTAACACAAGGGACATCTTCCGTATCCCGAAAGTGCGAATGGGGCTGCCATTAACCGCGATGAGGGTGGGACCTGTCTTACCCGTTCTGGTTTCGAGGTCGGTCGGCGGCACTATACTGACGATGGCTCCCGTGTCCACCAAAAATTCTGTGTCCGTGAATCGATCGTGGACGTAGAGGCATCGGTTCTGGCCAATCGTAACTGTCCCTATGTACATATAACATATAACATATAACAACTACAGCATGGAAACAGGCCTGTCCGGCCCTACCAGTCCACGCCGACCAGCCGAGGCATTTCCCGCGAAGGTACAAGGTGAGCGGCAGTTGCGGGATTCGCTACCCCATCGTAGGTGATAATAGCACCAGCCGCGCTTGTGCGGATCTTTTTGGCGGGCTTTCGGAGAACTGGCGGGAGACGCGGCGCCATCTTGATGTCGCTATGGCGTGGTCACTGATGTCGAGACCTTGTTGATCGAACCGCTTGCCTTGTTTTTAGCCGCTATGAGCGCGTCCGCTTTCGCTGCATATGCTTCGGGGTCCTTAAAAGAACAATCCGTGAGCAGCAGTCGGACATCCTCAGGAAGCTTCTCTCGGAATGCCTGTTCGAACATAAGGCAATCCGTATGCTCACCGGCTAGCATCATCATTTCGGCCATGAGAACGGACGGCCGTCGATCTCCGAGGTCCGGTAGGTGCAGAAGTCTTGCAGCGCAATCATGCCTATTAAACCCGAAGGTTCGCAGTAACACTTTCTTCATGGCCTCGTACTTGTTTTCCGCAGGCGGATTAACGACGAACCGCATCACGCGTGTGGTCGTCTCCGGTGATAGAGCGCTGACGAGGTAGTAGTACATCGTCGAGTCGTCCGATATCTTCTTAATATGAAATTGAGCTTCGGTGTGGACAAACCAAGATTGCGGTGAATGTGTCCAAAACAACGGAAGGTGAACGCTTCCCGCGCTTAACTCCGGTGTGCCAGGCGCGGCAATCAACAACGAGGCGTCGTGTCCCTGCATAGTCGGTGATCGTGCAGATCACGTCGGGGTCACCAATATGGCGAGTCCGAAAACTTGTTGGTTGTAGAAGAAGTTTATTGCAGCCGCAATATTCGAATACAGAGTTAAACAACAAGGTAAAGGACAACCATCAAAAACTTACTGTCTTCTTCGAAGACTTCGCCGAACTGAACATTTCGGGCGCCAAAAGCGCACATGACCACGCTGGCCAATCAGCGATGTCGCTCTCTGGACCAATCCCCATGGTCGCGTTCACACGTGACCTCGCTGGCCAATCTGAGGGTTCGACGACCCGGACCATTCTCTATGGTCGCTACAATACAACCGTACCTCTGACCCCCTAATTATACCCCTCCCACGTCTCAAAAGTACCATGGACTGCTAGAAACTTAAATAAAATGTAAATTCAATGTAAACTAATTTTACAGCAAAACTTGGATTTCTTGCGCAGGCAGCCAAGGCACCGGTTAACGGGTTGCCCTTGGTAGTCGCGATGAGGGCCAGATTAGACAGCCTAGGTTAGCGTTTCTCAACCGAGGATCCCCGGAACACTAGGGTTCCGCTAGTGGTCGCTAGGGATTCCGCGACAAATAGCCGCTAATCATTTCAAACCAGATCAAATGCACTTTTTAAAAGTTGAGTATTGCATGCAAATCTGAAAAGATTGGGTGAAAATTCTCGGTTATTTATTCAGTACAGGCCCGCCACCGATTTTCCAGCAACTGGTGGGTCCAGCGCCTCTGTAAACACAGACAAAATTACGAGAGCCCATTTGAAATCCCCCCGCCCTGGAAGTCTCCCCGAAAATGTTGCACCTAGGCTGGGCAAGGCAGCCAATCTCGACCTCATCGGGACTTCCACGGCCGATCGGTGGGTTGAATTTGCAACCTGCGGTCGGGGCTCTAGAACTCCAGCCCAGCTGGAGCCAGCACATCTATCCCCATAGCTTAATTCCTTGGCCGGCCTTGCAGAGCGGAATCTCAACCCACCCCCGGCCATCCCCCAGCAGCCTAGGTGGACCGTTCCGGTACCGTTGTACCCCTCTCGGAGGTCGTGACCTCCTTTGGTCAGGTAAAATGGATAAACTAGCAAAGCTCTGGAACCAAGAGTGCCAGAAAATCAGTGGTGGAACCGTGATGTAAATATTAGATTTAAATGCAAGATTATCTAAATATATTAATTCATTAAGACGGGATTAAAATATTAAACACAGCAGAAAAGCCAATTACCACCTTTTTAGGCTGATTATCAATTAATGTGCGAATTTACTTCAACAAGTACTTCAATATGTACTTCAATAAGCAAGATGACATTATACTCTAAATTACTGCAATTAGTGATTATATGTGGGTTTGTTTTCCCCAGGACGAGAACCAATGTAGAGCAGAAATGCACATCCTTGATAATCATATGTAAATGCATTTTTGAGTAATTTATGTGTTTAATTTCATATTTGTAATTTTATTATACACGCACGGCATATTCTTTGAAAATTCTTGGGTATTATAATAAAGTCTTCAACCTGTTATATAATTTTAAAGTATAATAATCATAGGGAATATATTTAGCGACATCTATATGACGCCAGTGTGAAATGGCTTTTAGTGGTCAGTGGACAGGAGCTGCACGTGACGGATTTTTATGTAGGGGTTCCCTGAGACATGAAAATTATTTCAAGGGTTCCGCAAGGGTAAAAAGGTTGAGAAACGCTGGCCTAGGTTGTCTAGGAGGGCCAAGGATCTGCGCAAAGTCGGCCTCAGAAATCGGCTATCGGCTGTGGCCAGACTACGGCTCGGTTCCAGAGCGAATATGACTGATGAGCTCAAGATCAGTCCCCTCACCCGGCTTAGGTGCCACATATTCATGGGATGTCCGAGGGGATTTCAAGTGCGCTCTCTTAATTTTGTCTGGATGAAAGGAGGGCCGGATCATACTGGAAAATGGGTGGTGGACCTGTACTTGAAAAAAAAATCTTATTGTATCTGTATTTCTCTAGGATTTCTGATACATTGGTATTTCGCATCAGTTTCTTTATCCAGTAGACAGTTTGCAATCCAGGGGCTCTAGATTTGGCAGTCCCACCCTATTTCTGTTTGGGAGTATATCCATGATGGATAGTGACAGTTAAACCAACACAGAAATCCACAGCAATGTATTCCTTTTATGTTAAATAACATGATACCGACGGAGCCTACTTCAAGTCCATTTTCAAGCTTCCTTTCTGGAGTTTAGTAAAACCCGCAGTCATAACTGTAATGATTTCAAAGCAACTCCTTGATAATTGAGGCCTGCAACTGCTTGGCTGTAATTTAATAATTTGTGGTTTGTATATGTTGATATTGTTTGCAGATGGGACTTCAAGTATATAATTTTTTACCTCTGCCTAAAAGATGAATTGCTTTCTTGCCAAAGACATTTCCACTCTGTTCATTCTCCCCCTCTTCAAGTCATTGGCCCCTCATTAAAATGAACAGACATCGTATCACTATGGGAACTCCATGTGCCTTTTCTTTACTTCTTTATTCGTGCTCAGCTCCAGATCACAACATTAGCCCCCTTTTGAGCACAGAAAGCTGTCTCACAAAAGAGTTGAAGTCATAGTGAGGTGATCAGAACATTGATTCTCTCAGTTTATTTCTAAAATTTAGATAGAAGCATGTGCCTTGACTAAAGGAGGTATTTTATATTGGTTAAACATTCAAATAGAAGATCTAAAGCAACAAATAAGCCTTTCCTTTTGGCAGGTCGTGTTTTGAAGCCTTTAGTTCTTGACCTCAATACTGTAAGTTCCTGTACCACTCGTTTTGTGTTCTGTGCCAATCAATGTTGCATAACACACAACACAGTGAAACCTTGTTACTACAAATCTGTTGTAGGATCAAACGTTGACCCTGATTCCATTATGCTCAAGTGAGCCTATTCAAAAGAAGAATTCATTCCTGCCACAAAATGCACAACTGTTAGTTACCATACACTTATTACCAGAATGAGTGGAATATAGGCAGTTAAAGATGTTGCCGATCAATTTTTGTAATGCAAGTTTCAAATATCAAGCAATGGAGAAGTAAATTATATTTTCTCCCTGACTGCTCAGTGCTGATTCCCAATCTTTTCAAACTCTTGGTGAGTAATTGGAGACAGATTGCTGATGAAAGGCTCATTAATCTCTTAATAACCAAGGGCCTTCAATGACTTTGTTTTTTAGCCAAATCCATAGTAGGAAATATGTAGACTTGGAAGATGGTATTGAAGGGACTAACGAAATTCAAAATGATAAGTTGGGGCTCATGCTCATAAAGAATAACATTAACAATACCTAGAATGTATATAACACCTTCAACATAAAAATATTCTGAGATAGTTCAGTAAGATATTACTAGACAATTAATAAAGAGGTATTTGGAGAATGCTCAAGAGTTCCCGCAATGTGTTCAAGAATGTGGATGAGTCCACTGCGAATTTGTGTGGGGTTCCAGCAAAGGCAAGCAATTGTATACAATGAGAAATGAATTTCTGGGAAATATTTGAGAGTATTCTACTTCTGAATTTTGAAAACGACAGTGGAACCAGCGATATCCAATTTAGAGACAAATAACAAAGATTAGTTAACAATCCAAAAATAACAAATTCTCTGGCAAATAGTGCCGAAGATGCAGAGTCTTTTACCCAGAGAAGGGGATCAAGAACCAGAGGATATTCATTTAAGATGAGAGGAAAAACATTCAATAGGAACTTGAGGGGCAACCTTTTTACCCAGAAGGTGGTAGATATATGAAATGAGCTGCCAGAGGAGTTTTTTTTAGGCAGGCACTACAACGAAATTTAAAAGACAATTGGACAGGTACATGGATAGGAAAGATTTAGAGAGATATGGGCCAAATGCGGGCAGGTGGAGCTGGTATAGTTGGGGCATCTTGGTTGGCATGGGAAAGTTGGGCTGAAGGTCCTGTTTCCATGCTGTGACTATATATAACTGAATGTGTAAAGGAAGATGAGGAACTATAAACTAATATTTTAAAGCAAAGTTTTACAGACTAGAATAAAAATGATGTTATCTGGCTAAATTGCTAATGACTAAGTCTAAATTTAAAAGTATGAAATAATCATCAAAATATTTGGTACAATACAGTCCAGCACCTTATAGCATCATAGTCATACAGCACAGAAACAGGCCCTTCGACCCAACTCATCCATGTCAACCAAGTTATCCCATCTAAGCTAATCCCATTTACCCATGTTTGACTAATATCCCTCTATCTTTCCTATAAATGTCCCTGTCCAAACGTCTTTTAAAGGTCGTTATTGAAACTGCCTCGTGGTGAAAAAGCTGTCCTTCAGGTTCCTTTTAAATTTTTGTTCTCTCACCTTAATCGTATGCCCTCTAGTTCTTGATTTCCCTACTCTTTGAAAAACACTTTGTGCATTCACCCTATCTATTCTGTTCATGCTTTTATACACCTCTGTAAGATCACCTCTCAGACTCCTGTGCTCCAAGGAATAAAGTCCTAGTCTGCCCAAGTGCACCCAGTAGCTCAGGCCCTTGATGATACGTTCTACTCAGTATCATTCTCAAAAGCACGCATTAAGTTGGAGACCAAAACAGGACCCGTCTGGACGCATGATCGCCATTTTAACTCTCTGTGTATTTTCGCAATGCGCAGGCGCAGCTTTACCATATTGTTGCATGTATACATCACATATCTCCCCCCTTAGAATTGTGATAATTTTCTTCCATCTAAAGCATACTAATACGTATAAAACAATCCAATATCATAATGATCTTTATATCCATTATGTTTCCAAAGTATTTTTCTGTAACAAAACCCAATTTAAGTAAGTCCAAAAATATGCCTCATTTTGTATCCAATTAAATCCAAATCAAAGTTTACATATCCAATTCTTATTTTGAATGTGAGTATCATCTTCAATGTAATTCTATCAACCAAATAACCTAACCAACCCAAAATGCCAAATAAGAGTATTCATGCTACAATCCTTTCCATTAATGATAACCAAATTTTCATTACGTTTACATTGTCCATATAACCGAGTCCGTATAGTCAAGTTCGTTGTCAAAATCGTCCGTTTTCAGAATCGGTAGTAATCCGGTCGCTTTCTATTTCGCTTTGGGTACTGCTTACGCCCTGAATTGCTTTTTTCGTTGCGCTCTGATGTCGCGTCCTCGACGGTGTCATCGTGGTTGCTTTCGTCGAAGTTTTCATGTGCAACGCTTTTTTTGTTGACATCTTCATGCGCACTGTGGGCGTACCCATGTCAAAATCTATCGAATCTCCTGTTTCGTTGGTTGTGGGAGAGTTGATTTCGCGTTTCCGAATCTGGTCTGCGTGATTTTTCCAGATTTCTACACCGTTGACGTAAACCTCGGCCTGGATCTACGAGACAGGACCTAGCTTCTTTTCGATGCGTCCTGATACCCATTTCTCCCCTCTCGCGTAGTTACGCACTAGCATGCTCTCTCCCTCCTCAAATTCTCGAGCTGGGCGCGAATCGTGGTGCAACGTTTGCGAGAATTATTTGTCACCAATGGTCGCTCTTTCATCTGGTACCGCGATGTTGAAACGCATGCGCATTTTCCTTTTCATCAGCATTTTAGCCGCCGTTTGCATTGTAGAAGTTTGCGGCGTTGAACGATACAAGATGAGGAATCGAGCGACACGCGTTTGCAGCGGTCCCGACATCTTGCGGAGTGCTGCCTTCACCGTCTGCATGGCGCGCTCTGCGAGACCATTGGTTGCTGGATGGTATGGCGCACTTTTGACATGACGAATGCCATTCGCTTTGATGAACTTTTCGAACTTTTCGCTAGTGAAACATGGGCCATTGTCAGAAACCAGTGTATGCGGAAGGCCATGTGTCGCGAACACGAAGCGAAGCTTGTCGATAGTGACGTCACTGGTTGATTCGCTTGTGATATGCACTTCAATCCACTTTGAATATGCGTCGATGAGAACAAGCAACATCTTTCCCTGTACCGGGCTGGTATAATCGACATGAACTCACGACCACGGTTGACTAGGATGCTCCCATAAGTGCAATGGTGCTTTGGGCGGATCCCGCTGATGCATTTGGCATTCTGAACATGCTCGGACTTTGTGCTCTAAGTCCTTATCGATTCTAGGCCACCACACACAACTTCTAGCGATCGCTTTCATCTTCACAATTCCCGGATGGGCATCATGCACTTCCTCGATCATTTGCGAGCGACATTGGGGTGGTAGTACAACACGACTACCCCAGAGAAGACAACCCTCGTGAACGCTCAGCTCCACTTTGCGACTGAAGTAGGCTTGAAATCATCATTTGGTGGTTTGTCTGGCCACCCGCTCATGATGTATTCGCGAACACGAGACAGAATCGGATCCCTCTGCTTCATGGTGCGAACACGTGACGGAGTGATGGGCAATTTCTCCAACCCGCTCATCAGAAAGACGATTTCTCCTGGTATTGGCGCTTGCGATACCTTCGCTCGTCGTGGGAGTCGCATTGGCGTATCTGCATTGGCGTTGGCTGAGCCCGGTTTGTACACGATGTCGTAATCGTACGCTGCCAGTGTTAGCGACCAGCGAATCACTCGCGGCGAAGCCATTAGCGGAATGGCCTTGTCGTTACTGAACAACCCAAGAAGCGGCTTCTGGTCGGTGTTGATTACGAATTGTCGTCCGTACAAGTACGTGTGGAACATTTTGACGCCGAAGACTATGGCTAGACCCTCCTTATCCAGCTGCGAGTAGTTGCGTTCGGCGTTATTCAGACTGCGTGAAGCGTAGCCTATTGGCATTTCCGTGCCATCTTCCATGACGTGTGACAGCACTGCCCCTACTCCGTAAGGGCTGGCGTCGCAGGAGACAACGAGCGGCTTGTTGCTGTCGTAGTGTGTCAGAACTTTGAACGATTTCAGGCCTTGCTTAGCTTGTGCGAACACCTTCAACTGAGCTGGTCCCCAGTGCCATCGAACCGTTTTGTGCAGCAGTTGATGAAGCGGTTCAAGCATAGTTGAGAGATTAGGCAGAAATTTGCCGTAATAGTTTAGCATCCCAAGGAACGCCTTCAGTTCTCTGACGTTCTTCAATCAGCCAGCTAATTGATGGCTTTGACTCGTTCATCCGCTGGCTGCAGCCCTTCAGCGAGCGCTCACCTTATGGCCCAGGTATTGGACATCATTGACAAGAAAGGCGCATTTTTCCCATTTCAGTCGTAGGCCTGCATCTTGGAGCCTGTGGAGGACTTGTTTGAGGTTGTCGAGGTGTTCTTCCTCGGAACTACCTGTGACGAGCAGATCGCCCAGATACACAGCAACTCCAGAAATCCCCGCCAGAAAATTGTCCATCGTACGCTGAAATACAGCTGGTGCTGTTGGAATGCCAAACGGCATTCTGGTGTATTGGAACAAACCGCGATGGGTATCTATCATCACCAGTTCATGGGATCCGGACGACAAAACCAACTGCTGGTAAGCGTGCGACAGGTCAAGTTTGGTGAACTGCTTCCTCTTCACCAGAGTCGTAAACAACTCATCAATCCGAGGTATCAGATATGTATCAGATCGAGCTGCTGTATTCACCGTTAACCTGTAGTCTCCGCAGATTCTCACGCTACCGTCTGCCTTGTCAATGGAGACAATCGGTGCCGCCCATATCGAGTGTTGAACAGGTTCTATGATTTTCTTTTCCTGTAGGCGATATAATTCACGATCAACGCGATCGCGACGGGCCAGCGGCACTGGTCGAGCCTTGATGAATTTCAGTAGTATGGCTGGGTCGATGTAGATGTCAACTTCGACGCCCTTGAGCGTCCCGTGTTCCGCTTTGAAGAGGTCACTGTATTTGGAGAGGAGGCTCTGCACTCCTACCAGTTGAGTAACAGAACTTTCAACCGATCACGGCCAAACAGGCTTGGCCCCGCCCCCTTCGCTGCCAGCAGCTTGAGCGTCACTGTTTGCTGGTTGTGAGAGACAGGCACCGAACTTTCTCCCAACAATTCCACTTTCTCTCCAGTGTAAGTACGGAGAACCACGGTGCTATCACGAAGGCGTAACCTTTCACCTTTTCGCCACTGGTCCTTCCACGTCTCTTCACTCATCAGCGTAACTCCAGCTACGGTGTCGATTTGCATGGGGATAGTCTTTCCCCCCACATTGAAAGGAGTAACTTTCTTCTTCGCACTTTTAGTATGATAAAGACTATACACATCACCTTCCTCGGTCAGTTGGTGGCTTTTTGCCGTTTTTCCGGCTTACTGCTTTTTCTGCTGTTTTTTCCTTCCACTCTGAGCATTTTTCCCACTCAACTTGCACACTCGTGAGAAATTACCTTTTTTCCTGCAGTTGAAACAATCCACCTGTTTCGCTGGACAGTCGTTCGGATCAGAGTGGGGAGAGCCACCACAGCGATAACACGATGATCCTCTTACGGTTCTCCGCTTGGGCTGACCACTGTGAGGCCCCCTTGATTTCGCGATTTTGTTTATCGCTTCGCTTGGCTTTTGTTTCCCGTCACGGAGATCAGCCATGTTGCGGTCTGCCGTCTCCATAGCGGTGGCGATACCGAGTGCCTTGTCGATATCAAGCGTGGCTTCCGACAATAATCGACACTGAATGCGGTCATCATCAATCCCACACACCAAACGATCACGTAACATTTCATTGAGACTCGAACCATAAGCACAATGTTCAGCGAGGTGACGTAACTCGGCCACATAATCCGCGACCGACTCACCCGGCTGACGACGACGAGAGTTGAATTTGTAACGCTGGACGATGACCGATGGTTTCGGGACCTTCTTGATTCGTGACTGTTGGCACAATCTCAGAATATTCGACTTGCCCAGGTTTCGGTGGAGCAAGTAAACTCAAGATGAGTCTGTACGTTGGTCCTCCACACACGGAAAGCAAGATGGCCCTCTTCTTTCCCGCATCTGTAATGTCGTTGGCTAGGAAGTAATGTTCAATGCGCTCGGCGTACTGCACCCAGTCGCCATGTGCAACATCAAATTCCCCTATTGAGCCAAAAATAGCCATGGTGGCCACAACAGCAAGACACCAGGTGAAACTTCAAAACAAGTTTATACACATCGCCTATTAATGATACGTTCTACTCAGTATCATTCTCAAAAGCACGCATTAAGTTAGAGACCAAAACAGGACCCGTCTGGATACAAGATCACCATTTTAACTCTCTGTGTATTTTTGCAATGCGCAGACGTAGCTTTACCATATTGTTGCATGTATACATCACACTTGAGTTTGGCAATATCTTCAAAAAATTTCTCTGCACTCTTTCCAGCTTTTTAAAGGCGCCTTTCCTAAAGACCGACTTCAAAAATGCTAAGATATAATGTGCAGAGTTATGCAATTATTGCCAATGAAGTGGACATAATGCTGAAAATGTTGAATGAATTGCAAGAATAAGTAGAAAAGCAGCAGGCCAGGAGAGCTATAAAAACCACAGAGATCCAAAGAAAGAAGACAGATGCTTTAAAATATCAAATTTCTCTTTTGGCTAATTAAAGTTTATCGCTGAAGTTTCATAAATATATTAAGAGAAAAAGGTGTATTAATGGATATGATGTCCATTAAAACTGTCTGCATCACAATGCTACATCATCTGTGCTTGAATCATGCAAGGAACATGATTTGAAAAGTAAATTGTGCTTACTCATTCTTTCATAATTTTTGTGATACAGACAAGACCATAATTTTGACATGCGTATCGTGTGGTGTGCTCACATTTGTTTCAGATGTACTAATAGGTTTAAATTCAGAATTAATTGAGTTACATTTTGAATGCTGAAGATTTCCAAATTGTGGCCTAACCCTGGGGGTATATAAAACAACTCTGGGAGTATGCTGTGAATTTGTAAGAGGAGATACTATTATTTAACCAGCAGTGAACGTTGGAGAAAGGATAGCAGATAAATAATTGGTCATTTTAATGGGGAGGGATATTGGGCAGATTATGACAATTGGCAAAAGAGATTGAATATAAAATGTAGATTAAAAGGAGTGCATGGGTTGCTCATAAATATGGATGTAGATTTGCAATGTTACTACTAATCAAATGTTCAATCAAGTACTTTTTAAATGTATGGAGTCTTCCTGCCTTCGCCATCCTTTCCAGCATTGAAGGACCATCCTTATGTAAAGGATTTTGTGCAAAATCATTCTACATTAACTTATTCAAGATTACCTTAAATCTATGTAATTATTAAAGTCCCACTATTGGAAATTGGCATTTCCCGTGCCTCTCATCTATATACTAAAACTCTCGTTTGTTTGTTTGTTTGTTTGTTCCTGTACTACAGCCAAAACGGTATATGATAGCGTGACAATTTTTGTCCCACCTTACTCATCGTCGACCTTTTGGTGCTAATGGAAGAAGTTTCATTGAAATTGGTGTTATTTTTTTAAAAGTTATTCACATTTTAAAGTTAAAATCCATCTCCTAGGGAGGGAGGGGAGAGGGGGAGGGAGGGTGGAAGAGGGAGGATAAAGGGGGTTGAGGGAGATGGAGTGGGGGGTGGAGAAACGGGAGGGGAGGAGGGAGGGGGAAGAGGGAGACTGGAGGGGGGTGGAGGGAGGTGGAGGGGGGGGGGTGGGGAGGGGGGGGGTGGGGAGGGGGGGAAGGAGAGGGTGCTGCACCAATGCAGGGGAGGTTTGGGCCCAACGGGTCCAGTTGGTCTAGTAATTTCTAAATCTTCCCTCTGTCTCATCTGTTCTTAAAAAAAACAATCTCAATGTTGCTGAACTCTCCACATAACCTAAACCTGTTTGGCTATGCCAGCATCTTCATAAATCTCCTATGCATCCTTTCCATTGCTATCACATCCACTTGATGATGTAGTGACTAGAACTGTATGCATCACTCTCGCTGTACCTTAACTAGTGTTTTAAATGGTTTTGTCGTAATCTCAGTGTTGACTTGACCACCAAATATGAGTATTTGTGGTTAACATAGTGTTTGGCGCCTTATCCACTTTAAATAACTGTCCCACTCTCTTCTAGGATCAATGTACCTATGTATCGAGGACCTGATCCACTACACTTCTCAGTTCCCTATATTTTATTATATGCTATGTTCTTTTTGCCCTTCTTAGAACTCACACTTCTGCATACTTGATACTTTTCTACCCATCAGGTGAACCTAACACAGTCTTCTGAAGTATACAGCTTTTTTCTCCCACACTATTAGCCACATGCAATAGTTTTGGTATTGCATCTAAATTCTTAATCACGGCTCCTATATTTTACATCCAAATTATTCAAGCCATAAAGAGTTTGAGATCTTACTTTGAACCCTGTGGAATACACTTGCAAATAACCACCAACTATTGCTGTTTATTTCCTGCCACTGAACCAATATTAGATTTAATCTCAATTTCCTTTGGAACCCATGGACTTTAATGTTTCTGATCAGTTTTCTGTGTGGACTTTGTCAAATAAATTGCAAAAACAGGCCTAAAATCTTTTCAGCAATATTTAATGTGCTCAAAAGCTCTCTCGATAATTTTTAAAGTCTATACAGAATCTATGGTTTTGAAAGCAGAAAGATATGGGGTAAATAATTAGTTGTGCACATCTGGGGCATTTTTGTTCTATTTTAGGTATTGAACCTAGGAAGCGTTTTAGGACCCAGAAGATAGAGACAAAATGCTGGAGTAACTCAGCGGAACAGGCAGCCTCTCTGGTCGAAGGAATGGGTGATGTTTCGGGTCGAGACCCTTCTTCATACTGAGAGTTAGGGGAGAGGGAGACATGGAGATAAGGAAGTGTAAGGTGTGAGAACGAGACATCAAAGGGAATGAGTTCAAGGAAAATGTAGAATAGCTCATTATTAGTGAGGAGAAGTTGACAACGAAGCATACAGATATAAAATTTAATCATGGGGACAGTAAGTGGTCGGAGAACTAGGAAGGGGGAGGAATGGAGAGAGGGGGAAAGCAAGGGTTACTTGAAGTTCTCTAACTATTGACTTCTCTAATATGAGGTGCTGTTCCTCCAATTTGCGCTGGGCCTCGCTCTGACAGTGGAGTAGGCCCAGGACAGAAAGTTCAGTATGGGAATGGGGGGAGTTAAAGTGTTTAGCAACTGAGAGATCTGGTAGGTTTACGTGGACTGAGTGGAGGTGTTCAGCGAAACGATCGCCGAGCCTACGCTTGGCTCTCGCCGATATATAGGAGTCCACACCTAGAACACAGTAGATGAGGTTGGAGGAGGTGCAAATGAACCTCTGCCTCACTTGAAAAGACTGTAGGGGTCCTTGGACAGAGTCGAGGAAGAAGGTATAGGGACAGGTGTTGCATCTCCTGTGGTTGCTGGGGTAAGTACCTGGGGGTGGGAGGGGGGGGGGTGATTTGGGTGGGAACGGACGAGTTAACCAGGGAGTTGCAGAGGGAATGATCTCTGCGGAAAGCGGAAAGGGATGGAGAGGGGAAGATGTGGCTAGCGGTGGGATCCCGTTGGAGATGGCGAAAATGTTGGACGATTATGTGCTGCATGCGATTTCAGATGGGGTGAAAGGTGAGGACTAGGGGGACTCTAGTTGTGACTGGGGGGAGTAAGGGGGGAGCAGCGAGATATCGAGGAGACCTTTGTGAGGGCCTCACTATGATGGATGAGGGGAACCCCCATTCCTTAAAGAATGAGGACATCTCAGATGTCCTGTTATGGAACACCTCATCTTGGGTGCAGATGCAATGTAGACGGAGGAATTGGGAGTAGGAGATAGAGTCTTTGCAAAAAACAGGGTGGGAGGAAGTGTAATCTAGAGATCTGTGGGAGTTAGTAGGTTTATAATAGATGTCAGTCGATAGAAGCAGGTTCAGAAGAGATTTACTAGTATGATAGTAAAATGGGCATTGTTGAGCATAAAGCAAAGGGACCTTTGACGTATGTCCTGCTGTATGAAGTGTCGACGAAGTGGTTTAAAAATCTTATGAGGTATAAAAAGATTGACCCGAGGTGTTTTTCTTTATTAGCCAAGATAAAGAATATAAGAACAGGGAAGTGATACTAGAACTTCATACCATGCTAGATTGATCGCAATTGAGTACGATGTAGTGTTCTGATCACCATATTATTAGAAACACTCGATGACACAGAAGAGATTTATGAGGATGTTGCTAGCATAGCAAACTGTAGTTAAGGAAGCGGTGGCACAAGAGACTGCAGATGCTGCAAACATGAGCAGCAAACAAACAGTGTCTGAAAGAACTGCAGATGCTGATTTAAATCGAGGGTAGACACAAAATGCTGGAGTGACTCAGCGGGACAGGCAGCATCTCTGGAGAGAAGGAATGGGTGACGTTTCCTATTCTGAAGAAGGGTCTCGACCCGAAATGTCACCCATTCCATCTCTCCAGAGATGCTGCCTGTCCCGCTGAGTTACTCCAACATTTTGTGTCCACCTTCGCAACAAACAAACAGTTGGGGAAACTCAGCAGGTCAGGCAGCATCTCGGAAGTTAGAGGGATAGTCAACATTTCAAATCAAAATCCTGCAAAGGTTATGGGAAAGGATAGATAAGCTAAGCATGTCTTCTTTGGAACAGATAAAGCTGAGTGGAGATTTAATTGAGGTATAATGTTAAGATTGGCCTAAATAGAATTTTCTTTTGTTGAGGGGACAACTATCAAAGGCAGAGATTTAAAGTAATTGGTGGAAGGAGGGGAGATGATAAAATATTTATTTCATCCAATAAAAGAATGGTACAGACAGAAACAGATACATTTATATAGTAGTTGGAAGTTAACTTAAAGGGTAATAATCAGCAGTGACCTATTGTTGAAGGATCCTATTGCTCGAAACACCTTATTAACTAATATGTTCACGGTGGGGCTATTGTATGTTATCCTATCCAGTGTTGCAAATTTTCTGTGATTCTATGAAGGTATGGGTCAGTGTGATGTATGGTTCCAAAAAGGAAAACTATTTCTCTGAGAAAAGGTTGGATAAATTAGGGAGAAAATTGAATGTGTAAGAAGGAACTGCAGGTGTTGGTTTACATCGAAGGTCGACACAAAATGCTGGAGTAACTCAGCGGGTCAGGCAGCATCTCTGGAGAAAGGAATAGGTGACGATTCGGGTCGAGACCCTTCTTCAGGAAATTTAATGTGTTCCTTGAAAACCCAGGAATGTGAATGGTTAATATTCATGTCAAAACATTCATGGGTAATGAACATCAAGCACTGGCCGGAGATGGCTTTGAGTTCAAATATCAGTTTCCATGTTTTCTTAAGAGGTTCCATTCTTCTGTAAAGGGTAAGGACAAGATCTCCACATCTTTATGTTTCCCCATCCCTGCTGAAGTTGGCATGGATTCTGTGTGCTGAAAGCTTGGTAATAAATTAGAGAACACTATCCTATTCAGGAGCTTGGCAGAGCTGAGGTCTGTCGAAAACTCCTAGTGGTACTAAGGACGTGCCCTGTTTGCACAAATCATGCAAATCATCATCAGGAAGGACCCAGAGTTAGTCCGAAAATGAAGGCAGAAAAGGAAGTATTCTCAAGAGGTTTCGCCACTCCACACTTACTCAACATTTTATTTTTTCTTCTAGCACTGTCAGGTAGGATGGATATTTTATTCTATCTTTTATAAATATGATAATGTAACATATTGTTCAATTTTCATGCATCTCTTCTGCTGTAAAGTTTATTCGCTTCGCTTGCTGATCTCTTGTTATGGTCGTTATCTCAGCATTGGAGCGGATCTAGCGTAAGAAAACTTTGAACAAGCCTTTTTTTTTATTTTTTATGATTATTTGTGTTTCTGTTTGTTAAATACAATCGTTTCTAAGGCACCCCATGAAATAACTTCCTTTGTTTTTGCATCTCGTAGACAGAAACCATTTCAATAACCCACTCTAAACAGCCCGCCTTTCACAATGACATACTTCTTGTATTATTTCCAAAGTGAGACTAATAGAAAGTCTGTATTGTGCATTGATGGCGTAAATTCTTGCTCTTGACCAGGGTTCATGTTGATCCAGTCTGTCATATTCAGATAGTGTAATCAGTTTGCAGAGACTGGAGGTCTCACAGATCTGTGTGGGCACTTACTGCGCACTTGTTTGGTCTTTAACTCTTTCAGCATTGACATTCACACTGGGATAATGATGTGTTTTTAATTAGAAAACACCATCTCATCGCACTTCAGCTGGACCCTCCTATTATTTTGGAATATAATTTTGGCCTACATTTTGCTAGGGATTTCAGAGTATTCTGAGAACTGTCTGATCATGAAACATTCATGAACTTCATGACCTGGCAATTTATACTGATAGCTAATTGGAATAATATTTTCATACCATTTACCTTTCAATTTTATCTTCTGTTTTCTCCTTATGCCTTATAATAAAATGTCTGATATGTCTGGGCTTTGCATGGGTGATGTCCATTTTTGGCTCCCTGCAAAAAAAGATTGTTAGTGTTTGGGTCTAGACAGCAGAAACGTTTGACAATGTTTTGGTGGAGGGGTGCAGCTAAATAATTTTATCATAGTAGTATCCATACTAATGCACTCTCTAATTGGGAGAAGTGAACAGAAGGGTAGGATCAAAAACGGCAAATAAATATCCCCTCCCTTTATCCAGCGAAGTGAATCGAGTTCCGGACAGCAGCTGCTGAGATCAACTAATTGAACATTGTTAAAGTATCAAACATAGATTCCTCTTGCTCTGTACTGATATAATCTGATGGAAAAGTAGTTCACCTGGAAGTTCATTATACAATCAGTGAAAAAAATCGAATTTCCAATTGCACCTTCAACTGGAATTACTTCAAGGGCTCACTGACACAATCTAAATAATCACACCGGATTATTATTTTTTAAATTCAAGATTCAGCTTCCGCTACATTCAATATTTGGATTTTTATATAAATTATAATCAATTATAATTTTTGTAGTTAAATTTATGCAAAATGTGGCTTTATGACTATAGCAAGATAATTGGGCATGGGTTTTTAAAATCCTGTTTTTATCTTTGTGTGTCCTTCAAAATCAACACACTTGGGTCTAGACAGTAGAAACGTTTGACAATGATTTGGTGGAGGGGTGCAGCTAAATATTTCAAAGCACCTGTTGAAAGCTGTAGACATTAGATGATTGGGTGTTGGAGGCATTTCTGGAATGCACATTCCAAAGGTGATCATGCCACTGTTGGACCTTTACGGATAGAATAAAGATCATTTATATATTGGGTTAGAAAGAGGGGGGGGGGTCAGAATAAAGTATGAAGAATAGCAGTCAGCATTCCATTACCATTTCAATTTTGAAATTAAATTATTGCAACTAGGTCAATTACTTTAGGAACAATGTTGAACAGAATTTTTTGTAACTTAATCATAGTTGAGTAAGTGGAATAAGTAAACAATTATAATATAATAGTTGAGAAGAGGTCCAAAAGTATGTTACTTTTTTAGTGTAGTTCAGAAGCTTTTGGTTGAGACAGGATATTATGGCTCATGTGAAATTTTTATCTCTGTTGAGTTGCATCAAACACGTATCGCAACACCTATGTGTTTAGTCTGTAGGCAATTCCATTTTTATCAAAGAAGCTGACTAGAACTAGCCAATGTCACTGTATCATGTGTTTAGTACTTGCAAGCCAGAATTTCCAGCTAGAAGATTCAGAATTTGGGGGGAGATTGAGCTGTAGAAACCAGTTGCCTATGCTTGACCTACGCTGAACCTACGTGCAGCGTAGGTTCACTAGGTTAATTCCCGGAATGGCGGGACTGTCGTATGTTGAAAGGCTGGAGCAATTAGGCTTGCATACACTGGAATTTAGAAGGATGAGGGGGGATCTTATTGAAACATATAAGATAATTAGGGGATTGGACACATTAGAGGCAGGAAACATGTTCCCAATGTTGGGGGAGTCCAGAACAAGGGGCCACAGTTTAAGAATAAGGGGTAGGCCATTTAGAACGGAGATGAGGAAGAACTTTTTCAGTCAGAGAGTGGTGAAGGTGTGGAATTCTCTGCCTCAGAAGGCAGTGGAGGCCAGTTCGTTGGATGCTTTCAAGAGAGAGCTGGATAGAGCTCTTAAGGATAGCGGAGTGAGGGGGTATGGGGAGAAGGCAGGTACGGGGTACTGATTGAGAGTGATCAGCCATGATCGCATTGAATGGCGGTGCTGGCTCGAAGGGCTGAATGGCCTACTCCTGCACCTATTGTCTATTGTCTATTGTCTATTGACTACGTGAGGGGCTGGTTTCTCTAATGTGAGATTATTGTAGAAATTAAGGTTCAGGTATGGAGGCAATAGGAATGTTAAAAAGGTCTAATTCAGGCAAGGTTGGTAAAAATAAATAAGTTTCAGGGAATGTGAAGAAAAGGAAAAGTTCCCAAACCAAGGAAATCTAAACTGATAAATAAAAGAGCACAGATTATAGAAAGCAAAGTTGGGGGTTTGGAGTACTTTAAAACAAGGAATATAAAGGCTTCCTGCAATACATTAATGGAAGATCAAGCTCTGGGTAAAGCCACTAAGAACTTACTGAAAATAAAAACAGAAAATGCTGTAAATACTCAACAGGTCTAGTCTCCTCTATGAGAAAAAAAACAAGAGTTAATATTTCATGTCAATGATTGTTCAATTCTCTGCATTTGGAGGAGCAAATCCATTTGTGCTTGTACACAGAAAGGATGTGTAGGAAAATAACTAGATGCTGGTACAAATCGAAGGTATCACAAAATGCTGGAGTAACTCAGCGGGTCAGGCAGCATCTCTGGAGAGAAGGAAAGGGTGACGTTTCGGGTCAAGACCCTTCTTCAGACTGATGTCAGGGTGGATGGGACAAAGAAAGGATAAAGGTGGAGACAGGAAGACAGTGGGAGAACTGGGAAGGGGGAGGGTAAGAGAGGGACAGAACAACTATCCAAAGTTAGATAAGTCAATGTTCATACCACTGGGCTGTAAGCTGCACAAGCGAAATATGAGGTGCTGTTCCTCCAATTTGCGGTGGGCCTCACTGACACTGGAGGAGGCCCATGACAGAAAGGTCAGACTGGGAGTGGGAGGGGGAGTTGAAGTGCTCAGCCACCGGGAGATCAGGTTGGTTAAGGCAGACTGAGGGAAGGTATTGAGCGAAATCGCCGAGCCTGCGTTTGGTCTCGCCTATGTAGAGAAGTTGACATCTGGAACAGCGGATACAATAGATAAGGTTGAAGGAGGTGCAGGTGAACCTCTACCTCACCTGGAAAGACTGTTTGGGTCCTTGGATGGAGTCGAGGGGGGGGGACTTAAAGGGACAGGTGTTGCATCTCCTGCGGTTACTGGGGAAAGTGCCTGGGGAGGGGGTGGTTTAGGTAGGAAGGGACGAGTAGACCAGGGAGTTACGGAGGGAATGGTCTCTGCGGAAAGCAGAAAGGGGAGGAGATGGGAAGATGTGGCCAGTAGTGGGGTCCCGTTGGAGGTGACGTTCAGCAGGTTTGATTACTAAGTCGGGGTTGTTGCAGAGTGAGTGGAGGGCTGTACGTTCAGGAGGGGAGTGGTTAGAGTGAGTCAGGGGCATGGAGAATTTGAGGCAGTTAATGTCACGCCGGCAGTTGTATCAGCGGGTTTAAATTAGTTGATACAAACTTAATGAATCCTTTTGAAGAAACATTACTCACATCCTTAATGGCAGAGCTCCTGATGCGCAAATAAGGGGATAATGGCAAAACACCTGATGCGCATATAACAAAATGTTATATATTTTAAATAAAGGGCTGAAGAAGCTTTATGAAACATATGGTTGAACTTTCCCTGAGGCAAAATCACACATCCTGAGAAAAAAGAGCATTCAGTTTTGATTGTGTGGCATTCCTTGTGATAAGGCTGCAACTTCCAAATCAGACTTCCCTAACTAAAATTTGTTTAGTTAACATACATTGAATATGCATCTAATTGTATCCAGAAGTTAATTCATGATTGTTGACGCATTCCTCCCTTATTGCCGTGTATAACTGAACAATGAATTAGCAGAACATTACATATCTACTTCCAAATTTACTATTTCTAGGTCTCCTGCTTCTTTAGTTAAAACAGCATTAAAACAGGTCCTTTGGGGAACCGAGTCTATGCAAACCTTCGATCACCCATTCACACTAGTGCTAGGTTCCACTTCCGCATCCACTCACAACACTTGGTAGGCCAAAGGATATGTTTCTATGCTATATCTCTTTCTGAATCTGTGATATAGTTGTGCTAAATGAACAGCAGATGACTGATAATACCTTCTGCAGTGCAGTCTTTAGTTTTTTAGTTTAGAGATACAGCGCGGATACAGGCCCTTCGCCCACCGAGTCCGTACTGACCAGTGATTCCTGCATATTAACACTATCCTACTACTAGGGACAATTTACACATACACCAAGCCAATTAGCCTACAAACCTGTACGTATTTGGAGTATGGGAGGAAACCAAATATCTCGGAGAAAACCCACGTGGTCATGGGGAGAACGTACAAACTCCGTACAGACAGCACCCGTAGTCGTGATCGAACCCGGGTCTCCGGCGCTGCAAGCGCTGTAAGGCAGCAACTCTACCGCTGCGCCACCGTGTGCCACCAGTCATATTTAAAAAAACATTCAAGGATGTAAATCTACTTAGTCTTTAAATGGAATAGAAGAATATTCAACCAGATTACACCCACATCATTCAGGGTAACTGCAAAAACAGGTAAGGCCTTCAAAAAGCATCTTTGCTTCTGTGCCAAGAAGAAAATAATATATTTTTTAATTGACATTGTGTTTGCTCTCTTTTCCAGTTCATTGAACCTTATTTCTCTGCCTAATCTCTGGAGTATATTCCAGTATTTTCTGTTTTCAGTTCAGATTTCTAGCATCTAAAGTTTTCTGGTTGCTATCTCCTTATTTTGCATTACAAGATTCCAAAACTTTCTTTCTTTTGGGCCAACTCTCACTTATTAACTTAATTTTCATAAGTAAAAAAACCCTTGTTTTCATATTTCTGGCAAGCTTTGTCTGGAACTCCATTTTATCTTCCTTATTAATCTTTTAGACATTCTTTGCTTCTTTTTATATTCTGGCCACCACTATCTTTGCACAATTATATACTTTATCTTTTCCCATTAACCACAGCTAGTGAACCCTGTGCTTGGAATTTCTCTTTCTCGTTGGACTGCATATGTTTGATTTATTCCAAAAACTCACCTCAAATGTCTGCACTCCATCTCGATTAATCGATTCTTTAACTAGTTTGCCAGTTCCTAGCTTTAGACCCTTACACATACATGTACTCTCCCTTAATTTGAATGTCAAATTAATTTATAGTGTAATTGCTGTTACCAATTATTTCCTTCACTTATAAGACCTTTAACAAATAATGAGGTCCTGGATGAGATCATTAATTAATCCTATTTTTCATTGCATAATACCAGGTCTAGTATAGCCTGCTCCAGAATGCGCTGTTCTAAGAAATTATCTGGAAAACACCATGAACTCCTCATCTTGGCTTTCTTTGCCCATTTTGATTTTTCATTGTAAATGTAAATTTAAATCCCCCACGATTGTTGCCATACTCTCTAACAAGCTTCCATTACTTCTGCTCACAAAATGCTGGAGTAACTCAGCAGGTCAGGCAGCATCTCGGGAGAGAAGGAATGGGTGACGTTTCGGATGCTGCCTGACATGCTGAGTTACTCCAGCATTTGTGAATAAAAACCTTCGATTTGTACCAGCATCTGCAGTTATCTTCTTATATTCCATTACTTCTGCCATTACTCTGTCTTACCCTGTATTTTCTGTTTGGTGGGGTTATAGGTGACTTCTGGTCCTCTCAACCAAAATTATTTCTATATTCTGCTTTTGTGAATTCAGGTAATTCTTCTCTTTGCACTAAGATTCATTAAATACAGATCCACCCTATTTCTTTTCTAACTGCTCGTCCTTTTCTAGTTGCGCACTTCATCTGAACATTGGTCCCAGCATGCTTCAGGTGCAGACTGTCCCAACAGAACAGATCCGTCTTTCACAAGTACTAATGCAGTACCCCATCAGTCCATGAACCACATTCATTTCTAATGGTATTTGCACATTTGCAAGTGGCTTCTGCTTCTTAATTTAGTGCCCAACTCCTCATACTGACAATTCATGACCTCTTTCTTTGCCTTGCCTGTGTTGTTGGTATCTACATCTATCATGATGACTGGAATCTCCACCTTCCCTTGTAGTTAAAATTCTGAATGTTGATGTGAAGAAAAAAAAAATTCACTGACTTATTATGTCCATTTAGGTCTCCAGTTCCATTCCGGGTCCTTACTTCCCTGTACCCGAGAACCTATTGTCTGACAAGCCCATCAACTATTCTTTAATTATTTTGCTATTTACAGGGGGAGGTTGGATATACTTGGATTCTTTTTTATGGAATGTTGGAGGTTGAGGGGAGGGTTGATAGAAGTGTATAAAATTATGAGGGGCATATATAGGGTAGACAGTCAGAACCTTTTACCCAGGTGGAAATATCCAACACTAGAGAGCATAGCTATAAGGTGAGAGGGAGAAAGTTTAATGTCGTGTGGGGCAAGTTATTTTTTACACAAAGTGTGGTGGGGGCCTGGAATGCACTGCCAAGCATGGTGGTGGAAGCAGATATCATAGTGACATTTGAGGCATTTAATAAGGACATGGAAGTGCAGGGAATAGAGGGATGTGTATCATGTAAACTTGTAAAGGCTAATGAGATCAGTTTAACTTGGCATTATGTTCAGCACAAATATTTGGGGCCGAAGGGCCTGTTCATGTTCTATGTTTACCTACAGCAGAAATAATTTAGGTAGCCACTTAACCAAGCAGTGCATATTTCGGATGTAAGAGGAAACCAAAGCAGCCAATAGAAACCTATGTAGTCACGGAAAATGTGCAAACTTCACATATACAGCATCTAAGGCCAGGACTGAACCCAAATCCCTCTGTGACAGTAGCACTAACCACTCTGCTACCATGTTATGGGTTGGAGTTTAAATAAACCAAGTATCTGCCTGTTTTCTCACAAGGATGTAAGATGACACTATTTTTCTGAAGAACAAGGGAGTTGTTCCTAGTGTTCTAATCATTAGTTATTCCTCAATCAACACCAGAAAATGATTACATAATCATTTTCGCAGTTAATGGAAGGCTGCTATGTGCAAATTGGCATCTGTGTTTTCCTTCTTACCTCAAAAACTACATTTGGAATGTACTCCATTAACTGCAATCCTCTGTGGGCTCAAGGTGTTCTGTGTGCAACCTCTCTTTCTTTCAGAAAATATGAACCGTGGGCTTGATGGATAAGGTGATCTTTCCCTGCTCAATGTTTTGATGAATTCAAAAACATTTGTTATATACATACATTTAAAGCACAAAACGGTCCATTTAACTCAACTGGTTTATGCCAATACTTAAGTTCTACACAAGCTTCTGCCAACCCTATTTTGACTGATTCTTTTTTCACCATGAGCTGCATTCGACTCTAGTATTGAATGATGATAAATATCTTGGCTGTTTGTCAGCGAGATTTAAGAATAGGGAGGGTAAAATTAACTCTCTAACACTAATCCTAGAAAGAGTGCAAGACTACCTGTTGTATTCTCTTCCTGACACTAGACTTCAGTGAAAGACTGGTGGTGAGTCCAATTGCAATAAATATTCCAGCACCTGAATAATGCTAGCACCAAGCCAAGTTTCTCCCAAAAAGTTGATGGAGCAATTTTAATTCCATTCTCGCAGTGCCAAATGACCTTGCCAATTTTTAAAGTGCCTGAAATTCTTAAGATTATTCAAGCAAATAGATGGAATTTGCCTTAAATTAAAAAAAAATAACCACTGTGTTCCCAGGGGTCTACCAGATTCATATTTGATATTTGTAGCTTTTCTCTCCTCTTCATTTTGCAAATGTTGTTTACTAGAATTATTAATTCTTTTATATTTGTATTCAACTTAGGAATATATAAGGTGTAACCCAGAAGCAACATGCAAAATCATGTCCATATACCGATTAATTTGCTTAGACCTTAATTTACAGAAAATACCAGATTTTCATATTCTAATTTAGAACATAGATACCATTAAGACAGCAAGCTTTAGGTATGGCTAAATCCAAATAAGCCAAATCATAGGGAATATAAATGCAAATAGAATTGAATTGACAATTTTGCAGCCAACATCTTCAGGGTTTTAAAACTACAAATGAACATTGGCATTGGTTTGCACATTCCCACCACAATGAGAAGTAGATGTGCACAAATTTGAGCCTCCATGAAAGCTGCCTCGACTGAACAAGGTGAAATAAATTTAGATCTGTGAATCAACTTTCTAAGAGCATGTTTAGAATTGAAAAATCTTCCAATTAAGCGTAGATTATCAGAAACTTATAATTTTATTCAGCGAGAGCACAAGGATAATTATGAAGCCAATAGTGTTTTTTATTGCCGAACTGATATCGTTGAACTCAATGGTCAGACAGCAATGATGACAAGTGTTTTTAAGGAGATGGTTATAGGGCAATGCTGTTAAATTTTGTATATTAGTTCTTTCCACAAGCTTAGAAGGGAAAAATACTTACACAGGAGATTTAAATGAGAATAGAAGATGATAATTGAATACGTGAGATTTGAGTGTAGGATCCCCTGTTTTTAATTAGCTGTCACAGGAGAGTGAAATCTCAAAACCCGTCTTAATATGAGAAGGCCATGTCAGTTCATTTTGTCCTTTTTACTTTCTGTCCATGGTATACTTGTCTTCATTGGTCAAGAAATTGAGCTTTAGAGTCAGGCAGTTATGATGCAGTTTCATAGGACTTTGGTTAGGCTGCCTTTGGAATATTGCATCCAGTTCTGGTTGCCCCATTACAGAAAGGAAGTGGAGGCTTTGGAGAGGATGCAGAAGAGGTTTACCAGAATGCTGCCTGGATTAGAGGGTATTAGCTATAAGGAGAGGCAAAATACATTAATTATTTTCTCTGAATCATTGAAGGCTGATGGAAGCATATACCATTATGAGAGAAGTAGATAGGGTAGACAGTCAGAACCTTTTTCCCAGAGTAGAAATGTTAATGACCAAAGGGCATAGCTTTAATGTGAGAGAGGCAAAGTTTAAAAGAGTCATGCGGGGCATGTTTTTTACACAGAGCATGGAGGGTGCTAGAGGCAGACACAATATTGGCATTTAAGAAGCTTATAGATAGGCACAAGAAATGCAGAGAATGAAAGGATACGGATCACATACAGGCTGAATTTAGTTTACCTTGGCATCATTTTTGGCAGGACATGGTGAGTCGAAGGGCCTGTTCCTGTGCTGTGCTGTTCTGCATTCACTTAAAGAAATGAGGATGGTTTTCAATTCAAAATTAACCATTACTTTGAAATGAGAATAGCATTAAACAGAAATGTAATTGAATGAAAATACTTCACATTAAAATGTTGTGATCCAAAATTAACACTTAAAGCTAAACAAACAGTTTGTGGATTAGTGCGTAATGTTGGGTTGATCTGACCTTACCATTTCACTTGGATCTTCACAGCAAAAAAATCGAGGTGAAACAAGTAAGAATCGAAGTCTGAGCTCCGATAATCTTTATATGAATATCCTAGATGACCTACAATAAGTCTCAAGATTCTTAATGGCTCAGATCAGTGGTACACAGGGATTTTCTTTATAAAATTCGATCTTTGTCAAATTGGCCACGAAAAAATCAAAAGGAAAACCAAAACAAAGCAATTGCAAAAACAAAACATGCTAATAGGCAGATCAAAATCATTTGATTTTAAAATTCTCATCTTTAATTATTGTTGGCAGTCATTTTGCCTGCAGAAATATTACCTAAATAACCACAAGAATATTGAGTGATTATTTTTTTATTTAATGGTATTGGGTGGGTAAATCTACTACCTATTATGAATAAATCGCTGCTGTATATATGACTACATACCCTGACTGAAAACTCATTATTTAGGTACTGTCAAGGCAGTGAGATGCAGCTTGATTTTCTTCTTTTGTTTTAAGATGAGCTTAATCCTCATTTATGTATTGGGTTAGGTAAGTATCACATTGCATCAGAATATCTGTAAAAATACCTGTTGCAAAACTCTGCCAACAGCTGGGCCAAAGGACCTGATTCAATGCTGCAACATTTTAATGCAAAGATGAAATTGCCATTACCACTGCATCTAGCCATGTCATCTGGAATCTCCATTACTGCAGACAGACACAAAATGCTGGTGTAACTCAGCGGGTTAGGCAGCGTCTCTGGAGAAGAAAAAAAAAAGACGTTTTGGGTGCGAACTCTTTCGAACCCAAAACGTCACCTATTCTTCACCATTACTGCATCAGTTTCTCTTTATAGTGGAGTGCTTGACAAACATAATTTGTAATCCATGCACTATCAACTTTATGATGGGTAGGCCAGGATTTGCAAAGTAGAGCCCTCCCCTCCCAAAGTCCTTGTAACTCGCCACTAATGTTTGCTTTACCCCATCCAATTTCAATATGCTGCCTATGCTGCTAAGGCTATATAGTGCATGATGGTGGTCTCAGTTCATTCAGCTTAGTTTGCTATATGTTGATCTCTACCCGTGCTATAGTTCACTCCTTGACCATGTTATTTACACTTTTGTATTCAGCCTACCTCATTGCAGCTCTTCTCCTGCTGAAACCCTCTAAACTTGTTTATCGCAAGTCTCATCTCACTACTTCCGTCCGCCCTGTATAAACTGGAGGTCATACAATATTCTCGTGCCTGTGGCCGCCTTCCATCAAATTCCAATCATTCATCACGATGCTTATTAACCTACACTGAACCATGATTAAGCAATGCCTATGTTTTAAAATTTTCATTAGTTTTCAGTTCCTTGAATTAATTTGTTCTCTATCTCAGTTATCACTAGCTCCACCAACTCTGAGATGCAAGCACTTCTCCTGTTTTGATTTCTTGATCACCTCTTAATTAAGTTGTTCATCAGTGAGGGTCTTCCAGACCATTGCACTGTCAGGAATTTGCCTCTCAAAACCTCGTCGACATTTTCCCACTCTGCTACCCCATCTTGCTTTTGTCCTTTAACATGTTCCTTAAAATGGACAACATCCTAATATCTCTTCACATGCCTCTGTGTCAAGTTGTGTTTTATAATGCTCCTGTGAAGGTCCTCTGAATGTTTTGCTGTGTTGGAATTGTCAATCACATATGTTTTACTGTTGCTGTTGCAACATAGGTCATCAAATAAAATGGTCTGGGTCTCATGAAAGTGAATCAGAGACAGTCTGATAATCCTGCACAAAAGTTTTATTCCAAATTAAAATGAGAGCTTTGATTCTTTTTGTTATCTCTTTTGGGTAACAAAAACAAACATTTCTGCTAATATTTCATCTTTAGCCTCTGTTGAAATAAAGTCAATCTACATCCCCTGTCAATTGGCTCTAAATTAATACAATTTTCTGGGGAAAGCAAGATCTTTTAAAGCTCCCACCTTGTGTACAATGTATGGACTTCCAAACTGTGCCTTTTATTCACCATTTGCATTCAGTATTTACTTAATTCAGCTTCATCCATACCTGTGGTATTTTAAAGATGTGGTGCTCATAAATATTTAATGTTACTTCTTTTAGTATTTATAATGCAACATATAAAAATATTATATCCTTACAAAATGTTCATATCAATTTGAAAGTGATCAGTCTCTTTTCAGTTGGTATCAGGAAGAAAGATGGTGCAGTTATGAATATATATTGTTCATAGATATTGTGAACAGGAAGGATCCATGGTTATTATTTCCCCATGAGATCCTTTTCTAGCAAATAATGTTTTGATTTTTGTGATTAAACCTTTGATTTTTTTGATTGAGTCAATACACTATTAATTTGATGTCATTTCAATGAGCCTTAAACTCATAGAAATCTCATACCAAGTGACTTTTAAAAACTTGATTTATAAGTGATTTCTACTGATTTAGCAACCACAACACCCAAAAATGAGTCGTATGCTTGCAAGATTAGAATTTTGTTTTAGCTTTTTTCACTGGGTTATCCAGAAGCAAGTTTATTTGTGGGGGAGCAAAATAATTTAATCATTCAATTAAGTTTAAAGAGAATTCCTTTCATATCAATGTTTCTGGATGAGCTTAACTTAGCAATGAAAGGAACTGTGTGGATTTCCTCAAGGTGCTCTGTTTTCTCCCATATCCCAAAGACATGCCAGTTCACAGGTTAATCTGCTATGTAAATTATGCCTAACGTAAGTGAGCAACATGAGAATCAGGATAACATTGATGAATGTGAGAGAGAGCGCAGTTTTTAGAGATGAAACCTAGAAAAAGGTCCTTTGCCTCACCTAGTCCATGCTGACCACTTTCACTCTGGTTCAATGTTATCCCACTTTTGCATCCATTCCCTGCATATAAAGGGGGCAATTTACACAGGCTAATTGACCTACAAACTTGCACATCTTTGGGATATGGGAGGAAACTGGAGCACCCTGGAGGAAATCCGCAAAGTCCCAGGGAGAACATACAAACTCCACACAAATAATACCTGAGGTCAGGATTGAACCCGGGTCCCTTGCGCTGTAAGACAGCAGCTCCAGCAGTTGTGCCACTGTGCTGCCCAGTTGCAGGGCAATAAGTAGGGAACAAGATTGCTGAGAGCTGGCATGGCCTGCTCAGTGGCCTTCTATGTTGTAAAGCAATATATGGCAAATATATGTAAAATTATCTGTGGAACATCGATAAAATAAGCATTAATACTGCATTAGAGAATAGCATGATCAGTATCTCTTACCACATTGTAGCACTAAATCACATGAAATTATACATTTTGCTACTCATAAATCAATTTGTGTCTTTGGTGGGCAAAATATAACAACGTCTATTGAAATATCATTTTCTATTGTCAAGAGTGAAAGCTGATTTGAAGGGCTTCTATTAGCACAAATTGTGCTTGCAAAATATGTATAATCTAAACCCATTTAGACAGATGTAAGAATTTCCAAACATGGTGACACTTCTCATTTTTGTAAGGCAACTTGGATACACTTTTCTGTTTTCAAACTGAGAAAAGTAACAATGTTTTTAATCCTTATCATTAAATATAATCTGAGAAACAAGGACAATGAGAATTTCTTCACAGGAACTAAACATAGTAAATAAGTCCATTCTTGGAGCTGATTTAAAAGGAGCCGTACAGTCCTCTTAAATGATGTTGTTGATCCTTGTGCAATTGGTGAGATAAAATAAATGGAGATTAATACCTCAGTTTACCTGAACAGTATTATCCATAGCCTTCTGTCAGAAATAAATGTACAACATTTTAGCTGATACGACACTTTAGTGTTAAGGAAATGCTGCACTACCAAATAAGTGCTGCCTTTTAGAAGTGATATTAAACAAAAATCTCTTCTACCTATTCAAGAGTAGAATGAAAATCCTTTTGGCACTTTTTTGATGAAGTGCAGTGGGTTCTACTGGTTTTCTGGCCAATGTTTATCTCCAATTAAAATGACAAAAATTAATAATTGTATGCTGATTATCGCATTTCTGTTTGTGGGCTGGGCTATGGTTCTAACAGTGACTTCTGATCATTCATAATGCGATGATTTTAAACTGCTTTACAACTTCCCAAGATAATGAAAGGCACTCTTTAAATTCAACTCTTTTATTATTTTGTGTGATCTAAGGCTCTTGGTATGTTGATGTAAGGTTGAGAATGCATACCTCCAGATGCAGGGATAATTTCTACCCAGCTGTTATCAGGCAACTGAACGGTCCTCTCGCCAGCTAGAGTGCATTCCTGACCTCTCGTCTACCTCATTGGAGACCATTCAACTATTTTTAATCAGACTTAATCGAATTTTATCTTGAACTAAATGTTGTACATTACTTTCCTTTACACGTGACAATAAACCAAACCTGTAACTAGACTACATGGAGGATAGATAGTTTGCACCTGTATTCCTCAAGTTTTACTTCCGGTAGACAGCAGGGCATGGTGGCTGATTAGACAGAGAGCTCCGTACAGTCGGACAAATAAACCTCCCCTAAATTCAAAGTAAGCGAGTGTTTAAGTTTTAAATGAGTACAGTACGAGTGGGGGAGTCAAAACAAAGAGCAGAAAGATGCAAGAAAAGCAAGAAACAGAAGGACAGGCTCGACAGTCTTCTTGTCACAAACGAAGACAAAAACAAACAAATTGGCGGAGACGATGCAACAGAGGCCCTTCATGAGGGATTAAAAAGCATAAGTACACAAATCAGCAACTTGAGAAGAGAATTAAAAACGAACTTCACATCATTCAAAGACGAATTCAAGCAGGGTATGAGAGAAGAACTGGCCAAATTTAAACGTGAAATGAATCATTAGACGGCGGCGAACACGCAAGCAATACAAGACCGAAATTAAAAAATGGAAGAAGCCGCCGCCCGAATAGAGGAGCTGGAAACATGGAGAACTGCTGCAAACAACGTACTCCAAGAAACACTGAAAGATCAGAAGATACTTGTCAACAAACTGAACGATCTGGAGTCCAGATCCCGAAGAAATAATCCGCAGATATACGGTGTGCTGGAGGGTGCAGAAGGCAGCTCAGTACCTCGGTTTGTGGAGAAACTGCTCAGAAGTGAAATGTCAATCCCTGAAACGACAGATTTACAGATTCAACGAGCACACAGAGCCCTGGCACAGAAACCAAGCCCCAGCTCACCTCCGAGATCCATAATTGTCCACTTTCTCCAGTTTGAAGTTAAAGAGATGGTTCTCAAACAGGCATGGCAAAAGAAGATCCAACTTGGAGAACGAATGCTGTCTTTTGACCACTACTATACTACTGCTGTAGTACAACAACATAAAGCATACAAACATGTTAAAAACATCCTAAAAGAGGAAGGAATCCGCTTTCAGACACCATTCACCAAGATACATATTCACTGGAACAGCGGACCCCAAACCTACAACAACGAAAGGGAAGCCGTGCGAGAGCTACAACGGAGAGGCAACAAAGTGGAAGAGCTATGGGGAGACATGGACATGTCGCCGCTGCTTGAACAACTCTGCCAAACGGCGCCGTGGCAGCTCGTTGGGAGACACGGAGAATCAGAGACAGTCAGACGGGCACGGGAGCGCCTCCAAGAATTCCAACGAAAGACTCATGCTTGAACTGAGATATGATATGATTATGAAGGTATGCATAGACATGGATAATACAATGGTCTCCGCCACAATATGTTAGAATACTGAATCCTAGGTTTACAAATAAGTGCATAGATATGCATATTCATAGACAAATCCGTTTATAAGCCTGGTTCTAAGAATATCACCAAGCATCACAGACCTCATGTGAGTGTAATTAATATTGATTTAATACAACTTTCTGTACTAGATAAATCCGACTGTTAGGGAGATTAGCGAAATATTAGAGCTAGAATGAGTGGAGGGACCCATAGAGGGATAAGGGCCTTATCTAGGAGAGGGCCCTTTCTTAGTGTTAGCTTCCCCCCCCCCCCCCTCAATTTACAAAGGGATTTGGGATCTATGGTGGAGAGAGAATACCCTTTTCTGGGAGTCATCTATGTTTTGATGTTTTGTTTTGCCAGGCAAAACACCTTTGTTGATATGTTCTGGTTTGCTGTTCAGAATGGTTCTGGTGTTGAGTTCAGGGGATACAGTGAAATCAATCATACTAAGTGTAATGTAAGAAAATAACTGCAGATGCTGGTACAAATCGAAGGTATTTATTCACAAAATGCTGGAGTAACTCAGCAGGTCAGGCAGCATCTCAGGAGAGAAGGAATGGGTGACGTTTCGGGTCCAGACCCTTCTTCAGACTCAGTGTAATGATGCAATGTCAAGGACTTAAGCTGATGTCTTTAAATGTTAATGGTTTGGGTAATCCAATTAAGAGGTGCCAAAGTCATGACTAAATTGAAAAAAGAGAAGATGCATATTACTTTTTTACAAGAAACCCATTTGTGTTATATCTGGACTTTCAGAAGGCCTTCGACAAGGTCCCACATAGGAGATTGGTGTACAAACTTAAAGCACACGGTATTGAGGGTTCAGTGTTGAGGTGGATAGAAAATTGGTTGGCGGACAGGAAGCAAAGAGTAGGAATAAACGGATCCTTTTCGGAATGGCAGGCAGTGACTAGTGGGGTACCGCAAGGCTCAGTGCTGGGACCCCAGTTATTTACAGTGTATATTAATGATTTGGACGAGGGAATTGAATGCAACATCTCTAAGTTTGCGGATGACATGAAGCTGGGTGGCAGTGTTAGCTGCGAGGAGGATGCTAGGAGGCTGCAGAGTGACTTGGATAGATTAGGCGAGTGGGCAAATGCATGGCAGATGCAATATAATGTGGATAAATGTGAGGTTATCCACTTTGGCGGCAAGAACAGGAAAGCAGAGTATTACCTGAATGGTGACCGATTGGGAGAAGGGGAGATGCAACGTGACCTGGGTGTCATGGTGCACCAGTCATTGAAAGCAAGCATGCAGGTGCAGCAGGTAGTGAAGAAAGCGAATGGTATGTTGGCATTCATAGCAAGAGGATTTGAGTTTAGGAGCAGGGAGGTTCTGCTGCAGTTGTACAGGGCCTTGGTGAGACCGCACCTGGAGTATTGTGTGCAGTTTTGGTCTCCTAACCTGAGGAAAGACGTTCTTGCCTTAGAGGGAGTACAGAGAAGGTTCACCAGATTGATCCCTGGGATGGCGGGACTTTCATATGAGGAAAGACTGGATAGACTGGGCTTGTACTCGCTGGAATTTAGAAGACTGAGGGGGGATCTTATAAAAACATATAAAATTCTTAAGGGGTTGGAGAGGCTAGATGCGGGAAAATTGTTCCCAATGTTGGGGGAGTCCAGAACTAGGGGTCACAGCTTAAGGATAAGGGGGAAGTCTTTTAGGACCGAGATGAGAAAACATTTCTTCACACAGAGAGTGGTGAGTCTGTGGAATTCTCTGCCACAGAAGGTAGTTGAGGCCAGTTCATTGGCTATATTTAAGAGGGAGTTAGATGTGGCCCTTTTGCTAAAGGGATCAGGGGGTATGGAGAGAAGGCAGGTACAGGCTACTGAGCTGGATGATCAGCCATGATCATATTGAATGGCGGTGCAGGCTCGAAGGGCCGAATGGCCTACTCCTGCACCTATTTTCTATGTTTCTATGTTTCTGTTTCTATTTATCGCGACGAGCACGAGAAGCTGAAAAGATTTGGATATAAAAACACATATTATAGCTCACATACTTGTAGTCATAAAAGAGGAATGGCAATCTTGATATCAAACTCAGTTAAATTAGAATTTTTTTAAGAAATAAAAGACAAAGAAGGGAGGTATATCATAGTAAAGGGCAAAGTTGATAATAATATCCTGATACTGGTGAATATCTATGCTCCCCCGATAGTGATAAACATTTTTTCAAATCCCTATTTGATATTATTGCAATGGAAGCAGAAGGAACTTGTATATGTGGGGGGGGGGGTCTGAATGTGGTACTGAATCATAGTCTTGATACGACAAGCAAAAAGAAGAATAAGAACCAGTTAACAAAACTACTAAACACTACCTGTGAAGAAATTGGTTTTCTTGATGTCTAGAGGAATTTTCACCCTCTAGAAAGAGACTATTGTCATGATGATGAGTCATGATGTTGATATGCAAATATCGTGATGTGTGTATCAGGTGACTGGAGAGCGGGGGAGTGTGCTTGCTGTGTATGCTGGATGATGCAAGACCTGGAAAGTCACAGTCAGTAGAAGAAATAAACATCGAGACTAAGTAATGTAATTCCCAATGATTGTGTCTGCTTCATTATTACACATCTGAGACGGAGATGTGACAACTATATGCACTACTCAATACCGCACTCAGTTTACTCCAGAATAGACTATTTTTTAATGCAGAAAGAAGACTGCTATAGGGTAACGGATTGCAGAATTGGCGTGGCATGTGTATCAGACCATAATGCCATATACCTAACAATTCAAATGGACAGTAGAAGGAAAAACACAGATTGGCGATTAAATGTTGGAATACTGAATGATAAAACAACTGTTAATGACATTAAATTGGAAATCAAAAGATATCTAGAGGAGAATGACAATGGGGAGATGGACCCATCCATACTATGGGACTCATTGAAGACTGTAATACGAGGTAGGTTAATAGCTAGGGCATCACATATTAAAAAGGCCAGAATGAAAACATATAATAAGTTGATATTAGACCTGAAGGATTTAGAACAGAAGTACAAAAATAATAAGGACCAGAGAACTTATAAACAAATAGAAGATTTGAGGGGACAAATGGATGGAATATTGGGTCAAGAGGTGGAGAAAAAAGCAAGATTTGTAAAACAGGCACATTATGAGCTAGGCCCTAAATCCACTAAATTACTTGCCCGGAGGCTACGCAAACAACAGGCTGACAACACCTTACACAAAATGAAGGACCCTGGGTAATATAACTACAGTGGTGCTGAAGGAAGATAATTACTTGGTTAAAATCCCACTTACAGCTGGCAGAAAGGCCATTACAAGAAACTGGCTTGTAGCGGACACACCCAGGCTTAGACAATGGTTAGACATAGTACAGGAAATATTTGTGATGGAGAAAATGACATATTCTCTAAGAGTGAAAGAAGACGAGTTTAACAGAAAATGGGAAAAATGGACTAGGTATAGAAATAAAGACATAAACGCTGTATAATTTTATTGACAATAATGTAAGTTAATGGAAAATGTTTTAATAAGAAAATAGTTCTTATTAAAAATGTTTTAATAAGAAAATACTGAATCATTAATTGTAAACTGAACCCTTGCACTGTTGTAAGTTTCGTTGTTAAATGTGTGTTTTGTATGTGTATGTATAAAAGCAATAAAGATTAAAGTGTAAAAAAAAGGTTGCTAGTTTCAAATAACCCTGCTCCAGAAATGTTCGATGGACTATAATACTCTTGGACTATAATACTCTTGTATTGTTATTCATTCACACTCTTTGACTATCCCGAATCTGAGATGTGAAGAAATTATTAGAATGAAAGAGATAAAATATTGCATCTTACTCTGGATGCTCCTTCGATCCATTTATAGCACATCAGCTACAAAGCAGATGCAATCAAGTCACATAGGGCAGGTAAACCCCTCAAGATCTTTGGTGCAGGGATCTCAAAGAAAGGTGGGTTCATTATTTTGAATACTGTCCTAATTGTGATTGTCATAGAGCAATATACACAAATGTAAGCTATCAAAAAATTGATCTTGATTCTTGATGAGAATATCACAAGGATACTTAGACGGAAGACAAGGCATCAAGAAGTATGAGGAAGAGCCAAACTTTGCTTATGCCATTAGGACACACGCAGGAGTAACTCAGCATTTCAGGCAGCGTCTCTGGAGAACATGTTTAGGTAATGTTTCAAATCGGGACCCTTCTTCTCACTGATACCTCCTACAATCAGTATGAAGAAGGACCCTGACCCGAAACGTCACCTATCCATGTTCTCCATAGATGCTGCCTGACCTACTGAGTTACTCCAGCACTTTGTGACCCTTTTATCTCAGCAACATCTGCAGTTCCTTGTTTCTACAGTGGCAATACCATGCGCAGCCGGGAAGGATTGGCAACTTTCAGCTGGGAAGAGTAAAGGCCACACAGCGGTCCAGAAGATTATGAGGAGGTGTAAAAATAAAAAGAATGTAAGATAGAAAATAGGTCAAATGAAGCGAGAATCCCCAAACACCTACTGTTTTCTAGCTATGGCCATGTTTTACCTTGCCTTGCCTCTCAGAACTGGTTAACTAAGCTATTCACGGTCATACCAATCTTGTCTGAATATATAAAGGTTTGTCAATCAATAGATAACTTTACATTTTTAACAAAACTGATTATATTTAATATTCAATAAGCAAGGCTCAAATGTTAATATCTATTTTTTTAATGAGAGGCAAAGTTGGGGAGCTACTTAAATCAGCTACCAGCAGGAATCAAATTGTTCCAGCCAAACTAATTAGAATTAAAATGAGACATATGACCAGAACAAGGAACATAAAGGCAGCTCAGTGGACTGCTCAGTGTTGTGTTAAGAGCTTTGCCAAGGAGTTATGCTGCTGACAAAACATTATTAAGCCAGCCGAGCTACAGAGATTTAAAATTACAATACAAAGTTCTGCTCAGTGGTCATGACAGGACCTCACAGATTTCACAGATGTTGAAAGCCCTGAATTTGGAGAAGTGCACAGTTTTCCTTGCTGTCTTGGCTGATATTTATTTCTCAACTAGCTCCACCAACAACAAATTATTTGATCATGTTTCAGTGCTATTTGTAGGATCTTGCTGTGTGCAGTTTGATTGCCAAATTACTTTATAATAGCAACTTCAAAATTATCTATTAAAGGGCCAGCCTGAGTTTTTTGGCAATCTTTGGAGAACAGCAAGATTTGACCTGTATTACTTTTATGTGAAGCTGATGATCCAAATCTCAGTTGTACAGAGAATTTACCTCTTTTGGACATATATTGGAATCAGCCTTACGGAGTTGTTGATGCTAACGTTTTATGTGTAATGTGTAGAGAATTAGGGATTGATTTTATATTGGAAAGGTGACATTTTCAATCCACGTTGCCTCGGCTAGCCCACTGGCATAATCAAGGACTAGTCTCACCCCGGGTACTCCCTCTTCACCTCTCTTTCCTTAAAAGCAAGAGGCTCAGAAGTTTGAAAATGCATACCTCCAGATTCAGCGATAATTTCTACCCAGCTGTTATCAGGCAACTGAAAGGACCTCTCGCCAGCTAGAGTGCATTCCTGACCTCTCTACCTCATTGGAGACCATTCAACTATTTGTAATCAGACTTAATCGAATTTTATCTTGAACTAAGTGTTGTACATTACTTTCCTTTACACGTGACAATAAACCAAACCTGTAACTGGACTACATAGAGGATAGATAGTTTGCATCTGTATTCCTCAAGAGTTTCTGAGAATGAGCGGTGACACGCAAACACCTAAGATCGCAAGGAGGCTTGACGGGTAGACATTGAGATGTTCTCTCAATAGAGGGAGGTACTAAAAAGATAATGGGCCAGTCATTTAAAATCAAGTTACAAAAAATGTTTTCTCTCACAAGGTAGTAAATAAATCTGGCATTTTCTGTCCTGGAGGATTGTGGAGGCAGAATCATTAGAAATATTTAAAGTGGAGACAGAGAACTATTTGAAAGATCGAGAAATTGAGGGTTATGGACAACTGGCACAGAGAGGAGTAGGCCAGCATGGATCACCCATGGTCATTTTTAATTGCAGAGCAAGTTTGAGGGACCAGGTGACTTACTGCTGCTCCAATTTTCCTGTGTTCTTATGTAACCACGTTGTAGAAAATAGACTATAGAAGAAGCCTAGCGGGGAAGTTTATTTCTCAAAATAAAATGATTTTGCCACATTGGAGCCTTGAACATTTATTGTTCATCTTCGAAGCCTTTATCTATGGTGAACAAGAGATTTAATGAAGAATTTGATTGGTCTTTCTGCTAAACATAACTTTGTATATGAATTATTAATCGTCAAACAAGAGTCGAGCTGTTGAGAACATTATCACAAGCCTTGTGAGTGGCTTTGATGTTGAAGAGCTTCGTACCATTGATTACAATTCATGCCGTCTCTGGGAGACTGAAAGTTTAAATTAAAGATAGAAGTCAATTCAACGTCTTTATTTTCCATCTGAAGAAGTTAATAAAAAGTCGAATGCAACTTCCAGCATAGTGTCATGCACGGAAACAGCCCTTAGGCCCAACTCGGCTATGCCAACCAAAATGCCCCATCTAAGCTACTCTCATTTGTCTGCATTTGGCTTATAACATTTCCTATCCATGCAATCTTTCGTTTTAGTACCTGCCTCAACTACCTCCTCTGGCAGCTTGTTCCAATTACCTACCAACCCCTGAGTGAAAAAGTTGCCACTCAGGTTCATATTACATCTTGTCCTTGTCACCTTAAACCTATGTCCTCTGGTGTTTGATTCCACTACCCTGGGTAAAAGACTCAGTGCATTCATCCAGCATTTAATCCAATCGGAAAATCGACTTGCATCTGGATTTTCATATTAAAAAATAAATGAGATTATGTTTGGAAGCAAGGTTATTTCTTTATTTCTGAGCCAGATTTTGTGGATGAAAGTACTATCCAGGGACTTGACATGTACTTTTAGACATCTCATCAGCGCACGACAGCATTTTGCTGCCTTGTAGATACGAAGATTAACCACGTTTTGTTCTGCTCTCTCAGATGAACAAAAAATATTTCAGAGCACTTGGTGACAAAGGGCCCCAGAATGGTCTTGTGCCCATTATTTATACTTTAACTAGCATCACTGAAAATAAATCTGGTCACGTTCTTATTGCTGCATGTCGTACCTTATTGTGTATGCATTGAGTGCTGTCTGTCTTCTTCAAAAATATTTAATTGGTGTGTTCAACTCCTGGAAGGCAACACATAAATTCATATTCTCTTTTTTCTTGATTTTAATTTTGTCAATTTATTTTATATCTGATAGCCTCATTGTGATTGAATAACCAATGGACATTGTGTTCTTCTCAGGGTAAGTTTAGTTTAGTTAAGTTTATTGTCATGTGTGTCGAGGTACAATGAAAAGTTTTTTTGTTACGTGCATTACACATGATGACAATCAAGTTGTACAGATTTAGGTTAAAGGGAATAACTTTTAATGCAGGATAAAGTCCTGTAAATGTCTTTGCGCTGACTAAGATATTGAGAGAGATAGTTTATCTTGTTTGTATAAACACGGTTGCCTTTGGGATAATGATTATATTGTAACATGTAAACCTAATCATGTTTCTCTATTAATTAGGGAGGAATTATAGATAACATAGGGAACCCATTTAAAGCCATTAAAAGACATACCCTAAATTGAATTTGTAGAGAAATTATTTCAAAATCTCTCATCAGGTTGGCAATCCCTAAATTAGAAAAGCACAATAGAAAATACCTACTTTTTTTCTACGTTTTTTGATAACATTTGTACATTCGATGAAATGTATGTTTTGAAGCAAAGTGGATTTGTTTTATTTCAGAGATTGCAGATGGAGCACAAAAAAAGCAAACTGCTGGAGGAACTCAGCAGGTCAAGCAGCATCTGTGGAGGCATTGGTTATCAATGCTGATGCCAGGGCCCAACCCAAAACATCAACCACCCCTCTGCCTCCACAGCTGCTGCCTGACCTATTTCCTCCAGCAGTTTGATTTTTGTTCAATTAAATATCAGCCTAATTTCTTGTTGTTCCACAACCACTGAGCTATAATAGTGTCCCCATTTTGTTTTTCATACGACAATGAAAGGCTTTTTTGTTGCGTGCTATCCAGTCCGCAGAAAGACTAAACATGACTACAATCAAGCTGCCCACAGTGTTCAGTCACAGGTTAAAGGGAATAACGGTGTGGTGGCGGCACGGTGGCGCAGCTGTAGAGTTGCTGCCTTACAGCATTTGCAGTGCTGGAGACCCGGGTTCAATCCTGACTACGGGTGCTGTCTGTACGGAGTTTGTACATTCTCCCCATGATCGCGTGAATTATCTCCAAAATCTTCAGTTTCCTCCCACACTCCAAAGACGTACAGGTTTGGGTTGGGTTTGTAAACTTGGTATAAGTGTACATTGTCCCTCAAGTGTGTAGGCTTGTGTTAGTGTGCGGAGATCGCTCATCGGTGTGGACTCGGTGGGCCGAAGGACCTGTTTCCGCGCTGTATCTCTAAACTAAATTAAACTAAAAAGCTACTACCCATCTGTTCAAATAGATGTGCCTTCCATTCAGATTAGCTTCAGCAGTGTGGCACTGCTTCTTTAGCAACATCAAGCCCATTTTGTACACCAATCCAAGATCTTTCCAAGGATATATTTGATGAACTTACTATTATAGAACATAGAACAGTACAGCACAGGAACAGGCCCTTCATCCCGGAATGTTTGTGTTGAACATGTTGTCAAGTTAAACTGATCTCATCTGCCTGTACATGATCCATATCCCTCTGTTCCCTGTACTTATTTGCCTATCTAAAAGCTTCTTAAATGCCACTATCATAACTGTCTCCACCACCACACCTGGCAATGAGTTCCAGTTCCCCACTAGTCTCTGCCATATAAAATCTTGCCCTGCGCAAGATTAAACCTCCCTCCGCTCACCATAACTATGCCTTATGTTGGACATTTTCACCCTGGGAAAAATGTTCTGATTCCCTACCCTATCTATGCCTCTCATAATTGTACATACTTCTATTAAGTCTCCCCTCAACCTCCGATGTTCCAGAGAAAATAATCCAAGTCCATCCAACCGCCCCCCTGTAGATGAAACCCTCCAATGCAGGCAGCATTCTGGTAAACCTCTGCACCCTCTGCACCCTCTCCAAAGCCACCACATCTTTCCTGTAATGGGGCCATCAGAACTGCACATGATATTCCAAATGAGGCCTAACCAAAGTCCTATAGGCATGCAACATATTGTGTGGGTATATTTGTCCGTTGACTGAAAATAATTGATGTATTCAAAAATAATGTTACCATTCAAATAAATTCAAGAAAAAAAAATTAAATTAACATAGTGGAACGGTTTAGTATCATTGCAAAGCTTCAGTAAAGCAGTTAATGAGTTTTATGTTATTTGGCGGTGTTTACGTTCAATGTGATATGGTTTCATTATTTGTTCCATTATTACTATTTAAGCTGTGAATATATTAGGGACGTGACACAGGATAAAAAGACTTCTTTGTATGTTTAGATTATCTTTTTCTAGGTGTTATATGGTATTATGATTAATTTTTCAGTAAACTAGTAAATTTAAAGGGAGTGCAGGATTTGTGGCCCCATGTGTGGAAAGGGAATGCAAGATACAAGGTTTCAGCGAGTGGAAAGGGAGCATACGAACTGGAGATCCAGTGAGTTGAAAGGGAATGCCGTGACAGGGGCCCTCGTTCCTGCACTTCCTTCCACTTAAGCAAGTTGAAAGGATGCACAGCAAATGTTACTTGGCCAAACCATTGGGATTTCTGAAAAGGTGGACTGTGATTTATTGAAATTTTACCAGAGTGAACTGCTAATAGGTTTTGACTGCACAATATAATTGTTAAGCTCTTGACCCATCTTACAATTTTCAGACAATTAACGAGACAGAATTGTAAAAGACCCACAGTTAGCTTGTGGGACATTTCGACCCTGGAAGATGTTGTCCTGACCATTTCCATGTTCGCTGAACTGCTTCCAACACTTTCCACTATACAAAAACACTGCTTTTCAAAAAGCTGCGCTTTAATTGCAGCCAAGGATAGGAAATGAACCCAAGGAAAGGAAACACGGAAATGACTTCTTTGTCAACGGTTACTTAGCAATCAGAAGCTCACAAACTGCTGCTTTTACTGGGATGGAATATATATTTTCACTTTCTATGTCTTAATTAATCATTACTTGTGATACATTCCATGGAATTGACCTAATCAGTCCAAGCCAAATTATTGTAATAAATAAAAACATCAAGTGATTAGATTATGTCATAAGGAATAGGACTAGAATTAGGCCATTCGGCCTATCAAGTCTACTCTGCCGTTCAATCATGGCTGATCTAACTCTCTCTCCTAACCCCATTCTCCTGTCTTCTTTCCATAACCTCTGACACCTTGTGGACACCCCATATGAAATGAGTGTATATATTTAGATAAGAGTGCACTCACTCTTGGACCATATTGCACTGATCACACTTCTGACTTTTGCAAACTCCCCATTAAAACTCACTTCTTTAATATTTTCCTATCTTTAAAATATTACCCATCCCTCTCCTCGTCTCGTGCCTCAGTAGCCAATATAAACCATCAGGGGTATTATGGATGTAAGTGTGCAGAGATTGGACCAAGGGGGAAAAGGTGGAATCATGTTAAAAATGTTGATCAGTGAGAAAAGAACAGGCTGAAAAAATTGATCTGTCTGAATCTGAATACAGTGCTGCTTGTGGATTTTGGGCAGTTGGCAGAAGCAGGCAGTGTGGGGAAGGCAGGTTACATGGTTGGTAGCTGCAACTTTAGAGATAGTCTTTAGAGATACAGCGCGGAAACAGATCCTTCGGCCCACCGAGTCTGCATCGACCAGCGATCACCCCTCTGGACGGAAGATCGCCTGAGCTAATGATGTCTGTGACTGTCCGGTCTTTTCTGAATTTTACATTCTTTGACTTTGTAATGGGTGGTTTTCTGCTGAACCAGATCACTATTCAAATGAATTTTATACCAGATAAATGAAAGATAGTTTGGAAGAGGGATTGCAAACTTTAAAATCATAAGAGTGAGTTTAGTTTTAATACAATTAAGGATCAATAAATGTGACATTTTAAATCAAAAAGTAAATGCTCCACTGCTACTGCGGGACATTTAACTGTGCCACTTTGACACATCTGTTTGGGCAAGGAAAGCAGCAATCTCTGTTACACCTCTCACATTCTGCATTACTTTGTACCCACAGGTAAAGAGTATTCTTACAAACTACACTCTTGCAGTTGTTATTATATCTGTCATGAATACAGAAATTCATGTTAAGTTATGTTTCTGTTGTTTTTACCACAGATATAATATTAGCTGAACTGCAGGAGTAAAGTTTGTAAGCATCTAAATCCTTTAGAAAAGGTATATATCACACACACTTTGGCTAACAGGCAAAATGATTATGGTGACACAAGGATCTGCAGATGCTAGAATCTTGAGTAAAACACATAGTGCTGGACTAACTCAGTGGATCAGGTCAGGTATGGAGGGAATAGATAGATGACGTTTCAGATCGGGACCCTTCTTCAGAATGATTATGGTGTCTGAAAAGGGTGTTCGAACATGAAGGAATTCAAGGGAAACGGATGTGGTCATTTGTTCTCGCTTGAGCTGAGCATGAAAATGCTGCTGTAAACTGTGGTTCAGAACTGCCCAATCTGCATGGCTAGTCCCATCTTCAAAGGAAAAACATCATCCTAATATTGTGCTTCCAGTTTCGCAGCGATTTTCTCTGTCTGATTCTGTCGGACGAAAGTCCCAGTAACAAAGTGTATGTTGCATGCATTATCACAAAGGGAAACAAGCAAGTACTGAAAGACTGATGCTGAGTTCATTGGCTTGTTTACTTCCAATCAGCTGCATGTTTCAAAAGATGCACATTAATCCCTTTGTGGACTGATTTCCTGGTGCGATATTGATGATAGTCCTGTGTACAATGTCCTGTGTCTTTGATGCTATGAATCATTAGAGGTCATTCTGCTAAGCATTTTAGTCTAACAGAGGCAAATGTTATCATATGTTCTAGTTTGCTCGGGGGATATAGCACAAAATTACATTGAAATGTAGGTCAAGATTAGGACAGTGAATATTATTAAACTTGGAGCTCAAGTAAAAAATATATGGAAATCAACAGCAAACATTTTACATAAGAAGAATCCTGACCTTTAGCATTCCTTTCAATCAAAGGAATATTTTAATCTATTACAACATTTTGGAGATGATTAGCTAAAATCATCTTTTGCCTTCTATTTATATTAATTTTTAATATTCAAAGTGTAAATTATCAAATTGAACATATTGCAAGTTATTGGAAGGCTGTGAAACAGACAAAGTACATGTTTGTCTACCTACTATATTTAATATATTTTGGATGTATTGGTTGATATAGATGAAACCAGTTGATATGAATCATATAATTCAATAGTTAAGTTTAGAGAGATGAGTGAAAAGTTATCAACAACTAGACAGTTCGAGAAACAAACTGATATTAGAGCTTTCATTATGAAGCACCCTTATACAGAGTCTTTATAATAATAATAATAATGCATTACATTTATATAGCGCTTTTCATATACTCAAAGACGCTTTACAGAGATTTAGAGAACATAGGGAAATGAATAAATAGATAAATAAATAAATAAGTAAACGAACAGAGAAAGGAGACAGAAGTGAGGTGACCTTCAGTGGTTGAAGGCAGTACTGAACAGGTGAGACTTCAGCGATGTTTTGAATGTGGTGAGTGTGGGGGAGTCTCTAACGGTTTGGGGTAGTGAGTTCCATAGGGTGGGAGCAGCGATGGAGAAAGCCCTGTCCCCCCAGGATCTGAGTTTGGTCCGGATGTGGGGGGATAGGAGATTGGCAGCAGCAGAGCGGAGGGTGCAGGTGGGAGTGTGCCTGTGGAGGAGGTCGTTCAGGTAGGATGGGGCCAGGTTATGGAGGGCTTTGTAGGTTATGAGGAGGATTTTGTACTGGATTCTCTGGGGGATGGGGAGCCAGTGGAGTTTGTAAAGGACGGGGGTGATATGGTCACGGATCGGGGTGTGGGTGAGTAGACGGGCAGCGGAGTTTTGAATGTATTGAAGTTTACTGATGATTTTTGAGGGTGCGCCACAGAGGAGGCTGTTGCAGTAGTCCAGACAGGAGGTGATGAAGGCGTGGATGAGGGTTTCTGCAGCTGTGGAGGAGAGGGATGGACGGAGACGGGCAATGTTTTTGAGGTGGAAGAAGGCTGTCTTTGTGATGTGTTTGATGTGTTTGTCGAAGGAGAGGGTTTGATCAAAGATGATTCCAAGATTCCGGATGTGAGGGAAGGTGGATACTGGGAGACCATCAATGTTGAGGATGAAGTTTTGGGTGGATTTGGTGAGCGTTTTTGGACCAATGATGATGATTTCAGATTTGTTGCAATTGAGTTTGAGGAAATTTGATTGAAGCCAAGATTTTATTTCAGTGATGCAGTTTGTCAGTGTAGAGTGTGTGGTGGGGGAGATTGACTTGGTGGAGATGAGGAGCTGGATATCATCGGCGAAGCAGTGGAAGTTGAGACCATGACGGCGGATTAATTGACCAAGGGGGAACAGGTAGAGGATGAAGAGGAGGGGGCCAAGGACTGAGCCTTGGGGGACACCTTGGGGGAGGGGAGCGGTGGGGGATTTACAGTTGTTAATGGAGATGAACTGGTGTCTGTCAGAGAGGTAAGATTTGAACCAGGATAGGGCTGTGCCGGTGATGTTAAAGGAGGTTTCAAGTCGGGTGAGGAGAATGGAGTGATTTATGGTGTCAAAGGCGGCGCTGAGGTCAAGTAGGATGAGGATGTTGAGGTTGCCAGCGTCGGAGGAAAGGAGAATGTCGTTTGTGATTTTGAGGAGCGCAGTTTCAGTACAGTGGTTGGAGCGGAATCCGGATTGGAAAGTTTCATACAGGTTATTGGTAGAGAGGTGGTATTGGAGTTGGGAAGCTACAGCACGTTCCAAAACTTTGGACAGAAAGGGTAGGTTGGAGATTGGTCTGAAGTTGTTTGGGGTGTCAGGGTTTAGACCAGGTTTTTTCTGAATGGGGGTGACAGCAGCGATTTTGAGGGATGGCGGGACGATGCCAGTGGACAGGGAGGAGTTTATTGTTACAGTGATAAGTGGAGAGAGAGCAATCTGATGCAATCTGAAGTATTGAGTTTCATTGCAGGTTCTGCAACTACAGATAAATATATTGACTTTAGAAACAGAAACATAGAAAATAATAGGTGCAGAAGTAGGCCATTCGGCCCTTCGAGCCATCACCGCCATTCAATGTGATCATGGCTGACCATGTAAAATCAGTACCCCATTCCTGCTTTTTCCCCATATCTTTTGATTTCTTTAGCCCGAAGAGCAAAATCGAACTCTCTCTTGAAAACAACCAGTGAATTGGCCTCCACTGCCTTCTGTGGCAGAGAATTCCACAGATTCACAACTCTCTGGGTGAAGAAGTTTTTCCTCATCTCAGTCCTAAATGGCCTACTCCTTATTCTTAACTGTGACCCCTGGTTCTGGACTCCCCAACATCAGAAAAAAAATTCCTGCACCTCACCTACCCTGTCAATAGACAATAGACAATAGACAATATGTGCAGGAGTAGGCCATTCGGCCCTTCGAGCCAGCACCGCCATTCAATGTGATCATGGCTGATCATTCTCAATCAGTACCCCATTCCTGCTTTCTCCCCATACCCCCTGACTCCGCTATCCTTAAGAGCTCTATCTAGCTCTCTTTTGAATGTATTCAGAGAATTGGCCTCCACTGCCCTCTGAATTCCACAGATTCACAACTCTGACTGAAAAAGTTTTTCCTCATCTCTGTTCTAAATGGCCTACCCCTTATTCTTAAACTGTGGCCCCTGGTTCTGGACTCCCCCAACATTGGGAACATGTTTCCTGCCTCTAATGTGTCCAACCCCTTAATAATCTTATACGTTTCGATAAGATCCCCTCTCATCCTTCTAAATTCCAGTGTATACAAGCCTAGTCGCTCCAGTCTTTCAACATATGACAGCCCCACCATTCCGGGAATTAACCTAGTAAACCTACGCTGCACGCCCTCAATAGCAAGAATATCCTTCCTCAAATTTGGAGACCAAAACTGCACACAGTACTCCAGGTGTGATCTCACTAGGGCCCTGTAAACTGCAGAAGGACCTCTTTGCTCCTCTACTCAACTCTTCTTGTTATGATGCCGACATTCCATTGGCTTTCTTCACTGCCTGCTGTACCTGCATGCTCCCTTTCAGTGACTGATGCACTAGGACACCCAGATCACGTTGTACGTCCCCTTTTCCTAACTTGACACCATTCAGATAATAATCTGCCTTCCTATTCTTACCACCAAAGTGGATAACCTCACACTTATCCACATTAAACTGCATCTGCCAAGCATCCGCCCACTCACACAACCTGTCCAAGTCACCCTGCAACCTCATAGCATCTTCCTCACAGTTCACACTGCCACCCAGCTTTGTATCATCTGCAAATTTGCTAATGATACTTTTAATCCCTTCATCCAAGTCATTGATGTATATTGTAAATAGCTGCGGTCCCAACACTGAGCCTTGCGGTACCTCACTAGTCACTGCCTGCCATTCTGAAAGGGACCCATTTATCCCCACTCTTTGCTTTCTGTCTGTCAACCAACTTTCTATCCATGTCAGTACCCTACCTCCAATACCATGTGCTCTGATTTTGCCCACCAATCTCCTATGTGGGACCTTGTCGAAGGCTTTCTGAAAGTCGATGTACACCACATCCACCGGCTCTCCCCTGTCAATTTTCCTAGTTACATCCTCAAAAAATTCCAGTAGATTAGTCAAGCATGATTTCCCCTTCGTAAATCCATGCTGACTCGGAACGATCCTGTTACTGCTATCCAAATGCTCCGCAATTTCGTCTTTTATAATTGACTCCAGCATCTTCCCCACCACTGATGTCAGACTAATTGGTCTATAATTTCCAGTTTTCTCTCTCCCTCCTTTCTTGAAAAGTGGGATAACATTAGCTACCCTCCAATCCACAGGAACTGACCCGGAATCTATAGAACATTGGAAAGTAATCACTAATGCTGTCCAATCCTTTAAGAATTTTATGTTTCTATAAGATTCCCTCTCATCCTAAATTCCAGTGAATACAAACCCAGTCGACCCATTCTTTCATCATATGCCAGTCCCGCCATCCCAGGAATTAACCTGGTGAACCAACACTGCACTCCCTCAATAGCAATAATGTCCTTCTTCAAATTAGGAGACCAAAATTGCACACAATACTCCAGGTGCAGTCTCATCAGGGCCCTGTACAACTACAGTAGGACCACCTTGCTCCTAAACACAAATCTTCTCGTAATGAAGGCCAACTTTCTTCACTGCCTTCTGTAACTGCATGCTTACTTTCAGTGACTGATGTACAAGCACACCCAGGTCTCGTTGCACCTCCCCTTTTCCTAATCTGACACCGTTCAGATAATAATCTGCCTTCCTGTTCTTGCCACCCAAGCGGATAACCTCACATTTATCCACATTATAATGCATCTGCCATTCATCTGCCCATTCATCCAACCTATCCAAGTCACCCTGCAGCCTCATGGCATCCACATCGCAGCTCACACTGCCACCCAGCTTTGTCATCCGCAAACTTGGAGATGTCACATTTAATTCCCTCATCTAAATCGTTAATATATATTGTAAATAACTGGGGTCCAAGCACTGAGCTTTGCGGCACTCTACTAGTTCATGATCACCAACGCATCCACGATTTTTAGGGCCACCTCTTTGAGTACTCTGGGATGCAGACCATCAGGCCCTGGGGATTTATCTGCCTTCAGTCCCAACAGTTTACCTAACACCATCTCCGGACTAATGTCGATTCCCTTCAGTTCCTCCCTTCCACTAGATCCTTAGTCCCCTAGTATTTCTGGGAGATTGTTTGTGTCTTCCTTGGTGAAGACAGAACCAAAGTACTCATTTAACTGTTCTGCCATTTATTTGTTTCCCATTATAAATTCACCTGTCTCTGATTGTAAAGGAGCTACATTTGTCTTCACTATTTTTTTCCTTTTTACATATCTAAAGAAGCTTTTAGTCAGTTTTTATATTCCCCACAAGCTTTCTTTCATGCTCTTTTTTCCTCCTCTGTTGAGCTCTAAATTTCTCCCAATCCTCCGGTTTGCTGCTTCCCCAGGCCAATTTATATTTCTTTTCCTTGGATTTAACACTATCCTTGATTTCCTTCTTTAGCCACAGTTGAGCCACCTTCCCTGTTTTATTTTATCGCCAGACAGGGATAAACAATTTTTGGAGTTCATCCATGCGGTCTTTAAATCTTTGCCATTGCATCTCCATCGTCAACCCTTTAAGTATAATTTGCCAATCTATCCTAGCCAATTCACGTCTCATACCTTCAAAGTCTCCTTTCTTTAAGTTCAAGACCCTAATCTCTGAATTAAGCGCGTTACTTTCCATTCTAAAGCAGAATTCCACCATATTATGGTCACTGTTGCCCAAGGGGCGTTACACAACAAGATTCCAGGAAATCCTCCTGCTTAGCGCTGCTATCAATTTGGTTGGCCCACTCTCTATATAGATGAATGTCACGCATGATAACTGCTGTACCTTTGCTACACGCATCCCTAATTTCCTGCTTGATGTTATCCCCAACCTCCCTAGTGCTATTTCTCCCACTGAACACCCACTGTCTTCCTGTCTCCACCTATATCCTTCCTTTGTCCCGCCCCCCCAACACATCAGTCTGAAGAAGGGTCTCAACCCGAAACGTCACCCATTCCTTCTCTCCTGAGATGCTGCCTGACCTGCTGAGTTACTCCAGCATTTTGTGAATAAATATCTTCGATTTCTATTTTCTGCAGTTATTTTCTTACACTAGTGCTATTTGGTGATCTGTATACAACTCCAACAAGCGTTTTCTGCCCTTGGCTATTTTGTAGTTCTACCCATACCAATTCTACAGCATCCAAGCTAATGTCTCTCCTTGCTATTGCATTTATCTCCTCTTGAACCAACAATGCCACCCCACCTACTCTATCCTTCCTGAATTTTGAATACCAATGCATGTTTAGCTCCCAGCCTTAGTCACCCTGGAGCCATGTCTCTGTAATTCCAATTATATCATATTCCTTAACTAACTGCACATTCAATTCATCCACCTTATTACGAATGCTCCTCGCATTAAGGGACAAAGCTTTCAGGTTTGTTTTTCTTATCTCCCTTCTACCTTTTGCATCTGTCATCCTTTTATGTCCCTCTGTCTCCTTGCATTGGTTCCCATCCCGCTGCCCTGTTATTTTAAACGTGACCTTTCCTACACTCTATTTCCCGTTAGCTGCACGCTTATGCTTCCATGTTGTTGACTCCCCCCCCCCCCCCCCCCCACTGTTTAGTTTAAACCTACCCATGTAGCGCTAGCAAACCTGCCTGCCAGAATGTCGGTCCCCCTCCAATTAAGATGCAACCCATCCCTTTTGTCCAGGTCACCCCTGCCCCAGAAGAGATCCCAGTCATCTAGAAATCTAAATCCCTGCCCCCTGCACCAACTCCTCAGTCACACATTCAGATCCCCTATCTCCCTGTTTCCACCCTCACTAGCACGAGGTACTAGAAGCAACCCAGGGATAACCACCCGAGAAGTCCTGCTTTTCAGCCTCCTACCTAGTTCTCTATATTCACGTTGCAGAATCTCCTTCTTACCCATGTCATTTGTGCCTACATGCACAACGACTTCCGGCTGTTCACCTTCCCTCTCGAGGATGACCTTGGAGGGTTGCAGCATGTGAATGAGACCAGGGCATGAAGAAATAAAGTTTGAAGGCAAATTGCACTAATATGGTCTGAAAGAGTGCTATTTAAGTTATTTTTAGTTTAGTTTAGATTTTAACTAATCGTTTCCAGCATGGAAACAGACCCTTTGGCCCACCAAGTCCACGCTGACCAGTTATTCTTGCACATTAACATTATCCTACGCAAACTAGGGCCAATTTACAATTTTATGGCAGCCAATTAACCTACAAACCTGAGATAGACACAGAATGCTGGAGTAATTCAACTCAACTCAACTAACCGACAAACCTGTATGTCTTTGGAGTGTGGGAGGAAACCGGAGCACCCAGAGAAAACCCACACGTTCAACGGGAGGACAAATAGCACCCATGGTCAGGATCTAACCCGGGTTTCTCACGCTGTGAGACTGCAATTCTACCACTGAGCCTCCATGCAGTTTGATAGAACTGTTTAAAATGGCGGAAAGTTTTGAAAATGTAAATGAAAAGAAGTTGTTTCCATTTGTGGAGGTATCCAAAACAAGGTAACACATCTTGATATCAGAACCAGGTCATTTACAAATAAAATCAGGAAACACTTTTTATCATAAGGGCAATGGAATGCCAGAATTTTCTTTGTGTGTTGGGATTTAACTGAAATATTCAAGTTTGAAATTAATAGATTTTTGTTTGATAACGATACCAAAATATACAGAACCTGAGTAGATAGATGGCATAGATAGACACAAAAAGCTGGAGTAACTCAGCGGGACAGGCAGCATCTCTGGAGAGAAGGAATAGATGACGTTTCGGGTCGAGACCCTTCTTCAGATGGCATTGTGGCCCATATCAGCTATGATCGGACTAAATGGCAGAAATCATGCCATGGGTTGAATGAACTATTTTTATTCAAACAATGTGACACTTATACATATTGACCAGGAAGGACCTACGACCACTTATTAGTGTGGGCTGACCTTAGATAGAGCTACACTGAAGATCTTCTGTTGATCTCTGTAATTATATCCAGGAGAAATAAAAGCCTAAGATTAGTATGGATGAGCAGCAAACTATTAGAAAAGTAAATGATAAGTTAACATTCAATGGTAGGAGGTTACATAATAAAAATAAGTAAGTTGTTGAAAATATGTGGAGATTGATAAGATGAAACGGACTATTGCACACACTTTTGGTTTCATTAGTTAAGGAATGTTGTTTAGTTTATTATTGTCACCTGTCCCCAGGTACAGTGAAAAGCTTTTGTTTGCATGATATACAGTCAAAGAAAAGACTACATGAATACAATTAAGCTGTCCACAGTGCACAGATAAAGGATACAGGGTATAACATATAACTTAAGATAAAGTCCGATAAAGTCCAATTAAAGATGGTTAAAACTTAGAAGGAGTGTAGTGAAGGTCTGGACCTTAAATGTGTGTCGGTTGAGGAGAGGTTGAATAGAACAGGCCTTTAGTCCTTACTATGAAAAAATGAATAGTTTCTTTGTAAAAGTATGTTTCCAGTGGTCGAAGTGCAGAGAAATAAAGGTTGACCATTTAGCAGAGAAATTCTTTCACTTCAATGGTTGTGAATGTTTGGAATTCTCAACCCCAAAGGAGTTGCTCAGAAGTAGTGCATATTCATGGGGTAGTGTCTTCATATATACAAAGGGAGTTTGCCATAACCTTACTAAACGATAGAGTGGCCTCAAAAAGCCATCTTCTGTAATTTAGATTTCGACACTGAGGGACTAACAATAAAAATTAACAAAATTTATTTCCTTTTGTGTTTGTTTAATTTTTTTCCTCACATGAATTCTGTAAGTGCAAATTTTATACCACATCTCAAATTTTGGGTAATGCTTTGCTATTTCCTTAAGAGCTAGTGGTGATGTAGGGGTTGCCCATACTACGGTTCTCAGCATCTCATGGTGGACATACCAAAATGGTGAAAATTAGAGAGAAGGAATACAACTCATGAATGTGCTCAAATCCAGTTTGACAACTCCTACACTAATGATAGAATGATCCACTGCTCAAAGTGCTGTACTTGTTAAATGATAGTTATACCTTTTTTTCTCAGATGGACACTGAAGACCTAACACATTGTTGAAGTAGAATAGTGGAGATACAAAGAGCTAGCATTACTCAGTGGGTCAGGTAGCATCATTGGAGAAAATGATGGGTGACGTTTCGGGTCGGGACCCTTCTTCAGACACGAATTCTACTTGGTGTTCTGCTCTAATATTTGTCCCCCAACGAATGTTTGTTTATACAATCTTGCTCTCCTTTTTGCATTTTAAAACAGGTACTGCATCTCAGGTGCTTTCTTTGCTTATAAGATTTCCCAAGTAATAAAAGTCATAGTACCAATGCAGGTTCTTTTATAACTGTGTCAAAACTGGAGGGCAGCAGTGGACAAGCAGAATTATCCAATCCAACTTCTAATTTTGCTTTCTTATCGTTTGCATTTTATTAAAAACACAAAGTGGCGGAAATGGACAGACAATGTTACAGGGCACGACCCTTCTTCAGACTGAATTTTGCATTTTATGATTGTTTTCAGCAGCAGCAGAGGGAGTGAACATAACGACGCAAGCTTACATTACCCATGGTGTGGTGGGAAGTTCGGCCTTGCTTTCTATACGGTACACAACCAGCAGCTCGGAGACTCCCGTCATCCAGTGGCAGCTGAAGAGGGACAAGCCCATCCCTTTGGTCCAGTCCTATGGTACCCGCATCCTGGGCAAGCTACGGCCTGAGTACAAGGATCGTATTGTTATCTTCCGCAATGGGTCTCTGCTGATCCTCAACCTGCAGCCAACCGACGAGGGAATGTATGAAGTTGAGATTGCAATCACGGACGATGCCTCCACTGCAGCACAAACACTCAATTTAACTGTTGATAGTAAGTTGATGGCAGACTACCTGAACAGTTATATAATACTAGTATTATTCTTTGCCTCCAACTACCCGAACAGTAATACAAAGTATTATTCTTTGCCTCCAAATTACCAAACAATGATATTAAAAGTATTATTCTTTTCCTGCCACCTTAGAACATTGTTTTGCATTTCCCCTCCAGTTCTATCCCTCTGCTCTCACAAAGGCACTGACTAGCACTGATTACAGTTTTACGGGCACCAGTCACCACTACCCAATACCCATTTTTAATGTATGAGCTTAGAGGGCAATGAACTTCAACAAATATAGACACAAATGTGCTGGAGTAACTCAGCGGGTCAGGCAGCATCTCTGGAGGAAGATGATGAGTGACGTTTCGGGTCAGGACCCTTCTTCAGACTCTACGCTCCAGACTGCTGAGCTTCAACAAATGTACAGCTTCAGAGAGAGAATAGGTTTTACTGCCAATTCTGTCCTGATCCAGATTGTTGTTGATCACATGAGATAGGAAGGAAGAAGGATTTTCATTTACACGTAGATGAAGATTGGGTCTGATGTGGCCCGGTTTAAATCCAGCAACACTCTAGCTAATTGTAATGCATCCTTGCATTTCTTTGATTGAAGTCTACAAGACCAGAGCAAGACTTTGTATGGTCCTGGTCAGACTGACCCAGTCCAGCACCAGACAGTGCAGTGTCACCTTGTCACAATGAACCGGGTGCTCCAGTTAGTGCCCTCCATAATGTTTGGGAAAAGACCCATCATTTATTTATTTGCCTCTGTACTCCACAATTTGAGATTTGTAATAGAAAAAAAATCACATGCGGTTAAAGTGCACATTGTCAGATTTTAATAAAAAGGTATTTTTATACATTTTGGTTTCACCATATAAAAATTACAGTAGTGTTTATACATAGTCCCTCCATTTCAGGGCAACATAATGTTTGGGACACAGCAATGTCATGTAAATGAAAGTAGTCATGTTTAGTATTTTGATGCATATCCTTTGCATGCCATGACTGCTTGAAGTCTGCGATTCATGGACATCACCAGTTGCTGGGTGTCTTCTCTGGTGATGCACTGCCAGGCCTGTATTGCAGCCATATTTAGCTTATGCTTGTTTTGGGGGCTAGTCCCCTTCAGTTTTCTCTTCACCAAATAAAAGGCATGCTCAATTAGGTTCAGATCGGGTGATTGACTTGGCCACTCAAGAATTGACCCTTTTTTAGCTTTGAAAAACTCCTTTGTTGCTTTAGCAGTATGTTTGGGATCATTGTCTTACTGTAGAATGAACTGTCGGCCAATGAGTTTTGAGGCATTTGTTTGAACTTGAGCAGATAGGATGGGTCTGTACACTTGAGAATTCAACTGCTACTACCATCAGCAGTTGTATCATCAATGAAGATAAGTGAGCCAGTACCTTCAGCAGCCATACATGCCCAGGCCATAACACCCCCACCACCGTGTTTCACAGATGAGGTGATATGCTTTGGATCTTGGGCAGTTCCTTCTCTCCTCCATACTTTGCTCTTGCTATCACTCTGATATAAGTTAATCTTCGTCTCATCTGTCCACGACCTTTTTCCAGAACTGTGGTTGCTCTTTTAAGTACTTCTTGGCAAACTGTAACTTGGCCATCCTATTTTTGCGGCTAACCAGAGGTTTGCATCTTGCAGTGTAACCTCTGTATTTCTGTTCATGAAGTCTTCTGCAGACAGTGGTCATTGACAAATCACACCTGACTCCTGAAGAGTGTTTCTGATCTGTCGGACAGATGTTTGGGGATTTTTCTTTATTATAGAGAGAATTCTTCTGTCATCAGCTGTGGAGGTCTTCCTTGGCCTGCCAGTCCCTTTGCGATTAGTAAGCTCACCTACTTTCTTCTTCTTAATGATGTTCCAAACAGTTGATTTTGGTAAGCCTAAGGTTTGGCTGATGTCTCTAACAGTTTTATTCTTGTTTCTCCGTCTCATAATGGCTTCTTTGACTTTCATTGGCAAAACTTTGGTCCTCATGTTGATAAACAGCAATACAAGTTTCTAAAGATGATGGAAAGACTGGGGGAAAGACTAGGTGCTGAGAGCTCTCTTATACCTGCATTAAGGAGGCAATTAAACACACCTGAGCAATTACAAATACCTGTGAAGCCATGTGTCCCAAACATTATGGTGCCCTGAAATGGGGGACTAGGTATAAACACAACTGCAATTTGCACATTGTGAAACCAAAATGTATAAAAATACCCTTTAATAAAATCTGACAATGTGCACTTTAACCACATGTGATTTTTTCTATTACAAATATGAAATTGTGGAGTACAGAGGCAACTAAATAAATGATGGGTCTTTGTCCCAAACATGGAGAGCACTGTATACTCTATTCCTGACGGGAAAAAGAATCAGTTCTGGTTCTTGCTCCTGATGTTATCACCCTTCCCTCTGCTGTAAAATGTTGATATACAGACACCGAGTAAGAATGGAATTATGTTTCCGAGAGAATTGGAGTCCAAATGTTCAAGAAAGATTTTCATCTAATGTGACAGCAAAGAGACCAAATTGTGTCCATACTTCATATTTACCAGCAGTAGTACCTCGACAAAGCAGCCAATTGTGCTCCTGAAATATTAGAAGGACACAAAGTGCTGGAGTAACTCAGCGGCTCAGGCAGCTTCTCTGGAAAACATGGATAGGTAATGATTTGGGTTGGGAACTTTTTTCAGAGTCAGTGGGTGAGGGGTGTAGAGACGTCAAGACAGTTGTTGTTCCGACAGTTGGAAATAAAAAGGCCCAGAGAGGGTAGAAGGCCGGCAGGGGGAATCCAAGAGGAGGGGGGATGTTGGAGATGGGAGAAGAGGTCGTCACTGGGAGCCGAGAGACACTAGGACCTGAATTATTAAGTTTGCCAACTGGACCCACCTCTTACTCTCTTCTATTTTTAACTCCCTGAAACTAATGGGTGAAGAGAAGAAAAAGTTTGAAGCCTGCTGTGATCAATTTTATATTCTGATGTCTAGTTAAATATAATCAAATTCATGACCAACTCCAGATTAGTTTGGTTAAAAGCTAAACCTTTTGATTGAATGGCATTCACTCTATTGACAGAGCATAACCTAGTTGAATGGTGCAGACTATTTACCTGGCTAGAGTCTCTACTTCCACCCTCTGAGCTGTCCAAAATTCTGCTGCCAGTATCCACTAAGTCCCATTCACCCATCACTCTTGTGCAGGTGGCCTTTCATTGACACCATCCATCATTCTCCCACACCCCCAAGTCCCAATTTGTCTCAATTTTTGGCTCTGAGTCGATGTTTGACTGATTATGCTCCCATACAAGTTATAGAATTGCAAGTTGTTATTGTTGTATGGGACACACTGTTTTACAGCCTTGTGCCCATTGTCTGTTTTCTGCCTTGGATTATCCAGTCCCTGTGTCGAAGCCCTTGGTGGTCTTATCGTCCTCCACAGTATTGGAACTGAGTGAATATGTAACATTAAACTGTTCGCATGAAAATGGAACAAAACCAATATATACCTGGCTGAAAGGAGGAAACCCCCTAGAAAGCGACGAGAGGTTCTCTTTGTCCAGTGATCAGAAAACACTGACCATCTCACAGGTCCGCGTAACTGATGATGACATTTACAGCTGTACAGTGGAGAACCCCATCAGCAACTATCGAAGCACACCGGTCAAACTGACCGTGTACAGTAAGTACAAAAGCAGTATTTAGAGGGACACTGAGGATCGATGGTGAACAATATGGAAAGTGGGAAGATTTATAGAAAATATGTTGTGGATAACAATATGAAAACATATGGTAACATTTTATAACAGCATGTCAAATATTGCAGCTTCTCGCTATTGCAAAAATACATCAAATGCATTTGAGGGTAGATAAGAGTCATAGAATCATACCGCATGGAATCAGGTCATTCCGCCCACAATGTTCATGCCCACCAGTGATTTGGTTTGGTGTACAAAGTTGCAGTGAAAAGCTTTTGCTTAGTTTTGTTTGGTTTAGAGATACAGCATGTAAACTTGCCCTTTGGCCCACTGAGTCTGCACTGACCAGCAATCACCCATACACTAGTTCTATCCTACACACAAGGGACAATTTAGAGAAGCCAGTTAACCTATAAACCTGCACATTTTTGGAATGTGTGAAGAAACTGGAGCTCCAGGAGAAAACCCAGGCAGTCACAGGGAGAAAATACAAACTCCATACAGACAGCACTCATAGTCGGGATCGAACCCTGGTCTCTGGTGCTGTAAGGCAGCAACTCTACCGCTGTGCCACTGCAACACCCTTTTGCTTGTGTGTTATCCAATTAAATCAGATCATACTATACATGAGGACAATAAAATATACACAAGTACAGCAGGTACAATAAGAGAAAAATACCAGAGTGCAAAATATAGTTTTACAGCATTGTTGCGTTACAGTTATAGAAAGAAAGTTCAGTGTCTGTAATGAAAGTAGGTTGGAAGATCAGGACTACCCCTGAACTTATGGGAGGGCCTTTTATTGGTTTGAAAATGGAGGGGAAGAAACTGTTCCTAAGACTGGCCATATGTGCTTTCAAGCTTTTGTACCTTCTGGGCGCACATCCGTATTAATCCTTTCTTCCAGCATTTGGCCATAGCATTCTCTGCCTAGGCAATTGAAGTGTTTGTCTAGAGTCTTCTTAAATGCTGTCACCATAAGGGAACTGAAATACTCAGTGTGATTCTAATGTTCAAGAGGATCTGAAAGTAAGCTACCGCAGGTAGTTTAAGAAAATAACTGCAGATGCTGGTACAAATCGAAGGTATTTATTTCACAAAATGCTGGAGTAACTCAGCAGGTCAGGCAGCATCTCAGGAGAGAGGGAATGGGTGACGTTTCGGGTCGAGACCCTTCTTCAGACTGCAGGTAGTTAGTTGTAAGCCATCATTGATTTATCCATGGGGCACAGGAACACTTTGTAAGACTAATCCTCAAGAGCCTATCTTAAAAGGATCAAAACAGAGCATGCAGCATTTAACATTGCCAATTCGTGGAAAATGTGACATGGGCCTCCCCAGAGAGGTCTTTGGAAGCTTGGAGCTGTGCTCACATTATAGCCGCACAGAAGATCCAGAAGGCAGGCGATGAATGGTTGATTGGAGCAAGGGTCCCATATTCTCTTAGCTGCACCTATAAATAAAAAAAAGTCCCATTACAAAAGAAGATAATCCAATTCCCTATTAAAGATTTATTTTTGACTTGATCTTTGGCATCTAACATTTTTCTGCTGGATGTGCCCTACTTCACAAGTTGAGACCACGTGCTGAATTATGCTCAGGAGTAATTACTGTATGTGGACTCTGTTCAGATCAAACCCACACTCCTTGTAAATTTAGGTCATTAGCATGACAAAGGGAAGAATTTTATTTTAACGCAATGAATTGTTAGTACTTGGAGTGGCAGCAAGGAATAGTGCTGCATTCTGAAACTTGAAAGCATTTCAAAGGAAAATAGATATAAATCTGAAAATTTTAAATAGTCATAGAGTCATACAGGCCCCTTGGCCCAACTTGCTCATGCCGACTAATGTGCTCCATCTACACTAGTCCCACCTGCCCACATTTGGCCCATATCCTTCTAAACCTTTCCTATCCATGTCACCGTGATACAAAATAAGTGATACAAAATAGATAGTATTTTCGCAAAAGTGATCAGGCAGAATGGGCCAAATATCCTCTTCTGTGAGTAATGTTTTTCTATTAGTGGTTAAAATGGTTTCAATTATAATTCAGAAGAGTGAAGTACAAATGATGACGTGTTTGTGTTTCTGACAGAGCGGAGCTCTTTGTACATTATCCTGAGTACAGGTGGGATTTTCATTCTGGTTACCTTGGTTACTGTGTGTGCTTGCTGGAAGCCATCAAAAAGGTAAGATCTATTTGAGGTTCCTACTTCTATGTTTTCTATGCCTGCTTCTATGCTTACAGAATGATTCATTACTAGAAGTGCGACTGTGTACTGATTATGTTACTGAATTGGTAGCTTGAATTCAGACTGTACACTGATGGTAAAGGAATTTTAATTCATTTCAGAATCTTGAAACAGAAAGCCATATTTATTGCATTACCTCAACTTGTTCACTGACACCCACCACTCTCTGTGTAAAAAAAACTTGCTCCACCCATTTCCTTTAAACTTTCTCCCTCTGACTTTAAAGTTATGCCTCTCTTTAATTTTATACTTCTATCGGGTCTCCATTCAACCTCCAATTCTCCAGGGAAAATAATCCAAGTTTGTCTGACCCTTTGTTTATGTCTAAAACTCTCTAATCCAGCCAGCATTCTGGTAAACATCTTCTGCAGCATGTCCAAAGCCTCCACATCCTTCCCGTAATGGGTCAACCAGAACCACGCACAATACTCCAAATGCAGCCAAACTGAAGCTTTATAAATCTGCAACACGACTTCCTGACTCGTATATTCAATGCCCTGAACAATGAAGGCAAGCATACCAGGCGCCTTCTTTGCCACTCCATCAACATTATGTCTGTTGCTACTTCCAGGAATCTGTGGACTTGGACCCCAAATTCCCTCTGAATATCAATGCTATTAAGGGTCTTGCCATTAATTGTATACTTTCCCCTTACATTTGACCTTCTAAAATTAAACACCTCACACTTGATAGAATCAAAGAAACATAAAACACAGAAACGGGCTCTTCATCTACATCATCCATGCCAACCACAATGCTCGCCTATGCAAATCCCATTTGCAGGCATTAGCTTGTCATCCGCAAAGCCTTTCATATCCAAATTCTTTTTCTTACCTGTTCTGTTGTATGACGCCAGCCCCACATTACAGTGTTTGATTCTTACCAACCTCAAACAGTATTGATATAATAACTAGATAATCTGTTTATTAATCTTTACTGTTTGAAGAGGTTTGTATAAGGCATATTGGCTGGTACTTCCAACATCACAACAATGTCTATTCTTAAACCACCTCATTAGTTATGAAATATTTTATGGGACAACCTGAAATTCTGAAATGGAAACATGAGAGCCATTTCTCCAACAATTTGGTTTTTACTCAAGATTACAACATACTGGAGAAATTCAACTGATCATGCGTGGAAGGAAATAAACAGATGACATTGCAGGTCGGGTCTGCAGAAGGGTCCTGGGTCAAAATTACATCCATCCATTTCCTTCCATGGATGCTGCCTAACTCGTTTAATTCCCCCAACGGTTTGCTTTTTGTTGAGATTGTGAAAACCACACAAGCAACTACTCACCAAAAAGTCCATAAATTCAATATGAAAGACTGTCTAGTTCAAGCCTTGTTATTTTTCATGTTTCTTTAAGAAATAAAGGAAAAGGAGAAAAGGAGGGATCACAAAGTCGTGCAGAGCAGACTGAAGATCAAGCCAAATGTGAAGGTACAGTGTCTCATGCAACGTAGGCCTCTGTTTTTTGACATGGCAAAGTTGGTAGGATGGATGAGAAACATTGACGCAGTCTCCTACTGGGCAGATTATTTTGTATTCCTACTTGCAACGGGTGTATATGTAGGAAAATGGGAAGATTAAAATGAGTCGGTAAAGCATAGTGGACAGATTAGATGGACATGAACTTTCTTTGTAGGTATAGCATGTACATCTTAAGCACTTGCACTCAGTCCGCCGAGACCTGCGGGATCTTCTGGTTGCTAACTCATCTACTGTGTTGGGTGCTCCCAATGGGGCCTCCTTTATATCAGTGAGACCAAGCATAAACCAGCCGACTGTTTCATCGAACAACTTGCACTGAGTCCACAAGGGCCTGCTGGATTTCCCAATTGCTAACCATTTTAACTTGCCATCCCATTTCCATATTGAATTGCTATTCCCATTCCAGTTCTGGTCTTGAACCTCCAGTCAGGATCGAACCTGGGTCTCTGGCATTGGAAGGCAGCAACTCCACTGTGTCGCCCTGAATTTTGGATTATGTCTGCTCAGGTTGTTTAAGAAGTAAAAGAACCTGAAAGTCTGTAAGATCCAATGTGTGAGTTGTCTGCACTTTAGTAAAGGCTGTGTGAGTTGTCTGTACTTCTGAGATAATCTGCCATCTGATCCAGCCCCCTCAGAGGATAGCATGACAAAGGCTGTCAGAGCCAAGGCTCATGCACATTATGGCCCATGAGAGATGGTGTGATACAGCTTGGAAACAGACCCACCAACTCCACACCCACCATAAAAACTCATTTGTACATTAATGCTGCCCATTTTATTCTTCCCACATTCCCATCAATTCCCCTCGGATTCTACCACTCATCAACACACCAGGGACAATTTACAGCCCATGGAAACTGGAACATCCAGAGGAAATCCATGCAGTCGCAGAGAGAAGGTGCAAACTCCACATAGACAGTAGCAAAGGTCAGAATTGAACCCATGTCGCTGGAGCAGTGAGGCAGCAGTTCTGCTAGTTGTGCCATCAGCTAACCACATCCTTGCACACTGAAGAATAGTCTGAAGAAGGGTCTCGACCCGAAACGTCACCCATTCCTTCTCTCCCGAGATGCTGCCCGACCTGCTGAGTTACTCCAGCACTTTGTGAATAAATACCTTTGATTTGTACCAGCATCTGCAGTTATTTTCTTATACTCCTTGCACACTGAAGTATGTCTTAACCATTACTATTCAGTTGCAGTTCATTCGGTGTAGTTTTTAGTTTATTTTAATTTAGTTTAATTTTGTTTAGTTCAGTTTAATTTATTGTCACGTCTACTGAAGTACAATAAAAAGCTATTTTGTTGCATGCTATCCAGTCAGCGGAAAGACTGTACATGACTACAATCAAGCCGTCCTCAGAGTAGAGATGTAGGATAAAGGGAATGACATTTAGTGCAAGATAAAGTCCTGTAAAGTCCGATTAAAGATAGTTTTGTTTTTAGTTTAGAGATACAGCACGGAAACAGGCCCTTCGCCCCACCGAGTCCGTGCCGACCAGCGATCCCCGCATATCAGTATTATCTTACACACACTTGGGACAATTTACACTTATACCAAGCCAATTAACCTTCAAACATCTTTGGAATGTGGGAGGAAAATGAAGATCTCGGAGAAAACCCATGCGGTCACGGGGAGAAGGTACAAACTCCATACACAGCACCAGGAGACAGGGTTGAACCGGGGTCTACTGGTGCTGTAAGGCAGCAACTCTACCGCTGTGCTACCATGCTGTCCTGAGGATCTCCAATGAAGTAGATGGTATCTCAGAACCATTCTCTAGTTGGTTTGAGGACGGTTCATTTGTCTGAGGGAGTTAGAAATATTTGCAACACCTCATAGTTTTCCATCTACATTTGCGTGAGGGAGAGCACTGGAGCTCCCCTTTTAAAGAAACGTAATACACTTCATCCACTCTTGTCAGGGAGCAACAAGCAGAGTAGGCACAAGACTTCAGAAGGATTGCAAGCTTCTCCACTTAACAGGGTACCTTTATGTGCACACATTATACTTGCCTCTGAGATACACTGCAACAGAGAGGGATTTCACTCGTAATGCCCAACTGATTTGTGACAATGCACAGTCTATCATGCTGAACAGTGTCTGTCAGTACGCTGTGCCATGTGCTTTCAAACTATCATGACCAACCAAAGAAGTGTCTGAAGAAGGGTTCCTACCCGAAACATCACCCATCCTTCTTCACCAGAGATGCTGCCTGACCCGCAGAGTTACTCCAGCACTTTGTATTTATGACCAACCAAAGGTTGTCTATTGGGTGATAATGGCCACCTGATGATGACTCTTGATCTGGTACACAACTCACACATGTGAAAAGCATGCATGTGGTGAAAGTCATGCGGTAACATGAATTAGACAATAGACAATAGGTGCAGGAGTAGGCCATTTGGCCCTTCGAGCCAGCACTGCCATTCAATGTGATCATGGCTGATCATTCTCAATCAGTACCCCGTTCCTGCCTTCTCCACATACCCCCTGACTCTGCTATCCTTAAGAGCTCTATCTAGCTCTTTCTTGAAAGCATTCAGAGAATTGGCCTCCACTGCCTTCTGAGGCAGAGAATTCCACAGATTTACAACTCTCTGACTGAAAATGTTTTTCCTCATCTCCGTTCTAAATGGCCTACCCCTTATTCTTAAACTATGGCCCCTGGTTCTGGACTCCCCCAACATTGGGAACACGTTTCCTGCCTCTAACGTGTCCAACCCCTTAATAATCTTATATGTTTCGATAAGATTCCCTCTCATCCTTCTAAATTCCAGTGTAAACAAGCCTAGTCGCTCCAGTCTTTCAACATACGACAGAATTGTGAAAGATCAGATCATTCCTTACTATAACAATTCTGCTGCTGCTCTGCTGAAAAGTCATCAACCTGAAATGTCAAATGTCAACCTGATGCTGGTTGACCTGCTGATTAACCCCAGTATTATCTCTTTTAATTTTACTATCATTTCATAATAATAACATTTAAAAGACATTTGGCCAAGGAAGTGGACATGAAAGGTGTAGAGGGATATGGGACAAATGTGGGCAGGTGGGACTAGTGTAGGTGGGGCATCTTGGTCAGCATGGACAGACTGGGCTTAAGAGACTGTCTCGGTGCTGTCTGACTGTTTATGACACTGCCAAGACTCCTTTGGAGGAGTGTGTAATACCAAGCAGAACAAGTGTCACGATACCCATGTAACCCATGCTGTCAGAGGCCCAAGCTGTTTGACAAGCAGATGCAGAGTAGGAGGAGGGAGAGGAGTAGGCAACTTGGAGATCTCCTTTCAGTCCAGTCTGCCTGTGACAAACTCATCCAAGTACATTACCAGGAAATGCAATCTGAATTCCACATTCCACTGCAGTCTGCATCTTATCATCTCCACTGCTGATCATTTCATGGCAACATTGCAAAAATAGAATTCAAAAGTTTTCCAAACAAAATTTATAATTCAAAACTGACAAAACTGTATAGAAGTAGTAAATTATCTGCTTTGTGCAATTATTTAGTACTTTACCCTGTTCCAAGAACTGTTATAGACGCAAAATGCTGGAGTAACTCAGTGGGAGAGGCAACATCTCTGAATGGAAGGAATGGGTCGAGACCCTTCTTCAGACTGAGTCAGAGGCGAGAGAGACACGGAGATAAGGAAGGCTAAGGTGTGAAAACACCTTAAGTGATCTCTTGTTTTCACACCTTACCCTTCCTTATCTCTGTGTCTCCCTCTTCCCTGACTCTCAGTCTGAAGAAATGTCTTGGCCCGAAAAGTCACCCATTCCTTCTATCCAAAGATGCTGCCTGTCCCGCTGAGTTACTCTAGCATTTTGTGTCAGTCTTCGGTGTAAACCAGCGTCTGGAGTTCTTTCCTACCCAAGATCTGTTATACCTGGTGAAACCCATCCAGTAACAGAGAGAATGCACAAACTCTGCATAGGCAGCACCTGAGGTAGGGATCGATCCTGGGGGTCTCTGATGCTGTGAGGCAGCAACTCTACCAGCTGAACCACTGTGCCATCCCCAAAGCTATGCTTCCTGAAAAAGGAGAGTGTTTCCGATGAACTTTTGCCTACATCTACTACAGCAGTAATGTACCTGCCCATTGTAAATTGCAGGCCAGGTTTGAGTTGCTGGTCACTCACATATTGAGACCCCAACTGAGACCTGTAGCCAGTAAACACCACATTATATTGGTGTGCATATCAGCACATATTTATGTGGCTATATACTCCCACCTTTTACCTAATGTGCAGTTTTGAGGCCTATCTAATTTAGTCCTCAATTTCTTCCCAAATTCCCTCCCATCTTGATGTGCTTGATTCCAATTTAAAAAGGCTCAGCTGTCATCTAGTGTTAGGAGTAGAGTATTACAAAGCTTAAAGTAAAGTTAGAACATTGAAAACAAATGAGTTCTTCTGTGAAAATATATGAATCTAAAAGGAAATAAAGAAGTTCTTTAACAGATAGTGATCCATTAATGGATTTTTCTGGCACATAGCATTATGTACTTTAGGGACTGTTGAGAAAGGTAATGGCCAGTATGATAGTAACTTCCGAAAGGGCTCATCTGAGTAACCGTGGGCAAATTAGTTTAATCTTTATTGGCTGAACATTTTTTTAAAATTAGTGATGGAAATACCAAAAACCTAAATGAAGAGAAAATTACCTGAAACAGCAATGTTGACTGCTAAAATGAGGAACATGTTTGATCACAATATGGTGGACAGGGCAACTGCATGAATGAGGTCTCCATGAACCTTAAGAAAACAAATGAGATTTCCTTCAGGGGATACCATGAGTTATGGAATTCATAGAGAGCAAATTATTCACAAAATGCTGGAGTAACTCAGCAGGTCAGGCAGCATCTCGGGAGAGAAGGAATGGGTGACGTTTCGGGTCGAGACCCTTCTTCGGACTGAGAGAGAATTCATAGAGAGTGAATGTTGGATCTCGAACTAGTTAGCAGCACCTTGTTAACGATTGGTAGTTAGCGGCACCTTGTTAATGATTTTATCCTATTCTTTTCTCAGTAGCGCTGCTACCAAAAGGAGCAGAGCACAAACGTGAGCGAAGGAACCCCAAGGGATTATATGTAATCAAAGAAAAGGTAAGAGAGGCAGCACCTTGTCTCCAGCGCTACAAGTATTTCAACTGCTCAGTGGCACATCAGCGACTGCAGAACTGTAATAAACTCGCTGTATTTAGAAACACCTGCATATAACACAGCTTTAGAAAATAATAACATGCGTTATTGATTGTGTACATGCGTACTGATTGTGGATGATCAGCCATGACCTCAGTGAATGTCGGTGCTGGCCCGAAGGGCCGAATGGCATACTCCTGCACCTATTGTCTATTGTTAAAAATATAATTGATGGTTTCACTGAATTATCGAAAACTTATACACAGGATGCTTTTCAGCTAGTTTAAAATAAAAGAGCTACCCAACATAATTCCATCTTTCACACCAGGTTCATAACGCTGCAGGTCACAGCTCATCACATCCACATCCATGCCCATGGTTAAATATAAGAAAGGGTTTCTGCCTTATCTACCTTTATATTTTGCTAATCTTCCCTCTAATCCTTTAAGCCCTCTAGGTTGTGGTCCATAGGTCCTTCCTGTTTTCTCTGTCTTAGCACTTCATAATCATATTCACCTACATTATCTTTCCCTTTGTCTCCTCTTGGCTAACCACGTTTCTTTTTAATCTTCTCTGCATCTTCTCCAGTGCAATCGCCTCTTTCCTGCAATGTGATGACCAGAACTCAACACCCAACCATGATCTAACTAATATTGTATACAATGTTATCATCATCTGTTTGCTCATTTATTCTGAGCCTTTGCTAATAAATACATCCCATTATTCTTTGCAATCATCTTATTGTCCAGACTTGCCGCCTTTAAGCCTCTATGGACTGCAAGGTCCCTTTGTTCCTTTACAACTCTCAGTATCCTTTTAATTACTATATATATATTCCCTTGCCCTTTTAGAGGGTATTTTTGGTTATTATATATTTACCTGTGTGTATTGTGTTTATGAACCTGTTAAATTGCAGCAAGTTGGATTTGGTGTTCCATTGTCTGTACATTTGCCAATTAAACAGTCATGACTGTTGACTCTTGACCTCCCCAGTGCATTTCATCACTTGTTTCATGAGGGTTAAATTCCATTTGCCACTTCTTTGACCGGACGATTTATATCTTCATAAAGTCTAAAGCATTCCTCTCACTGGCATGTCTCTAATGACTCTTGCAAATTTCTACAAATACACCAGAGAAAGCATCACCCTAGGTTGTATCGACGCTTGGTTTGGCAACAGCTTTGCCCAAGACCGAAAGAAATTGCAAGGAGTTGTGGATGTAGCCCAGTCCATCACACATAACAGTCTCCCCACCACTGACACTATCTACACTTCACACTGCCTCGGGAAAGCAGCCAACATAATCAAAGTTCTTTCTCATTCCTCCTTCTCCCCACTCCCATCAGGCAGAAGATACAGAGCTTGAATCTCCAGACCAAATTCTGGAACAGCTTCTTCCTCTCTGTTATCAGACTTCTGAACAATTCTTCCATTAGCAGGGGTATAATCCTGATTTTCCAATCTACCTAATTGCGTGCATTGGCCTATTTTCTCAGGAACTGTTACACTACAATGCTGAAAAACTATATTCTTCATTTTGATATCTTTCACTTCGCTCTAACTTTTGTACTTGAGTTTGGCTTGATTGTATTCATGGAGAGAATTATCTGATTTCATTGGATAGCACTCAAAGAAGAGCTTTGCCTTATACCTTGATCCATGTGCCAATGCTAAACCTCTAGCCTTTGAGACAGGATACATTCAATATACCATGAAAGGATCAGCCTAGCTAACTTACAGGAGCTCTGGAGTAATGATTATATTCATGATTATAGCTATAGGTCATAATTATTGTCATGTCTATCGAGATACAGTGAAAAACTTTATTTGCATTCAAACCAATCTATACCTGTGTACAATTAACCCCTAAACAAGTACCACAGGCAGTGCTTAGAGAAAAACTCCAGAGTGCAGAATCTAGTGTAACAGCATTATAGCATTACTGTTACAGATAAAGTGCTGCTAAAAAAAAGTGCAAAGGCCACAGCGAGTTAGGTTGGGAGATCGGAATTGAACCCTTATATTACAAAGGCTGTTCAGTAGTCTGGAAAATGGGAAATTCTAGTATATGAGAGTTTGATATCAGCCGCAAATAAGTTGTTCTTGAATCTGGTGGGACTTGCTTTCAAGCTGTTCTATCTTCTGCCCAATGGGAGAGTGGAGAAGAGAGAATGAATATGTAGTGAATTATCCTTGATTGTGTTGGTTGCTTTCTCGATGCATCGTGAAGTGGCGCCTCCATCGGGTGGCGCCACCACAGTGGCTGCCTCGCCAACAGTCTGCCTGTCCTTTCTACTGTTTTTATTATTTTAAGTTTGTGTTAAAAGTATGTTTTAGTGTTTCGGTTCGTTTTATGTGGGTGGTGGGGGCGGGAATTGGGGCAAACATTTTTCAATCTTTTACCTCGACGGTGATGCAATTTGTCTCCTTAATTGGTACATGTGACAATAAATTGATCTTGAAGTCTTGAAATCTTGAAGTGTAGATGGAGTTGATGTGGGGAAACTAGTTTGTGTGATGAACTCGTCTGCAATTTCTTGCAGTCTTGGGCAGAGCTGTTGCCAAACCAAACTATAATGCGCCCTGATAAAAATTATCTCATTCGGCCGTTGTCTTTTCCAGGATTCTCCAGAAGCCGAGGAAGACTCCCACATCGATGCCAAGAAAGCATCGGATCAAGCTGGATTCATCGTTCCCTCCATATCTCCAACAAGATCCCGAAGAGAAGGTGGGCAGTCACCCAGGCGATATAGCAGATCTCCTGTCCGATCTCCCGGCTCTACCAGACTGCAGAAGTCACCAAGCAGATCCCCCAGCTCGCCAGCACACCAGAGAAGTGCCAACTGCGTTGTTCGGCCAACAGGAGTCCATATGATCATGGAGCAAGATGAGGCTAATATGGAAGAAAATTAATGCTTAAAAGATTTTGTATCTTCCTTCACAGACATAAAATATATTGTAGGTGCAGACATATATCAATATCAAAGCCTGGAACACGTCCAAGATTCTGCCCCCTCACCCCTAATAACTGCTTTATCTGACTGTATATGTAATGCTGGTAACTCTGTCTTAACTAATGTACAATATTTAAGCCTTTGCTCCCACCAGTGTGATCTCCTGGTATCAAATGTATAAAAAATACCCACCAATGAACTTCATCTCAAACAGTGGCTGTGTTGTATTGGGTAGGCAGTGGAACTGCTCAGTTTTGGACATTGTGCGCTTGAGGTGCAAGTTACATTTAATGGCATAATTATGTAATATTACATTTTAAAAATCTAAATTGAATTATTTCTCATGTGAACTCTTTAACTACCCACTGGGTAATAAGGCAGCAGGAACTAAAGGTGTATAAGCACATGGGTAGGAAATGATTGCTGTTTCTCTGCAGACAGCTTTCATAAACCCTGCTCTAAAGTAGCCTCTCCTCTTATATTAGGTACATATTCTACCAGATGTGGCCCTGATCCACCTATATGAAAATGATGCCAGTACTGATGTTCTGTTCTGACCTGACAGATGTTAGCTGACGACACAATAATTGGCCTTAGGTTGTATGTGGGAATGGGGAGCAAGTTTTACCCCACTAAAGGATGCATATGAACATGTATTGATTTGCGTTGATACCATCTGTTTTGATGCCATCTTCAGCACATATATACATGCTTGAAGAAAGGTCAATGTGCAAGTATTGATCTATTTTCCAGTAGGCAAAGTAATTGATTGTAGCCTAACTTGGATAGCGACACTCTTTCAAGGACCTGAGCCATCACTTCAGTCATTAGTGGCAATTGCATATCTTCTGGTCTCCGGAAGCTAAAATAATTCATTCCCACCCTTGTGGTGACTTCTTCGAGGACAATTCAGCTGGGGATGGTTCTTTAAGGCAAGTTGTTTAGAGAGATTTCAAAGAGAAAGGATAATCTAAAAAAAATAATTATATAATCAGTGTACGAGAAAGCAAGCGACGGCTCGGGCAATGATGTGATGGTTGTGTTTGGTTACTCCAGAGTTGGACTCAACCCAGTCAAAAACAAGGCATCAGATTGATCACTTTTACACTTCAGGCTTTAGTAACATATCCCTGTGGCGCGTCGAAAAAGGCCCGAAATAAAGGCGAGGAGCCAGGTATTTCGGGAGGTTTGATTTCATTACGGTTGTCAGACCGGTCAAGTCTGCTGGAATGGCATCGCGCCCAAAACCTCGTCCTTTATATCTGTAGCAAAGGGCCATCTCCCTGGTCCATTCCCGTGCCGAGGGGTCGGTAGTGGTATGGCCCGACCCTTGGGAACCGCCACATCCCATTGATTATTCTATTGATTATTCCATATGAAAATCAAGAGTATGCATTAAAAATGATTTCTGGTTGACTGTTGTTGGTGACACCTGATAAATATCCACCAACTCCCTGATCAAATAAAGTGCATGCATCTTCACATCATGTTCGTGTGGGAATTCAGCTTGCCTGAGATGCTTCCTGCAGTCATCATAGTCTTCTACCATGGTCTGGACTCCCACACGGAAAACGTCCATTTTGGTGAGGTGCTGGAGTGCTGCTAGTAAATGATCTGTATCTCAGCACCTCAGGGAGAGGGAAGAGACAATCAGGAAATGGACTTCATTGAATACAACTTTAGCCAAATAGTTTTCAATTTCAGCACTAGTTGTTGTCATAAATTAGCTAGGTTCTACTAATTTCTAAAAACACAGTTTCCACAGATAATATGGTCAGTGAGATGGAAGACCGTAATGCAGTCCCAGAACACAACTCCAGGCAATTTCTGTACCGAACTCGAACAAAACATTGCTGATATTCTTCCTCTTATCCTTCTTTATTGAACAGCAGTCATGATGAACAAGAAAATGTTTCTCCTCTTATCAGTTTCCAAGGAATGAATCAGCTTACAACTGTAACTTTAACACTGATTTACACCATCATGCCTTCCCCTCCTACTGTCATAGTCTCACTGGTGTTTCCGTCGTACAGAAAAAAATCTTTCACTGGTGTTCAGGCAAGTCCTATGTCATCTACGAATGCCAACCTTCTACAGATTCCAACCTGTCCTAGTTCTCTTCCATTCCAAGCTATCCTCTGTAATTCCCAGACCTGGAGATCCAGAATCCTTGGCCTGAGACCATAGAGAACTCAGGACTTGATCTTTTGCTCCTTAATCTTCCCCTATCATTTCCTTACAATATTCAGTCTGATTGTCGACAAAACCATAATAATTTTTGGGATGTTTGCATTTCTTTGAGCCATAAATAATTTACAGCCCTCATTTGAGTTAATACACATCGAAAGGGTGCATGGATTTGTTTGCAGTTATTGGTAAACAACCCCTGGTGTTTATGCATAGATTAGGAGCAGACATTTTGTCTTTTACCATTCAATCCTTCATTTAGAATTTTATTTTAACATACATATTTGAATCAGTCCAAAATGCATGGTATGCTTGCCTAATATTATCTTGACACTATTGTGTCAATAATGGAATTCAGTATGTTTGATTCTTCAGAACAGTGTCCAAATATAAATATCTATTCCCAATCCCTAGAATATTTAGTAATTGACCTTCATGCCACAATCAGTTCCCTTTTTGACAAAATTCCATCATCATTCCATTCATATCCATCTCAGAGCATCCTGTGCATTTGCCCATCCACAGTCAAAACACTTGTCACAATACTGCATTTCGATCCTTTAACAGTCCAGTCACACACTCACTTTGGGATTTCCATCACCCCAACCCTTCAAGGAAAGTGGGTGGGGAGCATTCAGCAGTTTTACTTTACAGCTTGTGTTAATGGAGAGCAATGTATCTGAGTATTGTAGCTAACCATTGGTGTCTCTGGCAGTAAATGCACAAAGTGAAACATTCAACAGGGCAGTCAGTACACGCAGCAAGGAGAACACTTATCTTCTCAGAATCCAGACACAAGCTGCTGGTGTAACTCAGCAAGTCAGGCAGCATCTCTGGAAAACATGGATAGGTGACATTTCGGGTGGGGACCCTTCTTCAGACGACCCGAAACGTCACCTGTCTTTTTTCCCCAGAGATGCTGCCTGACCCACTGAGTTTCCCCAGCATTTTGTGTCCATCTTTGGTATAAATCTTGTTCTGCAGTTCTTTGTTTCTACTTATCTTTTTCAGGTCAAGGCCCTTCACTAGAATTGGGTCTCATTGTCTGTACTCGTTTTCACCTAGCACACAGCTAATAACAGCCTGTTTCCTTTATCATCACTACTTTTTTGCATATCTTTCATTCTATTATTCTATATCTCTCTTTTCCCTTTCCCCTGACTCTCAGACTGAAGAAGGGTCTCGACCCGAAACTTCGCCTATTCCTTTCCTCTAAAGATGTTGTCTGACCCGCTGAGTTACTCCAGCTTTTTGTGTCTATCTTCGGTTTAAAACAGCATTTGCAGTTCCGTCCTACACAAAGAGAAAAACGTTAGTTCAGGTGGCTGGGAGGGTGGAGGTAGGAGATGGGTGGACCAAAGGAATTTCACCGAGAGGGTGAGACTGGATGAGCTGTTGTTACAGTTAAAGGGCACTTAAAAGCAGATTAAGTCATCCAGTCTCACCCTAACATGAAAGTCCCTTTAGTTCTGGCTATTGCCCCATCTTCTCTGTTACCGAAACTAACTTGTTTCTCTCTTGTGGACACAAAACTTACCAAACGCTGATGCTGGTTCACCAAAAAAGGACACAAAAGTGCTGAAGTAACTCAATGGGTCAGGCAACATCTCTGGAGAACAGGTGACATTTCGGGTCGGGACCCTTCTTCGGAGTCTCTCTTTCCACAGATGCTGTCTGACCTGCTGGGTGTTTCCAGTATTTTATCTTTTTATTTCACATTTCAATTATTTCATATTTCAGAGGCACTTCTAGTGTGCCTCATCTGGATGCTGTTAGCTCTGAGTAACAAATCAACATCTCGGTTTAAGTTTTTATTCTTGGACAGCAGATCGTGAATGTATATGGACCAGATGACGTTATTTTCACCTGACCATTCCTATGGCTTCAACTTTTAAACGGAAGCAGAAGTCAGTTTTAAGGTTAGGTCATTAGAAAGCTTGAAAGTTTTAGATGATTGTTCGGACATTAAATAAGATGGGGCCACTGTGGGTAAATGGAGTTCAGATAGAGTTTAGACATAATGTAAATAAATGGTAAAACAGGCTTGAGAAGCTGAATGAACTATACCTGTTCCTGTACTCTTATGTTCTCTGTCCCAACCAGTGAATGATTATCTCAGTAAATGATTTAGTGTCATTTATTTAAAATCTATTTACATGCTGACTGCATCATAGAGGTGTGGTCTGTCAGAAATGTTGATATGAATCTCATTCCTGCTCTTGTTCCTCCCTCCCTCATATAATCTCAACCCCTATTGGCACGCAATGGAACTGTGTGAGTGGACTTGATGTAATCCAAGTTTAATGCTTGCTTTAGAAAATGAGAAGCCCTTATATTGCTTAGATTCCCGTAGTAAGGACTAACCACTAATCAAACACAACCTGTTCTTCATTTGGTACCTGGATAGAACATTTTGTTTCAGGTTAATATTTCAATGGTTTAGCCATCATTGTGGGGCATGCAGGTGCCAGTAATTTAGATTTAATTATTCTCCTAATTTAGGGAGAATTGACAAGAAACTGTGACAAAAATATCAATAAAGGTTTATTGCAGATTCACATTCCGCAGTCTCAAATATTTATTTTAAATCTTTATTTCGGATTGCATAAAGAAAATGTCACATTCAAGCCTTGATTCCTGGCTGGTGTATCTACATGGCATGGCAGAGAGGATGCTTCCACTGGTGGGGGAGTCTAGGACCAGAGGCCATAACCTCAAAATCAAAGGACGTACCTTTAGAAAGGAGATGAGGAAAAAATTATTTATCAGACGGTGGTGAATCTTTGGAATTCATTGCCACAGAAGGCTGTGGAGGCCAAGTCAATGGATACTTTTAAGGTGGAGATTGAAATATTGATATAGATTGACTAGTATGGGTGCCAGGAGAGAGGCATGAGGATTGGACTGAGAAGGAAAGATAGATCAGCCATGATGGAGTAGACTTGATGAGCCGAATGGCCTAATTCTGCTCCAACAATTTACATAAACTTATTCCCAACCCCTCAAAGGAGTGGTTATTAAAAATGAGATCCGTTTGGATTGATAACATTTTATTGTGTTTGATTTATTACTTTGTCACAAATGAAAGTAGGTATCTATTGAGACAGTTAGGTTAAAATCTCTTGGCATTTTGTTGAATGCAAGGGGATATATTTTGACCTGCTTTGATAGTAAAACATAGATAACAAGTTGACAATTAGTATTAAATGCCTTGCAATATTTATCACAGTCCTTAATTTCACTAAACGTTAAAATTGGGAGATAGAAAATGAGTACCTTATGAGGTCATAAGGTCATGTGATAGGAGCAGAATTAGGCTATTTGACCCATCAAGCCTCCTCCGCCATTCAATCATGGCTGATCGAACTCTCCCTCCTAACCCCATTCTCCTGCCTTCTCCCCATAACCCCTGACACAGGTACTAATCAAGAATCTATCTATCTCTGCCTTAAAAATCTCAATTAACTTGGCCTGCACAGCTTTCCGTGCCAAAGAACTCCACGGATTCACCATCCTCTAAAGAAATTCCCCCTCAACTTCCTCAAGGAACGTCCTTTAATTCTGAGGCTGTAACCTCTAGTCCTAGACTCTTCCACTAGTGGGATCATCCTCTCCACATCCTCTCTATCCAAGCCTTTCACTAATCTGTACGTTTCAATGAGCCCCCCCCCCCCCCCCCTCATTCTTCTAAACTCCAGCGAGTACAGGCCCAGTGCTGTCAAACTCGTATGCTATTCGACACTAAGACAGAAAGTCAAGCTCTCTGCTTTCCTTTTTATAGTTCCATTGGACCTTTAACATCCACCTGAGTCAGAAGAGCAAAAGGTGTTTTGGTTTAACCTAACATCTTGTCTTGAGGACACATTGACCTCTCTCAACATTACACTTCCCAGGGCAGTCAACCCGTGGGTTGAGAATACAATCTGGAATCACATGGCCCAACGTCAAGTCAGATTACACGACAAGCCAGTTTTTTGGTATTCTGTATTAGCAATCATGAATAGAATGGATTGGGGGATAGGAAATGCAGCCCATCAATGTGCCTTATTCAAAATTCAGAAGAGTATATTTTGTAAGAGCATTGTGAAATTTTATTTGCCACAGTAACTGTCTGAAGTATGAATATGTCAAATTCATATTGAATAAAGGTAAGTTCATGTTCTGAAATGCCCAATACAATGGTGCTGAAATTCCCCACACATTGCATACAAAACTCTTATAGGCAGTGACCTTATTTATTTATCTTTTATGTTTAAGGATGCATTACTAAATCAATTGAACAGGATGGTAGGATAGATTGGGGGAAAGACACGCTGTGGCATATCTGCATGCTAGCTGTGTCTTCTACACATGGAAGGACACAGTCAGCAGCTGGAACATTTGCACCTCCAAATTCATCTTTTGTTCAGACCTCAAAACATATTGTCACAGATCGCTGACTGAGGACCACTATAGGGACATCCACCATCAACTAGCTCAATGGTTCAGGAGGGCTGTTCTGCAACACCAGAGGATAGCAAATACCAGCCTTGCCGTTCAAAGATATTCCAAGAACATTTTCCTTAAGGAAAGCTATAAATGAAAGAACAAGAGAGGAAGAAAGACGAGTGTCAATGGTTATGGGGTGAAGGCAGGAGAATGGGGTTAGGAGGGAGAGATAGATCGGCCATGAATGAATGGTACAGTAGACTTGATGGGCCAAATGGCCTAATTCTGCTCCTATTACTTATGATCTTATGAAATGAACTGAATGTGACAATGGAAGTAATGAACCAGTCGCCACTCTCCAGCGCCATCTGCGAAGGGCAGGTCTGTAGCACAGTTGCAAGGCAGGCCATTCCAAAGACGCCAATATGGCTGGGTGACCAAGCGAGGCCTTGCTCAGTCTGCGATGCGGATTAGAAACTCGTTGGCAATGTGGCAGGTTGGCGGAGGTGGGCAAGCACCAGAGCCTGTGGCAATGCTGGCAGCGATACCAGTCAGAAACATAGTAATAGAAAATAGGTGCAGGAGTAGGCCATTTGGCACTTTGAGCCAGCACCGCCATTCAATATGATCATCCAAAATCAGTACCCCGTTCCTGCTTTCTCCCCATATCCCTTTTATTCTGTTAGCCCTAAGAGCTAAATCTAACTCTCTTGAATACATCCAGTGAATTGGTCTCCACTGCCTTCTGTGGCAGAGAACTCCCCAGATTCACAACTCTCGGTGAAAAAGATTTTCCTCATCTCAGTCCTAAATGGCCTACCCCTTATTCTTAAACTGTGACCCCTGGTTCTGGACTCCCCCAACATCGGTAGCATTTTTCCTGCATCTAGCATCTCCAATCCCTTAAGAATGTTATATGTTTCCATAAGATCCCCTCTCATCCTTCAAAATTCCAATGAATACCTGTTGACAGCCATTGAATTCCCCGCAGCCTTGAAACCCTCAATCAACACAGTGATCGATAAACAAATGAACCACTCACAACTGCCGTAAAATATAACCACTTTCAACTTTATTCATTTATTTTACATAAAGTTAAAATACTACCACTTAGAAAAGACTCGTATTGCTAAAGTTTGACTCACTGGTCAATAAAACATTGGAGAGAGCATCCTAGAATGACCTGTGTCCAGGCTAAATGGGATCTCCACCTCCATTTGGAATGAACGAGTGCATGCGATTTGTGCTTGCCCCTTTAAGGGGTATTTCTTATCAAGTTTAATCTTTAATAAAATCATTGACAATTGTGGAACAACCTTGGGATGCAAAACTGGAACTTTTGCGGCACTTTGTGGTTATTTCATTCGTTTTTTTTTTTTGCAGAAGGAAGATGTGCTTTTTAAATCGCTGGCATTCTGGTCAAAACCTTACAAAGGCCAATACAGGTATTCAGGCGTATGGACTGTGGAATGCGAATTGCATAGCTGAGACATAAAGTGACATTCACAAGCAACTGCAACCCGGAGCTGGAAATCTGGGTGATTTTTCCTTCCTGCCCAGAATCGAATGGAGCACAGCGTTTGAATTTACCTTAAACCAGGACTATGCAGCCAACTGCTGCAATGCCAAAGAATGCTGGAGTAACTCAGTGGGTCAGGCAGCAAGCATCTCTGGCGAAAATGGATGGGTGATGTCTCGGGTGGGGACCCTTCTTCAGACAGATTGTGGGGGGGGGGGGGGGGGAGAGGAGTGCTTGTAGAAGCCAGTTATTGAATTCAACATTCATATCACTTCTATTTTTCTCCAGAGATGCTGCCTGACCTGCTGAGTTACTTCAGCGTTTTGCGTCTATCTTTGGTGTAAACCAGCATCAGCAGCTCCTTTAAAAAAAAATCACATTTAGTGCTGCAAAGCCAAGGCTTGAAAGGGTTAAGCATTAATGCAGCAAACTTAAATAGCTCCATGGAGAAACGCCACGCTCCGCTTTGACCAGTTCGTCCCACAGACTCAAGGAATTTTAAGACTTGCAGCCTCTTTGTTCTCGTAACCATGGCTACACACCTTATATAAAGCAATCCTATTAAAAACCTGAAGGGGGAAGGTTGGCACTTCTTGACAACAAAGGTGGCTATAATCTTAATCTGGAATGAAGTGAGGATATCTATCTTTTGCATAAAGAATTTTCCTTTTTTTTGTAGCCAGCTAGCCAAATAGCAGAAACCACCATCAATTAACTACATCTCTGTATTTATTTCACAAAATGCTGGAGTAACTCAGCAGGTCAGGCAGCATCTCAGGAGACATCCTGAGCCCCCCTGACATCAGTCTGAAGAAGGGTCTCGACCCGAAACGTCACCCATTTCTTCTCTCCTGAGATGCTGCCTGACCTGCTGAGTTACTCCAGCATTTTGTGAAATAAATACCTTCGATTTGTACCAGCATCTGCAGTTATTTTCTTAAACTACATCTCTGTAGTACTTGCGGGGGTTTTGGGTCTTCAATGGCACTTGGGATGTGTTTTGAAACTTTACATCAGCAAATTGCTCATAAATTCAATAGCAGTTTGCCAATTGGTTTCCACGTGTACATTTCCCTTTGTGTTGCAACCCTCTGAATCAGAGAGAATTTATGGCAGGACGGTTATTTATTTGGCCCACAGTGTCAATGATGGTCAAAAAAGAGCTATCCAGCCTAATCCCACCTTAGTGTCCCCTGCCTATCAACTCTCTATTAAAAGACGTTTGGACAGTAACATGGATGGGAAGGTTTCTAAGGGATATGGACCAAATGCAGGTAAATGGGAGTGACTGAGATGGGGCATCTTGATTGGCATTGATGAGTTGCCCATGCCAATCAAGATGCCCCATCTAAGGCACTCCCATTTACCTGCTTGGGTCAGTGTTGTATAACTCTATGACTCTATAACTGCAAAGCACTCTCTGATCATTGCATTGTTACTTGGAATGCTCTCCTTGCTAAATTATCCATAAATGTGACCCATCTCTCTCCATCATATCACCTGTTGAATCCCATCTCTTCATGTTCTCTGCGTATGTCTTTGTTGTCATCTCTTGAAGTACTTGAAAGATGTTGTCAAGCTGGGTACAGAGAAGATTTACGAGGATGTTGCCAGGACTAGAGGGTGTGAGCTACAGGCAGAGGTTGAGTAGGCTGGGATTCTATCCCTTGGAGCACAAGGGGATGAGGGGTGACCTTATAGAGGTGTATAAGATCATGAGAGGAATAGATCGGGTAGATGCACAGAGTATCTTGCCCAGAGTAGGTGAATTGAGGACCAGAGGACATAGGTTCAAGGTGAAGGGGAAAAGATTTAATAGGAATCTGAGGGGATAACCATTTCACACATAGGGTGGTGGGTGTATGGAAGAAGCTGCCAGACGAGGTAGTTGAGGCTGGGACTATCCCAACGTTTAAGAAACAGTACATGGATAGGACAGGTTTGGAGGGATATGGACCAAATGCTGGCAGGTAGGACTAGTGTAGCTGGGGCATGTTAGCCGGTGTGGGCAAGTTGGTCCAAAGGGCCTGTTTCCACACTGTATGACTCTCTGACTTCCCAGCTTTGCCCCAACCCCCCTCTCCGTGTTCACACCTCAGCCTATTCCTTTCTCCCACATTATTCTTCCTATGAAACCCTAATTTTCTGCCTCGTTGCCCACTGGTCTTTGACAACATCTTTCCATCTTTTGCTTAGAAACTTTTAACATGAGTGCCTGTGTCAGTTTTACACCCAGTTATAGAATATATGTTCTCCAGTCTAAAATATGCAATATATCCAAAATATAAAGAGGCTGGGCACAGGAATTGTGAATTCTAGGCACATTCATGCATCAGTCCCCAACGGACTACCTGATATCCATTGCTCCACCCTCCTAATATTGTTTGCCCAGACATACCCCCCACTATGAGTGAAACACAAAGTACTGAGATAACTCAGTAGGTCAGGCAGCAACTGTGGAGGGAATACCCAGGTGATGGTTTGGTTTCGGGACCCTTCCTCAGAAGAAGTTCTCCTCTCTCCAATAGGAGTTCTGAGAGACGATCTCTCACTGCTCCCCTTCTGTGATTCCTGCTGCTCTCTTGCTCTTTGACCCTGGTCTGACCCACACACGCTACCACAGGCACTTGTATGTCCTCAACATTTGCCTTCGCTGCCATCTTGTCCCACGTGACTTCCAGCTCTGTTTCCAGGCCTCTCAGTTCGGGCCCAACCAGGATCAAAGTTGCAGTCTTTGATTTCTCGTTTTCACACCTTTCCCTTCCATATCTCTCCTTTTCCTCTCCCCTGACTCTCAGTCTGAAGAAGAGTCTCGACCCGAAAGGTCACCTATTCCTTTTCTCCAGAGAGACTGCCTGTCCTTTTGAGTTACTCCAGCATTTTGTGTCTATCTTCAGTGTAAACCAGCATCTGCAGGGCCTTCCTACACATTTCATCTGAAGAAGGGTCCTGACCCAAAACATCACCTATCCAATCCCTCCACAGATGCTTCCCGAGCCGTTGAGTTACTCCAGTACTTTGTGTCTTGCTCGGAATTCAGCATCTGCAGATCCATATCTACCCATTGTAATACACTGCTTTCCTACACTAATCAGAAGGTGAACAGACTTCTCCTTTACCTGATTTGTGAATTATTGGTTATCAATGAAACTGCCTTTGCTGACCAAAGCTAGTTGCTAAATTGCTGGAGTAACTCAGCAGATCAGGCAGCATCTCTGGAGAAATGGAATAAGTGACGTTTCGGGTTGGGAACCTTCCTCAGACCGAGAGTCAGGGGAGAGGGAAACAAGAGAAATAAAGATACATAGAGAGAAAAAAATCATTACCTTTCATTCATTCATTTTTTAAATGTACCTTTTTATATCTCTCCGTTCCCTTTCCCTTAACTCAGTCTGAAGAAGGGTCTCAACCCGAAACGTCACCTATTCCTTTTCTCCAGAGATGCTGCCTGACCAGCTGAGTTATTCCAGCACTTTGTCTCTATCTTTGGGGTAAACCAGCATCTGCAGTTCCTTCCTACACTTTATCCCTTTATTGACCCATGGGCAATATGTTTAAATAATAGTGTTGAAATAGAATTTAAAGAAAGACATTTTAATGCCTCCACTGATTTTCCTGAGTTGCTCCTGGCAGTGCCTAGGGGATGTTACAGACACCTGGAAGCCACAAGGCCTTGCCGAGACCATGTCAGCACCAATGTACAATGGATTATACAGAGGAGATGCTGCAGTGAACAGGAGGGTCAAATGAATGCCAGGTAAACGTGGCTCTGAGGAACAAAGCAAAATCATTTTAAACATTTGGGGTTTTGATACAGGCACTCCCCGACTTACGCAAGGGCTACTTTCCGTAACTCCTTACGCGAGTCAGATTTCACTCAAGTCGAAATCACCTGCTCTGGCCAACAGGGCACTCTCCGCGACGCACGACCTTCTGGGTAAGCACCTCCGCCATTGCTGGCTTGTTTCCAATGTGAACTGCAGTGTCGGTACAGTGTTGTGGAAATTATAAACTTCCTTGATTGCACTAGGGACTGAGTACAGAATTATGGTTTGCGCGAGTCAGGGTTTGTGTAAGTCAGGGAGTGCCTGTACTGCATTGATTTTTGGCCACTGGATGGTACAGCACGTGCCCACTGCTGCCATCCAGTGGCCATGGTGCAGGACTGCTTGTAAATCCATTCCCCGTTAGGCACTTGGGTTCACAATTGCGCTGGTTGGTGAAAACCTGAGTATTGACATATTAATTATAATGACCATTATAACCAAGGCAAAGCTGCAACCATCACATCACTGACTGCTGTAGCTCATTCATCGTGCAGCTCTTAGAATACACGTGGTGCTTAATCCAGGGATTTATATACAAAAAATATCTTTTCAACAATGCCACCGGGATGATATCCAGATTTACACTTGGATCTGAACCCTTAATCCCAAAGGGCCATGGCTGATCTATTCACAGTTACTGTACAAGATCCAGAGCGGGGAACTCTTCATGTTTGCTCCCTCTGCATAGAATCCTGAAGGTGAAATCATTTCCCCCTTCACCTTCATTAATTAAAGTTCCCAATTAGAAAATCACCACCCAAATGAAAGCAGAATCCCTGATGAAGGACACAAAATGCCAGAGTAACTTAGTGGATCAGGCAGCATCCCTGGACAATATGGATAGGTGACGTTTCGGGTTGAGATCCGAAACGTCACCTTAGTTCAGTTCAGTTCAGAGATACAGCACGGAAACAGGCCCTCTGGCCCACCGAGTCCATGCCGACCAACAATCATCCATACACTAGTTTTATCCTACACACTAGGGACAACGTAGAGAAGCCAATTAACCTAAAAACCTGCATGTCTTTGGAATATGGGAGGAAAGCGGAGCACCCGGAGAAAACCCACGTGGGAGAACGTACAAACTCTGTACAGATAGCACCTGTAGTCAGGATCGAACCAGGGTCTCTGGGCGAAGTAAGACAGCAACTCTACCACCGCGCCACTGTGCCCACCTATCCATGTGCTGCCTGACCCGCTGAGTTACTCCAGCATTTTGTGTCTTTCTTTGGTAAACCAGCATCTGAGGTTCCTTGTTTCTTCAGAATTCCCGTGGTTTGCACAAATTACCATTCAGATGCTGCCTTTGTTTGAGGAGATGGTTTCACCATTCTGCAGCCTCTTCTGCAGCCTTCCTATCCCTGTTGACCATTTCTTCAGCCAGTTGAATTAATATATCTTCATCCTAACATTTGTGGCAGAGATGCACTGAACTAAGGTGCAATTTGAATCAGAATAAGACAGAAATATAGCGGGTTAGTGTCCAGATGGTGACAAAGGCAAAGCAGAAGGCAGCACAAACGGTCACCCATTTCATGTCTCACCGCCCCATTGCCATCGGCATCATGCTGTTGCCAGTGTTCAATTCCAGCCCTTTAGTACCCATCTGTAAAACTATTACAAAAATGAACCATTATCCCGATAGGATGCATCAATCACACTCCCTTTCGCCTCAATGGCTATCAACTGTAAACTGGTACAATCACAAATGCTGATTATCTTGTGATAAAGAGGAAAAGGAAATCAATGGATCATCCAGATCCAACAAAAGCAGCATGAGGGGAATAGATTGGGGAGACGCACAGAGTCTCGTGCCCAGAGTCGGGGAATGGAAACCAGAGGACATCTTTTTATGGTGAGGGGGGGAAAGATTTAATAGGAACCCGAGGTGTAACTTTTTCACGCAAAGGATGGTAGGTGTGTGGAACGAGCTGCCAGAGGAGGTAGTTGAGGCAGGTACTATCGCGACGTTTGAGAAACATTTACACAGGTACATGGATAGGACATGTTAAGAGGGATATGGCCAAATGTAGGTTGGTGAGGCTATTGTAGATGGGGCATGTTGGCCAGTGTGGGCAAGTTGGACCTGCTTCCACGCTGTAAGACTCTATGACTCAATGACACTTGATCCATGCTGGGCTTTGAGGACATTTTTTTGCATTCACTGTAGATTCAAGGAAAGTTGAAGTGTCTGTTTAAGGTTTCCTTAGCTTCCCTCTCGTGAATGGACTTCGAGCACCAGGTTGGTGGCGTTCCCCATCTCTCGCTCCCTTGCTCCACCTTCTGGACCTGCTTTCTGATGGAGCTGCCTGTTGCCTGGTGGTCAGTGCAAGCGGGGAGGGGGTTTGGGGAGGGGGGTTGGGGAGGGGGGGTGGGTGGTGGGTCAGCTCTCCTCTTCCTTCCTGCACCAGCTGCCTCGGCAGCAGCATCTCAGCAGGCGGGCGAGGCAGGGCAGGTGCTTCCACCAGGCAGAGGGCGAAGAGGAGTGGATGGAGACCAGGTCCTCCTGAGATATCACGAGCATGGCTTCCTCCGTCTGAACCGAGGCCGAGGAAGACGGGCTCAGCGCGTCCCGGAAATTCCGCAGAAACCAAAGGCCTTCGCTGGACAGGCCGCCATCAACAGCTGTAACAAGAAGGCAAATGTTATTATATTCCTCCATGTAGTTTTATGGAAATTTATGACAGATTTTTGCCTGTTTGTGGCAGATACTTTGTAGTAAAATCTTTGTGTATCTCACTAGGATAAGAGGTGGCACGGTGGTCGAGTTGCTGCCTTACAGCACCAGAGACCCGGGTTCGATCCTGACTACGGGTGGGTGCTGCCTATACAGTGTTTGCACATTCTCCCTGTAACCACGTGGGTTTTCTCCAGGTGCTCCGATTTCCTCCCTCACCACCAAGACATACAGGTTTGTAGCTTGACGCAAAATGCTGGATTAACTCAGTGGGACAGGCAGCATCTCTGGAGAGAAGGAATGGGTGACGTTTCGGGTCGAGTCTGAAGAAGGGTTTTGATCCGAACCGTCACACATTCCTTCTCTCCAGAGATGCTGCCTGTCCCGCTGAGTTACTCCAGCATTTTGTGTCTACTTTCGATTTAAACCAGCACCTGCAGTTCTTTCCTACACAGGTTTGTAGGTTAATTGGCTTTGGCAAAATTGTAAATTGTCCCTAGTGTGTAGGATAGTGCTAGTGTACCATCTACCTCAATGGAGATCCTTTTACATTCTTTAATCAGATTTTACTGGACTTTATCTCGCATTAAATGGTATTCCCTTTATCCTGTATCGGTATACTGTGGACAGCCTGATTGTAATAGTATTGGATTTTTGCTGTCTGGATACCATGTAACAAAAAATCTTTTCACTGCACCTTGATTCACGTGACAATAAACTAAACTATAATCTGTTCTCGGTATCTTCCTCTTTGCTCTGTCTGGTGAACTTAATTGTTTGATTGTTTCTATATATATTATCTGATTGATTGGATAGCATGTGAAACAAACCTTTTCACTGTGCCTCAGTACACATGACAATCATAAACGCAAACCGACCAGGAAGTAAACATGGACAGGAAATATGGACCTTGTCCATGGTTTTAAAATAAGGAAAATATTGATGCCTGTTTTGCTGACCACTTCTATTTGTATTACTGAATAATGAGAACCTGAGTGGGACGGGACACAGCTACAAACATAAGAATGTATCAGCAAACAGAGTCAGAGGAAGGAAAAAATGGTAAGATCAAATTAAGTCAAGTAAAAGCAGGAAGAAATAGAGATGGCACTTCACCCTAGATTAGGTCAATGTTAGAATTTTACTGGAGTCAGTGGGAAAGGAAATGAAGTCATACCTAATTTGGTTTACTGTGGATGAATGTGAATGTACGATGTGTAGGAGAACAACAGGCACTGATAGCTGGAGGACAACACGATGAGGTAGTGATAACAGGAACAGGACTCGAGAAAGGGCAGGGTTGGGCAGTAAATATTCCTTGGGTGAAGAGGAAGGCTGGGATTACAGGAAGGGGATTAGTGATATTAATGAACGAGAATATCACAGCATTGATGAGGGGCTGGTACAGCGAGATCACAGGTAGAATCAGTTTAGTCAGAGCCTAGACACAGCACAGAGATCATCACACTGCATGGAGTATTCCACAGGTCCCAATGATAGGAGAAACACAGAGGGACAAAAATGCAGGAAGAGTTCAGAGAAGTGGAATAAGTCGAGGTTGATTTAATAGCGGCTTCAATTGTCCCCATGTATACTAGGACAGGGGGAGAGTTAGAACAGGGGGGAGAGTTAGAACAGGGGGGAGTGTTAGAACAGGGGGAGTGTTAGAACAGGGGGGAGTGTTAGAACAGGGAGGAGTGTTAGAACGGGGGGAGAGTTAGAACAGAGGGGAATGTTAGAACAGGGGAGAGTGCTAGAACGGGGGGGGGGTGTTAGAACAGGGGGGAGTGCTAGAACAGGGGAGTGTGCTAGAACGGGGGATTAGAATGGGGGGAGTGCTAGAACGGGGGGGGGGGGGTAGTGTTAGAACTAACTAACCTGATTAGTTTAGTTTAGTTCAGTTTATTATTGTCACATGTACTGAGGTTCAGTAAAACGTTTTTTGTTGCGTTCTATCCAGTCAGCAGAAAAACTATCCATGATTACAATCCACAGTGTACAGATGCAGGAAACAATGTTTAGTGCAAGATCAAGTCCAGTAAAGTCTGATTAAAGATAGTCGAAGGATCTCCAATGCGGTAGATGGCAGCTTGGGGACCACTCTCTAGTAGTTGGTAGGATGGTTAATAACAGCTGGGAAGAAACTGTCCCTAAATCTGGAGGTGTGTGTTTTCACACCTCTGTACATCTTGCCTGATGGGAGAGGGGAGAAGAGGGAGTGACCAGAGTGAGACTCGTCCTTCATTATGCTGGTGGTCTTCCACTCTGGATGTACTCATGTATGATATAATTTGTCTGTTAGCATGCAAAACAAAGTTAGAAAGGGGTGCGGCACGGTGGCGCAGCGGTAGAGTTGCTGCCTTACAGCGAATGCAGCGCCGGAGACTCAGGTTCGATCCTGACTACGGGTGCTGTCTGTACGGAGTTTGTACGTTCTCCCCGTGACCTGTGTGGGGTTTTTCCGAGATCTTCGGTTTCCTCCCACACTCCAAAGATGTACAGGTATGTAGGTTAATTGACAGGCCAAATGTAAAAATTGTCCCTAGTGGGTGTAGGATAGTGTTAATGTGCGGGGATCGCTGGGCGGCGCGGACCCGGTGGGCCGAAGGGCCTGTTTCCGCGCTGTATCTCTAAATCTAAATCTAAAAAAAATCCAAAAAAAATCTAAAGATTTTCATTGTATCTCTCTGTACACGTGACAATAATAAGCCAATGGCAATACCAATAATTAAGGCACAGAGTGTAAAAGATGTCTGCTGAACACTTGTCTGATTTCTTCTGTAGTGAGAGAGTTCAATTCTGGTCCTCACTTTATAGGAAGGTTGTGAAGGCAATACAGAGAGTGCAGAAATGGTTTATGAGAATTGTTCGTAGAAGGAAGGATCACAGTTGCAGGGATAGAGGGGAGATATTGGGAGATATTACACACCGGGGACATTTTACAGAAGCCAATTAACCTACAAACCTGCACATCCTTGGAATATGTGAGGAGATGGGAGCACCCGGAGAAAACCCACATAGTAACAGGGAGAACGTACAAACACTGTGCAGACAACACCCGCAGTCAGGATCGAACCCAGGACTCTGGTGCTCTGAAGCAGCTGCTCGACTGATGTACCACTGTGCCGCCCTTCAAGAGAAAAGGTCCAAGGTCTGCAGTCAGGTTCTTTGGAAGGTTGGGACTTCACCTTATCATACGGGAGGACCATTCAGTCAGCTGATAATGTTGTCTTTTGTATATTAGTTTGTTACATTGTAACTGCTGTAATCATTTTTAGCCATTTAAATTTAACAGCGCAGGCATTCTTTATACTTTAGTACATTGCAACTGTCTGTAACCTTGTTACATTTGGATGAAAGATAATGGTGGCGAGATAAGGAAAGACATAGGCCTTGGGGTGATGGATGGATGTGAGGGATGGACTAGCAGGGAAATAAGGGTGGCGAAGTATGAAGGGATGTGAGCATTGAGATAAGGATATATTACTGAATGGGATTTAATGGTGGCGGGACAGACGGGTGACTGCAAAGAAATGAATGACTGAAGAAAGGAGTGTGGGTATGAGGTAATGTAAAGAAGATAAGGTTTGGAATAATCCTATAAACATAGACTGCACGATGTACTAAGTGGGCAGTCAGGTGGTTGGCTTCCTGATTGTTCCAGCCGTTGTTTGCAAATAAAGGCTTTTAACTTCTCGAAGAATTCTCCGTGTCGCCTGTGTTAATTTTGAGGATCAGAGAACCACAACAATAACAGGTGAGGGAAGTTGTTCCCAAAGCTTGTGGTATGTGCTTTCAAGCGTTTGGCTTCCGCCCAATGGGAGAGGATGGAAGAGGGAATAAGCAGGTTGTGATTCTGTTGGCTGCATTGTCACGGCAGCATGAAGTTTAAATGGATTTGATGTTTAGGAGGCAGGTCTACATAATGATCTGGACTATATCCACCACTTTTTTCCAATGGGCTGAATGGCCTCCTTCTGTGTTTAGTTTAGTTTAGAGATATAGAATGGAAAAAGGCCCTTTGGCCCACCGAGTCATGGCTGACCAGCGGTCACCTGTACACTAGTTCTATCCTACACACGAGGGACCATTTACAGAAGCCAATTAACCGACCAACCTGCACGTCTATGAAATGTGGGAGGAAATCGGAGCACCCCTGAAGGAGACCCATGTGGTCAAGGGGAGGATGTACAAACTCCATACAGACAGCACCCATAGTCAGGATCCAACCTAGATCTCTGGCGCTGTAAGGCAGCAACTCTACCACTGCGCCAGCGTGCCATCCTGTGATGTAACCATACTATGAATCTAATATTCTATGATCTCCAATGGCTGCAGATAATAGATTGATTGCAGTTGACACCCACCTGACTCTTCCCCATCGTAAAGCCGTGCAAACTTGCTTAACTCCAGCTTGGGTAGGCATTGTTCTACGGACACCCAGTGCCCAGTGACAGGGCACAGCAGCTCTGTTGGCTGGTAAAAGAGCTACAAAGAAAAACAACAAAGATTAACCCAGGCTCAGTTCAACGGACCAGAATAAAGCCTTCAAGAAACTGTGTGGGAGTTTGCACATTCTCCCTGTGAGCATGTGGGTGCTCTGGTTTCCTCCCACAGTCCAAATATGTGTGGGTTTGTAGGTTACTTGACCAGTATAAAATTGGCATGTGTGTCACGGTGGAGTTGCTGCCTTACAGCACTTACAGAGTCAGAGTCAGGTTCGATCCTGACTGTGGGTGCTGTCAATAGACAATAGGTGCAGGAGGAGGCCATTCGGGCCAGCACCGCCATTCAATGTGATCATGGCTGATCATTCTCAATCAGTACCCCGTTCCTGCCCTCTCCCCATACCCCCTGAGTCCGCTATCCTTAAGAGCTCTATCCAGCTCTCTCTTGAATGCATTCAGAGAATTGGCCTCCACTGCCTTCTGAGGCAGAGAATTCCACAGATTCACAACTCTCTGACTGGAAAGGTTTTTCCTCTTCTCAGTTCAAAATGGCCTACCCCTTATTCTTAAACTGTGGCCCCTGGTTCTGGACTCCCCCAAACTACGTTTGTACGTAGTTTGTACGTTCGCTGAGATGTTCGGTTTCGTCCCACACTCCAAAGACGTACATGTTCGTAGGCTAATTGGCTTGGTATGAATGTAAAATTGTCCTGAGTGTGTGTAGGACAGTGTTAATGTATAAGATTAACTGGTAGGCGCGGACTAGGTGGGCGGAAGGGCCTGTTTCCTCGCTGTATCTCTAAACTAAACTAAAACCTGCGGCACAACTCCGTGACATTGATACTTTATGATCACATGTGACATGTTACAGTGCGATTCATTGATTTGCACACACAATATGCAAAGAGTGGCCACAGAAAGGGCGCTGACAATGTCATTGAATGTGCCCCCGTCACGTGACAGCAGCACCTGTGACAAGATGGTTCTACCTGTAACATGATGCCATCATCGCCCGTGGCTCAATAATACCACCGTGACATGTTTAGTTTCGTTTAAATAAGTTTATTGTCACGTGTACCGAGGAACAGTGCAAAGCTTTTTTGTTGCATGCTATCCAGCTTGAAGTTTAAATGGATTTGATGTTTAGGAGGCAGGTGCACGTAATGATCTGGACTATATCCACAATTTTTTTTCCAATGGGCTGAATGGCCTCCTTCTGTGTTTAGTTTAGTTTAGAGATATAGAATGGAAAAAGGCCCTTTGGCCCACCGAGTCATGGTGGACCAGCGGTCAACTGTACACTAGTTCTATCCTACACACTAGGGACCATTTACACAGTGCGATTCAAAGACTATTTACACAGTGCGACACAAAGACCATACATTATTACAATAAAGCCATCCACAGTCTACAGATACAGGATAAAGGGATTAACATTTTTTAGTGCAAGATAAAGTCCAGTCGAGTCCGATTGAGGGCCTTCAATGAGGTAGATGGTAGGTCAGGACTGCTCTCTAGTTGGTGGTAGGATAGTTCAGTTGCCAGATAACAGCTGGGAAGAAACTGTCCCTGAATCTTGAGGTGTGCGTTTTCACACTTCTGCACCTGATGGTGCCATCTCTTGTGATACAATGACTTCCACCGTGACATGGTGATCATATTTGTGTTGTCAAGAAGGTGTTCAAGGAAAAAAGGAGAATCAAAATCATACGAAGACATTGCAGAGTAAGAGCAACCATTATGGGATTTTAAAACACATCTTCCAAACTCGTTTACCAATGAAGACTCACGTGAAGGAGTACGAGACCGGTTTCAGTATAAAGATAGACACAAAATGCTGGAGTAACTCAGCGGGACAGGCAGCATCTCTGGAGAGAAGGAATGGGTGACGTTTCGGATCGAGACCCTTCTTCAGACTGGAGTTACTCCAGCATTAGAGGCAGATAACATGTTCCCAATGTTGGGGGAGTCCAGAACAAGGGGCCACAGTTTGAGAATAAGGGGTAGGCCATTTAGAACGGAGATGAGGAAGAACTTTTTCAGTCAGAGGGTGGTGAAGGTGTGGAATTCTCTGCCTCAGAAGGCAGTGGAGGCCAGTTCGTTGGATGCTTTCAAGAGAGAGCTGGATAGAGCTCTTAAGGATAGCGGAGTGAGGGGGTATGGGGAGAAGGCAGGAACGGGGTACTGATTGATAGTGATCAGCCATGATCGCATTGAATGGCGGTGCTGGCTCGAAGGGCTGAATGGCCTCCTCCTGCACCTATTGTCTATTGTCTATTGTCTATTTTGTGTTTATCGTCAGTTTAAACCGCAGTTCCTTCCTACACACCCGTTTCAGTACAATTGTTTATCCCATCTGAGAAGGCTGTGGTAAGGCAGCTGCTTTGATGTGGGAATTTAGCTCTGCACTTTGGAAAGAGAAATCAAAAGACAGATCATAATCTAAATGGAGAGAAACTGCAAATGAATGAAGTACTACTCTCAAATCCTCCGTCACCATCTGAGCAAAAACTTTTTCAGTCAGAGAGTTGTGAATCTGTGGAATTCTCTGCCTCAGAAGGCAGTGGAGGCCAATTCTCTGAATGCATTCAAGAGAGAGCTAGATAGAGCTCTTAAGGATAGCGGAGTCAGGGGGTATGGGGAGAAGGCAGGAACGGGGTACTGATTGAGAATGATCAGCCTTGATCACATTGAATGGCGGTGTGGTTCGAAGGGCCGAATGGCCTCCTCCTGCACCTAACGTCTACTGTCTATTGTCTACATCTGCTCCCAAGATGTGGCTTTCTTTCCATACGTAGACACCTGAGATGTCCACATCCCCGGGCTGCCATAGATGGATCCCTCACCTGCTTCTCTTCTGTGTCTGAGAGTTCTGCTCTGGCTCCCTCTCTCCCCAGGTGCAGCAAGGACAGAGTTCCCCTGGTCCCCCCCCTGGACTCCACATCCAACACATCATCCTCCGACATTTCCACCACCTCCAATATTTTCCCACCTCTAATCCCATCTTCCCATCTCCACCCCTTTCTGCCTTCCGCAGAGACTGCCCTCTCCACAGCTCCATAGTTCACTCATCCCTTCCCGTTTTGGAAATAACGCATTTGTTCCTTTGATACCAAAGCTTGATTTACACACGTGTGTGGTGGGGATAACGCGTTCAAATTTACTACTGACAGCGTAGTCACGCATATGCTTAATTTACCTGTTCTCGAATTACACGCCACACGTAAAAAGCAAGGTGCTTATCTTTAATAAATTGAGGTATCGAGGGATATGGAGAAAGAGGCGAGCATACATGAGCCTGTCGAAGGTATCACAAAATGCTGGAGTAACTCAGCAGGTTACAGGAGCCTGAACACATTACATGGTGGGGCAAGCATGCAGTGCCTGACAGCCTGATCCTGCTCCTAATTTCTTGTGTTGAATTTGTGAACAAAGAAACAAGAAAATGTTTTACTGTCATGCGTGAATTCACTGTGGATGTTATGGAGTAAATGACCTTAGTTCAGTTTAGTTTAGTTCGGAGATACAGCGCGGAAACAGGCCCTTCGGCCCACCGACCAGCGATCCCCGTACATTAACACTATCCTACACACGCTAGGGACAATTTACATTTAGACCAAGCCAATTAACCTACAAACCTGTACGTCTTTGGAGTGTGGGAGGAAAACGAAGATCTCGGAGAAAACCCACGCAGTCACGGGAAGAACGTACAAACTTTGTACAGACAGCACCTGTAGTCGGGGTCGATCCCTTGTCTCAGGCATTGCAAGCGCTGTAAGGCAGCAACTCTACCGCTGCGCCACCGAGCCGCTTGTGGCATATATATAACGTAGATAAAGTCATCAAAGGTTTGGCCGCTGAGTTTATTGATGGCACAAAGTAAATCTTGAACGTAAATTGTGAAGTGGAAGGAAAGAATCTAGAAAAGGATGTATGTCACCAGGTACAGCAACACGTCACAGGTACCATCTCCATCTTACACAGTGACTGAGACCTTCGCTCTCCCACACGAGGAAACGTCCTCCCTGCGTCCCTCACGAGATGCCTCGATAAGTGATTGGAAAACAAATGCAGGATAATTTGGAAAGTAGTGAAATTGTCCATAATCGAAATAATGTCTTCAGTGAGTTTCAGTTCACACTCAGTTCAGTGAGTTTCTATCAAGTGCGACCTGAACCATTTTCTGACTGGGCCAAAGATGAATTCTCATCAAAGGCAGGGATGGAGAGAAATATCAATGTCCATGATGACCACAGGGAGAACATGCAAACTCCACACAGGCAGCACCAGAGACGAGGATCCAACCCAGATCACTGGAATGCGAGGCGGCGGCACTGCCAGATGATGCACTGTGCCACAGTGGCACAGGAACAATACTCATTCTTAATTTGCAAATGATTTCTTACCAGAACCATGCATTGCCAGAATAAAAATGGCCCGAGCGGAGCTGAAGACCATTGTGCTTACCTTGTATTTTACTTTAACACACGAGTGCACGTAAGGGCCCAAGTAGTAATACTTCATTCTGGGAACCTTCTCGTTCAGTCTTTGGGTTAGTGCTATTTCCCTGGAAAACAGGAGAGAAAGTGTCACTCGTAGCAGACTTTCAGGTCTCCCGCTCAGATCAAACATTGGTTCATTGCTGAACAACCCCCTTCGTACTTTTATTACCTGGATGCTGAGTCAGAAAAGTATTTTGAGGGAGGAGATAGATTGCTGGACGTTGAGGGAGTCCAGGTTTACAGGGTCAGGCGGGATGGAGGACCTAAGGTCAATGTCAGCCATGATGGTGTGATATGGCATAGAAACAGGCCCTTCAGCCCATCATGGTCATGCCAACTATCAAGCTCTCATTTCCGTTCAACACACACACTGGGGATAATTTACAGTTGCCAATAAACTTACCAACCCTCACATCTGTAGAATGTGTGAGGAAATCAGAACACCCAGAGGAAACCCGTTAGAACGTGCAAACTCCACATGGACAGAGACGGAGGTTAGGATCGAACCCAGGTCTCTGATGCTGTGAGGCAGCAGCTCTAGCCACTGCGCCACTGCGATGTCCATCTTATTGAATATCCCATCCTGGACCGCTCCTGTTCCTGTTTAAGGCCTGGACATGGTGTGGCCCAGAGCTTTGTTCACTGCCTCACACTAACTGGGGTGTGTGAAGAGGATGGGGAAGGAAGCTGAGGCCAAGATCTATGGGATTGGCAGGAAGCCCCCCTGCCTGAAATGGCATCACTGACTCCCACATTCCGAATGCAATCCCAGAAACCCCATTGTGGTCCGGAGCTGGAAGCTGGAGGGGCAGATGGGAGCAACAGCGAGGAAAAAGGAGGTCATGTTATGTTGCCTGACCTCAACATGATTCTTGGAGATGAATGGGGAAGGGGTGTAGGGAGAGGTGAGGAGAACACAATCACTCTGTATTTGCTCTCCTATCCCTTGAATTAAGTTCCTCTCTGCCTAGATGCGTCCAGATGCATTCGCTAACTTGGCCTCTTCATTCTTCATAACCTGGACATGTCCAAAACTCTGTTAATGTTGCTTAACTCTGCAAACATTCATCTCCCAACACATTTCATCATGCTCATCACTCTGTTTTACACTGGCTCCCAATACGTCAACAACACATGTTTACAGTTTCCATCCTATCTTGCTCTTTTCATTGAGCTTTTCCATTGGAAAGCTGGTTTTCCATTATAACAAACCACATCTGTCAAAGTGTTTGATGCAACAGAACTCAGGTTGGGAATCTGAATGTGAAGGCCACCATGTTTGGTCAGCATTGTAGGTGAGTTTACAATCACTAAAATGAATAACTGGAGAATTATAGGCAACAAGTCCACATTTCCCAATAGCAAAGTTCCCTGCAATAGGGATGCCAAACATGAAACATTTGCTTTTGTCCATTTGTCTTTTGTGAGGACATAAAATGCTGGAGTAGTTCGTCGGGTCAGGCAAAATCTCTGGAGAACATGAATAGGTGACGAATCGAGTTGTGACCCTTCTTCAGACCTGATCGGAAATGTCACCTACTCATGTTCTCGTGGGATGCTAGCTGACCCGTTGAGTTACTTCAGTAAACTCTTCTTTACTCTACTGTAAACCAGCATCCGCAGTTCCTTGCTTTCCCATTTGTCTCATCTTCTGTTCGCTGAATACTACCTGAGAGCAGAGTAGACTCCCAGCGAGAGAGAGGAGTAATCTGGATCATAGCACAAGTACTGCGAGTTAATTCCTTCAGGTAGTATGTCCAACAGTCCAAGAGCTATAATCTTCCCGTCCAGCAGGAACTGTTCAATGAAGGAGCCATAGCCAGTATCTGGGCCATCCGCAGGGTCCTCCCCCTATCGGTGAGATGACAGAAACAAGGTAAATGTACTTCCAGAAACTAGACAAGCCAATTCTGAATCTCACTCTAACTCCATCACAAAAAATACTAATTCCCTCTTAACTCATATCAGGCACTGAGATCAGATTAAGCACGATTTCAGTCCTTGGAACGAGAAACAATGTTTCCCAAGTCCCACAAGTTGAATCGTTTATAACCTGTTCTCATTGTTTCCCAAACTGGGAAACTCTAATGAGTACTTTTGTAACTTTGTCAGTGCCAGAAACAGTGGCGATTGTTTGCATATTTGTGTAGAATATGCAAAAGCAAAGAATTTCACTGCACCTATAGCGTGCGTAGGTACAATCATAGACAATAGACAATAGGTGCAGGAGGAGGCCATTCGGCCCTTCGAGCCAGCACCGCCATTCAATGTGATCATGGCTGATCATTCTCAATCAGTACCCCGTTCCTGCCTTCTCCCCATATCCGCTCCGCTATCCTTAAGAGCTGGTACACACTCTTACACACATATACACTGGTATGAAATGTCACACTGAAGTATCATTGAATTGAATCAAATAGCCCCGTGGTTGTACAATTAAAACATCTGGTGAATTAGAGAGCTTTTACTTGAAATATGTTGTTGTTGATAGGAAGCTTCCATGAATCATAATCACCTGCTTAGGCCCACTGGGGCCAGCAGTTATTTATGTGCCTGTCTATCCATGTCTGCACATACAAGATCTTTAAACCTTCACCAGCACTAATTATATTGATAAAAAGAATTAATTTCATGGGAATATATCACACCACAATTACTGCCAGCTGCATTTTTCTTTAAATACAGATTTTTTTCATTCACTCTTCAAGTTGATATCACTTGTAGGAATTAAAAAATATTTTCCCTCTTGTCATAGAGCCTGGAGAATGAAGAACGGAAATCCCTCCAAATGATTCCCATTAAATTGCACCCTCATTAGTCACCATGTGGGTTAGAGTTGAGGGTGAATTTTCCAAATATTTTTTGCCCTTGCTTAGACCTTCCTCCAGATATAATTGAAGGAGATAAGACACAAAATGATGGAGTAACTCAGCGGGCAGGTAGCATCTATGGATAGAAGGAATGGGTAACGTTTTGGGTAACTTCCTTTTATAGTTTTATTTGTTTATGAGGTATTTCTGAAGGATTGGGATCTTTCCCTTCTATCTACAGATTATGATTGGTAATTAGTTATTATACCCACAAGTTAGCCAATATGAGATTACTATCCAACGCCTAACTAAATATCCCCACAGTAGCCACTACTGCAGGGAAAACGAGCATGGGCTACAGGTTCTACTCACCAGAAGTGGAGTACTGCAGAAGAACCTTCTGTACTGCAAGAAATAAATGACGGTCAGTTAGGCAGATTAGCACAGAGGAACCCCCGCTCTTGTACCTCCTCTCCTCTTTCAGCCACACCCAGTGGATGCATGGCCTTTATGGACATTCTTAAAAGATGGGTCCTTCCACCAGTGTTTTAGATTAACTCATTGGGCCAGGCAGCATCTGTGGATAGGATGTTTCAGGTCAGTACCCTTCATCTCTAGTCTGCAGAAGTGTCCTGACCCGAAACATCACCGATCCATTTTCTCCAGGGATGCTGCCTGTCCCGCTGGGTTACTCCAGCACTTAGTGTCTTCCCCCCCCCCCCCCCCCCATCAATTTAAGTTCTCCTTGGCAGCCTTGGACAGGTACATGCATTGGAAAAGTTTAGGGATATGGGCCAAACATGGTCAGGTGGGATTAGTGTAGATGGGGCATCTTGGTCAGCATTGGCAAGTTGGGCCGAAGGGCCTGTTTCCGTGCTGTATGATTTTATAACTCCATTCATTTCTTGCACAAGTTGCCTCCATTTCACATGTGACTGTTTTTGTTTTTGCGAGCTCTTTGTTCATTAGTGAAGAACGTCAATGCCTGGAGATGGAATGGTTTGTGCTGAGACATATATAATCAATATCAATGACTTATGGTCAGGGTGGCAGAGGTTAGTAGCCAAGCCTTTGTTCTGTTGGGAATGAAATGTGCTAACAGCACAATCAATGAGGGTAAAGGCCATGAAGGTTGAATTTTATGGAGTAACTAATGATTTGACCGCTTTTCAATGGGGAACGGACACGTTGATAGATTTAGAACCGCTGATCAATGATCCTATTAATATGTTCAATCTCGATTTGAATTCTAATGGTAGAAAATTCTTGTATATAAACGGCGACTTGTAAACTGTCCCAAGGAATTTTTCCCACTTTATTTAAACGGAATTATAAGTAAAATTAGGGCAGCACATTGGTGCAGTGGTAGAGCTTTTGCCTCACAGCGTCAGAGACCCATGTTCGATCCTGACTTCAGATGCTGTCTGTGTGGAGTTTACACATTCTCCCTGGGACCGCGTGGGTTTCCTCCGGGTGCTCCTGTTTCCTCCCAAAGTGGGATAACAACGAACTAGCGTGACCTGGTGAACGATGTTTGCTGTGGACTCAGTGGGCAGAAGAGCCTGTTTTCATGCTGTATCTCTAAACTAAAACTAAATCAAACTAAAACCAAGGAGCAAATTCCTGCCCTCCAACTCTTGGTGAGGAACATGACATGACACGACTACTCGCGACACATTCAGGTGCACATTGCATTGGGCATACAGACTGATTAAAATTAACATCTAACTCCAGACTTAAAGGCAGGTTCTTCCCCACCTATATCAGCCTCTTTCACACTGCTATAAGTACCAGAGAGTATGATGTTTTTTGGTGATGTTTTCCAATCTAACACCAAAGAGTCTTTTACATTAATTTTGTTTAACATCTTGCCTGGTAAATGACACCTCTGATAAGACAAGCCTCTCTCAGACAGCACCCAACTAGTTTTAGTTTTAGTTTAGAAAGACAACATATAAACAGGGCTTACGGCCCACTGAGTCTGCGCCAACCAATGATCAATTGTACACTGGTTCGATGTAATCCCATCCTACACACTACGGGAAATTTTACCAAAGCCAATTAACCGACAAACATGCGCATCTTTGGGAAGTGGGAGGAAACCGGGGCACCCAGAGAAAACCCACGCAGTCCCAGGAAAAATGTTCAAACTCCGTACAGACAGCGCCTGCAGTCAGGATCGAACCCGGGTCTCTGATGCAGGAAGGCAGCAACTCTACCACTGTGCCACCATGCCGCCCGGACTACCAGAGGAGATTTTTGGACATCTCTATCCGAAACAACTCTTGAACCCATAAACCTGAATCATGGATGCTATCAACTTATTACCTCTTTCACATCACCTTCCCAGAGGTGCTGCCACATTACTCTTACTCTTAACTCAATCTCATTCAGTAATTCCATTATGTGCTGCAACATTTTCCACTATAATATTTGCCCCATTCTCCTGTTTTGCACTTGTCGTACTTATTGTTATATCTATCATTACTCTACATATACTGTTTACTCTGAGGGTTTATTGAGTCATAGTCATACAGCGTAGAAACAAGTTCTTTGGCCCAACTTGCCCACACCGATCCAACATGTCCAATCTACACTAGTCCCACCTGACTGCGTTTGGCCCATATCCCTCTAAACCTATCCTATCCATGTACCTGTCTAAACATTTCTTACACCTTGCAATAGCACCTGCGTTTCTTGCGAACAAGGAATTTCATTGTGAAATGTGCTAACAGCACGATCAATAAAGCCAACAGCCATGGGTGCAGCAATCTGTGAGTGGGTTCAGCTCACTTCCCATGTACATGCTGATGGTGAGGAGGTCACTCATTAACAGAGTGGTCCAAGATAGGGGAGGGTCCCCTATATCAACCTCACACCCTACGTCCACAAGACCAATGTACGTTACAACTCCAACCATCACTGTCAGTGTACATTTGGTGCAGTTGGTACCTCAGCTTCCGAAGCCATCTGCTCTGTGTCTTTGTGCACATGCATCTGGTATCGTTTGTACACCTTGTAAGATTCACCAAAGGTGGATTGTAGTTCAGGGCTGGGTGGAGAAAGTCTCAGCAACTTCACCTGAGGAGAGCAAATATTAACGGGAAATAAGCAAAATACAACTGATATAAACAGAGAAAATTCTTGAAATACTCTCAAAAGGCCAGGCAGCATCTGAGGAGGGAGAAACGGTTAATGTTTCAGATCCGTGACCCTTCATCTGAACGGGAAAAGTGAATGTTAGATGTGATGGGAAGGGCCAAGAATGGAGGGAGCAAGGGACTGTCTATGATTAGATGGAGACCAAGACCGTCCAGGTGAGTCTTTTTGGTGTGTTTTTGGTGCCTTCTGACAGAGGCTGATGAATCGTGGCTGAGCCATGGCAGGGGGGTTAAAAAGGAGATGAATGAGGGGAGCGGTGGGAAAAAGAAACACCAAACTGGAATTATTCACAATCACTAGAACCCTGAAATAAAGGAACTGCCGGAAATACTTAGCAAGTCCAGCAGCATTTGTGGAGGGAACAAACACTGGTACAAGTTACAGGTAGGTGACATTATAACAGAACTAATCAGTTAGAGCATAGAAAAGTACAGCACAGAAACAGGCCCTTCATCCCGCAATGTTCATGCCGAGATAAACTATTCTCATCTGCCTGTCCATGATCTCTATATTCCCTGCATAAACGTGTGCCAATCTAAAAGCCTCTCAAATGCCACTATTATATCAGCCTCCACTACCGACCCCCGCAGTGCATTCCATGCACCCAGTGCCCTTGCTTCATACGTCTCCTTTAAACTTTGCCTCTCTCACCTTAAACTACGCCCCCCGTCTTTGAGATTTCCAATACAGGAAAAAGACTCTGACTGTCTACTCACTCTATGCCTCTCATAACTTTATATTTTTCTTTCAGGTCTCCGTTCAACGTCCGGTGTCCAGAGAAATCAATCCAAGTCTGTCCAACTTCGTCCTGCAGCTAATACCCCCTAAACCAAGCAGGAAACAATATGTTAACTGCGGCACGGTGGCGCAGTGGTAGAGTTGCTGCCTTACAGTGAATGCAGCGCCGGAGACTCAGGTTCGATCCTGACTACAGGCGCCGTCTGTACGGAGTTTGTACGTTCTCCCCGTGACCTGCGTGGGTTTTCTCAGAGATCTTCGGTTTCCTCCCACACTCCAAAGACGTACAGGTATGTAGGTTAATTGACTGGGTAAATGTAAAAATTGTCCCTAGTGTGTGTAGGATAGTGTTAATGCGCGGGGATCGCTGGGCGGCATGGACTCGGTGGGCCGAAGGGCCTGTTTCCGTGCTGTATCTCTAAATCTAAAAAAATCTAAATCTAAAAGGCTGGTTATCTGAAATTGTTGAAAAAAGCACTATGTCCAAAGGTTGCAATGTGTCTCGGTGCCAGATGAGGCGCTGTTCCTGGAGCACACCTTGGTCTTTGCTGGTCAAGATTACGAGGACAAACAGGTCAGAGTGGGAATGAGATGGAGAAATGAGGTACGGTGGTGCAGCGGTAAAGTTGCTGCCTTACAGCGCCAGAGACCCGGGTTAGATCCTGACTACGGGTGATGTTTGTACGGAGTTTGTACGTTCTCCCCGTGACCTGCGTGGGTTTTCTCTGGGTTCCACATTCCAAAGATGCGCAGGTTTATTGGTTAATTGGCTTCTATAAATTGTCCCATGTGTGTCCCTAGAACAGACATACGGGGTCGCTAGTCGGCACGGACCCGGTGGGCCGAAGGGCCATTTTCCACTCTGTATCTCTAAAATTGAAGTGACTGGTCCCTGCATCAACCTTCTGGACTGAACACTCATTCTGACACATGGGATGTGATTTAAAATAGAACACAGATCACCCTCTCTCTTTCAGACAGCACAAACTGTTGTATCACCCGCACTGTCTCCATCTCCACTCGACCACAGAGCTTCACTTTGTTCCCCCAACTCCTGCACCTATTTGCTTCCCAAAAAGCATTTGTTCCCTTCCAAAGAAAAGTCATCGACCCGACACATTAACTCTGTTTCTTTCTCCGCAGATGCTGCCTGACCCACTGAGCATCACCAACGCTTTCTGTTTTGATTTCACAGCATTTGCAATTTTACACTTTTAAAAATAAACCTTATGCTCCTCTTTTGATATTTAGATCACGGTTTTCACGGTTTATTTATAAACACGGGGACAGATTGAGACCACATGGCCCCTCAGGGTTGCTCTGTCATGTAATTAGGTCAATCTTGATCTATAATTCAGTTCCCTTTGCCCATCTTTGATCTGTCTGACACCGACCAGAGTCCAATCCTAGCCTCGGGTGCTGTTGATGTAAAGTTTCCATATTCTCTCTGACTGTGGGGGTTTTTGATGCAAGCTCCTGTTTCCTGCCATGTTCCAAAGATATGCTGGTAGGTTAACTGTAAATTACCCCTTCGTGTAGATCATTGGCAGAAAGAATCAAAGGGGTTTTGATGGCGAGAGAGACCAAGTTGCAGGAGGGCAGTGAAATCTGCAGGGTGAATGGGATTGCTTGCATTCAATCTAGTTTGGTTTCGTTTAGTTCAGAGTTACAGCGTGGAAACAGGCCCTTTGGCCCTCCGATCAACGATCACCTGTACACTAGTTCTGTCCTACACACACTAGGGACAAGTTACAGAAGCCAATTTAACTACAAACCTGCACGTCTTTGGAGTGTGGGAGGAAACCGGAGCCCCCGGAGTAAACCCACTCAGTCACAGGGGAGAAAGCGCAAACTCTGTGCAGACAGCGCCCGTAGTCGGGATTGAACCCGGGCCCCTGGCGCTGTAAGGCAGCTACTCTACCGCTGCGCCACTCCTAGCATGGACACCCCACCCCAGTTTCTGCAGCTTTGTGGGGACAGATTTCCTCTACCATCTGTTAACTCAGCTTTAAGAGTGAAATATTTACACACATTCGAGTCATATTCCATGGAATTTAGGTTACCGAGTGATTTGATTGCAGTTTTCGGGATATTAAGGGAAATCAACAGGGTAAATTTATCTGCTTAGGACAAGAGACATGGTCTAAAAATTCGAACCAAACACTTCAGAACCAGTTAGAAAGCACGTACTTGTGAAAAGTGTCAATACTACACAATCCGCAGGCATTGCCACTTTCATTTCACTGCACATCGTGTATGTGTATGTGACAAATAAACTTGACTTGACTTGACTACTGTGGAAATGACTGCGTATACAGCACACGGTAATGCAGCAATGAGATGCTGCCTTACACAACTCTAGCAACCCTAGTTTGATTCTGATTTTGTGTGCAGTTTGCATGTCCTCCCTGTGACCACGTGGGTTTACCCGGGTCTCTGTTTCCTCTCGACATCCCAAAGGCGTTCTGGTTATTAGGTTTCGCAAAAAAACTACAGATGCTGGTTTAAATCGAAGGTAGACACAAAATGCTGGAGTAACTCAGCGGGTCAGGCAGCGTCTCGGGAGAGAAAGAATGGGTGACGTTTCGGGTTGAGCCCCTTCTTCAGTCTGAAGAAGGGTCTCGACCCGAAACATCACCCATTCCTGCTCTCCAGAGATGCTGCCTGTCCCGCTGAGTTACTCCAGCATTTTTGTGTCTACCCTGGTTATTAGGTTAATTGGTTATTGTAAATTGCCCTGAGTGTAAGCGAGAGGCAAGAGAATCGGTGTGGAGTAGACGTGAAGGCGAGAAAGAAAAGATCATAGGGAAGTAAGTGTGGGAACGGAACGCATAGGAATGCTGTGGAGAGCTGGCACAGATTTGAAAGGCTGAATGACGTCTATCATTGTTGCAAGTAAAAATAACATGGGAAATGGTGATTGATGCTTGATCGAATGTTAATGTGAAAGGTTGCCCCTCAGGTTCCTATTACATCTTTCCCCTTTCACCTTAAACCTTTGTCCACTGGTTCTTGATTCCCATATTGACTGGGAATGCTACTCTCTGGCAGCTAACAGGTGTGCACTCAGGAACTGTGCACTGAGCATGCATTACATTTGTTCAAGGATTTAGGATACAGAAGTACATTCATCCCACCCAGTACTGCTGGCTCAGAAAGACACGTGTATCTGCCCATTTTAATCGCATTTTGTTTTCGATGAACAGTAGAGGTCTATGTCGTTGTTTGCTCCCACTTGCACACAGCCTTGGACTCATTGCCCTCCCTTTACTCATCTGTTCACTGTAAAACTGCTGACTAAAGACAAGGTGCAGTTGCCTCATTGAGCCACTTCCTCGACTTGCTTATCACCATGAGTTTAAAGAGTCCCTGAGACACTCTTAAAGAAATGTATAAAAACACAAGAAGAATAGGTAGGTTAAATGGTTAGAGTCTTTTAACCAGAGTGCAGGAATAAAGAACCAGAAGACATAGGTTTAAGATGAGAGGTGAAAGATTTAATAGGAACCTGAGGGGCAACTTTTTCATCAGAGAGTGGTGTTATATGGAACGGACTACCAGAGGAGGTATTGAGGCAGGAACTAAAACAGCATTTTAAAGACATTTGGACAGGTAAGAGGATATGAAAGGTTTACAGGGCTGTGGGCCAAACGAAGGAAGGAGGGACTAGTGTAGATTGGGGCATCGTGGTTGGCACGGACGGGTTTTGCCAAAGGACCTGTTTCCATGCTGCATGACCATTCTTTATCAACAATGAATAAACAGGTTATGTAAGAAGGAACTGCAGATATGATTTACACCGAAGACACAAGATGCTGGAGTAACGCAGCGAATCAGGCAGCATCTCTGGAGAAAAGGAATAGGTGACGTTTCGGGTCGAGTCGCTTCTTCGGACTGAGAGTCAGGGGACAGGGAAACTGGAGGTATGAAAAGGTTCAGAACAAACCCAAAATGTCACCTATTCCTTTTCCCACCACCCTCTGAGTGAAGAAAGTTTCCCCTCAGGTTCCCATTGAATCTGTCCCCTCTCGCCTTAAGCCTATGTCTGCTGGTTCTTGATTCCTGTACTCTTTTCTCCAGGGACGCTGCCTGACCCGCTGAGTTACTCCAGCATTTTATCTATCATGAACAAAAACAGGTTGCTCCTTGATGAATGGGATCTGGCGCACAGACTCTTACCTCCAGCTGGTGCAAGGCAGCGACTGGCGTGCTCTCCACTAGGAGCTCCTCTAATGATCTAGTGCGACTGGGTTCAGGCGTGGAATGGAGTGGAGGTGGGATGGGAGATGGGTGCACAGCGTTCATGGAGGTTTGTGACAAGGATGGCGGAGGATCTTGTAAAGGAGCCGGTTCCTGACCTGGTGCCTTGTGCTCCGTCAGTCCCACCAGTTCAGACTCTGCCGGTTCCAGCTCCGCCTGCTGCCCCCTCTCAGGGGTCTTCAGCAGCTCCCTGCGGCTCTCCTTGGCCTTGCGGCACGTGTGGATGTGTGGAGCCCTGTCTTCAACTGGGGGAGAGAAACGGACTCGGTCAAGTGGCTTTAGAAAACACATGGCAGCAAGTCAGGTCAACTTTGCACAGGTATGGTGAGGTACAGGTACAATGGAAATCTGCTGGCAGCAGCATCACTGGCACATAGGCCCAAACGCACTAAAACCAATTATACACCAAGTACATATAACCATTGTAAAAGGAATACAGGAATACTTCATTGTCACATGTGACAAGGCACAGTGAAATTCTTTGCTTGTATATCCAATGTGTACAAATAGCGGCCACCTACGGCCCTGATAAAGTTACAAAGCACGCTGGCTCCCCCTTCTGTCCCTGTTCCCCCCCTCCCCCCATCCCCCACACGACGAGTCCCCATTGTCCTTCCCCCTCCCTCACGGTGGTGTCCCCATGCCGGGTATGTAAGGAATGGCGGGATGTGGATTATATACAAGCAAATAAGACTTTGTCTAACATAGTGTGTAGGAAGGAACTGCAGATGCTGGTTTAAACTGAAGGGGACCTCATTGAAACTTACCGAATAGTGAAAGGCCCTGGATAGAGTGGATGTGGAGAGGATGTTTCCACTAGTGGGAGAGTCTATGATCAAAGGTCATAGCCTCAGAATTAAAGGAATTAAATTCATTAGGAAGGAGACGAAGAGGATTTTCTTTAGTCAGAGGGTTGTGAATCTGTGGAATTTATTGCCAAAGAAGTCTGTGGAGGCCAAGTCAATGGTTATTTTTAAGGCAGAGATAGATAGATTCTTGATTAGTATGGGTGTCAGAGGTTATGGGGAGAAGGCAGGAGAATGGGGTTTAGGTCAGCCATGATTGAATGGCAGATTAGACTTAATGGACCGAATGACCTAATTCTGCTCTCATCATTTATGAACGTCATATCTATCCATCTTTGGTCTAACATAAAACTAGTGTGAATGGGTGATCAGTGGTTGGTATGGACTCGGTGGGCCGAAGGGCCTGTTTCCATGCTGTATCTTTATAAAAAAAACCTGTTGCAGCAGTTGCAAATGATTGGAGGAACTCACCTGACCACGGCTGGCTGTTGTTCATATTCCGCTGATCCGTTACGTGGTTTACCTCTGACCAGTTTCCATCAGACCCGTCAGGAAACGTCCAGGGTGTCTGTCCTGTGGTCAACTTCCCCTGCCCGGCTCCACACACTTGTTCCTCTTTATGGCACGTGGTGTCCTCTTCTGGGCTGAATGCTTCAGGACGAAACAAATCACACTGATCACAGTGAAGAATTTGGTTTGGTTTGGTTTCATTAAGAGATGCAATGTGGAAACAAGCCCTTGGGCCCACCGAGTCCGCCCGACCTGCGATCACCCGTAAACCAGTTCTATCGTACACACTAGGGACAATTTACAGAAACCAATTAACCTACAAACCTGTACGTCTTTAGAATGTGGGAGGAAACTGAGGTACCTGGAAACAACCCAAGCGGTCATGGGGTGAGTGTACAAACTCCGTACAGACAGCACCCATGGTCAGTATTGAACCCAGGTCTCTGGCGCTGTAAGGCATCAAGTTTACCGCTGTGCCACTATGCTGCCATTATTAACAGGAGCAAAGTCACATTCACGGAAAATATAAAAACCATGATTAAAATTTCCGCCATTGCTTTTTTCTTTGTTGTTATTTAATTTCTAACTTGTCGTTCTGTCCAAGTTTCACTTATTGTTTAAAAAAAAACTCAACGTCTAGCACTTTTAGGTTGGCACAGTGGTGCAGCGGGTAGAGTTGCTATCTCACAGCGCCAGAGACCTGGCTGCCATCCCAACCGCAGGTGCTGTCTGTGTGGAGTTTGCACGTTCTCCCTGTGACTGCCTGGGATTCCTCTGGGTGCTTCGGTTTCCTCCTTCGTCCCAAAGACGTGTGGGTTTGTAGGTCACCTGGCCTCTGTAAATTGCCTCTAGTGTGTAGGCAGTGGGTGCAAAATTGGGATAGCGCAGAACTAGTGCGAACGGGTCCGTCTGGACTCGGTGGGCTGAAGGGCCTGTTTCCATGCCGAATGTCTAAACTAAAGTTATTCGTTCTGTGAGCCAGATCCCCAGTTGCTAGAAAATTGGTGGCAGACCTGTACATTTTAGAAGTACTTCATTTTTTTGTAGAATGCATTGGGATCACAGGTCCTGCCATTTGAATGCATTTTCTTTTCCTCTAAACATATTGAGCAGCTATGAACAAATAACCTACAATTAAAAATAGCTGCATTTAGGCCAACTTTTATACACCATGGATTCCACTGATGGTAAATGACAAATGAGGCATTCACCTATTGATTAGCATCGTCAGCTGAGATTTATGTGTTTACTTGGGCACCAGAATGCGTGCTGATCTTTTATAGATTGTGCCCAGATTCTGTCACTTGAACAGGCAGATGTTCCTCTTCTCCCAGCAGAAGTTGGCGTATCTGGCAACGTGGCACTGGCTTCTGCTCTGATGTTTGCTGGAATGTGCCATCCAGACCTTGTAGTGAGACTGATGCTGAGGATCTCCTGACTATGGGTGCCCCTACTGAGCCAAAGCTGGAGTTCCTGCATGCTCCTGGCAATAAGCCAAAAGCATCCTGGACGCTAGTGTAGTTTAGTTTAGAGATACAGCGCGGAAACAGGCCCTTCGGCCCACCGAATCCGCACAGACCAGCGATCCCCGCACATTAACACTACCCTACATGCACTAGGAACAATTTTACATCTACACCAAGCCAATTAACCTACAAACCTGTACGTCTTTGGAGTGCAAGAGAAAACCTACGCTGGTCACGGGGAGAACGTACAAACTCCATACAGACAAACACCCGTAGTCAGGATCGAACCCGGGTCTCTGGCGTTGTAAGGCAGTAGCTTCACTGCATGCAAGGAGATAAAATCATCTCTTTCAGTTGTAGAACTAACACTGATAGTTAATTTGGGTATCGAACGATTGGGACGTTTACAATCTTTCTGCAAGTCCTTTCTTTCAACTGACACGAACTTACTATTATTGCTAATATGTAATTAAAATGAACTGCAGATGCTGGTTTATACCAAAGATAGACACAAAATGGTGGCGTAACTCAACGGGTCGGGCAGCATCCCTGGAGAAAATGGGAATATTTCGGTTCGGGACCCTTCTTCCGACTCAAGTCTTCTTGAGTCTTCGTCATTCTCTAGAGATGCTGCCTGACCCGCTGAGGTACTCCAGCATTTTTATGTCTGTCTATGATTATTGCTGTTATACTAACCAACAGTTTCCTTCACAAAAGCATCAGGTCGTGTTAAATGCTTCCGCATCTTCTTCAGAACCCGCCGCTGTGACCGCGATATCCGAAAGTCCAAGACGTGGCACCTGTGAGAGCAGTCAAGGGGAAGGCAGTCAGTGCTGGAACATACACACAGGCACCCTTTGGGGTGTTAAACACATCTGGCTTTTAAACACTACAAGCTCCAATAAGCTCTATACTACATAGACTTTGGGCATTGGTTTTGTCTTTCTGCACGATCATCGTTTGTTTTTTATGTGTACATATGTGTGCGTGTGCATGTGTGTGCGTACAGGTATAGATATATAGATTATATATATGTGTGTGTATACATGGAGGTATATGTGTGTGTGTGTATATATACATATATATATATATATATATATATATATATATATATAGACACTTAACTTTATTTTCTTGTTCATTATATTGTTTACAGTGTACAATGTTTACATATTCTGTTGTGCTGCTGCAAAGTAAGAATTTCTGGAACATATGACAATAAAACACTCTTGAATCCAGTAGGACAGAGTGACGTGTGATTTTCAGCACAGAAAGAGGCCACTTGCTCCACACTTGCCTCTCTCAGGCTACCTCTACACATGCCGTAACACATCCTTCCGTTTCTTCAGGCACTGAGCCTGACTCGTCTTTCCAGATTGTGCTGTTTGGCCCTTCTCTGGTTGTTTTTCTCGAAACCAGCCTGATAAACCACTCCCGGTTTCCAGCCCTGGCTTTCCTCATTATGCCTGATTCAAGTTAATTGCAGCACGGTTTGATAAATAGTTACATCTCTTGCACATCTGACTGGGCCCTCAACATCAATGGGCAGTCGAAAGATTTCCTCACTGTTGGCCAAGCAGCCAATTTTTGTTTCATCGGCAAACGTTGTTCATGTTCAACTTGTTAATACGTGCCACAAAAAGCAAGGGAAAGAGTAGTGAGCCCTGTGGAACTTGACTGGTAACAACCCTTCCATTCACTCTAACACCCACTAACCATCCTGACGCTATGTTACAGACCTTGCACTGGAGATTGGGGATTAGAATGGCAGTTCTTTTCAACGTCATTGACACAATGGACTGACTGGTCTTCTCATCAATTATCTATAATTCTGTGATTCTAAATACATGGGCCAAGGCATCAATCTCTCCCCAAACATCAATACCTACAACCCAGAAATCAATCTGGTGAATCTTCCTTGCATTTTCAGGCAAATCTTTGTTGTGCCCTTTGCATTATTTTATCTGCACTTTCACTGTAGCTGTGACACTATATTCTGCACTCTGTTTATTTTCTATTTTGCACTACCTGATACACTCATGTATGGCATGATTAGCCTGAACTGCACACAAAGTTTTTCACTGCATCTCGGTACATGTGTCAATAATAAACCAATATCAATTTCCATTCCTAAGGAAACCAAACTGTACACGATGCTCCTGGAGTGAACTTACCAAAGCATTAAGATGTGTTGGTATTTGCATCTCTTTCTAAGAAAAACCATTGTAGCAAACATGGGGGGAAGTTTACCCTCCTGGGCGGCACGGTGGCGCAGCGTTAGAGTTGCTGCCTTACAGCAAATGCAGCGCCGGAGACTCAGGTTCGATCCTGACTACGGGCGCCGTCTGTACGGAGTTTGTACGTTCTCCCCGTGACCTGCGTGGGTTTTCTCCGAGATCTTCGGTTTCCTCCCACACTCCAAAGACGTACAGGTATGTAGGTTAATTGGCTGGGTTAATTAAATGTAAAAATTGTCCCTAGTGTGTGTAGGATAGTGTTAATGTGCGGGGATCGCTGGGCGGCGCGGACCCGGTGGGCCGAAGGGCCTGTTTCCGCGCTGTATCTCTAAATCTAAATCCAAAATCTCCCTTCAAACTGTGCATGCTTAACTCTGGAGATACGTCATATGGTAACACAAGGGAACTGCAGATGCTGAAATCCTGAGCAAAAAACAAAGTGCTGGAGTAACTCAGAGGGTCAGGCAGCATCTCTGGGGAACATGGATAGGCGACGTTTCGGGTTGGGATCTTTCTTCAGACTCAAAGTCTTTTCATGCTTGCAGAAAGCATGGGTCCCGACCGGAAACATCGCCTATCCATGTCCTCCAGAGATGCTGCCTGACCCACTGAGTTGCTCCAGCACTTTCTTTTTGCACTGGCTACACGAAGAGTAGGGAACTGATTTCTTTGTTAAAGCATCCTATATTGGTATTTAATAGCTCAATTTTACAGCTATTTCGGAATAAGTCACTAAATGAAACCTCTGCAAAGTATATTTTCTTCTGTGCTGAATTACTTTTATTTGATATGCTCGGAAATACGGCACACTGAGGAGCAAGATCTTCCAGCAGACACAAAGGGCTAACTTACCTCATTGGGTAGGTGGGGCAGCATGTGATGGGCATGGCAGCTTTGTACAGATATTTCCCACTCCTAGACAAAACACAAAACATAACTTTCACTGGTCATGGACAAATTACCAAACTATTCTCGGTCATATCAGATATAATTATTGTTAAGATCCTGGTTGCATTGAAAGTTTTTAAAAGTTCATTTTATATGAATAACATCATGAGCAAGACTCCAATTTATCTCCCATTCCTAATTATCTTGACAAGGTAGTAGTGAGCTGAAGATACAAGGAACTGCATCTGCTTGTTTACAGAAAAAGACACAGTGCTGGAGTCATTAGACAATAGACAATAGACAATAGGTGCAGGAGGAGGCCATTCGGCCCTTCGAGCCAGCACCGCCATTCAATGTGATCATGGCTGATCATCCAAAATCAGTACCCCGTTCCTGCCTTCTCCCCATACCCCCTGACTCCGCCATCCTTAAGAGCTCTATCTAGTTCTCTCTTGAATGCATTCAGAGAATTGGCCTCCACTGCCTTCTGAGGCAGAGAATTCCACAGATTCACAACTCTCTGACTGAAAATGTTTTTCCTCATCTCCATTCTAAATGGCCTACCCCTTATTCTTAAACTGTGGCCCCTGGTTCTGGACTCCCCCAACATTGGGAACATGTTTCCTGCCTCTAACATGTCCAATCCCTTAATAATCTTATACGTTTCGATAAGATCCCCTCTCATCCTTCTAAATTCCAGCGTATACAAGCCTAGCCGCTCCTGTCTTTCAACATATGACAGTCCCGCCATTCCGGGAATTAACCTAGTAAACCTACACAACGTGCTGGAGAAACTCAGTGAGTCAAGACACACGTGCTGGAGTAACTCAGAGGTTCAGAAGTCTGAAGAAGGATTCCAGTCCGAAATGTCACCTGCCCATGTTCTCCAGAGATGCTGCCTGTCCAGCTAAGTTACTCCAGCTGTGTGTGTTTAATATTGAGAAGAGGTTTTGGTGATGTCTGTCTTTTGGTGTTCCAATGTGGCTCAGTCTACAAGGATCGGTCTGCAAAAATCCCACGGCCCAAGGAACTGGTTGTTCCTTCAGAAAGTGATCTAAATGTTCATGTTTCAGTCAGAACCTTCACCCCAGGGTGGAAATCTCAAAGACAGACCCAAAAAGCTGGTGTAACTCAGCGGGTCAGAGAGCATCTCCAGAGAAAAGAAATAGGCGGCGTTTTGAGTCGAGATCTTTCTCCAAACTGAGAGTCAGGGGCTATCAAACTCTATAGGGCAGAGCTTTAAGGCCAGAGGGGGAAATTTAAAGGAGATGTGCGGGGAAAGTTGTTTATTAATATTATTATTAATATTGCACATAGATAGTGGTGAGTGAATGGACCAGGCTACCAGGGTGGTGGTGAAAGCAGATTTGATAGTAGCATTTAAAAGGCATTTAGACAGGCACAGGGATATGTAGGGAATGGAGGGCTATGGATCATGTGCTGGCAGAGGAGTTTGTGACAATTGGATTATGTTTAATCTGCTATATTTATATTTGAATATTAACACTTTATTCCCTTTCATGAACGTATAATACCATGCAGGCATGTTGAATCAAGTTTGTTACAAGTACTGTTTTGTTATCGTGATGGGGAAGTAAGTGAATATAAGAATATTATCTGTGCGCAATTTCTGTATTTGTTAAATGAACTCTCGAAAATGTAACTGGCTGATATTTTGAATACAATTGCAATTACTGAGCTAATTCATTAATGTATATTAATGCAGTGTTGCACGGTGGCGCAGCGGTAGAGTTGCTGCCTTACAGCGTCAGAGACCCGGGTTCGATCCTGACTAGGGGTGCTGTCTGTAGAGTTTGTACCTTCTCCCTGTGACCACGTGGGTTTTCTCTGGTTTCCTCCTGCACTCCGAAGACATACAAGTTTGCAAGTTAATTGGCTTCCGTAAATTGTCCTAATGTGTGGGATAGTGCTAGTGTACGGGGTGATCGCTGGTCATCACGGACTCGGTGGGCCGAAGGGCCTGTTTCCTCACTGTATCTCTAAACTAAACTAAAAAAAAGTATATGAGCCTCAGTGTAAATATGTATTTCCATGGGAGTTTGAATGTATAGTTAACTAATAGACAATAGACAATAGGTGCAGGAGTAGGCCATTCAGCCCTTCGAGCCAGCACTGCCATTCAATGCGATCATGGCTGGTCACTCTCAATCAGTACCCCGTTCCTGCCTTCTCCCCATACCCCCTCACTCCGCTATCCTTAAGAGCTCTGTAGATGGTTATGCATGCAACCTATACTGTAGCTACCTTATCACCACTAACCACGCCCCATCCTATTAGTACAACTGTAGTCTCCTCCCTTTGTTCCACCCTTTTAGGTCCCGGTACGTCTGAAGGCTGGATGCAGTCAGTGCTGGGACGTGTGTGCCATGTGCTATAATAAACTACCAGTAAAGGTTACAGTGTGTCAGAGAAGACTCCTTTACATGGAGTCAGAAGTGGGATGCGAGCGTTTCCCGTTTACCGGTTTTCATTTATTTTGTTCCCGTTAGTGCCCAGTTTCGGGTTTCCCTCGATATGGCGTCCTCATGCCGAAAGCCATCTCCCCTTGTCTTCGATGCCGACATTGCGGAACGATGGTCGACTTTTGTGATGGACTACACTCACTACGTCAATATTGCGAACCGGAACGACCCAGCCGCGGTCAAAGCATCACTTTTGCTCAACCTGGCCGGTCCCGACGCAATGAAGAGAGCTCAAGCCTTTGTCTATGCACCAGCGGTCCTGGATGACAACGACCAGCCGGTCGAGCCAGCTGAATCGGCCGACGACCCGGTATGTCTTTTGCGCAAATTCGCGGAGCTATGCGACCTGCCCTCCAACCGTATACTGGAGCGGGCCAGGTTCTTCTCACGCAAGCAACAGCCGGATGAACCTGTTGAATGCTTCATTGCCGACCTGCGACACCTTGCCCAGCGGTGCCGATTCGAAACCATGCGCGACCAGCTCGTCAGAGACATTCTCGTTACCGGTATGGTCGATCAGAAGCTGCGTGCCGACCTGCTGCAACGGCCTGACCTAACCCTGACTCAAGCAATGCATGCGTGCCGCATTGCCGAAGTGGTCCACCATCCTCACGGACAGAGGGGGTCTGACAGCCGAGCCGTAAATTTAACTGGAGTTGCTGGACAACGACGGATGAGGGAGAACTTTCGCCCTCCACAGCGGCCCGTTCGCACACCCCGGGACCCAAGATCTAACAAGTGTCCTAACTGCAGCTACGTACACTCCTCAGAATCACAGTGCCCAGCCCTTGGGAAGACATGCAATTTCTGCGGGAGAAGAAACCATTTTGCAGCTGCCTGCCGATCCCGTGGGAAAGTTCCCTCAGCTCCCAGACAACTCCTAGACAATCTTTTGCAGGTTGATAGCGAGATGGACTCTGAGCCCAGCTTTTCCACGGGAGATGTAAGTATTTACACTCTCCTCCACAGCCGATCTCGCCTCCCCGATCCTTCTGTGAACATAAATGTCAACAAAGCTGTTCCACCGGATAAGGAATAATGAGCTGCTGATTGCCGACCGCTCTGTTTTGCGTGCCTATGGGGGAGAGGAACTAACACCTGTGGGGAGGGCGACTTTCCACTGCGTGCTGCAGGAAGGTTCCCAGGACCTGTCTTTCTTCATTCTGGACAGTGACTGTGTGACGTTGCTTAGCAACCGGGCATGCCAGGATCTTGGGCTGGTGTCGTTTAACCATACGGTCCACAAGGTGCAACCTGTGATGGATCCACTATGTGAGTACCCAGACCTGTTTGACGACAAGCTGGGGAAGCTGCCGGTGGTGTACAAGATCGCGACAGACCCATCTGTGGAGCCCGTGATCCGTCCACCCCACAGGGTGTCTTTTGCCATGAAGGGCAAAGTGGAGAATATGCTCAAGGACATGGTCAACATGGGAGTGCTGGAGGCTGTCAGCGATCCAACCGTATGGGTCTCCACCATGGTCGCCACGTTGAAGAAAGGAAAAAATGAGATACGGGTGTGCATTAACCCCAAGGACTTAAATATGGCAATTAAACGGCCCCACTACCCCATGAGGACTGTCGAAGATGTTGCCGCCCAGGTGGGACAAGCTACTGTGTTCTCCGTCCTCGATGCAAGGAGCTCGTTTTGGCAGATACCCCTGGACAAACGCTCCACGGATCTGACCACGTTCAGCACGCCCTTCGGCAGGTTTAAGTTTTTACGGATGCCGTTCGGCATCAACTCTGCCAGCGAGGTATTTCAGCGTTCTATGGAACAACTATTTGCAGGTCTGCCCTGCGCGATTATTGTGGATGACATTCTGGTCTATGGGAGGGACGTGGCCGAACATGACCACAACCTCCGGCGGATTTTGGACCGTGCCCGGCAGATAAATTTGAAGCTCAATCGGTCAAAGTGCAAGTTCCGGGTGCCTGAGGTCACATACGTCGGACACATCTTCACAGCCCAAGGGTTAAAGCCAGACCCGCAAAAGACCAGCGCCATCTCTGAGCTGCCGGCCCCGACTGACGCTGTCAGTCTGCAGCGCTTCCTGGGCATGGTGAACTACCTGGGGAAGTTTATCCCCGACCTCAGCGAGTTGAGCGCACCCCTGAGACAACTCACAAAGAAGGACATTGCCTGGGCATGGTTTCCACACCACCAGCAGGCGTTCGACCTGCTGAAGACGAGGCTGGTCAGCACACCAACACTAAGGTTTTTTGATCTGCTGCTTCCAATCGTGGTCACCTGCGACGCCTCCCGATTTGGACTGGGTGCTGCCTGCCTGCAACTCCACGCTGACGACTCGCTGCAGCCTATCTCCTATGCCTCTAGGACAATGACGGCCACAGAGCAACGCTATGCTCAGATAGAGAAGGAGCTGCTGGCGGTGGTTTTCGCGTGTTCGAAGTTTAGAGACTTCTTATTCGGCACCAGGTTCACCATTGAAACGGATCACCAGCCACTGGTGACAATACTTAATAAACCGATACACTGCGCTCCTGCCAGACTACAGCGGATGATGCTGCAGCTACAGCGCTTTGACTTTAAGATCGTATATAAGAGGGGCACCGAGATGCATGTTGCTGATGCACTGTCCCGGGCCCCCCGGACCTCCTGCGACCAGCACCCCTTCGAGCAGTCGGACTTACAGGTACTGAACGTCAACTTCGTCCCTTCTCACCAGCTGAAATGCCTGGTTGAACACACCGCAAACGACCCCGACCTGCAGCAGCTTGCTGCTGTCATCAAGCGCGGGTGGCCCACCAAGCGGAATTCGTTGCCTGCCAGCGTCCACCCCTATTTTTTGGTCCGCGATGAGTTAGTCCTCCGGGATGGTATTATTATCAAAGGGCACAAGGTTGTCATCCCGGAATCACTGCGTGGCTTGTATTTTGATGCCGCCCACATGGGACATCCCGGTGCAGATGCCACCATCTCACATGCCCAGGACCAGTACTACTGGCCGGCCATGGCTAAATACATCCAAGCCCGAGTCGATTCCTGTCCGGACTGTCACTCGCTTGCCCCGCATCAGCAAAGACAGCCACTTTTGCAGCAGCCTGCACCTGAAATGCCCTGGACTTCTCTGGCTGCCGACATTTTCGACTGGCGTGGTAAGCAATACCTTGTGCTAGTAGACTCTTACTCGAATTGGTTCGAGGTGGACTTCCTCCCTGCCATCACCTCCGAGATGGTGATCAGCAAGCTTCGCCGCCACTTTGCCACGTTTGGTTCCCCTGTCCGGCTGCAGACAGACAACGGTCGCCAGTTCACCAGCGCTGAGTTTCGAGCGTTTGCCACAAAGTGGAACTTTAATCATTTCACTAGCAGCCCGGAGTACCCTCAAAGCAATGGTCTAGCGGAACGGGCGGTCCGGAGCGCTAAGCACCTGCTTGAACAAACCCGCCTCTCGAACGGGGATTTCTATCAGTGTCTCCTGAACCTTCGCAACATTTCTCGAGACATTTCCATGGGATCCCCTGCCCAGCGACTCATGTCCCGAGTTGTCCGCCCTCCGATGCCTATTGCCCAGCAGTCCCTGATGCCTAAAGTCCTGCAGCCTGCTGATGTCCAGAAACGTATTGCCCAAAAACACGAGATCCAGCGACGGTCGCATGATAAATCCTGCCGCCCTCTTTCTCCACTGATGCCGGGACAGGTCGTCCGTTTGCAGACGTCCACCGGCTATTCCCGACTTGCCACCGTCGTCGGGTTTGACACCGCGCCACGTTCCTACCTCGTGGATTTCGAAGGGACTGTCTACAGACGCAGCCGCCAGCACCTGTTGGCGGTTAACGAGCCCAAACCACCTCCTGCGGTTCCGTATACCCCTCCATCGCGTGTCGAGCCTTCCTCCACTAACGTACCCTCTGCTCCCTGCATGCCACGGTCGGTCCTTTTGCCTCGGGTAGCCCCCCCTGCTCCTCCCGGGCTTGCTCCCCAGGCTCTGTTGTCCCCTGCAAAATCTTCTCTCTCTCCAACTTCAACTCGTTCTACCCCTTCATTTTCGCCTGGCTCTCCTGTGTCTCTCCGTTCCCCCTGCAAGCTGGGTTCTCCACCCAGCTTCTCTCCTCCTGTTTCTGTTCTTGTCCCCCCTCCTACTCTTTCGGGCGGGGAGGGTGAAGGTGCTGTGCGCACTCGCTCGGGTCGGATTGTAAAACCTCCGGCTCGCTACGGAGAATATGTCTAGCTTTGCAGGTACTGTATAATAATCCTGCTACTGTAGTAACTTGTTTGAATTGTAAGGGGAAGGATGTAGATGGTTATGCATGCAACCTATACTGTAGCTACCTTATCACCACTAACCACGCCCCATCCTATTAGTACAACTGTAGTCTCCTCCCTTTGTTCCACCCTTTTAGGTCCCGGTACGTCTGAAGGCTGGATGCAGTCAGTGCTGGGACGTGTGTGCCATGTGCTATAATAAACTACCAGTAAAGGTTACAGTGTGTCAGAGAAGACTCCTTTACAAGCTCTATCCAGCTCTCTCTTGAAAGCATCCAACAAACTGGCCTCCACTGCCTTCTGAGGCAGAGAATTCCACACCTTCACCACTCTCTGACTGAAAAAGTTCTTCCTCATCTCCGTTCTAAATGGCCTACCCCTTATTCTTAAACTGTGGCCCCTTGTTCTGGACTCCCCCAACATTGGGAACATGTTTCCTGCCTCTAATGTGTCCAATCCCCTAATTATCTTATATGTTTCATTAAGATCCCCCCTCATCCTTCTAAATTCCAGTGTATACAAGCCCAATCGCTCCAGCCTTTCAACATATGACAGTCCCGCCATTCCGGGAATTAACCTAGTGAACCTACGCTGCACGCCCTCCATAGCAAGAATATCCTTCCTCAAATTTGGAGACCAAAACTGCACACAGTACTCCAGGTGCGGTCTCACCAGGGCCCGGTACAACTGTAGAAGGACCTCTTTGCTCCTATACTCAACTCCTCTTGTTATGAAGGCCAACATTCCATTGGCTTTCTTCACTGCCTGCTGTACCTGCATGCTTTCTTTCATTGACTGATGCACTAGGACACCCAGATCTCGTTGAACTCCCCCTCCTCCTAACTTGACACCATTCAGATAATAATCTGCCTTTCTATTCTTACTTCCAAAGTGAATAACCTCACACTTATCTACATTAAACTGCATCTGCCATGTATCCGCCCACTCACACAACCTGTCCAAGTCACCCTGCAGCCTTATTGCATCTTCCTCACAATTCACACTACCCCCCAGCTTAGTATCATCTGCAAATTTGCTAATGGTACTTTTAATCCCTTCGTCTAAGTCATTGATGTATATCGTAAATAGTTGGGGTTCCAGCACCGAACCTTGCGGTACCCCACTGGTCACTGCCTGCCATTCCGAAAGGGACCCATTTATCCCCACTCTTTGCTTTCTGTCTGTCAACCAATTTTCTATCCATGTCAGTACCCTACCCCCAATACCATGTGCCCTAATTTTGCCCACTAATCTCCTATGTGGGACCTTGTCGAAGGCTTTCTGAAAGTCGAGGTACACCACATCCACTGACTCTCCCCTGTCAATTTTCCTAGTTACATCCTCAAAAAATTCCAGTAGATTTGTCAAGCATGATTTCCCCTTCGTAAATCCATGCTGACTCGGAATGATCCTGTTACTGCTATCCAAATGCTCAGCAATTTCGTCTTTTATAATTGACTCCAGCATCTTCCCCACCACTGATGTCAGACTAACTGGTCTATAATTACCCGTTTTCTCTCTCCCTCCTTTCTTAAAAAGTGGGATAACATTTGCTATCCTCCAATCCACAGGAACTGATCCTGAATCTATAGAACATTGAAAAATGATCTCCAATGCTTCCACTATTTCTAGAGCCACCTCCTTAAGTACCCTGGGATGCAGACCATCAGGCCCTGGGGATTTATCAGCCTTCAGTCCCATCAGTCTACCCAAAACCATTACCATTAATGGTAATACGCTTAACAGCATTGATGTACAGAGGGATCTTGGGGTCTACGTCCATAGCTCCCTGAAAGTGGCAACACACGTAGAGGTAAACAAGGCATTTGGTATGGAAGCGTATTGCTTGCCTTCCTCAGTCATGGCAGTGAGTATAAGAGTCAGGAAGTCATGTTGCAGCTTTATAAACGTTTATGTGTGCATTTCTGGTCACCACATTACAGGAAGGATGTGGAAGAGTCGGAGAGGGTTCAGTAAAAGTTCATCAAAATGCCTCCCAGATTAGAGGGTTTGAGCTATAAGGAGAGGTTGGACAAAATGGGATAGTTTTCTTTGGTGCATGGAGGTTGAAGGGATACCTGATGGAAGTATATAAAATGGTGAGAGGCATAGAGAGGGTAGACTGTCAGAGCCTTTTTCCCCAGGGTGAATTGTCAAACTCTACAGAGCATAATTTTAAGGTTAGAGGGGGATAGCGTAAAGAAGATGTACATGGACTGTTTTTTTACAGAGCGTGTGATTGCTTGCACTACTGTCAGTGGGCAGTGATGGAAGCAGATTTGACAGTAGCATTTAAAAGGCATTTAGACAGGCACAGGGATATCCAGGGAATGGAGGGCTATGGATCACACGCAGACAGAGGACATTAGTTTAACGTGGCATCGTGTTCAGCACAGACATGGTGGGGTGAAGGGCCTGTTCCTGTGCTGTGCTGTTCTGTGTTTTGGAATGTTCTTGGCCGCTCTATTTTTAAATTTGAAATGGTGTGATGTACTTCTGTTAGTGCTGACAGAAGTGCAATGTTAACATGGAACACAGCAAAGAACAGGTTCTTCGGCTCTTAATGTCAGTGATGCCAAGACCATCGCTTATCCATCTGCACATAACCCATATGTCTCCATTCCCTGCATATCCATATACATAGAAACATAGAAAGTAGGTGCAGGAATAGGCCATTCAGCCCTTCGAGCCTGCACTGCCATTCAATATGATCATGGCTGATCATCCAACTCAGTATCCTGTACCTGCCTTCTCTCCATACCCCCTGACCCCTTTAGCCACAAGAGCCACATCTAACTCCCTCTTAAATATAGCCAATGAACTGGCCTCAACTACCTTATGTGGCAGAGAATTCCACAGATTCACCACTCTCTGTGTGAAAAAAAACTTTCTCATCTCGGTCCTAAAAGACTTCCCCCTTATCCTTAAACTGTGACACCTTGTTCTGGACTTCCCCAACATCGGGAACAATCTTCCTGCATCTAGCCTGTCCAACCCCTTAAGAATTTTGTAAGTTTCTATAAGATCCCCCCTCAATCTTCTAAATTCCAGTGAGTACAAGCCGAGTCTATCCAGTCTTTCTTCATATGAAAGTCCTGCCATCCCGGGAATCAATCTGGTGAACCTTCTCTGTACTCCCTCTATGGCAAGAATACCTTTCAAAAAGTCTTATAAATGACACCAACGTATCTGCTTTGACCACCACCCCTGGCATCACATTCCAGGCACTCCCACCCTCCCTGGAGAAAACATCCTGTTCATCTCATTTAAACTTTGCCGCGCAGCTTAAAGCTATGCTCTCTAGTATTTGATTTTTCCATCCTGCGATAAAGGTTCAGACTGTCTACCCTATCTATACCTCGCATTATTTTATACATTTTTATCAGATCTCCCCGCAGCCTCAAATCGAGTTTATTTGTCATATACACAGACAAGATGTGCAGTGAAATGAAAGGTCACCCACAGTCCAGCAATAGAGCAATAAAAATAAACAATTACACACACACTCCTCACAAACCACACAAACAAACAAAAAAGAAACATCCATCACAGTGAGTCTCCTCCAGTCCCTCCTCACTGTGATGGAAGGCCAGAATGTATTTTCTCTTCCCCTGCCGTCTTCTCCCGCGGTCAGGCTGTTGTAGTTGCCACGTTCCAGGCCGCGCCGGACGGTGAAAATGATGCGTCTGTCCAGCCTCTCCCTGTAGCTAATACCCCCCAACTAGATCATATTTTTATTACTACATTAATAGTATAATCTATTAGTCAAGTAAAATACCTTAATCGCTTGTTGATGTTCCCCATTGAAATCAATGTGGCGAATTAATAGTCAAGATCTAATCCTGCTAAGGATGTACTAGTTTAGTTTAGTTTAGTTTAGAGATACAGTGCAGAAACAGGCCCTTTGGCCCACCTAGTCAGCACCGACCTGTGATTCCCCCCACATTAACACTATCCTACACACACTAGGGACAATTTTACATTTATACCAAGCCAATTAACCTACAAACCTTGTACGTCTTTGGAGTGTGGGAGGAAACTGAAGATCTCGGAGAAAACCCACGTGGTCAAGGGGAGAACGTACAGACTCCGTACAGACAGCAACCGTAGTCGGGATCGAACCCGGGTCTCTCACACCGTAAGCACTTTAAGGCAGTAATTCTACTGCTGTGCCACCATGCTGCCCAAGCCCGATTCCTGCACTCGTTGGAATACAGGAATAGAGTGATACAGTGCAGAACCAAGCCCATCGGCCCAACTTGCCCACACCGGCCAATATGTCCTAGCTACACTAATCCCACCTGCCAGCAATTAGATCATATCCCTCCAAACCTGTCCTATCCAATGTACCTGTCTAACTGCTTCTTAAATGTTGGGATAGTCCCTGCCTCAACTACCTCCTCTGGCAGTTTGTTCCATGCCACCACTACCCTTTGGGTGAAAAAGTTACCCCTCAGATTCCTATTAAATCTTTTCCCCTTCACCTCAAACGTACGTCCTCTCAGGTCTATGAGGAATGTAATGCCCTCGGCCTCAGGTAGGATTGCTGGTGAGTGGGCAGCAGCAGTCTTGGGATGTGCATTATCCTGCAGAACCCGCCCGAAGGCTCGTCAGTCGGCGGGACTGGGAGGGAGCTGGAGATTGTACGTGAGGAGCAAAGGCGGGTAGGAGGGAGAACTGGGACAATGCCTCTCGTGCCTTCAAGGTCGGTTGCAGGAGGGACTCCCAGGGCACAAAGATGGCCAAACATAGAGAGGGGCATCGGTTCATTGAGACATAGACAATAGGTACAGGAGTAGGCCATTCGGCCCTTTGAGCCAGTACCACCATTCAATATGATCATGGCTGATCATCCAACATCAGTACCCCGTTCCTGCATTTTTCCCGTATCCTTCGATTCCTTTAGCACCAAGAGCAAAATCTAACTCTCTCTTGGATCCAGTGAATTGGCCTCCACTGCCTTCTGTGGCAGAGAATTCCAGATTCACAACTTTCTGGGTGAAAAAGTTTTTCCTCGTCTCAGTCTTAAATGGCCTACCCCTTATTCTTAAACTGTTTGCAGGAACTGCTCCAGTACATCGAGTGCATGGACTGACCAGACTTTGGAAATGGTGCCAAAACATGGTTGGGCCTGCATGTGTAATATATGCAAAACTAATTTCCCTGTGCAGTTGCATACATGACAAATAAGGCACCATTCAACCATTGAATTTAAAATGCCATCCCATGTAAAGAGAGAGAGAGAGAGACACACATGATCACAACACTAAAGTGAGAGAGAATGCAAGATCTGAATACAGGGGGAGAGACTAGAATACAGAGTAGAATGAGAGACAAATAGTGAGAGAAGGAATGATAGAGAGGGTCATGACCATTTAACCTAAATAGGGTTAGAACAGAGGGAATGAGATTGGTTGCTCAGTAATCACTTTACTTGACTATTCTTAAAGGATTTGACAGGCTTGAAGCAGGAAAAATGTTCCCGATGTTGGGGGGAGTCCAGAATCAGGGGTAGCAGTTTAAGTATAAAGGGTAGGCCATTTAGGACTGAGATGAGGAAAAACGTCTTCACCCAGAGAGTTGTGAATCTGTGGAATTCTCTGCCACAGAAGGCAGTGGAGGCCAATTCACTAGATGTTTTCAAGAGAGAGTTAGATTTAGCTCTTAGGGCTAAAGAAATCAAGGGCTATGAGGAAAAAGCAAGAACGGGGTACTGATTTTAGATGATCAGCCAAGATCACATTGAATGGCGGTGCTGGCTCGAAGGACCGAATGGCCTACTCCTGCACCTATTTTTCTATGTTCTATGTTTCTATGTTTCCTTATGCACACGAGAAAAATCCACATAAAATAACTGAAATGGACAGAAAATAAAAATAGATAAATTACACAGACTGCATGGCAAAACAGGCAGGAGGAGCAAAAAGAGAAATTGAAGAGATTTTACACCGTTTAATTCAGAAATAGTTGAAAAGATACAGATAAAGGCCAAGAGAGAGTTACAAATCCTTTAATCATCTTAAATTATTTAATTAGATCATCCTTTAATCTTCTACGCTCAAGAGATTAGAAAACTAGTCTGTGCAAACTTTCCTCATAATTTAATTTGTTAATAGAAATTTGTTCATAGGGGCAACACAATGGTGCAGGTGTTCGAGCTGCTGCCTCAGGGGGCCAGAACCGTGGGTTCGATCCTGACCTTGGGTGCTGTCTGTGTGGAGTTTGCACAGTTCACACATTCTCAGTGTTCCTCCAGATGCTCCGGTTTCCTCCCACAGTCCAAAGAAATGCAAGTCTGTAGGTAAATCGGCCTCTGTAAATTGCCCCTAGTGTGTAGGGAGTGGATGCGAAAGTGGGATAACATAGAACTGGTGTGAAACGATGATCAGTGGTCAGCGTGGACTCTGTGGGCCTAATTGTCTGTTTCATTGCTGTATTTTTCAGTCAATACTATACGATACAATAGAACTTTTTATTTATCTCGGGGGGAAATTGATCAAATAGGTATCCAAGAGGTTCTTGTCTTCCACCAGACCTACCCTACATGGAGGCAAGTCCATTCATTAGCCACTTCACCGCTATTATCCGAGAAGTTCAGTGTGTGAAGGCAGTTGAACGTTAAGTGTGGAAGCAACTCCACTTTCAGAATAAGGCAACTCCACTTTCTCACAGTTTGGAAGGTAACACAAAGTGACATTAAGTTATTCACTGCACTATAGAGCAGTGCAATTATTTGTTCGGTGATCTCAGAATGTAGGTAACACTGACTCAAACATATTCCCTTGCCCATTGTGTGATGTGGAACTGTGTCACAGGTGAAACGGAGGCACAAGAGACCGCAGATGCTGGAAACTTGAGCTACAAACAAAACTGTTGGAGGAACTCAGCAGGTCAGGCAGCATCTGTGGAGGAAAATGGACAGTCTGAAGAAAGATCCCGAACCAATATCTTGTCTGTCCATTTAGGTCCAAAAATGCTGCCTGACCTGCTGAGTTCCTCCAGAGTTTTGTTTATGGGGGCCACATGCAACTTTAATAAACTTCTTTCCTAAATTGACATCAGTGATCAAGTTGAGTCCACATAACAATTTGAAATGCCATAAAGTGTCTTTACAGCATTTGCACAGTGGAATCCAAATACATACACTGGCCTCTTTGTCTTGCGGTGTAGGTACTGGGCTAGTCTCTACAAGGCTATAGTTGTGGACATTTCAATTACCATCAGCTAGTTACTAACCCTCTCATTAATCCTCATCAGCTAAAGTGTTCAGCCCACCTGACCTCCCATCTACCTCATTGGAAACCTTTAAACTATCTCAATCATGCTTTGTTGGACTTCAAAGTCATATCTTTGCATTAAATGTTGTACCTTTTATACTTTATCTATTCAGTGTGGATGGCTTGATTGTATTCATGTATGGCCTTTGATTTGACAATACGCGACAATAAACTAAACTAAACTAAACAATAGACAATAGGTGCAGGAGTAGGCCATTCGGCCCTTCGAGCCAGCACCGCCATTCAATGTGATCATGGCTGATCATTCTCAATCAGTACCCCGTTCCTGCTTTCTCCCCATACCCCCTGACTCTGCTATCCTTAAGAGCTCTATCTAGCTCTCTCTTGAATGTATTCAGAGAATTGGTCTCCACTGCCCTCTGAGGCAGAGAATTCCACAGATTCACAACTCTCTGACTGAAAAAGTTTTTCCTCATCTCTGTTCTAAATGGCCTACCCCTGATTCTTAAACTGTGGCCCCTGGTTCTGGACTCCCCCAACATTGGGAACATGTTTCCTGCCTCTAACATGTCCAACCCCTTAATAATCTTGTACATTTCGATAAGATCCCCTCTCATCCTTCTAAATTCCAGTGTATACAAACCTAGTCGCTCCAGTCTTTCAACAATTCTTGTGGCAAAAACTATTCTTATGACAAAAGATAGACACAAAAAGCCGGAGTAACTTAGAGGGCCAGGCAGCATCTCTGGAGAAAAGGAGTAGGTGACGTTTCGGGTTGAGACCCTTCCTCAGACTCTGAAGAATTCTTAAGACAAACTGGATTGAGGCTATTTTATTTCCATCCATTCACGATCAAGGAGCAGGAAATTCGGGTGCGTCTTGGCAGGTTATTCCCCCAGGAGGAGTGGAAACAAACAGCAGTGGCTGCCTGAGTTACATATTCTCCACTCATTGTCACTCCCAACCAAGATAAGCAAACTCAGCACAGAGTAGGACTTAAACTCGAGACCTCTGCAGGTTTAAGGAATTCACTAACACTCACTCTCCCTCACATTCATTACAAATCCTCTACTACAAACGCTCAGGGCCTCTATTCAAAGGTATCACGAAATGCTGGAGTAACCCAGCGGGTCAGGCAGCATCTCAGGAGAGAAGGAATGGGTGACGTTTCGGGACCCGAAACGTCACCCATTCCTTCTCTCCTGAGATGCTGCCTGACCCGCTGAGTTACTCCAGCATTTCGTGATACCTTCGTTTTGTACCAGCATCTGCAGTTATTTTCCTACACAACAGGGCCTCTATTCAATGTTGCCAGCACTCACCTGACCCAGCCTTTGTTCAGCAGCAGCTGGTAATCATGGACCGACAGCTTGTGAGCCATGAGACCTGCGGAGCACAGAATGGACACTTAATTAATGACACCACTCCTGCTGAAGGCCAGCCGAGTTGGAGACCACATGGACGTCAGTGGGCTGAAAGAATTGCTTACGTAAGTGCGAGTTTACGTAACTCGTCCATCACGCAAGTCGGGGAGTTGTTGAGCTCAATCTCTTCCATAAGTGTGCTTTGACGCGATGGGTGGGATAAACTTTGCTATTTTGAAGCCGGATGAAACCCGGATTTGATCCAGATTCAGTAGACAGCGCGGAGAGGCACGCAAACCGCCGATCTTCCTCAGGCTTCAACAGATAATTGCAGATGCTCCCCGACTTACGTAAGGGTCACGTCCCATGGATCCTATCGTAAGTCAGATGTTACGTTGTGTCGGAAACGGAAGTGATATAGCACACGCGTAAATTTACTGTTCGACGTGGAGACCACAGGGGAGCTCCGACGTGGAGACCACGGGTGGAGCTCTGGCGCGGAGACCGGAGCGGGTGGAGCTCAGATGCGGAGACTACAGGGGAGCTCCAATGTGAAGACCACGGATGGAGCTCCGATGTGAAGACCACAGGGGAGCTCCGATGTGAAGACCACGTGGGGTGCTCCACCGCGGAGACCATGGGTGGAGCTCCGGCGCGGAGACTACATGGACGTCAGTGGGCTTAAAGAATTGCTTATGTTTGTGCGAGTTCACGGAACTCGTCCATTACGCAAGTCGAGGAGTTGCAATACTCAACAAAAACCTCTTCCGTAAGTGTGCTTTGACGCAATGGGTGAGATAAACGTTGCTATTTTGAAGACTGTGAAACCCGGATTCAATCCTGATCTCAGGTGCCGTCTGTATGGAGTTTGTACGTTCTCCCTGTGACTGCTTGGCTTTTCCCCCTTGGCTGCATTAGTTTCCCCCCCACAACCCAAAAACATATGGGTTGGTAGGTTAATCAATCACTGCAAATTGTCCCTGGTATGTAGATGAGTGGAGCAAGGGCGGCGCGGTGGCGCAGCGGTAGAGTTGCTGCCTCACAGCACCAGAGACTCGGGTTCCATCCTGACTACGGGTGCTGTCCGTATGGAGTTTATATGTTCTCCCTGTGACTGCGTGGGCTTTCTCTGGGTGCCTCGGCTTCCTCCCACACTCCAAAGAAGTTCAGGTTCGCAGGTCAATTGGTTTCTGTAAATTGTAAATTGTCCCTAGTGAATAGGATAGTGCTAGTATATGGGGTGATCGCTGGACTCGGTATGGACTCGGTGGGCCGAAGGGCCTGTTTACACTCTGTATCTCTAAAGAGTCAAGTGTCAAGCCTGTTTATTTATCATATGTCCCGACAACGGGACAATTAAATTATTTCATGCTGCAGCCTAACAGGCCTGTAAACGCAATGCACACAGATACATATATCATTTTTAAATATCAATAAATTATTATCAGTAAGGGTTTTGCAAAGCAGAGCTGTGTTTATCGCCAGTGATAGACACAAAAAGCTGGAGGTAACTCAGCGGGTCAGGCAGAATCTCTGGAGGAAAGGAATAGGTGACGTTTCGGGTCAAAACCCTTCTTCAGACCCTTCTGAAGATAACTCTCGACCCAAAACATCACCTCTTCCTTTTCTCCAGAGATGCTGCCTGACCCGCTGAGTTACTCCAGCTTTTTGTGTTTATCCGATGTAAACCAGCATCTTTCCTATACTATTTATCGCCAGTTACTCACAGGAAACAGAGGGGGATGATTTCATGCTCTTACTGCTACAAAAAAGAAAAGATCACTGCCTAGAAAGTGCGTTTCACCCACATGTGGCACAATGTTTTGCCGTAACGCCAGATCATTGGTCACCAAAAGACTGAGCCAGCTGACTGAGGCAAACTTGCTGTATGTAGTGATAGTGACAGTTCTTGAACACTACATAACACTTAAATTCTTGAGGTTTGCTCCAAAAATCCCTGAGCTCACCACACCCATCTCATTGGTTTGGTGGCACACAGTTCGCCAGGTGAATTAGAGAAATGGGGCGATGGGAAGTGTGGTGGAAGGATGATTAGTGCGGGTGTAAAAGGTTATGGTGGAGAGGGCAGGAGAATGGGGTTGAGAGGGGAAAAATAGATCATCCATGATCGAATGGATTATCGAATTGGAAATTGTCCCTAGTAGCATAGTTCTAATGTACGAGATGATTGCTGGTCGGCGTGGACTCGATGGGCCGAAGGGTCTGTTTTTCCTTCCTTCAGGAAGAGGTGTAAAGACACACAGGGTTGCAGACTGGGACCTCTGACCCCTAATCCTTGGACCCTAGGCTGCACATTGTTCCTCCAGCTCCCATAAGAAGTGGCAGTATAGGTGCCACAGGTCAAGATGTCTGAGGCCCAAAGTTACTTTGCTGCATCAGTCTAGGCTCTGTGCCATTTGCAATCAGTTGCGATTCAATAAATTATTTATGTGTGTGTGAAAAAAAAAGTAAAATTTAAATAAGGCTCCAGGGGAAACTCAAAGTTACCACAATCACAATCATACTTTATTAGCCAAGTATGTTTAGCAACATGTTTGTGAATCTGTGGAATTCTCTGCCTCAGAAGGCAGTCTAGGCCAATTCTCTGAATTCATTCAAAAGAGTGCTGGATAGAGCTCTTAAGGATAGCGGAGTCAGGGGGTATGGGGAGAAGGCAGGAACGGGGCACTGATTGAGAATGATCAGCCATGATCACATTGAATGGTGGTGCTGGCTCGAAGGGCCGAATGGCCTCATCCTGCACCTATTGTCTATTGTCTATTGCAACATACGAGGAATTTCATTTGCCATACAGTCATAACAATAAAAAGCGACAGGACACACAAAATACATTTTAACATGAACATCCACCACAGTGACTCCTCCACACTCTCACTGTGATGGAAGGTGAATAAAAGTTCAATCTCTCCCTTCTTTGTCCTCCAGTGGTTGGGGGCCTCTAACCTTCTGTTGACGGGACGATCTTGACTCCCGTAGCCAGCGGCGGGTCTTCCTCGTTGGGGCGATCCAGCTCCCGCATCGGGGGAGGGATCACAGTTTCCCTGCGCCGGGCGATTTATCCCGGGTCGGGACTAGTCAAATTAGCTATGCAGGTTTCAACAAGGAGCAACCGAGTGGTGAAGCTGGTGGAGCTGCTGCCTCACAGCGCCAGAGACCCGGGTTCAATTCTGACTAGTGGAGTATGTCAACTTGTGGATGCTGTCAGTGTAGAGTTTGCACGTTCTCCCTGTGACTGCATGGGTTTCTTCCGGGTGCCCCGGTTTCCTCCTTCATCCTGAGGACATGAGGGTTTGTAGGTTAATTGATCCCAGTGAATGGACCCTAATAGGGAGTGCATGAGGAAGTGGGATAACATAAAACTAATGTGAACAAGTGACCAATGGCTGGCGGGGACTCGGTAGGCCGAAGGGCTTGTTTCCATATTGCATCTCTAAAGCTGTGTGTTACAAATTACCATCCAATGATCCAATTTCTATCAGAAAGTAACTCGGGCAAACTTGCGTGTAAATGATGTCATCACGCGCATTACGTCTGATGGGAAGTGACATCAAAGTTTGGATGAACCATGACAGGAAATGCCCAGGTCAATTTCCCAATGAGTGGCGCTTCAAAACATGCACAAATGCTTTCTTTGTGTCTCGTTAATGTATAAATGGTCCAATCTGAGGCACAAATAATTCGACTTCAAAATCTATCCTGGTAGTCGACTGCAGTGTAATAAAGTCATAGAGTCTTATAGCGTGGAAAGAGGCCCTTCGGCCCAACTTTTACACGCCGACCAACATACCCCCTCTACACTAGTCCCACCTGCCCATATCCCTCTAAACTTGTTGGGTCCAAACCTCTCCGAGCATCCTCCCCTCACCCACTCCAAAAGTGCACAGCAAGATCGTCTAGTGTTTCTTAAACTTTGTGATAGTACCTGCCTCAACTGCCTCCTCCGGCAACTCTTTCCATCTACCTAGCACCCTTTGTGTAAAAATGTTGCCTCTCAAGTTCCTATTAAATCTTTCCCTCCTCACCTTAAACCTATGTTCTCTGGTTCTTGATTCCCCTACTCTGGGTAAACGACTCTGTGCATTTACCCAACCTATTCCTCTGATGATCTGATGCACCTCTATAAGATCACCTCGTATCCTCCTGTGCTCCAAGGACGGACTAAAGGCTGGGGGTGTGCCACATTGTCACAAGTGCTGACATTCAGTGAATGATTAAATCCGATTGCCTGCGATGGAGACGTACAAATCCTCCTGGCACGCTGCCTCCTGACTTCGGTCTGCCTCATCAAAAGCAAACTGATCTGATCATTATCACATTGAAATGTCTCGGAGTTTACTGTGTGCAGGCTTTCGGCTGTAGTTTCCACCACAATGCGATAATGACGTACCTCATTGCCTATCCTGACCGAAGATCACAGTACCACATTGGGCTCTTTCTTTAATGTTTCAAAGATGCAGACATTGCAAGTCCACCTATCCCGTCTGCGTAGGTGGCCAACCGCATGGTGTCGAAAGAATTTTAAACTGCGTTTATGACTATAAATATTTTTTGCGTACGCCACACCCAGACTACCACAAACAACCTGCCGCATGTAGCACATCCACTACATTCTGTCTGGCTGTGTCAGCGGAATAGTTGTGTTGTTATGGTTACAGTTTTATTTCCTGCTGCGCCGATCACCACAAGCACGCCAAAAAAGGGTTAAAATAAACTATTATGCAGATGCTACTTTTACATGGTTTCCTCCCATTAAACTAACATTAGAATTATATTTAGAAACGAGGAACTGCAGATACTGCTTTACAGAAAAGGACACAAAGTGTTGGATTAACTCAGGCAGCATTTTTGAAGAACATGAACAGTTGACATTTCGGGTCAAAACCCACCTTTAGACTGATTGTGGTGGGGGGGGGGACGGGAGAGAGGAGAGGCGGGACAAGGAATGGCAGGTAAAATGTGGACATAGGTGAGCGGGTACAAGTCCATGTGTGACACGGAATAAGGGGGTGGGGGGGGGGGGGAGGATTGTTAGAAGTAACTTAAAATTTGAAAATTCAATGTTGATACTGTTGGGTTGTAAATTTCCCAAGAGGAACATGAGGTGCTGTTCCTCCAGTTTGTACTGGGCCCCTCTCAGGCAATGGAGGAGGCCCAGGACAGAAAGGCCAGTGTGGGAATGGGAAGGGAAATTAAAATGGTTAGCAATTATATCACAAGGATTTAGCTAGAGCGGTAACCTTCTTGATATCATTGCAAGTTTATCAGTGAGTTTCAAACCTACAGTATGGTAAAGTCAATAGGAAAAGACCTTGGTTTGTGTTGCGTGCCAATGGATGGTGGAAATCAGAGCAAGTTTGTGTCCGATCCTTTCTGTGGAGGGTCCAGTTGGCAGATCGTGACCTGGCTGGATTAAACTGAAAGTCTCATGTGTGTTTCCAAATGGCATTACTATGGCCATTACTACAAGGCAGAGGTTTTAATGATGTCCCTATGGAGGTGAGTTCTAGATCAGTTATAAGGTCAAAAGTGATAGGAGTAGAATTTGGCTATTCAACCCATCAAGTCTACTCCGCCATTCAATCATGGCTGATCCATCTCTCCCTCCTAACCCCATTCTCCTGCCTTCTCCCCATAACCTCTGACACCTATACTAATCAAGAATCTATCTATCTCTGCCTTAAAAATATCCACTGACTTGGCCTCCACAGCCTTCTGTAGCAAAGAATTCCACAGATTCACCACATTCTGACTAAAGAAATTTCTCCTCATCTCCTTCCTAAAAGAACATTCTTTAATACTGAGGCTATGGCCTTAGTCCTAGACTCTCCCACTAGTGGAAACATCCTCTCCACATCCACTCTATCCAAGCCTTTCACTGTTCTATGTTTCAATGAGGTCCGCCCTCATTCTTCTAAACTCCAGCGAGTACAGGCCCAGGGTCGACAAACGCTCATCATAGGTTTACCTAATGATGCAGTAGATATCCAAGTTTGCTTTGGGTTTGATGCCTGAAGCTATTTCCAGAAAGCTCACACACAGAGACTTTGGGCTGCTGGTTCCACTTGCTAATGGCACACTGGTAGAGCCACTGCCTCATCACACCACAGACCCAGGTTCAATCCTGACCCCAGCCCTTGATTTTTGATCGAGTGATGATGACAATTTTAAAGACTGCAGACGCTGGGTATCTGAAATAAACACTGAAAATGCAGGATTATTCAACAAGTCGGGTAGCATCTGTGGTGAGAGGAACAGTTAATGTTTCAGGTCTGGGAACCTTCATCGTTCTGACCCAAAAATCCAACTTTTCTATTTCAGATGCTGCCTGACCTGCTGCGTGTTTCTATCATTTTCCGTTTTGATTTTTGCCATAATGACACGTATGGGTATCCAGACACAACCCTCCACACATTGTGCCTTCCTCCTCTTGTACTTCTGCAGAAGATACAATTTCTCCTTGCAAGCCTGTCGTGCTGTCAAACGTACACTGCAGTGTTGAAGGGGAAGCTCCCTTTCACGAGGCACTAGTGACAAACAGAACTATGACACTGTTCGGCCTTTTTGACTGAAACTTTCCTTTTCCCATTCATATTTAGACCCAGTTGCACATTAGATTGTCACAGACTCCATTTCTTTGATTCACAAATGAAGCTCACTCACACTTACAGGTCAGTGTAAGTCCCACTCCAAGTATTGAGCACAAGCCGCGTTCTCACGGTATCCTAGGCAACCAACAGCCCCCAACCACCATCAATAGAGCAGGTGATGTGGTCATTATCTCGGTGTGGGACATGACCACATCACGAACAAAAGGTTCAAACGGTTCAAAGGTCACGTGTGCCAATTAAGGTAGTGAAACTCGATTTACCATACAGCCATACCAAAAAAAGCAACAAGACACAGAACTACGTAAAGTTAACATAAACATCCACCACAGCGGATTCCCCACATTCCTCACTGTGATGGAAAGCAAGAAAGTCTAATCTTCTTTCCTATTAAACAATGACTACACTGGAGACGCATTCTTGGCTGTGACTTTCATCGTCCTGTTTTGAAAGGTTCACAAACTAAATTACGAAATAAACTCCAGCTAAACTGCAAAACTACAAACTGTCTTGATTGCACTTGGGTTTCTAGTTTTGGTTTAGTTTAGTTTAGAGATACTGCAGGGAAACAGATCCTTCAGCCGACCGAGACCGCAACGAGCAGTGATCACCCCGTACACTAACACTATCCGGCACACTAGGGACAATTTACAGTTTTTACCAAAGCCAATTAACCTACAACCCTGCACGTCTTTGGAGTGTGGGAGGGAAACCCACGCAGTCACAGACAGCACCCGTGGTCAGTATCGAACCCGGGTCACTGACGCTGTAAGGCAGCAACTCTACCACTGTGCCACCGTTTTTGTTTCAGGTTGAGGTGCCTGTGGCTAAGCTGCCTTTGAACACCACTGAGGGTGCGCACGGAACACGCTCAGGTCATGTCAGCAAGCCAGATCCCAAATACAGAGACTGGATTCACTTCCTTACTACTTGTTCACTATGCTGTGACCTTACGTTTGTGCTTTACACTGTGCACACTTGTTTGGCCATAGTATTTAGTATGTAGTACTTCTTACCTTGTATGCTTATTTTAGCAGTGACTGCATTTTGTATACGGCCTGATATATTTACTACTTCACAAGATATTTTGTCTTTATATGGAGCATGAGCTGAGGAAAGGGGATGTAAGAAAATAACTGCAGATGCTGGTACAAATCGAAGGTATTTATTCACAAAATGCTGGAGTAACTCAGCAGGTCAGGCAGCATCTCAGGAGAGAAGGAATGGGTGACGTTTCGGATCGAGACCCTTCTTCAGACTGATGTCAGGGGGGCGGGACAAAGGAAGGATATAGGTGGAGACAGGAAGATAGAGGGAGATTTATTCACAAAATGCTGGAGTAACTCAGCAGGTCAGGCAGCATCTCGGGAGAGAAGGAATGGGTGACGTTTCGGGTCGAGACCCTTCTTCAGACTGAGAAATGGGAAGGGGGAGGGGGGGAAGAGAGGGACAGAGGCACTATCTAAAGTTGGAGAAGTCAATGTTCATACCGCTGGGCTGCAAGCTGCCCAAGCGAAATATGAGGTGCTGTTCCTCCAATTTCCGGTGGGCCTATGTAGATCAGTCACTGTGTTCACAGTCCAGGTCGGGTGCCTGCAGACGCCGTTCCTGCAAGAAGTTACCTTGTGCATGCCTGTTATCCTGGGGAGTCATCTTGTTCGGGAGCTGTGGCTTTGTCTGTAGCCTTGCATCCTCGTGGATATTAAACTCTGCTTGAATTTGACCTACCGGGAGGAGGTGGCTGATCTGGCACTCTGGTGTCAGGACAATAGCCTCCTCTTGAATGTCACTAAAACAAAGGAGCTGATTGTGGACTTCAGAAGGGCTAAACATCCAAGGACGTACACGCCACTGGAGATAAATGGGTCTATTGTGGATAGGGTGAGCAGTTTTAAATACTTGGGAGTCCGCATCGCAGAGGATCTGACGTGGGCAACGCACATTGCCGCACTGGTGGGTAAGGCTAAGCAGCGCCTTTACCACCTTAGACAACTGAGGAAATTCAGAGTGTCGCTGAGGATCCTTCATTGCTTCTACTCTGGGGCTGTAGAGAGCATCCTGTCCGGCAACATTACAGTCTGGTTTGGGAACAGCTCTGCCCAGGACAGGATGGCCCTGCAGAGAGTAGTGCGTTCGGCAGAACGCACCATGGGAACTACACTCGTCCCCCTGCAGGACCTATACATCCGGAGGTGCAGATCCAGAGCAAGCAAGATCATGAGGGACCCCTGCCACCCCAGTAACGGACTGTTCCAGATGCTACGATCAGGCAAACGCCTCCGCTGTCACGCTGTGAAAACGGAGAGGATGAGACGGAGCTTCTTCCCACAGGCCATCAGGACTGTCAACTTTTATAACCCCAGAGACTAAATTTTTGTCGACACTTTTTGTGCTATGTTTAGTAACTTATTAACTTTATTTATATGCTGTAACTGTAATTCTTTTTGTGCACAACCCGCAGGCATTGCCACTTTCATTTCACTGCACATCGAGTATGTGTATGTGACAAATAAATTTGACTTGACTTGACTTGACTTGATAACTTGTTGTGATTCTTGCAACTTCATACAATAATGTTATCAAAAAGTACTTTATTTACAGACCTGTTATACTGCTGCATGTAAGAATTTCATTATTCCGTTTTCAGTTTAGGTGACAACCAAACATTTTTGCCTCTCTCTCTCTCTCTCTCTCTCTCTCTGGTCTCTTGTTCTGACAGTTTGCTTTTTGCTTTGTGATCGAAACATCAATCAAAAGACAGTTTCATAGTAAAATAATATTTTTATCACTCAACCAATGAACCTGTGACTTGGATTAAATTCTTATGGTGTGTGAGCAGGAGAATATCATTTCAGGTCATTCAATGGAGTGGAAAAGACTCCATCTGTGACAGAATGAAGGATATAACCCGATTTACACGTGCGCAAGAGCACTTCCGTTTCCGACTTACGTAGCATCTGACTTACACAAGGGTCCGCGGGAGTGTCTGTATTTTCAAAACCAGTGCAGTTGCACAGACAAGGGCAGTGGGGTCCGATGTAATGAAAACACACACCACCAGATTCAGAGACAGTTTCTTCCCAGCTGTTATCACCCAACTGAATCACCCTACCACAACCAGAGGGCTGTGCTGAACTACTAGCTACCCTTGGATGACCCTTGGTCTATCCTTGATCGGACTTTGCTGGCTTTATCTTGCACTAAACATTATTCCCTTATCATGTATCTATACACAGTAAATGGATTGATTGTAATCATGTATTGTCTTTCTGCTTACTGGTTAGTTTTTCACTGTACCTCGGTACACGTGACAATAAACTAAACTAAACTGAAGTAAACTGCACTGATCTAATGCGATGTACATTTAGACACCATTTGCAGGATACTCAGAGTGCAGAGTCCCATGAGTCCAGATGCCATGCAGTTTTTTTAATTTTAGAGATACAGTGTGGAAACAGGCCCTGTGGCCCACCGAGTCCGCACCGATAAGCAATCTCCACACATAAACACTAGCGTACAAACCCTCGTGTCAGTTTTACATTTACACCAAGCCAATTAACCGACAAACTTGTACGTCTTTAGTGTGTGGGCGGAAACTGAAGATCTCGGAGAAAACCCACACAGATCACAGGGAGTACATACAGACAGCAACCGTAGTCAGGATCAAACCCGGGTCTCTGGCGCTGCAAGGCAGTAGCTCTACCGCTGTGCCACCATGACATCCCTGCAGGTGGGCTTTCAGAATCAAAGCAAGGCCTTCTTTAGTGATAGTTTAATGGCCCTTTCCGAGAAGACCACCACGCGTGGACCCGATGCTTAGAACCAGCTGCAATAAAGTGGCCTCTGAGTTACGAAATTATCCTTGTTGCAGGACTTCCTCAGATCCATCTCCATCACCCTCAGCTTGACCATGACCCCAACCCACAGGGCACATCAGGCGAGCGGTAGAAAGGACTCGACGTGTGATAAAGAAGGAAGACCTGTTCCATTGCTCACAATACTTTGGGCAGGTTCTCACTTAAAGAATGTGCTGGCTTCCTAAACCCAGCCTGTCTAACATGCCTTTCCCGCCTGTCCATCTGGCATTGACTTAGAAACCAGATCCAGATTCAGATGCAACAAAGACACACCCAAACAAAGTTTCCTCATACACTTTTGTGGATCTGTGTCAAAATTATTAGCACCACCTTACTGAGTGTCATGCAGTTGCTGGGTGATATCGCAGGGAAGCCGGTCCTTTGACCCACCAACTCCACACCAACTACCCTATTTACACCTCCCCTGTCACCAAACTTTCTGACCTTGGATTTTCCCAAACCATCTGCCAATGGATCAAGGACTTCCTGACCAACCGCCCCCAGACCGTCAAAATAGGCCCTCACCTCTCCTCCACCATTACACTGAGCACCGGCTCACCACAGGGCTGTGTGTTGAGCCCCATCCTTTACTCCCTCTACACTCACGACTGCGCCCCCACCCATCCCACCAACACCATCATCAAGTTCACGGATGACACGACTGTGGTTGGACTCATCTCAGGAGGAGATGAGACAGCCTACAGGGATGAAATTCAAAGGCTGGCAGCATGGTGTTCAGTGAACAAGCTTGTCCTGAACTCCTCCAAAACAAAGGAACTCATAATAGACTTCAGGAAAACCAGTGCAGAATACGACCCACTCTACATCAATGGGGTCTGTGTGGAAAGGGTACCCGCTTTCAGGTTCCTGGGTACGCACATCGCAGAGGATCTTACCTGGTCTACCAACACCATCACCACAGTGAAGAAGGCACAGCAGAGACTCCACTTCCTGAGGATCCTCAGGAAGACCAACCTGCAGGAGAAGCTCATGATGTCCTTCTATCGCTGCTCCATCGAGAGTGTGCTGGCATACTATAACCACATGGTATGCCAGCTGCTCAGAAAAGGACAGGAAGGCCCTTCAGAGGGTCATCACGACGGCCCAGAAGATCATCGGCTGCTCACTGCCCTCCCTGGAGCACCTGTTCAGCCTACGCTGCCTCAGTAGAGCAGGCAAAATAATAAAAGATCCATCCCACCCCGGCCACCGTCTGTTTGTTCATCTGCCCTCTGGTCGACGTTTCAGGTCGATCAAATCCCGAACAAACAGACTTAAGAACAGTTTTTACCCCAGGGCCATACGAGAACTGAACACTACCTTCTGCACTAGGCAACACTGTTAAAACTTTTGTACTTAATATAATTGTATTTATTTGTTTTTGCATTTATTGCATATATGTTTTTACGCACCGTCAGGATTGGCTATTTTTTAATTTCGTTGTACTCGTTGCAATGACAATAAGTGAATATTATTATTATTATATTATTATATTATTATAATCCCTTTTTCAAATTCAAGGTTTCAAGGTCAGTTTAATGTCACATGTACCATTTAAGGTACAGTGAAATTTAAACAATTCTCCCCACATTCTACCATTCCCCTTGCAAGGAGCAACTTATAGTGGACAAATAACCCTCCCCTCCCAACCCGCATTTCGTGGGATCCGGGGGGAAAGCGGAGCACCCAGATGAAACCCACCTATTCACAAGCACTAACATGCAAATTCCACATAGACAGCACTCGAGCTCCGGATTGAACCTGGGTCTCTGGGACTGTGGGTTAGTGGTTTGACTAACTGCACTATTGTGATAGCCATATCGTATTTTGAACACACAATCTTCACCTATTACCCCATCATGATAAAGTATCTCCTATCCTAAATAGAAATGGTGAAGGGCTTCAAGATCTTAGGTGTAAATGCAACCAATGATCTGTCCAAGGCCAACCACTTTGAAGCCACACGCAAAAAAGCACCAACATCTTTACTTTCTCACGAGACTAAGTCAGCATGTCTCCAACGACTCTTATCAACTTCCACTGATGCACCATACTGTGCTGAGAGCAGTGAAGGTACTGCAATGACTACTAATACTGTTTCAATAGCATCACCACAGACCACAGACAAGTACAGCTGCCAGGCTGTCTCTGAGACAGGTGGATGGAGAACAGAGAGCAGATGATACTAAGATAGGTGGAGTAGTTGATAGTGAGGTAGATTTTCAAAGTCTACAGAGAGACTTGGGCCTTTTGGAAGGGTGGGCTGAAAGATGGCAGATGGAGTTTAATGCTGATAAGTGTGAGGTGCTGCATTTTGGTAGGACAAATCAAAATAGGACGTACAGGGTAAATGGTAGGGAATTGAGGAATGCAGTGGAACAGAGGGATCTGGGAATAACTGTGCATTATTCCCTGAAGGTGGAATCTCATGTGGATAGGGTGGTGAAGAAGGCGTTTGGTATGCTTGCCTTTATAAATCAGAGCATCGAGTATAGAAGTTGGGATGTAATGTTGAAATTGTACAGGGCATTGGTGAGGCCGAATCTGGAGTATGGTGTGCAGTTCTGGTCGCCAAATTATAGGAAGGATGTCGACAAAATGGAGAGGGTACAGAGGAGATTTACTAGAATGTTGCCTGGGTTTCAGCACTTAGGCTACAGAGAGAGGTTGAACAGGTTGGGTCTTTATTCTTTGGAGCGTAGAAGGTTGAGGGGGGACTTGATAGAGGTTTTTAAAATTTTGAGAGGGACGGACAGAGTTGACGTGGGTAGGCTTTTCCCTTTGAGAGTGGGGAAGATTCCAACAAGGGGACGTAGCTTCAGAATTGAGGGACAAAGGTTTAGGGGTAACATGAGGGGGAACTTCTTTACTCAGAGGGTTGTGGCTGTATGGAATGGACTTCCGGTGGAAGTGGTGGAGGCTGGCTCGATTTTATTATTTAAGAGTAAATTGGATAGGTATATGGATAGGAGGGGATTGGAGGGTTATGGTCTGAGTGCAGGTAGATGAGACTAGGTCAGGGAGAATGGTCGGCGTGGACTGGTAGGGCCGGACAGGCCTGTTTCCATGCTGTAGTTGTTATATGTTATATGTTATATGTTATACAGCACGGGCCCTGCAGCCCACAATGTCTGTGTCGAACATGATGCTAAAACCAAATCCATCATGTGTAAGAAGGAACTGCAGATGCTGGTTTACATCGAAGACAGACACAATAAGCAGGAGTAACTCAGGGTCTCTGGAGTCTCTGGCAGCATCTCTGGAGAAAATGAATAGGTGATGTTTTGGATCGAGACCCTTCTTCAGAGTGAGGGCTCAGTCTGAAGAAGGGCCTCAACCCGAAAAGGTCGAGGCGCTTTTCTCCAGAGATTCCTATTTCTCTTCTCCCTATTCCTTTTCTCCAGAGATGCTGCATGACCTGCTGAGTTACTCCAGCATTTTGTGTCTAACATCTTCCATCATGTTGTCTGGCAATACCTCAATGCTGGACGGGCGTAGCTTTAGAACATCTACTTCCTCAAAACTGGATAGCTATGAGGCAACGTGAACCATCAGGAGCAGCATTATCTCAGTATCCATTGATTCCTTCTCTCCATCATTCTCTCCAAGTTAAGCAAGGGGCCCGACCTTGATTCATGCTGGAATGTAGACCAGGAGCAACAGCAGGAAAACCGGAAATATGAGTGTTTGAACCAAAGGACAACATGGCTGCTAAGCAGAACAAACAGCATGCTGTAAATAGAACAACAGCTCAGATCAAAGCTACTGTATGATAGTGCTGCCACATCCACGTGCCACTAATACTGGAGGCAATTAAACAGTGGCAGGACGAGGAAGCAGGTTGTACATCACTATCTGTACGGATGCTGGTTCAATCTATGCCACTTGCAATTCCGGCAGTAAATATTTTAATTTCAGATCCCCAATAACTTCGGTGTCTTTATTTTTATTTTACAATTTCTTTGTCTTCCAATGAGAAGGCACAGTGACACAGCAGTAGAGTTGCCGCCTCACAGCAACTGAGACCTAGGTTCGATTCTGACTACGTACGCTGTCTGTGCGGAGTTTATACGTTTTCTCCATGATCACGTGGGTTTTCTCCCACACTCCAAAGACGTACAGGTTAATCGTCTATGGTAAAATTGTAAATTGTCCCTGGTGTGTAGGATAGTGCCAGTATATGGGAATCGCTGGTCGGCGCGGACTCAGTGGACTGAAGGGCCTGTTGCAGCACTCTAGCGCTAAACTAAACTAAACTAAATTTGAATGGTCTTACGACAATGAAGATAAATCAAAATAAATGTCCTCATACTGAGCTGTCAGGCTAAAGAAAGGGTTGGATGTAGCTTCAGGTTAAACATGGTGGCAAATTATTGAACATCAAAGAAAGTAAAGTGCGTGGAATTGTGAGGGACTGACACAGGGTTACGGGGAGAAGGCAGGAGAATAGGGTTGAAAGATAGAACGGCCATGATTGAATGGCGGTGTAGACTCGATGGACCGAATGGCCTAATTCCGCCCCAATGACTTATGAACATGAAAGCATCTTTCAATGGGAGCAGTGGGAGCAAGTGTGCTGCCTCTCGAGGAGCCAACATTCTCTACGCTGAGGAAGGTCAAACGAAAAGTGCAGACGCTGGAAATCTGAAATAAAATCAGAAGACATTGGGAACACTCAGCAAGTCAGGGAAGATCAGTGGAAAGAGAAAGGTTATTGGAGGATGGGGGAACTGGCACAGAGGGAGGTTGGGCCAGCATAGGCCACCCATGATCATGCAGAATGATGGGGTAGGTGGTAGTTAAACAGAATGGTAGTTAAACAGAATGCTAAATGGTAGAAAGAGAAACCAGAGATAGACACAAAAAGCTGGAGTAACTCAGCGGGACAGGCAGCATCTCTGGAGAGAAGGAATGGGTGATGTTTCGGGTGGAGACCCTTCTTCAGACCATGAACATTCTAGGCCCAGGACCCTTCAACAGAACTGAAAAAAAAGCTCCAGATAATCTGAAGAAAATCTATTTATTCTTAGACTCTGCCTTCACTCTTTTAACTAATTCTCCACCCATGATACGTATTACCCCAACTTGCGTATGGATACAACGTAATGCGATAGGAAGACAAGAAATTAGGAGCAGGATTTGGCCCTGCCATCCAACCATTCCACCACTTAAACGCCATTGCATTTAACCACCACTAGCATCACCATTAACCACCATTACTAACTGCCACTGCTCACTACCACTGCGAATAAACAATCACTACTAACTACCATTAATCACCACCATAACCACTAACTAGTGAACACCACCACTTAACTACCATTTAGCATTCTATTTAACTACCATTCAGGAGTTGGCCACCAACCCCACCATTCTGCATGATCATGGCTGATCTATGCTGGCACAACCTCCCTCTGTGCCAGTTCCCCCATCCTTCAATAATCTAATTACCTTCACCTTAAAAACGTCTAACGTTCTAGTCTCTGGGGCAGAGGATGTCAGAGATTCACCACAATTTTGAATAAAGGAATTTGAATGCTCCTCAGTTTTAAATCACCAGCCAAGTCTTATACTATCAAGAGCTTGTTTTCTAATTGTATTTGCTCGAATGTCTTGTTTTCTTTTCACTGTCTTGTAGAATGTATGTGTGATTTATGTGTAGGTTATGTATAATTTATGTTTTTGCGTGTTGGCCCAATCCATTTACCCGTGATGGTGGTGCAAGCACAAGATTTTCTTTCTACCTGTCTCACCATACTTGTACATAAGACAACAAACTTCATTTGGCTTCACTATGTCTTCTCGTTCAAGATTCTCCAAGTTAATACAGCTCAACATCTACCCTGGTATGTACCCTCATGATCCTCTACATCTTTATAAGGTCATCCCTCAGTATTATCTCCAAAGAGTATAGATCTAAACTGTGCACCCTTTACTTAGTAGGACAACCTTCTCATCCTTTGGACTACTTCCAATATTAAGAGATCCTTAGATAGACACAAAATGCTGGAGTAACTCAGCGGGACATGCAGCATCACCGGATAGAAGGAATGGGTGACCTTTCGGGTCGAGACCCTTCTACTGATCCTTTCTTAGGTAAGGAATGCAGCATTGATGTGGAACTCTGTGCTTGCTCAAACAGCCATGCCATAATGACAGATGTATCCAACCAGTGATGTTGTTAGGGTGACCACTGTAAAAATGGATGGTGGGAGTGATTTCAATATCCTTGCTCAAAGCAGTCTTTCATAGATAGGTCACCAACTATATTTGATAATCGGATTTTTAATTTAAACACACAAAGTGCTGGAGTAACTTGGCAGGCCAGGCAGCATTTCTGGAGAACATGGATCGGTGACGTTTCGAGTCGGCACTTGTCTTCAGACTTTGATAATTGGTGGAAGTATTCCAGGGAAGTTAGCGGGGCTTATTTGTCTTTTTAAAGTGTTTAGAATTTGGAACTCGCTGCCTGAAAGGCTGGTGAAGGCAGAAACACTCACCACACTTTTAAAAAACGATCGTGATTAACACTTCTGGCCGGCAATGCTGCAAACATAGGAACCAAGATAACCTAAATATGTTTTAGCTGCCATGGACATGATGGACTGAATGGTCTGCTACAGAGTGAATTCAGGTCACAAAAGAAATGAAAATTGTTTGAAACAGAGGAAAATAATCAACTATGGGAAGAGCAAAGGTCAGTGGAATTAATGCCGGATTGCCCTGTAAAAGTCAGTCAAGCTGAATTGGTTTGTTGTGCTTTAATCCTCCATAACAGGGGAGCGGACAAGATGGTTGATATGCCTCTTCATGACAGTGCAGAGTGATGGTCGTAAGTTTGCTTTGGTTTATTAAATATAATAGGGCAGCACAGTGGCGCAGCGGTAGAGTCGCTGCCTTACAGCGCCAGAGACCCAGGTTCGATCCTGACTATGGATGCTGTCTGTATGGAGTTTGTACGTTCTCCCTGTGACAGTGTGGGTTTCCTCACACATCCCAAAGACGTGCGGGTTTGTAGGTTAATTGGGTTCTGCAAATTGTCCCTAGTGCGTAGGATAGAACCAGTGTGAAAGGATGAACATTGGTTGGCACCGACTCGGTGGGCCGAAGGGCCTGTTTCTACGCTATATCACTAAACTACGCTAAATACTTTTAAAATAGCACATTCAGCTACAGCACTCCAACATCCTTGTTCTTTACATAACCTGCACAATTAATGGTCCTTTTTAAGCTGTTAAGTGCCTGATTCTCAAAGTCCATAAACAGGTCCCAACTCTCCTGCTCGTTGGTTTTGAGCCAACTATATCAATGATTGGTGATGGGTTGGGATTGGGATCGGGATGGAATGAGCTCCTGGAGGAGGTGGTTGACGCAGGTACAATAACAACATTTAGAAGACACATGGACAGGTATATGGATAGGGAAGGTTTAGAGGTAGATATGGACCAAATGCTGGCAAATGGGGATTTATTTAGATGGGGCATCTAGGTTAGTGTGGATGAGTTGTGCCAAAGGGCCTGTTTCCCCGCTGCATTGCTCTATAAATCTATCTCAGGAGATTTTTAAGTCAGGATCTCAAGAGCTTGTTCATAAGTTCATAAGTAGTAAGAACAGAATTAGGCCATTCATCCATCGAGTCTATTCTGCCATTCAATTATGGCTGATCTATCTTCCCCTCTCAACCCCATTCCCATGCTTTCTCCCCATAACCTTTGACACCCTCACAAATCAATAACCTGTCAATCTCTACTTTAAAAATACCCAATAACTTGGCCTCCACAGCCACCTGTGGCAATGAATTCCACAGATTCACCACCCTCTGGCTAAAGAAATTCCTCCTTAAATCCTTTTTAATGGTACGTCCTTTTATTCTGAGGCTGTGCCCTCTGGTCCTAGACCAGTGGAAACATCCTCTCCACATCCATTCTATCCAGGTCTTTCACTATTTGGTAAGTTTCAAAGAGGTGCCCATCATTCTTCTAAACTCCTGCGAGTACAGGCCCAGAATCATTAAACACTCTTCGTATGTTAGCCGTATATTTTCAGGGAGGTCATGGTTGTTCTCTGATCATTGCCATTTCTCTCGGGAGAGATGTTGGCAAGATATGTGTGTGTACCAGGAGCCAAATTATCAGAGGTTTTCAGCACAGCTATGTTAAATTAAGTCATGTGCCATTACAATGTCTAATATTGAATTACAGTAGCGAGGGCCATAGTCCAAGTTTGGACTTTGCGGGATTAAATCGATCCTGGTCTGCAGCACAGCCACAACCTTAGTCAGATGTTGTCTCTCTGAACCGCTTTGATCTAATTGTGGAGGTCTCCATGCCTGAGTTCAGGCCAATGGATCTGTTGTTGAGATGAAACAGAGATGAGCATTCTCTGGGGATTTATGGTTTATTATTGCGCTTAACGGCGGTTCAATCTGCCAATATTTGCGTTTTCATCTTGAGCAAAAGTTCAAGAGGGTTGTCTGCACAGTAAACAAGCGTTTGTATGTCAGCAGAATATCACTAATACAAATATTAAAATGTGGCACTGCAGAGACTGTCAGGATCTGTTGATTTCCTCCTTGTGTTTAGCTTAGTTTATTATTGTCATGTGCACTGTGATATACTGAAAAGCTTTTGTTGCGTGCGAGCCAGTCAGTGGGAAGACTATACATAATTACAGTTGAGCCATCCACAGTGTACAGATACAGAATAAAGGGAATAACGTTCAGTGCAAGATAAAGTCCAATAAAGTCCGATTAAAGATAGTTCGTGGGTTTGGTCACTGTGTTATTCATAGGTGCGGCAGATTCACTGAAATAAAGTCGAGACACTTTCAGCAGTACACTGTATGTTGGATTATACGCTAAAGACAAGTGCCCCAAGTCATGCGAGCTTGAGCAGATAATCACTTACATTATATAAGAAAATAACTGCAGATGCTGGTACAAATCGATTTATTCACAAAATGCTGGAGTAACTCAGCAGGTCAGGCAGCATCTCGTCTGAAGAAGGGTCTCGACCCGAAACCTCACCCATTCCTTCTCTCCCGAGATGCTGCCTGACCTGCTGAGTTACTCCAGCATTTTGTGAATAAATCACTTACATTATGGCGTCTAAGTACAGTTACTTGGTCACAGCTGCTCTAACTATACCCAAAGCTCACACTGCTCTCAGGGATGTAAAGACAGCAGAGTGCCACAGCGGTAGAGCTGCTGCCTCACAGTGCCAGAGACGCGGGTTCGATCCTGAGCTCGGGTGCTGCCCGTGCTGAGTTTGGACTTTCTCTCTGTGACCACGTAGGTTTCCTCTGGATGCTCCGGTTTCCTCCCACATCCCAAAAACTTGCAGGTTTGCAGGTTAATTAGCTTGTGTAAAAATTTTAAAAAATTGCCCCTCGTGTGCAGGGAGTAAAATAAGAAAGTGGGCTAACACAGAACTAGTGCGGATAGGTGATCGATGTTTAAATCAAACTAGTTTAGTTTAGTTTAGAGATACAGCACAGAAACAGGCCCTTTGGCCCACTGAGTCCTTGCTGAACAGTGACTCCCTGTACAATAGCTCTATCCTACACACTTGGGACAATTTACAATCCTTTTTGTTACCAAAGTCAATTAACCTACAAACCTGTGTGTCTTTGGAGTGTGGGGGGAAACCAGGGCACCCGGTGAAAACCCACGCGGTCACGGGGAGAATGTACAAACTCCGTACAGACAGCGCCCGTAGTCAGAATCAAGCACGGGTCTCTGGCACCGTAAGACAGTAAATCTAGCACTCCGCCACTGTGCTGTGTCTAAACATTACTTTTCTTGACCTAACATTGTCTGTCAGATTCCTCACCCCACCAGTAGAAAATTCTGACTAAATATTGGAAAAACCAAAGTCACTGCCTTTGTTCCTTGCCACTAATTCTGTTCCTCAATTACCGAGTCCATTCACCTCCCTCTCAACTCCCTGAAGCTGAACCTGGCCACTCCTGCTCCTGGTGTCAAGTCTGACCCCAAGATGAGCAGCATTTATTCATGTCCTGACATCTACAGTCTACATCCACCTCCATAACTTCACCGGACACTACTTCTGTCTCAAGACCACAAAGTGCTGGAGTAACTCAGCGGGTCTTACCTTAAAGCAATACAGTCTCATCTTCCACATTTCCAACCAGGGAATAAAGTTTGACTGTTTACCCTCTCTTGCCTCTCATAATTTGAAATACTTGTCGTGTCTCTTGGGAGCCTCTGACACTCCAGAGGAAACAATCCAAGTTTGTCTGACTGCTCCATGTAACTAATACACTCTAACCCAAAGACACAGAGTGCTGGTATCACAAAATGCTGGAGTAACTCAGCGAGTCAGGCAGCGTCCCCAGAGAACATGGATAGGTGCTGTCTCGGGTCGAGACTCTTCTTTAGATTGAAACATCACCATCCATGTTCTCCAGAGATGCTGCCTGACCCGCTGAGTTACTCCAGCCCTCGGAGTCTTTATTTTGTGAGCCAATATTTGCAGTTCCTTGGTTCTACCCTTTAATCCACACAGCTTCCTGGTAAATCAAAGACAGACACAAAAAGCTGGAGTAACTCAGCGGGACAGGCAGCATCTCTGGAGAGAAGGAAAGGGTGACGTTTCGGGTGGAGCCCCTTCTTCAGTTTGAGGATAAAGAAAACAAGAGATATAGACGATGATGTAGAGATAAAGGACAATGAATGGAAGGTATGCAAAAAGGGACCAATGATGAAGGAAGCAGGCCATTGTTAGCTGTTTATTGGGTGAAAACGAGAAGCTGGTGTTTGTTCCACCTCCTTTCCTAAGCCTCTGTCGCTTTGAGAGTGAGACAACACTGCACTCATCTCAAAAATTACACCTTGCAGATCAACCATTCACACTATATCAGCACTGAAATCTTCAAAGTAATGTCTTCCCTGTAACTTTTGAAGCGATGTTATCTTCTGCCACACTGTGTCCTTCGTAACATCAGAGGTGAAACTTGGGGAGATATTTGCCGAGATAAGATGTTTACTACCAAATTCTAGTTTCACCAACATAGGCGTTACTGCCTGGCAGCCTGCTGAGGTTTTGTAGCCGGGCTATATGCTCCCCTCTGTTCCCCTCCGCCCACACCTCAACCAGTTCCGGGGCCACCACGACGTAGAGCTTTTCTTCAGTCGCCTGCACCTCCGTGCCTTTTTTTTAAAAATGGGAAAGAGTCTTCACCTCCAGTGATGACCCCTTCCCCCGTCTCCAATAGTCCCGCTCCTCTTAGACTCCCTCACATGGCCTTCTACTGTCTTTTAGCTTTATTTATTTTTTTAAAAGGTACCTTTCCATACCTCTCATCTCCCTCCACCGATTCAGTCTGAAGCTTTGACCCGAAACATCACCTATTCCGTTTTTCCCCAGAGATGCTGCCTGACCCGCTGAGTTAATCCAGAATTTTGTGTCTATCTTCGGTGTAAACCAATACCTGCTGTTCCTTCCTACACATGCTCTACCAAGTCCTCTTGTTGTCGAACTAACCTGCTGGAATGTGATAAACCGGTATCAGTCCCACCAACGTCATGTCCATGTGATAATGAGCCAGACTGCATGACTGATATGCTGGCAGTTGCAAGCCAACAGCTAGCTTACACGCAGAACAGCTGGTGGGCAGCTGCATGCACTGGAGCGCCCTGTAGACTTCCACACTGCAGATGTACTGAGAGCAGATTATTATTTTAAAAACACATGCAGAAGCTGGACATCCCAAAATAAAATCAGAAAATGCTGGAAAACCTTGCAGGACATGCAGTATCTGCGGGAAGAAAAACAGGTTATGCTTCTGGCCCCATTCCATTTGTCAACATTGAGAAGTAACTTAGCGGGACAGGATGCAAATCTGGAGAGAAGGGATGGGTGACGTTTCGGGTCGAGACCCTTCTTCAGACTGACAGTCAGAGGAGAGGGAAACTAGAGATAGGGAAGGGTAAGGTGTGAAAACAACAAATCAAAGCAAACGATCATGGAGGAAATGTAGTCAAGTTTGGCGGCAGAGAAGGTCAGGAAGGCAAAGGGTGGAACAAATTAAATTTCTCTGAAAGGGTGAAATAATGGAGCAAGTGTAATAAAAGTAAGCACCTTTGACTATGTGGCATATCGCTAATGTATTGGTTTATTATTGGAACCAGTTCTGGGAGAGGTGGGACCAGTACAAACAGGACGGACTGCACCTGAGCTGGAATGGAACCAATGTCCTAGGGGGAGTGTTTGCTAGTGCTGTCGGGGAGGATTTAAACTAATGTGGCAGGGGGATGGGAGCTGGAGCAGAGAGACAGAGGGGTGTAAAATGAGGGTAGAAGCAACAGGTAGCAAGGTGAAAAGTAAAAGTGGCAGGCAGACAAATCCAGGGCAAAAATCAAAAAGGGACACTTTTCAACATAATCGTACAAGGGGTAAGAGAGTTGTAAAAACAAGCCTGAAGGCTTTGTGTCTCAATGCAAGGAGTATACGTAATAAGGTGGATGAATTAAATGTGGAGATAGTTATTAATGATTATGATATAGTTGGGATTACGGAGACATGGCTCCAGGGTGACCAAGGCTGGGAGCTCAACATCCAGGGATATTCTATATTCAGGCGGGATAGACAGAAAGGAAAAGGAGGTGGGGTAGCGTTACTGGTTAGAGAGGAGATTAAAGCAGTGGAAAGGAAGGACATTAGCTTGGAGGAAGTGGAATCGATATGGGTAGAGCTACGAAACACTAAGGGGCAGAAAACGCTAGTGGGAGTTGTGTACAGGCCACCTAACAGCAGTAAGGAGGTTGGGGATGGCATCAAGCAGGAAATTAGAAATGCATGCACTAAAGGCGCAGCAGTTATAATGGGTGACTTCAATCTACATATAGATTGGGTGAACCAAACTGGCAGGGGTGCTGAGGAAGAGGATTTCTTGGAATGTTTGAGAGATGGTTTTCTAAACCAACATGTCGAGGAACCAACGAGAGAACAGGCCATTCTAGACTGGGTATTGAGTAATGAGGAAGGGTTAGTTAGCAGTCTTGTTGTGCGAGGCCCCTTGGGCAAGAGTGATCATAATATGGTAGAGTTCTTCATTAGGATGGAGAGTGACAAAGTCGATACAGAAACAAGTGTTCTGAACTTAAAGAAAGGTAACTTTGAGGGTATGAGGCGTGAATTGTCCAAGATAGACTGGCGATTGATGCTGAAAGGGTTGACGGTGGACATGCAATGGAAGGCATTTAAAGGTCGCATGGATGAACTACAACAAGTGTTCATCCCAGTTTGGCAAAAGAACAAACCAGGAAAGGTAGTGCATCCGTGGCTAACAAGGGAAATCAAGGATAGTATTAAAACAAAAGATGAAGCATACAGATTAGCCAGAAAAAGTAGCATACCAGAGGACTGGGAGAAATTCAGAGTCCAGCAGAGGAGGACAAAGGGCTTAATTAGGAAAGGGAAAATAGATTATGAGGCAAAACTGGCAAGGAACATAAAAACAGACTGCAAAAGCTTTTATAAATATGTCAAGAGAAAAAGATTAGTTACGGCAAATGTAGGTCCCTTGCAGTCGGAAACAGGTGAATTGATCATAGGGAACAAGGAGGGCAGACCAATTGAACAAATACTTTGGTTCTGTCTTCACTAAGGAAGACATAAACTGTCTGCCGGAAATAGCGGGGGACCGGGGGTCTAAAGAGATGGAGGAACTGAGGGAAATCCAGGTTAGTCGGGAAGTGGTGTTAGGTAAATTAAATGGATTAAAGGCAGATAAATCCCCAGGGCCAGATAGGCTGCATCCCAGAGTGCTTAAGGAAGTAGCCTCAGAAATAGTGGATGCATTAGTGATATTTTTTCAAAACTCTTTAGATTCTGGAGTAGTTCCTGAGGACTGGAGGGTAGCTAATGTAATCCCACTTTTTAAAAAGGGAGGGAGAGAGAAAACGGGGAATTATAGACCAGTTAGCCTAACATCGGTAGTGGGGAAAATGCTAGAGTCAGTTATTAAAGATGTGATAGCATTACATTTGGAAAGTGGAGAAATCATCGGACAAAGTCAGCATGGAACCAGTCGATGTGTTATATCTGGACTTTCAGAAGGCCTTCGACAAGGTCCCACATAGGAGATTGGTGTACAAACTTAAAGCACACGGTATTGAGGGTTCAGTGTTGAGGTGGATAGAAAATTGGTTGGTGGACAGGAAGCAAAGAGTAGGAATAAACGGGTCCTTTTCGGAATGGCAGGCAGTGACTAGTGGGGTACCGGAAGGCTCAGTGCTGGGACCCCAGTTATTTAGTGTATATTAATGATTTGGACGAGGGAATTGAATGCAACATCTCTAAGTTTGCGGATGACACGAAGCTGGGTGGCAGTGTTAGCTGCGAGGAGGATGCTAGGAGGCTGCAGAGTGACTTGGATAGATTAGGCGAGTGGGCAAATGCATGGCAGATGCAATATAATGTGGATAAATGTGAGGTTATCCACTTTGGCGGCAAGAACAGGAAAGCAGAGTATTACCTGAATGGTGACCGATTGGGAGAAGGGGAGATGCAACGTGACCTGGGTGTCATGGTGCACCAGTCATTGAAAGCAAGCATGCAGGTGCAGCAGGCAGTGAAAAAAGCGAATGGTATGTTGGCATTCATAGCAAGAGGATTTGAGTTTAGGAGCAGGGAGGTTCTGCTGCAGTTGTACAGGGCCTTGGTGAGACCGCACCTGGTGTATTGTGTGCAGTTTTGGTCTCCTAACCTGAGGAAATACGTTCTTGCCTTAGAGGGAGTACAGAGAAGGTTCACCAGATTGATCCCTGGGATGGCGGGACTTACATATGAGGAAAGACTAGATAGACTGGGCTTGTACTCGCTGGAATTTAGAAGACTGAGGGGGGATCTTATAGAAACATATAAAATTCTTAAGGGGTTGGAGAGGCTAGATGTGGGAAGATTGTTCCCGATGTTGGGGGAGTCCAGAACCAGGGGTCACAGCTTAAGGATAAGGGGAAAGTCTTTTAGGACCGAGATGAGAAAACATTTCTTCACACAGAGAGTGGTGAGTCTGTGGAATTCTCTGCCACAGAAGGTAGTTGAGGCCAGTTCATTGGCTATATTTAAGAGGGAGTTAGATGTGGCCCTTTTTGCTAAAGGGATCAGGGGGTATGGAGAGAAGGCAGGTACAGGCTACTGAGCTGAATGATCAGCCATGATCATATTGAATGGCGGTGCAGGCTCGAAGGGCCGAATGGCCTACTCCTGCACCTATTTTCTATGTCTATGTTTCTATTATCATTATATGTACTGAGATACAGTGAAAACTGTTTCATGTCCTATCCATGGTACACATGAATGTGTCATACATGTGTACAATCAAACAATACACGAGTACAACAAGTAATGCAAAAAGAGAAAGGAAACATAGTAGGGAATAGTGTCAGAAAAAAACTGCAGATGCTGGTTAAAATCGAAGGTAGACACAAAATGTTGGGGTAACTCAGCGGGTCAGGCAACATTTCGGGATTCAGCATCAGTGAAACATAGAAACATAGAAAATAGGTGCAGGAGTAGGCCATTCGGCCCTTCGAGCCTGCACCGCCATTCAATATGATCATGGCTGATCATCCAACTCAGTATCCTGTACCTGCCTTCTCTCCATACCCCCTGATCCCACAAGGGCCACATCTAACTCCCTCTTAAATATAGCCAATGAACTGGCCCTCAACTACCTTCTGTGGCAGAGAATTCCACAGATTCACCACTCTCTGTGTGAAAAAATACTTTCTCATCTCGGTCCTAAAAGACTTCCCTCTTATCCTTAAACTGTGACCCCTTGTTCTGGACTTCCCCAACATCGGGAACAATCTTCCTGCATCTAGCCTGTCCAACCCCTTAAGAATTTTGTAAGTTTCTATAAGATCCCCCCTCAATCTTCTAAATTCCAGCGAGTGCAGATAAAAAGAACAAGGGCCACAACTAGATAGACTGGGAGATCAAGAATAACTCCTTAGCATTGGGCGGCACAGTGATGCTGTGGTCGTGTTGCTGCCTTACAGCACTAGAGACCCGGGTTCGATCCTGACTATGAGTGCTGTCTGCATGCAGTTTGTACCTCCCACAACTCAACATCTCAGATTAAACCGGATCTCCCATTTCTCTGCTCCGACTGCTCTGTATCCTGAGGAATTCTTGCACAACCTTCCTCACTCTCCACTACTCCACCATTTTTTTTGTCATCTGCTAACTTAATAATCGGATGATTTTTGTCCAAATCACATATCTACAACACAAACAGCAGAGGTCCCAGCACTGATCACCATTGTCACAAACTTCCCATCACAATAACAACCCATCCACCACAACCACTCTGTCTCCCATGGAAAAATCTATTTTGAAACAAATCTAAGTCTCATCACTCGGCCTTACCTGTGCTAGGACCATAACGTTAAAATGGACATTGAGCAAGCTTGTGTTTAGACCCTGTAATCCCTTGTAACACAAGGGAATTACAAAGACATGGTTACCAGAAAAGAAAAACAGTTTAGAGTTTAGCTTTTTTAGTTTAGTTTAGACATACAGCATGGAAGCCGGCCCTCCAGCCCACCAAGTCCGTGCCCACCAGCGATCCCCGTGCACGAACACTACACACTAGGGACAAATCACAATTTTTCCAAAGTCCTTGAAAGTGGCGTCGCAGGTGGATAGGGCGGTCGGGACAGCTTCCGGACATCGGCCTTCTTCAGTCAGAGTACTGTGTAGAAATTGGGAGGCCATCTTACAGTCGTACAAAGCCTTTGTGAGGCCACATTTGGAGTATTGTGTTCAGTTTTTGGTCACCTTGTTACAGGAAGGGTGCAGAGTAGATTTACGAGGATGTTGCCGGGCCTCGAGGGCCTGAGCTATAGGGAGAAGTTGAGCAGGCTAGGACTTAATTCCTTGGAGCGCAGGAGGATAAGGGGTCACCTCATGGTGTGTAAGATCATGAGACAAATAGATAGGGTAAATGTACCTGTGTTTTACCCAGAGTAGGGGAATCATGAACCGGAGGACATAAGTTTAAGGTGAAGGTGAAAGATTTAATCGGAACCAGAGGGGAAACTTTTTTTTCCACACAAAGATTGGTAGGCATATGGATGAGCTGCCAGAGGACATAGTTGAGGCAGGTACTATTTAGTTTAAGATAGACACAAAATGCTGGAGTAACTCAGTGGGACAGGCAGCATCTCTGGAGAGAAGTTTCAGTGGGTGACGTTTCAGGTCGAGACACTTCTTCAGACTGATTTAGTTTAGTTTAGAGATACAGTGAGTGAACAGGCCCTTTGGCCCACCAAGTTCACGCTGACCGTCCTACATACACACGTTAGGAAAAATTTACACTACAAACCTGTACGTCTTTGGAGTTTTTTTATTTTTAGATTTTAGAGATACAGTGCAGAAACAGGCCCTTTCGGCCCACCGGGTCCGCGCCGCCCAGCGATCCCCGCACATTAACACTATCCTACACCCACTAGGGTCAATTTTTACATTTGCCCAGCCAATTAACCTACAAACCTGTATGTCTTTGGAGTGTGGGAGGAAACCGAAGATCTCGGAGAAAACCCACGCGGTCACGGGGAGAACGTACAAACTCCGTACAGACAGCACCTGTAGTGAGGGGGGGGGGGGGGGGGGGAGGGGGGAGGCTGCTGCCGTGTGTGGCAAGAGGCAGTAGATATGACTGCTCGGTGAATTTATGTGACTTTGTCAGTGCCAGACGCACTGTGATTCTTGTATGCAAAACAATTTTACAATCTGTATGCAAAACGAAGCATTTCACTGTACCGCAGTGCATGTAACAATAAAGTATCATTGAATAATTGAGATGCAAACTGGGTACAGATTCAAATTAGTTCCTGCAGCGCAGCGTAGACCAGGACTGGACTGAGTGAGTGCCGGGGCTACAGAAACAAGTTGAACACGTGCCAGCAATGTAGATACAAACTGGGAGGTTACTCACAGAGATTGCAGCTCCACCCAGGGTGGCACATGAAGCATCTTATGTGGTCCCTAATTCTGGTCCTGAGACCCAGGGTTGTGTTTTGCCTTCAGAGCATTCAATAGAAATGCTGCTGCCGTCACCAACACAGGTCAACTTTGAATGGTTTGTTGTTGGGGATTTTTGGAATAAGTGGGCAAAGCCACAACAAAGATAGGCAGTTGGCCAGAGAAACAAAGGCGGCCTTGTTTCCCATCCATCAGCTTTGCATTACAGGCTGCTGTCAGACTGACATTTCTTTGACATTCTGCCATGGCTCCAGAACCTGTTGTCTGGAGATATTCCTCACACAGTGTCTATGCACAGGGTTTGTAACTTTTTCAAACAGAGGGTGGTAGGCACATGGAACAAGCTGCCACAGGAGAAAATTGAGGCAGGTACGATAACAACGTTTACATTTGAACAAGTGCATGGATAAGGAAGGTTCAGAGGGATATGGGTTAAACATAGGCAGGTGGGGCTAGCGTAGATATGGCATCCTGGTTGGCATGGCCTAGTTGGGCCAAAGGGCCAGTTCCCATGCTGTGTGACTCTATGAGTCGTGGGTCACCGGACGGTGGATTCAGTGACTAGACACAAAGTAATGATCCTGAACAGCTAAAGGAGGATCATAAAATGAGGAATTCCTGGAAAACTTCTAACATTCTGACTGCCATACATTGCCAAATTCTGCAACCTTATCCTCCCAGATCATGGAGGTCAGATATCACCACAGCCTGGCATTTGGGCCAAAGATGGAAGTGAGATATTTCTGTTTGGGGTGTTCATGAAAGGCCGATATCCAATAATGTTGGTAGTATTGGTGATGATGCAATCCAATGATGATGCTCATCCATAATCAAGGACCAGTCTCGCCCTGGCCACTCCCTCTTCTCCCCTCTCCCATCAGGCAAGAGATACAGAAGTATGAAAACACATAACTCAAGATTCAGGGACAGTTTCTTCCCAACCATGACCATGCAACTGAACCATCGTATCACCAATTAGAGAGCGGTCCTGACCTGCCATCTACCTCATTGGAGACTAGAGTTGCCAAAACTTCCTCACTCCCAAATATGGGACAAGGTGACATCACCGCCCCGCTCCCCACGTGACCTCACCCAGACAGCGGCCACGTGCTCCCGCTCCACCAATGGCGGCTGCCCGGGCTGGGCCTGCGCTGTCTGGTGTAGGAAAAAAACTGCAAATGCTGGTTAAAATCGAAGGTAGACATACAATGTTGGAGTAACTCAGCGGGTCATGCAGCATCTCGGGAGAGAAGGAATGGGTGACGTTTCGGGTTGAGACCCTTCTTCAGACTCAACTCTTCTGGGTCGCGACCCGAAACGTCACCCATTCCTTCTCTCCCGAGATGCTGTATGACCCGCTGAGTTACTCCAGTATTATGTGTCTACCTACCCTGTCCGGGCCTAATGCGTTAAAAAGGTTAATACGGGACAAGGGCGGTCCCATATGGGACGAACCAATTTAGCCCAAAATACGGGATGTCCCGGCTAATATGGGCCAGTTGGCAACACCTATTGGAGACCCTCGGACTACCTTTAATCGGACGTTAGTGGACTTTATCTTGCACTAAATGTTATTCCCTTAATTATATATCTGTATACTGTGGACGGTTTGTCTGTAGTTATGTGTAAGAAGGAACTGCAAATACTGGTTTAAACCGAAGATAGACACAAAAAGCTGGAGTAACTGAAATGGGACAGGCAGCATCTCTGGAGAGAAGGAAAGGGTGACGTTTCGGGTCGAGACCCTTCGGTTCGAGAGAGTCTGAAGAAGGGTCTCGACCCGAAACGTCACCCATTCCTTCTCTACAGAGATGCTGCCTGTCCCGCTGAGTTACTCCAGCATTTTGTGTCTATCTTTTGTTTGTAATTATGTACAGTCTTTTCACTGACTGGATGGCACGCAACAAAAAAGCTTTTCACTGTTCCTCGGTACACGTGACAAAAATAAACTGAACGAAACAAATCCAATGTGATATTTGCTGAATGCAAGTGAGACTTGCACACGGCAAACTCCAATGCAGGCGTTAGTCAGTCAAGTGTCCTGAAGTGGACAATGTGAGCATTGTTATTTAATTTTCCTTGCAGTCCCTGTAGACAGGAATTCTCTCTCCCTCTCTGAAGGAATCAAAATAAATTAACAAAACAAAGGGCAGTTTTACACCCCAGCAGATCAGAGCAGAGAGTGTGGAATAAATCACACCAGAGACCGGCAGTCAGCCCACGGAAACAGCAAGAGGCAGACTGTGAACGTGAACTGCAGGGTGAGAGGGGTTGGCATACACTCAGCGAACAAGCCAAATTTGTCCTCGTCTCCCATCTACCGCTGTGTCTCCCTCTCCCCATCTTCGTGTGTGTGTGTGTGCGTGTGCATGTGCATGCCGCATGAGCTGAACTAAAGTGTAAAAATAAATCTTTCACATAGTAGGTGTGTGCTGTAAACCTGTAAAAATGCGGCACGATGGCGCAGTGGTAGAGTTGCTGCCTTACAGCGAATGCAGCGCCGGAGACTCAGGTTCGATCCTGACTATGGGCGCCGTCTGTACGGAGTTTGTACGTTCTCCCCGTGACCTGCGTGGGTTTTCTCCGAGATCTTCGGTTTCCTCCCACACTCCAAAGACGTACAGGTATGTAGGTTAATTGACTGGGTAAATGTAAAAATTGTCCCTAGTGTGTGTAGGATAGTGTTAATGTGCGGGGATCGCTGGGCGGCGCGGACTCGGTGGGCCAAAGGGCCTGTTTCTGCACTGTATCTCTAAATCTAAAAAAAAAATCAGTCCAAGGGAGAAGGAAGGGCAAAAAACTAGGTTCATTTCTGTCGTGTAAAAATACATGCGATTGAAATGAGGGATTTTAATTACCTTAACTGCTGTAATTAATCTAGATCTAATCTAGATCAAACGGCAGGTTCTTTAACCTCACCCGCCTCCGAGCCAAGACAAAAGTACGTGAAGCTCTTATCAGAGACATGTTCACCGATGACGCAGCAGTTGTGTCCCACACCCAGCAGGAACTACAGTCACTGATGGAACGCTTATATCGGGCTTGCAAGGACTTTGGGCTGACCATCAGCCTGAAGAAGATGAACGTCCTGGGACAGGATACAGAAGCACCGCCTGTCATCACCATCACCATCGACGACTACGAACTCGATGCCGTCCATCAGTTCACATACCTCGGCTCCACCATCACCGACAACCTCTCCTTAGACACAGAGATTGACAAGAGGATCGGGAAGGCAGCTACAACTCTTGCTCGCCTCACAACTCGAGTGTGGACCAATCCAAAGCTGACAGTGAAGACAAAGATAGCAGTCTACAACGCCTGTGTCAACAGCACGCTGCTGTACGGCAGTGAGACATGGACTACATATGCCAGACTGGAGAGAAGACTCAACACCTTCCACCTTAGAAGCATCTGCCGTATCCTGGGTATATCCTGGCAAGACAGAGTGTCCAACGCCGAGATTCTGTCTGGCGCTGGCCTTCCGAGTATGTACACTCTACTCAGGCAGCACAGGCTGCGGTGGCTGGGCCATGTCCACCGCATGGAGGATGGCCATATTCCAAAAGACATCCTCTATGGAGAGCTGACATCTGGGAGGAGAACCATCGGCCGCCCCCAGCTACGTTACAAGGATGTGTGCAAGAGAGATTTGAAGATGCTGGACATCGATGTGGAGTCCTGGGAGAGCCTTGCAGCTGACCGCACGGGGTGGAGAGGGACCCTGAACCAACATCTCAAAACGGGGGAAGAGAAACTGATGAACGCAGCGGCAGACAAGTGGGCACGCAGAAAGGAGCGCAGCAACTTCAACAGACCAGAGACCACACACAAATGTGACCTTTGCCACAGAGACCGTCACTCCCACATTGGTCTCTTCAGCCACAAGCGACGCTGCTCTAGCCGAGGTGTGGAGCAAGCAGCCAACTAGGATGCATCACCCATGGTCAGCCATGACCGAGGGGGCCTAAGAAAGTAATTAATGCAAAAAAGGTGGAGGATAGACAGTTCCTGAAGCGCTCACTGAAGGATTTAGCAGTCATAGTGCAGTAAACCCAACAGGTGAAGGTTCCTGGTGCAAAATACCGCAGCTGCTGTAAATCCAACACAAAAACCCAAATCATCAGAAGCATTAAGCAGGTCAGACAGCACCCTGGAGACAGAAACAGAATCAACATTTCTGTTCACTGACTGTAAATGTAGGGAAATATTATGGTTGCAGAAAGGGGGGATGGGTGGAGAGAACAGAGGACCTATAATTGGATATTTTCCTTTAGAGATACAAGCCCGAGTCCACGCCGACCAGCGATCACCCCGTATGCTGGCACTATCCTGCACACCGCGGACAATTTACAATGTACAGAAGCCGATTAACCTACAAACTTGTACATCGTTGGAGAGTGGGAGGAAACCTGGAGAACCCAGAGAAAACCCAGGCGGTCACAGGGAGAACGTACAAACTCCATACAGACAGATCACCCGTAGTCGGGATCGAACCCGAGTCTCTGATGCTTTAAGGCAGCAACTCTACCGCTGAACCACTGTTTCTGTGTCTGTGTTTGCATTCAGGCTAAAGTTGCCATGGGAACCATTACTATAAATTCTGGAAGTTAAAGGCAGAAGAGGGAACTGAATAGACTGAAACTGCAACATAGGGTGATCGGGTGAGCAGTTTTAAATACCTGGGAGTCCACATCAAAGAGGATCTGACATGGCCAACACACATTGCCGCACTGGTGGGTAAGGCAAAGCAGCGCCTTTACCACCTTAGACAGCTGAGGAAATTCAGAGTGTCTCTGAGGATCCTTCAATGCTTCTACTCTGGGGCTGTAGAGAGCATCCTGTCCAGCAACATCACAGTCTGGTTTGGGAACAGCTATGCTCAGGACAGGAAGGCCCTGCAGAGGGTAGTGCATTCGGCAGCACTACACTCGGCCCCCTGCAGGACCTATACATCAGGAGGTGTAGATCGAGAGCAAGCAAGATTATGAGGGACCCCTGCCACCCCAGCAACAGACTGTTCCAGCTGCTACGGTCAGGCAAACGCCTCCGCTGTCACACTGTGAAAACGGAGAGGATGAGACGGAGTTTCCTCCCACAGGCCAACAGGACTGTTACCTATTATAACTCCAGGGACTAAATATTGTCTTTTCTGTATTAACTTTAATTTATATGCTGTAACTGCAATTCTTTTTTTTTGCACAATCCGCAGGCATTGCCACTTTCATTTCACTGCACATCGTGTATGTGCATGTGACAAATAAACTTGGCTTGACTTGAACATGGTTACTTGAAACTATTGAATTCAGCATTGATTCCAGTGGGCTGCAACCTGCCCAGAGAGAAGGTGGGCCGCTGGTCCTCGATAACCTGCTCTGTCTAGGTACAGACATTGACCACGTACTCCTCCTAGCATTGTACACATCAGTCTCACCTGAGCCTCCTCTGTTCAAACCAGCTTTCACAAGGCAACCTCAGAGCGACCTTTTTTTCCACTCTGGCAACATCCTTACAGACGCAGCCCAGACCATCACACAAACCAACCTCCCTTCCATTGACTCCATCTACACTTTCTTCCAGTCCTCTCTTCCCAGCTGTTATCAGGCAACTGAACCATCCTCTCAACAACTAGAGAGCAGTCCTGAGCTACCATCTACCTCATTGGAGACCCTCGGACTATCTTCAGTCAAACTTTATATTGCACTCAACATTATCACGCATCTATACCGTGGGCGGCACGGTGGAGCAGCGGTAGAGTTGCTGCCTTACAGCGAATGCAGCGCCGGAGACTCGGGTTCGATCCTGACTACGGGCGCCGTCTGTACGGAGTTTGTGCGTTCTCCCCGTGACCTGCGTGGATTTTCTTCGAGATCTTCGGTTTCCTCCCACACTCCAAAGACGTACAGGTTTGTAGATTAATTGGCTTGGCAAATGTAAAAATTGTCCCTTGTGGGTGTAGGATAGTGTTAATGTGCGGGAATCGCTGGGCGGCGCGGACCCAGTGGGCCGAAGGGCCTGTTTCTGAGCTGTATCTCTAAATCTAAATCTATACACTGTGGGCGGCTCGATTGTAATCATGTATCAGGAGGTGTAGACACGCAACAAAAGCTTTTCACTGTACCTCGATACACATGACTATAAACTAAATCTCTGCACCATTGGCCATGTGCTGGATGGTAGTTTCCAGTGAGGTTGCTCTGTTTTGACCAGCACAGATCCGATGGTTTGAAAGGGTTTGTGGTGTGCATAATAATTTTCATATTCTTACTCTTGGACCTCCCTGCCAAATGATATTCCATAGAAATGTAACCGATGGCCTGGGAGATAAAGCAAGTTGCATCTTCGTCTCCTCTTCACAATCCATACTATCTTACTAGGGAGCAACCACATTCCTGATTAAGCCTCTGTGACCCACTTTGAGATTCTCTTCAAGTTCCCCGAAGTTCTACGACTCACCAGTATCCAGTTAACCTGCCATCCTGCACATCTTTGGTATGTGGGAGAAAACCAGAGCATCGAGAGGAAACCCACAAGGTCACAGGGAGAACGTACAAAACTGCACACAGACAGCACCAGATGTCTGAAATGAACCTTGATCAATGGAGCTGTGAGACACAACTCTACCTGTACCACTGTATCGAGCTCAGTGCACATGGATGCAAACTTCCTGCAACCTTAAATGAGACGAGGGCATTTTCTTTTGGCGATATATATCATACATTGAAAGTGGCAACACAAGTAGATAGAGTGATGCAGAAGGCTGATAGTCCGCTTGCCTTCATCGGTCAAGGCAATGAGTACAAGAGTGAAGGAGCAATACTGCAGCATTTAAAACATTAGTACGACTGCATTTGGAGTACAGTGTGCAGCTTTAGTCACACTATTATAGGAAGGACATGCAGAGAGTGCAGTGGTTTATGAATGTTGCCTTGATTAAAGGTTTTTTAGCTTTTTAGTTTGGACAAACGTGGATTGTGTTCCCTGGAGCTTCAGAGGTTGAGGGGGAACCTGATAAAAATATATAAATTGTGAGAGGCATAGATAGAATAGACCGTCAGATCCTCCCCCCCCCCCCCCCACCACTCCACCCCACCCACCTCCACCCCCCCCCCCCCCACCCTCGTGAAAATGTCAAAGGCTGGAGGGCAGGGTTCCAACATCAGAGGGGGGGGGGGGGCGGGGGGGGGGGGGGGGAGGAGTTTAAACAAGATGTACAGAACAAGGTTTCTCTTTTACACAGAGAGTGGTGGGTGTCTGGAGCATGCTGCCAGGGGTGATGGTGGAAATAGATATGTTGGTGACATTTAAGAGGCTTTTAGATAGGGTATGCAGGGAATCGATCACATACAGGCAGAAGAAATTGATTTGGCATCTTGTTCGGCAGACATTGTGGGGCAAAGGGCCTCTTTCTGGTGTGTGTGTGTGTGTGTGTGTGTGTGTGTGTGTGTGTGTGTGTGTGTGTGTGTGTGTGTGTGTGTGTGTGTGTGTGTGTGTGTGTGTGTGTGTGTGTGTGAGATATTTTAACATTGCTCCTTGTTACATCTGCTTTGTCACCATGGCAACAAAGATGATAGAGATGGCGGCCCAGTGTATTAATCACTGCCCCAGGGTTTAGTGTCGTCCAATACAATCGCTCTACTCTTGTAAATTTATTTTGCCTGTTGTAAAGGTCCACCACCGATCGTCTGTCAACTGGAGATCCGGCCCCCCCTTTAATCCGGATAAAATCCCCCGCCCCCCAGATGTCTCCCCAAAAATGTGGCGCCTAGGCCAGGTGAGGCCGATCTTGACCTCATTGGGACTGCCGCACAGATCGGTGGGTAGAAATTTGTCCTCTGCGGCCGGAGCTCTGGTTGGAGAAAGGCCAGGGATGGAAAAAAAACAGGTGTGAGACAAAAGTATTGAAAGGTTGTGAATCGTGAAGCCAGAGGAAGAAATGTAGGTGGAAATGAAGGTGTAGGTTTATTTACAATCAAATCCCAAGCAAGTAACATCCAATAGACCCAGATAGGTGGTGAAGAAAAGCATATTGCCAGAGCAACTAGATTGTTATGGATATGTCCAAAATTGTCATGCACTGAATAGCAATATTTTATTTCCTGAATGGGTTTATTTAGTTTGTAGTTGAGATAATCCACATTTCCACCAGTGTAAAAATGAGAAGTTTCTAAAACAGGAAAAAATGGATATGATAGACCCTACACAGTGTAAATTAGACAAAGAAGCGTGCACGCATATATAATATATATATATATATACACACACATACACACATATACATACACACACACATACATATATACACAGATACATACACACATATATACATATACATACACACACATTAACATATATACACATATACGTACACACACATACATATATACATACACATACACACATTTATACACATATACATACACACATTTATACACATATACATACACACATACATATATACACATACACACAGATATATATATATGTGTGTGTGTGTGTGTGTGTGTGTGTGTGTGTGTGTGTGTGTGTGTGTGTGTGTGTGTGTGTGTGTGTGTGTGTGTGTGTGTGTATATATATATATATATAGAGAGAGAGAGAATAAAGAGATTTTATACATCATGTTTCTAATCCCGTTCCCCATGCATCTATCATCGTTTCTATCATCGGATGTCAAAAAAGCTGAGGTGATTCTAATACTCTGCAGACTGGGAGATCTACAAGTGCCTAGAAGAACCTACACGTCGACAGAAACACTCACCAGAAACAGGAATTACTCTCAAATACATTCTTCACCTCACAAGCTATGATGTACCCAGGTCCCAAAATAAGTCCAGCCCAAGCCAGGAGACGATGCTAATAGCCACAACCTAAAAGTTGGCTGCCCTAACAACTCACATGGGTCCAGATGGAAAGAGACAAAATATCAGTCCACCTTTTGCATCGGACTGATTAATTGTGAGCTGGAACATGAATAGTAAATGGTGGACATCTGCACTGTCAGTAATACTCCCATCTTACCCTAGGTTAGCACGGTGAAACAGCTGGTAGAGCTGCTGCCTCACGACGCCAGAGAACCAGGTTCGATCCTGACCTTGGTTCAGTTGGTGCGGAGTTTGCACATTAAGCCATAAGGTCATAAGTGATAGGAACAGAAGTAGGCCATCAAGTCTACTCTGTCATTCAGTCATGGGCTGATCTATCTCTCCCTCCTAACCCCATTCTCCAGCCTTCTCCCCATAACCCCCGACACCTGAACAAATCAAAGATTTATCTATCTCTGCCGTAAAAATATCCATTAACGACCTCCACAGCCTTCTGTGGCTAAGAATTCCACAGATCCACCAGCCTCTGACTAAAGAAATTCCTCCTCATTTTCCTAAAGGAACGTCCTTTAATTCTGAGGTCGTGAGACTCTCCCACTAGTGGAAACATCCTCTCCACATCCACTCTATCCAAGCCTTTCAGTATTCGGTAAGTTTCAATGAGGTCCCCCCCGCATTCTTCTAAACTCCAGCGAGTACAGGCCCACTGCGATCAAACGCTCATCATAGGTTAACCCACTCATTCCTGGGATCATTCTTGTAAACCTCCTCTGGACCCTCTCCTGAGCCAGCACATCCTTCCTCAGATACGGTGCCCAAAATTGCTCACAATATTCCAAATGCAGCCTGACCAGTGCCTTACAGAGCCTCAGCATCACATCTCTGTTTTTGTATTCTAGCCCTCTTGAAATAAATGCTACCATTGCCTTTGCCTTCCTTACTATCGATTCTCCCTGTATCGGCGTGGGTTTCCTCCGGGTGCTCCAGTTTCCTCCCACATCACAAAGACGTGCGGGTTTGTAGGTTAATTGGCCCTCTATAAATTGCCTCTAGTTCGTAAGGTGCGAGATAACATAGAACTAGTGTGAACGGGCGATCAATGGCCAGTTTGGATTCGATGGACCGAAGGGCCCGTTTCCATGCTGTGTCTTTAAACCAAAACCGAAACAACAGAAAGTACCAGGCTCGATCATTATCCGAGGAGGAAGTATTCGACTCAAGTAATACTGCACCATTTTCTCAGTAATATCGTAAAGATGAATAAATAACAATGCAAGTGGCGAGGAACTGGAAGAGCCAGTATTTCACATGTGGAGTTTTCTGGCTGGAGTCCCAAGTTTCATCATCACAGGATCACATTGAACCACAGTTGGGCAAAGAAGAAATAATCAGTTGGAAAGCGAATTACACAACTGTTTGAACAGACCCTAAGTCAGCAGCATTGCCTCTGTATTTAAAGATAAACTACAGGCTTGGTGCTAACTCATTCACGTCACCCAGCCACACAGAGACATGAAAAGGAATTATAAAAGTGATCTAAAAGGAATTCAGTGCCAAGGTCCCAGCTCCGAATACTTATCCATCAGTCATCTCCTCCAACTTAGTTTGGTTTTGTTTAGTTTAAAGATACAGTGTGGAACCAAGCCCTTCGGCCCACCGAGTCCGCTCCGACCGGGATCACCAGTTCACTAGTTCTATCCTACACACTAGGGGCAATTTGCAGTAGCCAATTAACCTACAAATCTGCATGTCTTTGGAGTGTGGGAGGAAACCAGAGTACCTGGAGAAAACCCACACAATCGCAGGGAGAATGTACAAACTCAATACAGGCAGCACCCGGATCAAACCCAGGTCTCAATAGACAATAGACAATAGACAATAGGTGCAGGAGTAGGCCATTCAGCCCTTCGAGCCAGCACCGCCATTCAATGCGATCATGGCTGATCACTCTCAATCAGTACCCCGTTCCCGCCTTCTCCCCATACCCCCTCACTCCGCTATCCTTAAGAGCTCTATCCAGCTCTCTCTTGAAAGCATCTCTGGTGCTGTAAGGAAGCAACTCCACCGCTGCGCCACCATGCCGTCTGTTTCAAAAATGCGAAGCGAAGGATGGAAACTTGAATTTTCTTTTAAAAATCCACATTTTCATATTATAAAGAAAATTGTCCTAAGACTTGTTTTCTTTATATACACCCTAGATCATGATTTCAAACTCCATGACTTTGATTCTGGCTGTTTAGCCCAAGCTATAATTTAAAACCAAAACGTACAAAATCAGACTGGCGCATTTAATTTATTATGGTCTGATGTCAAACCGTGGTCACTTGTTCTGACATGCTTTGGCACATCCACGAAGCCCTGAAAACAACACGCAAATCAAAACATTGCAACGTGCCAACTACTGAACAACTGAGATACAAGAAACCGCAGTTGCCAGAATCTTGAGCAAAAAACAAAGTGCTGGAGGAACTCAGCCAGTCAGACAGCATCTGCGGAGGGGAATGGCCAGACGACGTCTCAGGTCGGGGCCAGTCTGCAGACCGCAAGACATGAGCACAGAATGAGGCCATTGTGAAAGAACAAATGACAATAACAATACAATGAGATCCAAACGGTAACAGGACATCTGTCTGTCTGCCACTGGGTGCGCTTTCTATCTTACAATACAATACAATATATCTTTATTGTCATTGTACAGGGGTACAACGAGATTGGGAATGCGCCTCCCATATGATGCAATAAATTAATTAGCTAGTCAGTATTAATTTAAACAACCCAATGAAACAAATTGGAACAGTTGCCACCAGAAGCGATGGAAATGCATTTGTTCATCTGTGTCTTTTCCTGAGGAGCTTGACCTGTGAATGTCGTGGGACCATGTAAAGAGGAAAAAAGCCCAAGTGCCTGCGGGAAAGGGAAATCAAAGGGACACTGTGCACATCAAAGGGAAATTCGGTAAAAAGGGAACAGAGGAATCTTTGTTCGGTGATCACTGTATTTGATGCTCCAAAATGAAGCCTTGATTGCCCAGCTCAATCTTTGTGGTGTGTTTTAAAGTTTTCATTAAAACCATTCAACCCATCAAATTGGTCCATGATTTGATCATAGCGGAGTGCAGCACAGTAGATTTGCTGCCTTAGTATCAGCAACTGGGTTTGATCCTGATCATGGGTGCCGTCCGTACGGAGTTTGTACTTATTTTCCTGTGACCGCTCTGGTTTCCTCCCACACTCCAAAGACGTACCGGTTTGTAGGTTAATTGGCTTGGGTAGAATTGTACATTATCCCTAGTGTAGCAGGGTAGTGTTAGTGTATGGGAACCGGGACTCGGTACGGACTCGGTGGGCCAAAGGGCCTGTTTCCACTCTGTATCTCTAAAGTCTAAAGTAAAATATTTTTTTTAAATCTCATTCCCATTCTGCTGCCTGGTCACTGTAATGTTTGACACCCTTACCAATCAAGAACCTATCAATCTCCTGACCCACTGAGTTCTGTACTGTGCAACTGAGATGCACAGACCACTTTAGTAGCTTTTACTTCATGAGTGCGACGTGAATGGATCTTGCAGGACAAGTTTGGAGGGATATGGACGAAACACAGGCAGGTGGGATTAGTGTCGCTGGGACATGTTGGCCGGTGTGGGCAAGTTGGGCTGAAGGGCATGTTTCCACTGTATCATTATGACTCTATGACTCTAGTGGTGTGCCCCTGTACCTGGTGCCTCAGTGGTAGAGGTCATGGTTTTGGAGGTGCTGTTCAAGTGAAGGGGTGTCTGGAGTGAGTCACAGTGAAGGGGTGTCTGGAGGAGTCACTGTGATGGATGTTTGTGTTAAAATTGTGTGTCTTGTGTCTTTCACTCTGTACTGTTGTGGCTGCGTGGCAAATGATTTTCGTTCAATTCATTTTGAATGACAATAAAGGTAATTCATTCATTCAAGTATCTGCTGGACTGTATTTTCGATCAAACCATCAGGCAGGAGAAAGCCTGTGACACCTTCTCAAAGCAACACCGCCAAATAAGTAAATGGCAGCTCTGCCCGTAACGTCAACAACCCAAGACAAGAAAGGACACAACTGGAGTAACTCAGAAGGTCAGACAGCATCTCTGGAGAACATGGATAGGCGACGTTGAACTGGTGTAATGCTGATGCAGATGCTGGTTTACACCGAAGACAGACACAAAATGCTGTAGTAACTCAGCAGGCCAGGCAGCATCTCTGGAGAGAAGAAATAGGTGACGTTTCTTCAGAAGGGAGACCCTTTTTCTCCACAGAGATGCTGCCTGACCCGCTGAGTTACTCCAGCACTTTGTGTCTGTCTGTCTTCTATAAGCAGAATGAGATCTACAACAATGCAGACGTAGCCCGGGACAAAAGCAAACACAGAGTGTGTTACTTCACTTTACAGCATCGCTCAGTGAAACCTTAATCGACCATTCTACTTCAGCAGAACCATGGGGTCTGAAGGATCGAATCTGCAAACAGCTGTTCGCGTTTACTTTCCAGACAACAACACAAAAAAAATCACGTTCGCATGGAAACCTGGATGCAAAATAAATAAATAAGCCGTGCAAATATTCCAGGCATTTTTAGAAGGGATGGGGGGGGGGGGGGGGGACTCCGGCCATTGCTCGGACTCAAGTTTATCTCTCGAAAGCCATTGGAGACCATCAACCGGGGACAGACTGTGGAACAGATTTGAAACAAACATGTAACACACAAGCGCCCGGCCAGAGCAGCTGAGAACATTAAGTCTCAAGCACTGACTGACAACACGGAAGCTGCCTGTGCAACTGGGGTGATGTTGACAAAAAGAAACTCAACTCGAAAGGGGAAATCGACAGTTTAGAGATCTTTCAGTCATTGCTTTAGATTTTCAATGATGGGGGGGGGGGGGGGGAAGATACATTTGGTGTCTCTTTCATCAGGGGTGAGAGATATTGTTGCCTTGACCTCCTGTGGGGATGAATCTCACTGGGTTTCCCCCCCCCCTTCCTCTCTCTCCCACCCACCCACCCACACACCCACACACACACACACAGACTGAGCCACTCACCCTGAGCACAGAAGGAGTCCTTCCCGCAGTAGCCGCAGCTCCACGCTTCCAGTGGCGGCCTGAGTTCGCTGGCCAGCCCCGCCGCCGAGGTCTGCTCTGTGCCGCTGCTTCCCATTGACACTCAGTGGAGGGAGGGAGAGGGAGAGGGTGGGTGGTGGTGGTGGTGGAGAGGGGGGGTGGGTGGTAGTGGGAGTCACCCCATCCGCTTACTTCCCCGGCCAAGGTTCAGAGCCCGACACACACACACACAGGCAGAGAGAGAGAGAGAGAGGAGGTGGGAGCCAGCCAACTCTAACTCTCGCTATTTCCTCATCCGCCTGACTCTCTGGACTCTCTAGAGTAACCGGCACAGTCTCATGGCTCCCTGCACCCATGCCCCCACACCCCCACACCACTTAAAGGAGCATTTCCTCGTTGCAAACTGACCAGGAAACCACATCTACGCGGCAGTGGGTATATATGTATATATCTTTTAAAAGGAGGGAGGGAGGGTATTGTTACAAAATCTGTCTCCGAGCCATACAAGGGAATATCATGTCACGCGTGAAACCACACGCCTTGAGCAAAGAGGTGGGTTTTAGTGGAGGGGAAAGACAGAAGCAAACTAGTCACTACTAGTTTTTTTTTTTTGGAGTTATCCCAAGTTGGAGATGGACAGAACTGGGGGGGATTGGGGCGGGGAAGACACGTAGGGGTGGAAACGAAAGTGGCAGTGAGTTTGGAGGGTTTGCAAGAACGAGGGTTTTAAAACGACAACGGTGGATCCAATTTAATGGGAACAACGTTTTTTTTCGGTGCATGGGACTGTGTGCCACTTTGGGTCGGACAGAAAGGTTTCCAAGGGGGTGTGGTCGTGCCAAGACTAGTTTTTGGCAATAGTAGGTACAATGAACTGCAGTTGCTGGTTTACAAAGAGATACAACTTTGTCCACTTTGAAGAAGGTGTCCTCCTCTATGTCCACTTTGAAGAAGTTCTCCTCCTCTCTTATACTACAAAGTGCTGGAGTAACTCAGCGGGTCAGGCAGCATCTCTGGAGAAAAATGGATAGATAACGTGTGTACAAAAGGAACTGCAGATGCTGGGTTATACCGAGGGTAGGCACCAAGTGCTGGAGTAATTTAGTGGGTCAGGCAGCATCTCTGGAGAAAAAAGGATGGTAGATGTTTCGGGTCGGGGCCCTTCTGCAGTCGGATGAAGGATCTCGATCCGAAACATCACCCATCCTTTTTCTCCAGAGATGCTGCCTGATCTGCTGAGTTACTCCAGCATTTTGTGTCCATCTTATGGAGAGGTGACGTTTTGGGTCAGGACCTTTCTTCAGAGTAGAGAAGAATTACCAGTTTAAAGAAAGGTCGCACCCGAAACGACACCTCTCCATGTTCTCCAGAGATGCTGCCTGGCCCACTGAGTTACTCCAGCACTTTGTGCCTTTTTTTTACATCTGACAGCAGGCGAGCAGAGTCAGAGACGGAGCTGGGCTACAGATTCAGCAGAGTTGCAAAGGCCATCATTAGCCGGCAAAAATGATCTCGTTTTTATTTGATGTTTTCTTTCTACCTATATTTGTAAAAATTTAACTGAGAATAATTTAAATGTATAAATACATTTTTTTTCGAAAAAAACGTGGCTGCAAGTGAGAACAGCCGAGATATTCAGCTCGGTTTGTCCTAGCATCTCCATGTTACACCTCAGCTCCCTCTTGAATGTGATAAAGGTCAAGTCAAGTCCAGCCCAATTTATTGTAATCTGCACAAATATGCTGAGGTACAGGTACTTCTTCCCATCCTAGCCCCTTTCGGCCTTCCCTATAGACTGCTCCCCCTGCAACTCCTTGGTTTCTTTGATCCCTTCCCACCCAAAACACCCCCAACCCAGTTACTTTCCCCTGCAGAAACCAGGAGATGCAACAACTGTTCCTATACTTTCTCCCTCACCTCCATTCAGGAATCCCAGCAGTCCTTCCAGGTGAGACAGGTGTTCAGATGCACCTCCTCGAACCTCGTCTACTGCATCCGGTATTCCCAATGTGGCCTCTTGTACCAACCTCTTGGACCAAACCTAGACTTGCCGATCATATAGCCAAATACTTGTGCTCGGTCCACCAGGTCCTGCTGGATCTTCTAGTTGCTAACCATTTTAACTCCCTTTCCCATTCCCAAACTGACCTTTCTGTCCTGAGCCTCCTCCATTGTCAGACTGAGGTCACACGCAAACTGGTGGAACAGCACTTCATATTCCACTTGGGTTGCTTACAACCTAATGGTATGAACATTGAGTTTGCCGATTTTACTCTGAAAAGACTCTGTGGTTTCACCCTATTAATTTCCCTCATGATTTTATACACCTCTATTGGATCACCCATTTGCCTGCAAGGATTAAAGTTCTAGCCTGCCCAACCTCTCCCTGTAGCTCAGACCCTCAAGACCTGGCAACTTCCTCATAAATTTTTCTGCACTCTATCCAGCTTAACTACATCCTTCCTACAGCAGGGTGACCAAAACCGAACATAATAATCCAATTGTTGTCTCACCAATGTCTTGCACAACTGTATCACAATGTCCCAACTTCTATATTCAATATGTAGGAAGGAACTGCTGATGCTGGTTTAAAAACCGAAGATAGACACAAAATGTTGGAGTAACTCAGCGAGACAGGCAGCATCTCTGGAGAGAGGGAATGGGTGATGTTTTGGGTCGAGAGCTTTTTTCAGACTCAATACCCTGCCTGATGAAGGCCAATGTACCAAAATCTTCCTTACCACTCTATCTACATGTGATCCTTGTACCTGTGTTCCTAGATACTTCTGCTCTACAACATTCCCAGGCAACACCTCACACTTAACTGCATTAAACTCAATTGGCCATCCTTTTACCCTATTTGCACAACTGTTAATCCTGCTGTAATTTTGATGACCATCTTCACTGTCCACAATACCACCGACTGTAGTATCAAACCCACTTCCTTCCTGCAACCACTGCCCCCTTCCTACCCAATCTTCAACCCTTTGCCCTGACTGAAACCCCTCTAAGCAGACATGATGAGCAGCCCATTTCTGCAACACTGCCATGTTGGTAATGGCTGGAATACAATCTTCCCTTAAATCTGTCTGAGCCCTCAGTTAAATGCCCTCAGTTTATTTGCATTCAAGAACACCCTGCCAGACCACTTTGGTACTTTTTACTAACCTACATTTCTCAGTCAAATTCATCCCTGCATTTTCTAGACTCATGGAGCCGCACATTACAGAAGCAGGCCCTTCAGCCCACCACATCCATGCTAACCATTGCATTCATCTATATTAATCCCATTTTCCCGCATTAGGTCCATGGCTTGCTAAACTTTTGTGATCGAAGTGCTTGTCTGGATGCTTCTCAAATGTGCCATTCTTCACTAAACTGCAACCTTCCACTTCAATGGTTCAATGGTTATGTGTTGTCACGTATGCACTGCACAGTGAAATTCTTTTTGCATACAATAGCTTACACATGCAAATGCCACCATACTTTGGCGCCGTTTACTAATCCATTAATCGACACACGTCCCCCTCCTGTTTAAAACTGCTGTCAGTTTTGCATGCTCGTGCTAAGATAGTTTAAAGGCACCAGCAAATATCCCACACAAATATGGTTATTCCAGATCCTGTGAAATGCTTGTGCAGGTTTGGCCTCATCCTGAACTAACCCCCCCACCCCCGCATGCTTCAGGAATGTAAAACCCTCCCTGTCCCTCCTGCACCATCCATGCTTTCATCTGCACTATCTTCATGAAGAGTTGTACAGCCGTAGACCTATGCAGCATGGAATCAGCTCGTGCTCAATTTGTCCATGTGAGCCAAGTTGCTGAAATGAGCTATGTAGGAAGGAACTGCAGATGCTGGTTTAAACCGGAGATAGACACAAAAATCTGGAGTAACTCAGCGGGACAGGCAGCATCTCGGGAGAGAAGGAATGGGTGACGTTTTGGGTCGAAGTAGGGTCTCAACTCGAAACATCACCCATTCCCTCTCTCCTGAGATGCTGCCTGTCCCGCTGAGTTACTCCAGCTTTTTGTGTCTATCTTCTGCTGAAATGTGCTAATCTCATTTTCTGGTGTCCTGCACACACCCCTCCAAACATTTCCTAATGGTGGACCTGACCAAATGTATTGTAAAAGTCATAATAGTTCCCACCTTCACGACGTCTTCTTCCAGCTCTTTCTGTGTATGCACCACCCATCTGCTTCCACCAGTCCTTGGCATCGACAGTAATCCAAAGATTATAACCTTTAATCCGTAACATTGGCTATATTCCAAAGATCAAATCCTTTGAGGCTATGTTTTGTAATTGCACCCCTGCCTCCCGATAATCAGCGTGCTGGACCCCACCCTTCTTTTAACTCACTGAATATAGACCACAATCACTGGCCATAAACCATCTCTTCTCAGAATGTTCTACAGATGTTTGGCTGCATCCTTGATCATGGCACCACGGAACCAATGCACCATCTGGAATCACATCTACAGCATCAGGAATGCTGTAACAATGGAAGCTCCTGTCATTGTAGCTCACATGTCCTTCCACTCATCTCTATATAACGACCACTTATCACTGATATCGCAAAAAGCTGGAGTAACTCAGCGGGTCAGGCAGCATCTCAGGAGAGAGGGAATGGGTGATGTTTCGGGTCAAGACCCGACCCAAAATGTCACCCATTCCCTCTCTCCTGAGATGCTGCCTGACCCGCTGAGTTACTCCAGCTTTTTGTGATACCTTTGATTTGTACCAGCATCTGCAGATATTTTCCTACACAACTGATCACTGAGGTATCCTGATTATTCTGTTGTCGTAGAGTCATAGAGTCATAGGGTCACACAGCACAGAAACAGGCCCTTTGGCCCAACTGGCCCATGCCAACCAAGATGCCTCATCTACACTAGTCCCATCTGCCCATATTTGGCCCAACCTCTTCCTATATCTTAGGCCCTCAAGTCCTGGCAACAACCTTGTAAATTTTCTCTGCACTCTTTTTCACATCCTTTCTATCGCAGGTTGACCAATACCGAACACAATAATTCAATTGCGGCCTCACCAACATCTTGTATAACTGTAACTTAACATCCCAACTTCTATACTCAATACCTTGACTGATGAAGGCCAATATATGGATGGATTATGTGCAGGTAGAAAAGAGGTGGTCTTGGCATCATGCAGAAACAAGAAACTGAAGATGCTGGATTATACCAAAGTTAAACACAAAGAAACTGCAGATGACCCAAAACATCAACCATCCTTTTTCAGATGCTGCCTGACCCTCTGAGTTACTCTAACTTTGTGTTTAACTTTGGTATAATCCAGCATCTGCAGTTTCTTTGTGTTTAACTTTGGTATAATCCAGCATCTGCAGTTTCTTGTTTCTGCATGATGCCAAGACCACCTCTTTTCTACCTGCACATAATCCACCCATATATTCCCTACATATCCATACACCTATCCAAAAGTCTTTTATGTCATCCTAATGCAGTAAAATCGTTCTGCATATAAGCCCACTCATGCATAAGTACAAGGGTGCAATGATTCTAGTAGATTTCTTCTAAGGCAGTCCACAGAGAGTCTCCACATTTCTGCTGCCCACTTGTATCCTTCGCATTTCAAGTTCTTAAAAATACCGAGTTGTTCGTTGCCCTTAAAGGCCTGTTGTCCTGGCAGTGGCAGTGGGTCGGTGTTACAGGGGTCAGCCTGGCCTGACAATGTTGTCAATGTGGACCACCGCGTCTGATCTATGTGCTCATCAGATAATAATGTGATCTGCATGTTCTTTGAGCAAATCAGAATCAGAATAGCCTTTATTGTCATCCAAAAATGTATTTTGGACGAGATTCCATTACCCACAGTCCAACAATAAGAGCAATAAAAAGAAGCAATAACACACACAATCACAAACCAACACAAAACAAAAAAGAAACATCCATCACAGTGAGTCTCCTCCAGTCACATCCTCACTGTGATGGAAGGCCAGAATGTCTTTTCAAATAGGAACTGTTGTTTGTCAAGCCAGTTGAAGTTGAACATGTCACTGCGGACGAGGATTGCATGTTCCAGTTTTTCATGTCATTTGGGAGGTTTTTTTCTGTTCTGGGCCTCCTCCTTTAGTTTAGTTTAGTTTAGAGATACAGTGCGAAAACAGGCCCTTTGGCCAACTGAGTCCGTGCCGACCAGCGATCCCCGTACACTAACACTATCCTACAAACTGGGGGCAATTTACAATTTCACTGAAGTCAATTAACCTACAAACCTGTACATCTTTGGCATGTAGGGGGAAACTGGAGCACTCGGGGAAAACCCACGTGGTCACGAGGAGAATGTACAAATTCCATACAGACAGCACCCATAGTCAGGATCTGTAGCGTTGTAAGGCAGCAACTCTACCGCTGCGCCACCGTACCACCTCTATTGTACTTCACAAAGTCAATGGGGATGAATGAGTATTTAATCTGACTTGGTGTGATCAATCACAAGCGAACTGTTGGTCTTGAAAACAGGCATCACTGCACAGAGTCTTTAAGTGCAAATTACAAACAGGAAAAAAAGAATCAAGCTCCGCCCACCCTTTGAGTGTAAATACAGAATATCAAAAATGTTGGAAATAAGGGGAGAAAACTATTGTGGAGAGGGAAGGAGAGCTAACACTTCCAGTTAATGATCTTACATCGGAAGTGGGAAAAGTCAGAGATAACAGGCATTTTAAAATGACAGAGGAGGAGGGAATAAATGTGATTGCATTGAAGGCAGGAGAAATCAGATGACAGACAGCAAGGGCAATGGTTGGTGGTGAAAGGTGGTTCTCAGACAAATAAGGGAACATTAGTTTAATTGAGAGGCGGTTGCAGAATAACTACCAGAAGAATATGAGATGAATTCTGGAGATTTTAAATAAATATCCCCGTCTGGAATGCAATGTGGTTAGCATGCCTTAAGTGGCTGGGACATTGTGATCAAATACTCCTAGTCTCATCCACAGGCTCATTACTGTCTCAGAAAAATGATCAGATAATTATTTAGTATCCTAAATACTAGTTGGACTTGAAAACAGGCATGACCGCACAGAGTCTTTACGTGTAAATTACAAACAGGAAACAAAATAATCAATCTTCACCCACCCTTAGAATATCTTCCAAGATGCAGGACCAAACGCCACAGGAGATCCTACTTCCCTGTCGCTATCGAACTGTACAACACCTCCCCCTTCTGTCGTGGGGTAGACTGAGACTGAGACCGACTCCCCCCCCCCATTCTTTGCACATTCCCAATCCTTTCCACTCATCACTTTAATTTCATGTTTCATGTCATAGTCTTACAGTGTGGAAACAGGTCCTTCGGCCCAACTTGCTCACGCCAACCAACATGCCCCATCTACACGAGTCCCATCTGCCTGCACTCAGCCCATCTATATACTAAAACTCTTGTTTGTTTGTTTGTTTGTTCCTGAACTACTCCCAAAACGGTACACGATAGCGCAACAATTTTAGGCCCACCTTACTCAAGTTTAAATCTATCTCCTAGGGAGGGATGGGGAGGGAGGGAGGGGGAGGGAGGGGGAGGGATGGGGAGGGAGGGGGAGGAGGGGAGGATAAGGGGGATTGAGGGGGGTGGAGTGTGGGGGGGAGGGGAAGGGAGGATGGGAGGGGGAGGGGGAAGGGGGAGGGAAGGGAAGAGGAGGCCAATGTACCAAAACCTCGGGCCTCTCAAGTCCTGGCAGCATCCTCGTAAAACTTCTTTGCACTCTTTCCAGTTTCACAATGTCTTTTCTGTTGCTGGGTGATCAAAACTGAACACAAAACTCCAAATGTGGCCTCACCAACATCCTGCACAAGTGATGGATCTATTACATTTGAAGAAGCAACATGATAAACATGCATAACATGATTGGATACTTACATTGTGTGTCGGTTTCTAAGTTATTCCAATTAACACTCCAAAGTTGACCAGGGGATTTGACTCTGATGGGAATGTGCATTTAACTATGATATTGTAGCGACCATAGAGAATGGTCCAGGTCGTCGAACCCTCGGATTGGCCAGCGAGGTCACGTGGGAACGCGACCATGGGGATTGGTCCAGGGAACGACATCGCTGATTGGCCAGCGATGTCAGGTGCGCGTTTGGCACCCGTTTTAGTCAGTTCGGCGAAGTCTTCAAGGAAGACAGTAAGTTTGTATTGGTTGTCCTGTACCTTGTTGTTTAACTCTGTATTCGTGTATTGCGGCTGCAATAAACTTCGTCTACAACCAACAAGTTTCGGACTCGCCATATTGGTGACCCCGACGTGGTCTGGACGATCACCGACTGAGCAGGAACCCGACGCCTCGTTGACGATGGCTGAGCAGGGCACACCGGAGTCAAGCGCGGCAGGCGTTCATCTTCCGTTATTTTGGACGTACGCACCGCAAGCTTGGTTTATCCACGCCGAGGCTCAATTCCATATAAAGAAGGTGTCGGACGAGTCCACGAAGTACTTCTACCTCGTCAGCGTGCTATCGCCGGACACAACCAAGCGCGTGATGCGGTTCATCGTAAATTCACCTGCGGAAGACAAATACGAGGCCATGAAGAAGGTATTACTACGAACCTTCGGGCGGCAAAACTTCTGCACCTACCGGATCTTGGAGACCAACTGCCTTCCGTCCTCATGGCCGAAATGATGATGCTAGCCGGTGAGCATACGGATTGCCCGATGTTTGAACAGGCATTCCGCGAGAAACTTCCCGAGGATGTCCGACTGCTGCTTACGGATTGTTCTTTTAAGGACCCCGAAGCATATGCAGCGAAAGCGGACGCGCTCATAGCGGCAAAAAACAAGGCAAGTGGTTCAATCAACAAAGTCTCGACATCGGTGGCCACGCCACAGCGACGGCAAGATGGCGCCACGTCTCCCGCCAATTCTCCGAAAGCCCGCCAAAAAGATCCGCACAAGCGCGGCTGGTGCTATTATCACCTACGATGGGGTAACGAATCCCGCAACTGTCGTTTGCCTTGTACCTTCGCGGGAAATGCCTCGGCCGATCGTACATAGGGGCAGTTACGATTGGCCAGAACCGGCGCCTCTATGTCCATGATCGATTCACGGACACAGAATTTTTGGTAGACACGGGAGCCATCGTCAGCATAGTGCCGCCGACCGACCTCGAAACCAGATCGGGTAAGACAGGTCCCACCCTCATCGCGGTTAATGGCAGCCCAATTCGCACTTTCGGTACACGGAAGATGTCCCTTGTGTTAGGCCTCCGCACGTACGAATGGCCATTCATCATAGCCGACGTCAAACAAGCGATCCTGGGCGCAGATTTTCTCTGGGCTTTTTCACTGGTTCCTGATGTCCGCGGTAACGACCTCCGACCCTCTGCCGAAGATGAGCACGTCACTCCGACAATCGCCTCCTCGCCCAGCCCTACTGTCCAGGCCGTCGTCGCGGCCCCCGACTCGTATGCTGCGATTCTGGCAGAGTTCCCAGAGCTGCTCGTCCAACGTTTTGACGCACCTTCGGCTAAGCACGGTGTGGTCCATCACATCCGCACCGAAGGCCCTCCCGTTTTCGCTCGGGCCAGGAGACTACCGCCAGACAAACTGGTGGTGGCAAGGGCGGAGTTCAGGAAGATGGAGGAAATGGGAATTGTCCGTCAGTCTGACAGCCCGTGGGCCTCGCCGTTACACATGGTCTCCAAGGCATCTGGGGGGTGGAGGCCATGTGGCGATTATCGGCGTCTCAATGCTGTCACCACGGCTGATCGCTACCCCATACCGCACCTACAGGACTTTTCATCTGGGCTGGAAGGAGCGGTGGTGTTTTCCAAAATCGATTTGGTGCGAGGATACCATCAGATTCCGGTGCGACCGGAGGACATACAAAAAACTGCAACTATTACTCCGTTCGGGTTGTTTGAATGGTTGCGTATGCCTTTCGGTTTAAAGAACGCGGCACAGGCTTTCCAGCGACTGATGGACCGCGTGGGCCGGGGTTTACCCTTTTTGTTTATTTATTTAGACGACATCCTGGTAGCCAGCCCCTCAGTGCAGGAACACCAGGCCCATTTGCGGACCGTGTTCCAGCGGCTCCAAGACCACGGGCTCATTATCCAACCCTCCAAATGTCAATTCGGCCTGCCTGCACTCGATTTTCTAGGGCACAGAATTACTCCTGCCGGCGCCGCCCCTTTGCCCGAGAAGGTGGAAGCTATCCGGGCTTTTCCCAGGCCTACCACAGTAAAAGGGCTGCAGGAGTTCGTAGGCATGGTTAATTTCTACCATAGATTCGTCCCGGCAGCGGCGCGAGTCCTGCGCCCGCTTTTCCAATGCCTTGCAGGGAATCCGGTAGAGTTGTTGTGGTCCCCGGCCGCAGAGTCGGCTTTTACGGCAGCTAAGGCAGCCTTGGCAGACGCCACCATGTTGGTCCATCCGAGCCCCTCCGCCCCCACGGCCCTGACGGTTGACGCCTCTGACGTGGCGGTGGGTGGAGTTCTGGAGCAGCAGGTCGGTGGCCGTTGGCAGCCTTTAGCGTTTTTCAGCCGGCAACTAAATTCGGCCGAGCTGAAATATAGCGCATTTGACCGAGAGCTTCTAGCTCTCTATTTAGCTGTCCGTCATTTCAGGTATTTCCTTGAGGGCCGCCCATTTGTGGCATTTACGGACCACAAGCCATTAACATTTGCTTTTTTGAAATTGTCTGACCCATGGTCGGCCCGCCAGCAGCGGCACCTGACTGCTATCTCCGAATTTACCACAGATGTCCGTCATATCGCGGGTAAGCTTAATGCCGTTGCTGACGCCCTGTCTAGACCTGCTTTTCCCCCTATTTCGGTGGTGGACTGCGAAGTGGATCCCCAGGAGCTCGCGGAGGCACAGCTCCTAGCGGATACCGTTTCGGCTTACCAGTCCACCACTTCGGGATTGAAGTTGGCCCAGGTAGCTTGTGGGTCGGAGGGCACGAAAGTCTGGTGCGATGTTTCTCTTCCTCGTCCCAGGCCGGTAGTACCGCCCTCCCTTCAGCGCCGGGTTTTCGATGCCATTCATGGGCTGGCGCACCCGTCCATCCGCTCCACCTCTGCCTTGGTAGCAGCGAGGTTTGTCTGGCATGGCCTGCGGAAACAGGTAGCGGGGTGGGCACGTTCCTGCGTGCCCTGTCAGACCGCTAAAGTCCAGCGCCACGTCCAGCCCCCCGTACAGGATTTCGAGGTCCCGGTTTGTCGTTTTTTCCACATCCACGTGGATTTGGTCGGGCCTTTGCCTTCCTCCCGGGGCTACACCCACCTCCTCACGGTGGTGGATCGGTTCACCCGGTGGCCAGAGGCTTTCCCATTGTTTGATATCTCGTCAGCGTCTTGTGCTAGGACTTTGGCCCTTCATTGGGTAGCTCGTTTCGGGGTCCCGGCAGTTATTACAACTGACAGAGGGCCACAGTTCACTTCGTCCCTCTGGGCCGCGCTGGCGGAACTGTACGGGTCCAAGTTACAACCCACAACTGCATATCACCCCCAGGCAAATGGACTCGTAGAAAGGTTCCACCGCCAACTTAAGGCGTCCCTCAGTGCAAGGCTTGAAGGCCCGGACTGGGTAGACCAACTCCCTTGGGTTCTTTTGGGCATCCGGACTGCTCCTAAGCCAGATCTCGGTGCGTCGTCCGCAGAGCTAGTATATGGCTCGACACTTCGAGTACCCGGAGATCTGTTTCCGGACCCTTCAGCCCTGCTCCCTACAGTCCCATCAGCGTTAGCATCTCTCCGGGAACGGGTGGGCTCCCTGGCTCCAGTGCCGACTTCACGTCATGGGTGTCCCATGGTACATGAACCGTCTTCCCTGAAGGACTGTGAGTTTGTTTTTCTGCGTAAAGATGCCCATCGCGCCCCGTTGCAGAAGGTCTATCAAGGGCCGTTCCGGGTTTTACGTAAGGGAACGGCTACTTTCACCTTAGACATGGGCGGCAAGAGTGAACTCGTCTCGGTGTCCCGGCTCAAACCTGCCCATTTGGACCCGGATCAACCAGTCCTGGTCGGTCAAACCCCTAGGAGAGGCCGACCTCCGTTAGTTCCGCCCAGTCCAGAAACCCCCGTTCCGACAGTTCCTCCAGGACCCCCCGTTTCGGCAGTTCCTCCAGAACCCCCCGTGCCGGTAGTTCCTCCAGAACCTCTCGTTCCGGCTGTTCCTCCAAGTCCGGAACCTCCGGCTCCTGTGGTTCAGGCTGTCCCTCTCCGTACTCGTTATGGTCGCGAAATCCGGCTCCCAGCTAGGTTCCGCACCTCGGGTTCTGGGGGGGGTCATGTAGCGACCATAGAGAATGGTCCAGGTCGTCGAACCCTCGGATTGGCCAGCGAGGTCACGTGGGAACGCGACCATGGGGATTGGTCCAGGGAACGACATCGCTGATTGGCCAGCGATGTCAGGTGCGCGTTTGGCGCCCGTTTTAGTCAGTTCGGCGAAGTCTTCAAGGAAGACAGTAAGTTTGTATTGGTTGTCCTGTACCTTGTTGTTTAACTCTGTATTCGTGTATTGCGGCTGCAATAAACTTCGTCTACAACCAACAAGTTTCGGACTCGCCATAATATGCTATGATACGACAGAACTTTATTCATTCTAGGAGGGAAATTGATCCGCCAAAAGTCACAAAAAATGCCAAATACATGAAACATGAAATTAAAGTGACGAGTGGAAAGGATTGGGAATGTGCAAAGATTGGGGGACGGGGGGGGGGAGGGGGAGTTGGTCTCAGTCTCAGTCTACCCAGCGACAGAAGGGGGAGGAGTTGTACAGTTCGATAGCGACAGGGAAGAAGGATCTCCTGTGGCGTTCGGTCCTGCATCTTGGAAGATATTCTAAGAGTGGGTCAAGATTGATTATTTTGTTTCCTGTTTGTAATTTACACGTAAAGACTCTGTGCGGTCATGCCTGTTTTCAAGTCCAAATAGTATTTAGGATAGAAAATAATTATTTGATCATTTTTCTGAGACAGTAATGAGCCTGTGGATGAGACTGGGAGTATTTGGTCACAATGTGGGGAGAGGGTGCTGCACCAATGCAGGAGGTTTGGGCCCAACAGGTCCACTTGGTCTAGTATCCCTCTAAACCTTTCCTATCCATAGTCTCTTTCTATTCTTTAATTTTTCTAACCATAAAGCAACCTCTCCTTTCAACAGGCTGCAGTGGGTAATAATTTGCAGCTGATAAAATAACCTTTTAAGATTTGCCGTTCGGAAATTTGTGCTTAGAAAGAGACATTAGAAACACTATCTGTTGGATAACAGAACGTGCAAGTGGAGCTCAACGCCATCACATACTGTTCTTTTATTAATAACTTTCAAAGTAGGAAGATGATGACAACTCATGTAGTTGTTGAGTGAATAGTCCTTATCGTGCAAAATAAACAGGAACTCTGCACAGTGACCTATCCTTATCCCACTGAATAAACAGCAGCTTTGCACAGTTACATGGAGAGCATCCATTACCTCGCCAGCTTAATGGCAACACTGCAGTCACAGAGGTAACCTTTAACTTGCTTCTAAACCAGAGCTCAGTAGAATCAACAGCCCCTAATCCTCACCCTCGATAGAACAGTGCAGTGTTATTACATGTGAATTTCCGCATTTGCCAGCATTCTCCAGAATGACTGAAACTATCTGGAAGAATTATGTGGTTTACTTCTGATTGTCCCTTAAAACAGTGCTTTTTGCAGACAAAAAGTTGCGGGTAAGCTCCATCAGTAAGTTCCTCACTGTTTTTCTTCCTTAACAATGAGATTTCACTCCAATGATCACAGTTGCAAAGTGCTGGAAAGATCAAAACTGCCCAGCCCTTTGCAAACATCAGCAGGAGGTGGCACGGTGGCGCAGCGGTAGAGTTGATGCCTTACAGCGCCAGAGACCCAGGTTCGATCCTGACTATGGGTGGTGTCTGTACAGAGTCTGTACGTTCTCCCTGTGACCGCATGGGTTTTCTCCGGGTGCTCCGGTTTCCTCCCACACTCCAAAAACGAACGGGCTTGTAGGTTAATTGGCTTCGGTAATTCAGTCATTGTAAAATTGTCCCTAATGTATAAGATAGTGCTAGTTTATGGGGTGATCGCTGGTTGGCATATACTCGGTGGGCCAAAAGGCCTGTTTAAACTAAACTAGACTAAATGTGACTTAATCAATCAATTATCAAAATTACAACGTTATCATCCTTATCCATGATGCACTGGGCCCCAGCACATGTTCCTTGCTGTTGGAGTCTATGGAAGATCATTGTCCTATAAGCTGCTTGAGCCATTTAAAGACCTTACCACCTAATTTAATTATTGTCATATTTTTCAAACGTCAGGAATCTTTTTTTAGTATAAAAAATTCTAAATAATTAAAAATCCAGTTTTTAACTCTTCAGAGGAGTTGGAACAAAAGAGCACTGCTTAAGTGATTTCAACGGAAAACCTTTCTAAGATGAAACGTATCCTTTAAGTTATCATCCAAAATAGATGTTCTCTTTATCCTGCTGGATATGAAAAAGTCCAGTTGAAACTGCCCTTACTTTATTCCTTATTAGGGATTCTTTCCAAGGGAGAACATGAATGCAGGAATAATTTGGTAAAAGTTGTTATAAATTGGATTGATTGAAAGGTACTGCATGGAAACAGGCCCAGACGAAGTCTGAAGAAGGGTCTCGACCCAAAACGTCACCCATTCCTTCTCTCCAGAGATGCTGCCTGACCTGCTGAGTTACTCCAGCATTTTGTGATGCACTAGTCCTATGTTATCCCAATTTCCCATCCACTCCCTGCACATGAGGAACAGTGTATAGAGGGCCAATTAACCCACAAACCTGCATGTCTTTGGGATGTGGGAGGAAACCGAGCACACCGAGGAAACCCACACGGTCACAGGGAGAATGGACAAACTCCACACAGACAGCATCTGAGGTGAAGATCGATATCTGAAGGGGCTGCTCCTCACGTTTTGGCTCAATTTTAGCCCCACGCTTTTAATTTTTGGGTACCCGACACAGGGGGGGGAGGGTCGGGGGAGGGGGGGAGGAGGAGGGGGTCTCCCTGTCGGTCTGCTCCTGGGCCTGGCCAAGATGGCCATTCGCGGGTCCAGGCAGCGGGCAGTCGAGGGCCGTACAGGGGTCGGCTGCCTGCCCCTGTTTCGGGCTTACGTCCGTGCCCGCGTGTCCCTGGAGAGGGAACATGCCGTGTCCACGGGGACTCTGGAGGCTGGTCCGTGAACACTGGTCGCCGCAGGGGGTCGAATGTATTGTTGACGGAGTTGGCGGGATTTTAATTTGATCATTGTTTTATTTTGTAAACTGCCGATACAGGCGGGTTTTGTTTGATCACTTTTCACTTTGTATGTTTGTTTGTTTTGTGAAATAAAGTTTTTGTGAAAAAAAAAAGAGGTGAAGATCGAAACTGGATCTCTGGTGCTGTGAGGCAGCGATTCTCCCAGCTGCCCAATGTGCCACCCTAATTTTATGATTTCGGATGAGATTTAATGGTGGTTACAAGGATCACCTTTAAATTGTTTATTTTTCCCCCAAAATTAAGCTTTATTCAAAATAATAAATCTATATAAAAGAACGGTGCAAAAACTCTCAGTGGCTATCCATTCATTAGCGTTATATTTGGTCACAATATTGTCATTATACCAGGCATCTTTGCCGCTCATGTGGTCCCCTGAGGTGATATCCCTTCCCTTCTTTGAAGGGTGTCTCCACCAGACCCTACCAACCCCGTCCCCCCCGCCCCCCACCCTCCCCAAAGTGCAGCAGCAGATGGACCCGAGATTGTGGTCCTCCCCCAGAGAACCTTGGCGTTACTGCACCGAGCTTCAGTGCGTCCCTCAGCACGTACTCCTGCAGTCTGCAGCGGGCCAGTCGGCAACCATCCCTGAAGGGCATCTCACTCTGCTGGGGGACCAACAAGTTTCGGGCCGACCAAAGAGCGCCATTCATTAAGTTTATGACGTTCCACCAGCATTTGATGTCCTTTATTGTTCATAGTGAATTTCAGGGGATCCCAAAAAGGCTTGAAAGGTGTGGCATAAGAATGTTCTTTATTCAACAAATGTGAGCATAGTGCACGTTCGTGCACAGTGCACAGAATTAATGGAGAGATTGAGGTGGCGAAATGATGAACCCCCTGCATAATCTCTTTGTTACTGTTACAGAACATTGGCATGGAATTCCCGATTAGGTCGAGATCGGCCACCTCACCTGCAACACATTTTCTGGGGCAATTCCAGGAGAAGATTTTGTCCGTATTGAACGGAGGGGCCGGTCCACCAGTTGCCGATAAATAGGTGGTGGACCTGTATTACATGGATTTAGTTTGCAAAAGACAAGCGCAAGGAAATCAGTTAAAACGTCTTTCTGATGGACTCCTTCCCACCGAGCTGCTTTGGTGCAAACCGAGATACTAGAGGAACAAGATGGCCCACTCCGTTGATATCACCTATACTGAAGTGTAGTACACAAAGGAGCCATTTTAGTAAGCAAAACCCGCCGTTCGCTATGCCTCTCGCAGTGTAATCAGTGTTTTGGGGGAACAGTATGTGTGATGATACCATTAAAATGCAGAATATATCTCATCTATCAATTCACAGATTTTTGTTATTTTTCTTTTTAAATGTTTCTGCAAGTTCTGCCTACTAAAATGGCGCATTGACGTACTACGGTTTTTAGGGTCGAGTGGTCTATCTTGCTCTTCCAGTATCTTTGGTGCAAGCCAAGAGCAGGGAAGAGCTCGTAAATGAGAGAGAATAAGTCAGCACCTGCTGGAAAGGGCATGTTGAAGACCATATTTCAATAAAGGCTCCGTATTTGATGGGAGTCCCTTAACCCCATCCCACAGCACACTATTGGTGATATAAGGAACTGCAGATCCTGGAATCTTGAAAAAAACACAAAAGTGCAAGAGTGAAGAAGGGGGTCGGGTGGCATCATTAAAAAAATTTTTTTTTTTTAATTTATTTAAATTTTAACAAAGCACATACATACATGTTACAACTCATAGTACCCAATGATACCTACATTATAAATTCAATTATACATGTATTATCATATCATCATATATATTCAGCCGGAAACAGGCCTTTTTCGGCCCTCCAAGTCCGTGCCGCCCAGTGATCCCCGTAATTGTTCTGTATTATCTCGGCACCCACAACCCCCCTCCCCACCACCCCCCAGTTAGAAAAAAAAGGAAAGAGAGGAAGAAGAAAGAAAGAAAGAAGGAAAGAAAGTAGGAAACCTGGAGTCAAGAAGTGAACACTTCCGGCTAATTTCTTATTAATTTCTTATTAAGGGTATCAAAACAGTCCTGAATTTATATATTTCCAATTCTTAATCCTAGTTTTAAAATGAATGGGTTCCAAACTTTCAAAAATAAATCATATCTATTTCTCAGATTATAAGTAGCTTTTTCTAATGGGATACAACTACGCATTTCTGCGTACCAACTTTCAATTCTTATTTCATTGTGGTCTTTCCAAGTGACCGCTACACATTTTTTTGCTATTGCTATTGCTATTTTGAGAAATCTTTCCTGATATTTATCTAAAATTAACCTTGGTAATATTCCTTTAATATTTCATATTTTATTTCATATTTCAGATACAGCGCGGAAACAGGCCTTTTCGGCCCACCAAGTCCGCGCCGCCCAGCGATCCCTGCACATTAACACTATCCTACACACACTAGGGACAATTTTTTACATTTACCAAGTCAATTAACCTACATACCTGTACGTCTTTGGAGTGTGGGAGGAAACCGAAGATCTCGGAGAAAACCCACGCAGGTCACGGGGAGAACGTACAAACTCCTTACAGTACAGCACCCGTGGTCAGGATTGAACCTGAGTCTCCGGCGCTGCATTCGCTGTAAGGCAGCAACTCTACCGCTGTGCCACCGTGCCGCCCAATATCTCCCAATAAAAACAACTTTGAATCCAATGGTATGGTCTTATTCATCAATTGGGGTGGCATCATTGGTGGTAATGGACAAGTGACGCATCAGATCGAGACCCTTCTTCAGACTGGTCCGGGTCAGAACACGGTTGAGGAGCAAGACAGCAGTAGGAATCACAGAGGACAAGCAATGACAGAGGGGCTCACCGAGGCCCTGGACAGAAAAGTCAGCAAGGGAATGGGAAGGGGAGTTAAAATGTTTGGCATCCGGGCGATCATGTAGGCCCAGACGGACTGAGCGAAGGTGTTCAGCGAAATGATGGCCCAGTGCTGGAGTAACTTGGCAACTCAGTCAGCATCTCTGGAGGGAATGGGGAGGCAACGTTTTAGGTCGGGACTTTCTTCAGTCTGAAGAAATCTTTGTGTTTTACCCCAGCATCTGCTGTTCCTTCCTACGCATTTGTATTTTACACGACTGGTGAAGACTTTGACGTTTATCCCAGTGCAGCATGGGAATTATTAAAACCATCCATCAGTGCCGTCAAAGTACTAAAATATAGAACAGTAGATAGTAACAAAAGTAGAAGATACTGGAAATACTCTGCAGGTCAGGCAGCATCTATGGGAAGAGAAACAAAGTCAGTGTTTCGGTTCTGACCAAGGGCCTCTACTAGAAACGTTGACTCTGTTTCTCTTTCCACAGATGCTGCCTGGCATGCTGAGTATTTCAATAGACAATAGACAATAGGTGCAGGAGTAGGCCATTTGGCCCTTCGCGCCAGCACAGCCATTCACCGTGATCATAGCTGATCATCCACAATCAGTACCCCGTTCCTGCCTTCTCCCCATATCCCTTGACTCATCTCCGTCTAAATGGCCTACCCCTTATTCTTAAACTGTGGCCCCTGGTTCGGGACTCCCCCAACATCGGGAACATGTTTCCTGCCTCTAGTCAAGTCAAGTCAAGTCAATTTTATTTGTATAGCACATTTAAAAACAATCCACGTTGACGAAAGTGCTGTACATCTGATTAGGTATTAAGGGGAAAAAATGAAACATACAGTAGCACGCAAACAGTTCACAGCGCCTCCTCAATGAGCCTCAAACGCTAGGGAGTAGAAATAGGTTTTGAGCCTGGACTTAAAGGAGTCGATGGAGGGGGCAGTTCTGATGGGGAGAGGGATGCTGTTCCACAGTCTAGGAGCTGCAACCGCAAAAGCACGGTCACCCCTGAGCTTAAGCCTAGACCGCGGGATAGTGAGTAGCCCCAAGTCGGCCGACCTGAAGGACCTGGAGTTAGAGAGGGGGGTTAGAAGATTTTTGATGTGGGGGGGGGGGAATGTCCATTTAGGGCTTTATACGTGAATAGGACGAGCTTGAAGTTGATTCTGTACCGTACAGGGAGCCAGTGGAGAGAGGCCAGAATCGGGGTGATGTGGTCCCTTTTACGGGTACCCGTCAGGAGTCTCGCTGCGGCGTTTTGGACCAGTTGCAGGCGGGTCAGGGAAGATTGGCTGATCTCTAGCATGTCCAATCCCTTAATAATCTTATAGGTTTCAATAAGATCCCCTCTCATCCTTCTAAATTCCAGTGTATACAATAGACAATTGACCATAGACAATAGGTGCAGGTGTAGGCCATTCGGCCCTTCAAGCGAGCGCCACCATTCAATGTGATCATGGCTGATCATTCTCAATCAGTACCCCGTACCTGCCTTCTCCCCATACCCCCTGACTCCGCTATCCCTAAGAGCTATATCTAGCTCTCTCTTGAATGCATTCAGAGAATTGGCCTCCACTGCCTTCTGAGGCAGAGAATTCCACCCAGTCGCAAGCCCAGTCGCTCCAGTCTTTCAACGTATGACAGTCCCGCCATTCCGGGAATTAACCTCGTGAACCTATGCTTCACTTCCTCAATGGCAAGATTGCCCTTCCTCAAATTTGGAGACCAAAACTGCACTCAATACTCCAGGTGCGGTCTCACTAGGGCCCTGTACAGCTGCAGCAGCATTTTCCAGCATTTTCTGTTTCCATTTTAGCTGTCTAGCATCTGCAGTTTCGTTTTATTTTACCTATAAGTTGAAACACACGAACCTTCTGTGCAAAGATTTCCACAGATTCTCCAAATCACTTCTGAGGGCCACGCGTGTGAATCATCGTATATCAAGCAAACTTAACCAAATACTTATATTTTTAGATAGACTAAAGAAATTCCTCCTCATCTCCTCCTTAAAGGAACGTCCTTTAATTCTGAGGCTATGACCTCTAGTCCTAGACTCTCCCCCTAGTGGAAACATCCTCTCCACGTCCAATCTATCCAGGCCTTTCACTATTCAGTAAGTTTCAATGAGGCCCCTCCTCATCCTTCTAAACTCCAGGGAGGACAGTCCCAGTGCCTACGTGTGTAGTATATAAAGGCAGGAAGTCTTCAGTGAGTCAGACAGCACAGAAGGAGGATTACCATTTTAGGTCCATTACCTTTCTTCAGAGAGTCAACAAACTGAAACTAGGTCTCATACCACAAGATGTTGCCTCACTTGAAGAGACTTTCCAACATCTTATCATATCATATCATATCATATATATACAGCCGGAAACAGGCCTTTTCGGCCCACCAAGTCCGTGCCGCCCAGCGATCCCCGTACATTAACACTATCCTACACCCACAAGGGACAATTTTTTTACATTTACCCAGCCAATTAACCTACATACCTGTACGTCTTTGGAGTGTGGGAGGAAACCGAAGATCTCGGAGAAAACCCACGCAGGTCACGGGGAGAACGTACAAACTCCTTACAGTGCAGCACCCTTAGTCAGGATCGAACCTGAGTCTCCGGCGCTGCATTCGCTGTAAAGCAGCAACTCTACCGCTGCGCTACCGTGCCGCTCTGCTCCTAATGCAAGATTTTCAGCACCTGCAGTACTTTGCCTTCAGTGAAGCTGGGGGTAACAGTGCCTGGTGGGATATGATATGTACAGTTTATCAGGTAAACTGAAATTATGCAAGACGTGCTTTTTTGCCACCACATGTGGACGTTCTGGAGGGGAAAAGTGTTTACTTTATAGCCAGACACCACCCCATCCCTTCTCCTTGCCAAAAAAAAAAAGTTGGTGTCCTTAATGAAAACACAAAATGCTGGAGTTACACAGTGGGTCAGGCAGCATCTGTGGAGGGGATGGACAGGCAATGTTTCACGTCGGGACCCTTCTTCAGACACAGCAATTCATGTATTGCTCAGGATTCCAGGTATCTGCAGTTCCTTGTGACTCCATTACTGCTTTTAAAGCAGCATTTCTTTCAATCTCCTTCAACAATACTCTAACAAAATCTGAAATATATTTTATATTTTATATTTAATTACAAACATCACAAAATTTGGAGACTTTGTGTCAGCAGGTTTGGACAGAAAGAAACAAGAGAGAAGTATTGTTTTTTCTTTGGATGAGTTATGATTTCGTGGGCACTGGAGAATATCAGAGGTTTTTTTTTCCATTTTGTAATCACTAACATACTGTATGGAACAGATTTCCTTCCAAGAAAATTAATCCTAAATCCAATGAAGGTCTGGACAATTATTCAGTAAAGAGTAAACATAGATAGAAGAGATTTTAAAAAAAAATAAAGTAAGGAGAAATTCAATGGAGTTTGTAAAAAAATTGAAAGAAAATAGTCAAAGTGTGGTGAATCTGAAATTCTTTGTCACAGAAGCCTGTGGAGGACAAGTCAGAGGATATTTTAATGGCAGAGATAGATAGATTCTTGATTAGTACAGGTGTCAGAGGTTATGGGGAGAAGGCATGATTGAATGGTGGAGTAGACTTGATGGGCCAAATGGCCTAATTCTACTCCTATTCCTTACGACCTTATGAATAAGGCAAACCAAAATATATTTAGCAAAGAAAGACACAAAGTGCTGCAGTAAATCAGCGGGTCAAGCAGCATCTCTAGAGAATTTGGGTGGGTGAGGTTTTAGGTTGAGACCCCTCTTCAAACTGAATGGTCCTGATCCGAATATACACCATCCATTTTCGCCAGAGATGCTGCCTGACCTGCTGACAGCAAGACAAAGGAGATAGTGATCGACTTCAGGAAGCGAAGCGGTACACATACCCCACTATGCATTGACAAGAGAGATCGTTGAAAGCTTTAAGTTCCTTTAGTGAGACTTTAGTGAGTGCATCTTTCTCTGGGGTTGCTCTGTGATGGGAGCTAAATGGATGGTATCTCCACTGTTATTTGTCGGCACTGGGCCTGTACTCCCTGGAGTTTAGAAGGACGAGAAGGGACCTCATTGAAACTTACTGAATAGTGAAAGGCCTGGATAGATTGGACGTGGAGAGGATGTTTCCACTAGGGGGAGAGTCTAGGGCTAGAGGTCATAGCTTCAGAATTAAAGGACGTTCCTTTAAGGAGGAGATGAGCAGGAATTTCTTTAGTCTATCTAAAAATATAAGTATTTGGTTAAGTTTGCTTGACATACGATGATTCACACGCGTGGCCCTCAGAAGTGATTTGGAGAATCTGTGGAAATCTTTGCACAGAAGGTTGTGGAGGCCAAGTCAATGGATATTTTTAAGGCAGAGATAGATAGAATCTTGATTAGTACAGGTGTCAGTGGTTATGGAGAGAAGGCTGGAGAAAGAGATTGGCAGGGAGAGATAGATCAGCCATGATGAATGGCAGAGGAGACTTGATGGGCTGAATGGCCTAATTCTGCTCCTATCACATATGTTTATGACCTTATTTGTGGAGTAGCTCTTCAGCCATTGGAAGGAAGCAGTTAAGGAATCCTCTAGTATTTAATCAGAGGTTGGTTTTGGAGTGCAGTCACTTTAGATTGAACAGGTTGTCATTACTCCCACATGCCTCAACAGGTATCTACCTCTGCATGCGGCAGAGCCTGTTCATAACTGGAGTGCCAGCAAGTTTTCCTCGATTCAAAGTAACCGCCCAAGAACAAGACACAACCTAAAAGTGTGGGCAGCACAGCTGGCACAGCTGGTAGAGCTGCTGCCTCACAGCCCCAGAGTGCCGGCTTCTTTCCTGACCTTGGGTGCTGTGTGTGTGGAGTTTGCACGTTCTCCCTGTGACTAGGTGGGTTTCCTCCGGGTGCTCCGGCTTCCTCCCACATCCCAAAGACGTGCGGGTCTGCAGGTTAATTGGCATCTGCAAATTGTCCCTAGTGTGTAGGGAGGGGATGAGGAAGTGGGATAACATAGAACTGGTGTCAATGGGTGATCGATGGGCAGCGTAGATTTGGTGGGCGTGCTGTATCTCTGAATCAAAATGAACTAGAACGTTGAGAAACTTGTGTCCTCATGAACATGATTAAAAATATCAGTATGTGAGAAAGGAACTGCAGATGCTGGTTTATACCGAAGATAGACACAAAGTGCTGGAGTAACTCAGTGGGTCAGGCAGCATCTGGAGGAAAAGGGCAGAGTGACCCTTCTTCAGAGCCGAAACCTCACCCATCCTTTTCCTCCAGAGATGCTGCCTCACCCGCTGAGTTACCCCCAACACGTTGTGTCTATCTAAAAAAAAATCACTATTTGGTTAAGTTTGCTTGAAATAAAATGATTCACGTGCGTGGCCCTCAGAAGTGATTTGGATGCTGCCTGCAAAACAAGTTCAGTAGCATCGCTCTGGAGTGAGATTTGAACTCAGGACTTTCTAATCTACAGTTAAGAACTTTACTGTTGAGTCACATGAGTAACTGTTACAATCTGATCTAAGTCTTTGTTGGAGACTGGAGCCTAGCCATTATTGTCAAACATAAAACCCGCGGGGTAATGGATAAATAAGATGAAAAGATTGCTGCTTAAACACAAAGTGAGATGAAGGATGCTTGATGCAGCTTGTAATCCAATACTTATCCTGTGGCCATGTTACGCTGATTTCTCCAGCATCCAGTCACGGAGCAGCACTTAACCAAACATTGTCCTTCACACAGCCCATTAGGTTAATGGACCCGTGAGTGACTGGCTGGGAGCAAACAAGCCAAAAGGCCAGTTCAACACACAGAACATTTAACAGCTCAAACGCAAACCAATTTATTCCTTGTGAATTGTAAGGAGCTTTCAGTCTGGGAGATTTTCCAGGGCAGCCTGTGCGTTTAGTAAAAGCCTTTTGGGTCTGTTTTCTAACTGTGATGATACAGTAAAGGCAGCTAGTAACCATACATTAAAACCAAAGGTATTTATTCACAAAATGCTGGAGTAACTCAGCAGGTCAGGCAGCATCTCAGGAGAGAAGGAATGGGCGACGTTTCAGGTCGAGACCCTTCTTCAGACTGATGTCAGGGGGGCGGGACAAAGGAAGGATATAGGTGGAGACAGGAAGACAGTGGGAGAACTGGGAAGGGGGAGGGGAAGAGATTTAGATAGTTCAGTTCTTCTGTCCCTCTCTTCCCCTCCTCCTTCCCAGATCTCCCTCTATCTTCCTGACTCCACCTATATCCTTCCTTTGTCCCGCCCCCCTGACATCAGTCTGAAGAAGGGTCTCTACCCGAAACGTCGCCCATTCCTTCTCTCCTGAGATGATGCCTAACCTGCTGAGTTACTCCAGAATTTTGTGAATAAATACCTTCGATTTGTACCAGCATCTGCAGTTATTTTCTTATACATTAAAACCAAGTCCCACTATTAAGACCTCTGCTCAGTCCGCCTAAACCTACCTGATCTCCCGTTTGCTCAGCACTTTAACTCCCCCTCCCATTCCAACACTGACCTTTCTATCATGGGGCTCCAATGTCAGAGTGAGGCCCAGCGCAAATTGGAGGAACAGCACCTCGTATTTCGCTATGAATATTGACTTCTGTAACTTCAAGTAACCCTTGGTTTCCCTCTTTCTCCAGCCATCCCCCTTCCTAGATCTCCAGCCAGTCTGACTGTCCCCCTGATTAAATGTTATCTCTGTATGCTCTGTTGTCACCTTCTCCTAGCTAACAATGATTGATTCTACATTTTACATTCTACATTTCCACATTTCCTTCTACATTTCCTTGATCTCCGTCCCCTTTGATGTCTCGTTTTCACACCTCACACTTCCTTATCTCCGTGTCTCCCTCTCCCCTGACTCTCAGTCTGAAGAAGGGTCTCAACCCGAAACTTCACCCATTCCTTGTATCCAGAGATGCTGCCTGTCCCGCTGAGTTGCTCCAGCATTTTGTGTCGATCTTCAGCTTGATGCTGCTTTTCATTAATCCATGCACCATGCACCAGGTATAGTCACCACAGCCTGAACACAAATGTAGGCCATCCAACGCATCATCCTCCAACATTTCTGTCACCTCCAATGTGATCCCACCACCAGTCACAACTTCCCATCCCCACCTCTTTCCACCTTCTGCAGAGATCTCTCCCTCTGTAACTCCTTGGTTCACTCATCCTTTCCCACCCAGACCACCCCCTCCCCAGGTACTTTCCCCCTGCAACCACAGGTGATGTAACACCTGCACCTATAGCTCCTCCCTCGACTATCCTTGTTTCTACACAAAGGAAGCCATCTTTTCCCAGTCAGATTTTTTTTGCCTCGTTCCTAAATGCTGAACCACTTGGGTCCAGTCTTATCCAACAGATATTTCCCTTCCCCCAAAGTCAGACACAAAAAGTTGCAGTAACTCAGCGGATCAGGCAGCACCTCTGGAGAAGAAGGAATAGGTGACGTTTCGGGTTGAGATCCTTCTTCAGACTTCTTCCCTTCCCCCCCCCCCCCCGCCTGGGGTTCTTGGGTTTTTTCTCAGACAGAGAGGAGGTCACTGCACAGTTTATCCAGGACCCGAGTGGACCAGAGATCAGCTCTTGCCACAGCTCAAAGGATCTCTGAACTCCACCGCCACTCCTCAGGCTATTTAAACACTGAGTGAAGTATACAAGTAGGTAGGAGTGGGAAAGTTGAACTATTTCTGCAAATATCTCACAGAAACATCTTAACATGGTAACAAATTCTGCGGGTTTCAGCAGATAAAGATTTCATTCCAACAAATACTTCCCTTGAGTTTAGAAATGAGAAATTGGAAACAATTTTTAAGATGTAGCAAAAATACACAGGACACTCATTGTGACTTACATTGCACATATAGTCTCTCTGGCATTCTGCAGAAGACCAAAGGATCAACAAATACTATCAGTCCTCTCTCTCTGCGCAAAATACATATGCACCTTAACATTACTAGTTTCTTAACCTTTCATAGTCATAGGGTCATACAGCACAAAAACAGTCCCTTCGGTCCAACTTGTCTATGCTGACCAAGATGCCCCACCTATACTAGTCCCACCTGGCCATGTTTGGTCCCATTTCCATCTAAATTTTTCCTATCCTGCACCTGTTCATATGTCTTCAAATGTTGTAGCAGTGCCTGCCTCAACTACCTCCTCTGGCAGTTTGTTTTATATACCCACCACCATCTGAGTGGAAAGGTTACCCCTCAGGTTCCTATTCGATGTTTCTCCTCCCACATTAACCCTATGTCCTCTTGGTCTTGATTCCCCTACTCTGGGTAAACGACTCTGTGCATCTACCCTAAAGATACTGCTCATGATCGTTTACTCCTCTGTAAGATCACCTCTCATCCTCCTGTGCTCCAAGGAATAAAGTCCTAGCTCGACCAACCTCTCCCGACAGCTCAGGCCCTCGAGTCCTGGCAACATCCTCCTAAACCTTAATCAATAACGTAACACCCCGTCTTCTTTTGCCCCCACCTCTATCTCTCTTGTGGCATCCACACCCTGGAACAGTCACCAACTGTCCCGTATTAGCCGGGACATCCCGTATTTTGGGCTAAGTTGGTTAGTCCCCGTACGGGACTGCCCTTGTCCCGTATTAGTAGAGTTGCCAACTTCCTCACTCCCAAACAAGGGACAAAGGGTGACGTCACCGCCCCGCGCCCCCCCACGTGACCTCACCCAGCCAGCGGCCACGTGCTCCCGCTCCACCAATGGCGGCCGCCATTGGTGGAGTGGGAGCACATGGCCACTGGCTGGGTGAGGTCACATGGGGCGCGGGGCGGTGACGTCACCCTTTGTCCCTTATTTGGGAGTGAGGAAGTTGGCAGCCCTAGCTGCCAGTAAAGCTTTACTAATTGTCCAACTCTCAGCAAACAGAGTCTGCAAACCTGGAGGTGATTAATCACTGTCCAAAGAAATAAGGGGGCTCTTGACAGTCTGCCAGGTGTTAAACAGTCTGTTCACAGCTAGGAAGAGAAACAGCCAACATACTGAGACTTGTCACAGCAACACTGCATGCCCATGCCCTGTCTTCACACCGATAGAAATACGATGCATAATAATATCAGTGAATTGTACTCTGATTCTGAAATTCGTTCCATTGACATCAAAGGAAAGTTGCACAAGTTGGGAACAATGCAACGATACTAGGACACAAGATGAATTTCAAGGCATCAATGTTCACAAGTTTAAAGGTGTTTAGTTAAGTTTAGTTCTGAGATAGAGCATGGAATTAGACCCACTGAGTCCACACTGATTACAGATCACTCGTTCACACTAATTCTTATATTATCCCTCTCTCCCGTCCACTCCCTGCACATTAGAGGCAATTTATAAGAAGCCAATTAACCTACAAACCCGCACATCTTTGGGATGTGGGAGGAAACCGGAGCGCCCAGAGGAAACCCAAGTGATCACAGGGAGAATGTGCAAACTCCCCACAGGCAACACTCGAGGTCAGGATCGAACCCGTGTCCCGAGTGTTGCGAGGCAGCAGCACTACCAGCTGCACCACTGTGCGACCGATGTACCCACTTGGTAGGTAGACACAAAATGCTGGAGTAACTCAGCGGGTCAGGCAGCATCTCAGGAGAGAAGGAATGGGTGACGTTTTGGGTCGAGACCCTTCTTCAGACTGATGTCAGGGGAGGGGGGCGGGACAAAGATAGGATGTAGTAGGAGAGGAAGACAGTGGAAGAACTGGGAAGGGGGAGGGGAAAGAGAGGGACAGAGGAACTATCTGAAGTTGGAGAAGTCAATGTGCATACTGCTAGGGTGTAGGTTGCCCGCTTGGTAGAACTCATAAAGTAATTGAATGTAATTTTTACAGCGTTGCTACCATTGTATCATGTATTAAGTGTGTGCTTTGTAGTTGGCCGATAAACCAGTTTAATCCTCCTCTTTCAGATTTGGGTACTCCAATTGCTGCTTGCGGTTACAATGTCAACACCAGAGGAAAAGACAGTCTGGTTTGCGTTGCAAGTTATAGAAGAATGTTGGTTTTTGATCCTGCGGTCTTGTCAATCCTTCATAAAAATGTCTCAGTTTACCTCATATTCTTTGTTCAAATGTCTAGCTTCTACGGCAAAGGGAAAGTTTTTCATTATAGTTGTTTGATGCAAACGAGGGGACAGACAGTGTTGGGACGGACACATGCTTATTAGTTTATTGAATGGCTGCAGTTAATAATAATAATAATAATAATAAACATTTATTTTATATAGCGCTTTTCCAAATGCTCAAAGACGCTTTACAAAAACAGTCAAGACATAAAAACAAACAAACGAACTATCCTGACGGAAAAGCGGCGAACAAATATCGCCAGCGTCCTCTCACGTCAGGGTCCGGCAGTAGACAATAAAGAACACAAGACACACAATTACAATTTTTAACACAAACAGCCATCACAGTGATTGCTCCAGGCACACCCTCACTGTGATGGAAGGCAAAGAAAAGTCTTATCTCCTCCTCATTCTTCTCCCGTGGTGCCACGAGGCGATCGAGGCTCCCGACTTTTGAAGCCCCCACCGGGCGATGGAAAGTCCCAGGGCCGAGCCGAGCAGGCCGATGAAGGTCCTGAGCCCCCACCGGGCGATGGAAAGTGCCGCAGCCAGGCCACGCAGGGCGATGAAGGGCCTGCGAGCGGGTCAATCAAACCTTGGGCTCCGGGGCGGTCGAAGCTGCCACGGCTGGAGCTCCCGAAAGCCGGTCGCCAGCCAGGGACCTGCGAACTCCCGATGTTGCGGTCTGCAGGGCCCACGGCCGAAGCCTCCGAGATGGTAAGTCCAGATCCTGCGACCAGAGTCTTCAAGGTCGATCCCTGCTGGAGGCCGCCGACTCCACGGTGTTAGGCCGTAGCACGAACGGAGACACAACACGGTAAAGGTCGCATCTCCGTTGAGGAGGAGATTGGAAAAAAAAGGTTTCCCCCCCCCACATATACAGAGTTAAAAATAAATCAAAAGAAACATTTAAACGATAACAAAGACAAAAACAAAAAAAAGACAGAGAGACTGCCGGTGAGCCACAGCTGCAGAACACCGCCACACACCCTTCCTTAATGTTTAATTTGCAACTGTAGAATCCGAATGCAACGTAAGTATTGATTTCAATGCACACTGATAGGTCTGATGCAAATGTTGGCACACTGCTATGATACTCACAGGTAAATATTGTAAAATAAATTTGTGTATCTAGTAGCCCACTGAGTTTGTTTAAGAGCTTTGGGACAATGTTTGCCACGTGTCACTTTGTACAGTAAACAGGGGCGGGATGAGCTGGCTAGCTGGGGCGAGGGTAGGGTTGCCAACTTTCTCACTCCCAAATACGGGACAAGGTGATGTCACCGCCCCGCGCCCCACGTGACCTCACCCAGCCAGCCGCCACGTGCTCCCGCTCCACCAGTGGCGGCCACCCGGGCCGGGAGGCAGGTTGCTACACAACCTTCATTAGGCGAACACACTCGGCCCCGCACCCCGAACACACTCCGTTAGCCGACACTGTCCCGGCCGACAGCGGCCCGCGGGCCTAATGCGGGACAAACCAATTTTGCCCAAAATACGGGATGTCCCGGCTAATACGGGACAGTTGGCAACCCTAGACGAGGGGATGGCTGGAGGCCGTGCAGCAGCCTGGGGCTCGCCTGGATCGGGCACCGCTCCACGAGAGCGAGCGCGTGGACCAGACTGGACTTTGAAAACAGCTCAAAAACCTGGCGTCTCCTGTATACTGTCTCAGTGGACTGTTTCTACACACTGTGTACTTAATTGGGGATTGTGGTCATACCTCACTAAACTGCCTGCAAAAAAATAATTTCACTGAACCTTTGTACATGTGATAATGGGCAACACAGTTGAGTTGCTGCCTCACAGCACCAGAGACCTGGGTTCGATCCTGACTACGGGTGTTGTCTGTACGGACTTTATACGTTCTCCCCATGACCTGCGTGGGTTTTCCCCGGGAACTCCAGTTTCCCCCACAATCAGTCTGAAGAAGGGTCTCGACCCGAAACATCACCCATTCTTTTGATCTAGAGATGCTGCCTGTCCCGCTGAGTTACTCCAGCATTTTGTGTTTATCTTGGATAGATACAAAGTGCTGGGGTAACTCAGTGAGTCAGGCAGCACTTCTGGAGAAAACGGATGGGTGACATTTCGGGTCGGAACCTTCTTCAGTCACCTATCCATGTTCTCTAGAGATGCTCCTTTACATGCTGAGTTACTCCAGCACTTTGTGCCTTTTTAAAAAATAAACCAGCATCAGCAGTTCCATGTTTCCACGATACTCCCACAATGTCTGGTTAATGTTGGGGATATCAGTCAAGAGGAAATATAATTGCAGTCAAGATGGGTTTTTTTCTCAGCACCATGTGTAGCCTGGATCATCTAGTGCACAGAACAGCCTGCACGAACAGCCTGCACCTTCTTGTTCAGAAGCAGGCCGGAGTGGAAGCCATGCAGAGCGGTCTTGCCATCTTCCAAACTTCCAAATATTCCAAAGAATTGCTACCCAAAGTTTAATGGTCAAAAATTATCTTCCACTAGTGGGAGAGTCTAGGACCAAAGGGCACAGCCTCAGAATAAAAGGACATACATAGAAAGGAGCTGAGGAGGGATTTTATTTAGTCAGTGGCCTGTGAATCTGTGGAATTCATTGCCACCGGCCACTGTGGAGGCCGTCACAGGACATTTTTAGGGCGGAGATTGACAGATTCTTGATTAGTACGGGTGTCTGGGGTTATGGGGAGAAGGCAGGAGAATGAGGTTGAAAGGGAAAGATAGCTTCGCCATGACCGGAAGTGGCTGTGCCTTGCAGCTGCGGCTCACCGGCAGTCTTTTTTCTGTCTTTGTTTATCGTTAGCGTTTAAATGTAAGTATTGGCCTATTTTTAGCTGTGTATATGTGGGGGGTGATTGGGGGAAACTTTTTTTCTAAATCTCCAGCCGTAGCAGCTTCGACCGCCCCGAATCGTAAGGCTCGATCGACCCGTTCGCAGGACCTTCATCGCCCTGCGTGGCTTGGCCTGGGACCTTCCATCGCCCGGCGGGGGCTTAGGACCTTCATCGGCCTGCTCAGCTCGGCCCTGGGACCTTCCATCGCCCGGCGGGGGCTTCAAAAGTCGGGAGCCTCGATCGCCTCGAAGCAGCAGTTTGACTGCCCGACTGCGGGAGAATAGAGGAGGAGATAAGACTTTTATTTGCCTTCCATCGCAGTGAGGGTGTGCCTGGAGGAATCACTGTGATGGTTGTCTGTGTTAAACTGAGTGTCTTGTGCTCTTTATTGTTTATTGTTTATGACTGCATGGTAACGACAATTTCATTCAAATTTATTTTTGAATTACAATAAAAGCAATTTGATTTGATTTGAATGACGGGGTAGACTTGATGGGCCGAATGGCCTAATTCTGCTCCTATAACTTATGAGCTTAATGAAGGGACAAACCCAAAAGCACTAATCGCCCAAATTTCTGTCTGAAAGTGCCAGTTCATGAAAGGCAGTGCAATGTTTTTACAAGATGAATGGAAACAAGGTGACATTCTTTGATCTGGCAAAGGTGACTGAGTGCATATTGTGACTACATGGAAGTACTGATCACCCTGAATACATCTTTTCAATTCTGAATGCATCATGGGCAGCTAAAAACTCACGTCTCCCTATATCTACAGTGAAGCCTCTTGTTTGTGCAGTGACAACCTTCCACGATACACTGTTAAAAGACAAATGGACCTTAATAAAAGATTGCTTCAAAAGAAAGACAAAATCCCTTTAGGAAGCATTGCCCTGCAAACAAAGAACTGCCTCTACTTAACTCTATTACCATACTCGATGTTACTTATTAACTTTGTAATATGTTGTGACAATGAACAGCTCTTTGGCTGTTGTGGTTTGATTCTGGAGGAAATGTTTGTGTTTCATTTCTGTATCGTTCAACCGTATCAATTAATGCAATTGATCACTCTCAGCTTACAGAGTGTTTCACCTCCGACACGTCCCTGTAACCGATGCTGAATTCTTCCTCACACGATTTAATAAATGCCTTTGTACAACAATGATATAATTACTGTATCCAGTTGTCGCAGGATTCAATGGTTCAATGCTTCAATGGTGCTTTATTTGTCCCTTGTGCAAACTGCACAGTTGAATATTTATACCCGCGGGGCACCATGTTTTGGCACCATTTCCAAAGTCCAAAGTCCGGTCCGCCCGTGCACTCGGTCTACTGGGGCCGTTCCTGATCCAGGTAAACGCCAGGCTCCTGCAGTGCCTTCCCCCGCCACATTTGACCGGATCGGCCGGCGAACCCATGCCCCTCTCCTCTCCCCTCCATCTTGGTGTCCTGGGGGCATCTCCTGCAGCCGACCGTAAGGCGCTGGGGGCATTACCCCAGATCACCCTCCGACCGGCCCTTGCTCCTCGCGTCCGACATCTCCACGACTCCCCCCTGATCGGCACACTTCGGGGGACGAGCAGGCTCCGGGCCTGGAGGCTTCCCGCGAGGGGCCTCTTAGACAAGAACTCCAAATTAACCGTAATATTCATTAGTTCATTTATTAATTAATTGATTTATTAATTTATTAATAATAATAATAATATATTTATTTTATATAGCGCCTTATCACATGCTCAAAGCGCTTTACAAATACATTTAACATAGAGACAAACAGACAAACTATCCTGACGGAAAAGCGGCGAATACTCAACGCCAGCGTCCTCTCACGTCAGGGTCCGGCAGCAGACATCAAAAAGCACAAGACACACAGATACAATTTTTTACACAAAACAGCCATCACAGTGATTGCTCTAGGCATACCCTCACTGTGATGGAAGGCAAAGTCTTATCTCCTCCTCATTCTTCTCCCGTGGCGCCTCGAGGCAGTCGAGGCTCCCAACCCCTTGACGCCCCCATCGGGCGATGTAAAGTCCCAGGGCCAAGCCACGCAGGGCGATGAGAGTCCTGAGCCCCCACCGGGCGATGTAAAGTGCTGCGGCCAGGCCACGCAGGGCGATGAAGGGCCTGCGGGCGGGTTGATCGTACCTCGCGCTTCGGGGCGGTCGAAGCTGCTACGGCTGGAGCTCCCAAAAGCCGTTCGCCAGCCAGGGACCTGCGAACTCCCGATGTTGCGGTCTGCAGGGCCCACGGCCGAAGCCTCCGAGATGGTAAGTCCAGGCCCTGCGACCGGAGTCTTCGAGGTCGATCCCAGCTGGAGGCCGCCGACTCCACGATGTTAGGCCGTAGCGCGAACGGAGATACGACACGGTAAAGGTCGCATCTCCGTTGAGGAGGAGATTGAAAAAAAGGTTTCCCCCAACCCCCCCACCACCCCCCCACATACACAGAATTAAAAATAAAACAAAACGTACATTTAAGAACGACAATGACAAAAAAAAACACCAAAAAAAACGGAGAGACTGCCGGTGAGCCGCAGCTGAATTGGTTAAATTATTAATTGTGGAAATTAGCCGTTAAAATACCTTGGACATATAATAATTGAGAAGGCAAATGGAGCAGGTGAAGTGCAAGTTCTCATACAACTGTACGGCCCTTGGTTTGACATCACCATTACTTAACCTATTAATCTATTGAGTTCATGTGTCTACACGTGACAATAAAATAAAATAAACTAAACTCCAAATCTACAGCTAGCAAGAGTTTCATTACTCTGACCCCAGTCCATAAGACAATTAAAAACTCTTGACTCTTGACTATTCTGAGCCGTGTTGGGGCAGTACACCATCACAATACAACACAATACAATATATCTTTATTGTCATTGTACCCAGGGGTACAACGAGATTGGTACAAAGGATATCCTGGCCTTGACTGAAATGTGGCGTAGATTTACTGGAATTACACCCAAAAATTCAAAAAGTGACAGCAGGTCACGCATGCTGAGGCTATATTTGTAGAGATTTAGAAGATTAAAACTTTCAAGATATCAAAGGGAATTGTTTGTGAGAACTTCTGTTCAATTGCAACGTTGTCCAAAAAGTGAGTCAGACCTGTATGAATGCGTGGTTAAATCTACTGTTGAATTCACTGATAATTCTCTGACAGAACACCGGCCTTGAAGTTTGCCTTTGTGCTCTGACAGATTTTAAATGTCATCTGTTTCTCCTTCCACAGTTGCTGCCTGACCTGCTGAGTTTATCCAGCATTTTCTGTTTTTCCATCATGGTGTGAAATTATGGAACTTTCCCCCACACAAATTTGGGGAAATTTGGATCTCCCGTCAGGAAATGCAAATCAATGTTTGTTCAGCTGTCAATTGTTAACATTAATCGATTCATTTTTTTTGTTAACCAAGCATGTTTCACTAGGTTTTATGATTGGCTGACTGCTCATTGAATGGGAGGAAATGTTCCAGGGAGTTAAGCAGCAAAACTCAACCCCTGTTCCTCCTTCTCATAGATTTAGATTTGGAGAAACAGCGCAGAAACAGGCCCTTCGGCCCACGGGGTCCGCGCCGACCAGCGATCCCCGCACATTAACACTATCCTACACCCACTAGGGACAATTTTTACATTTGCCCAGCCAATTAACCTACAAACCTGTACGTCTTTGGAGTGTGGGAGGAAACCGAAGATCTCGGAGAAAACTCAAGCAGGTCACGGGGAGAACGTACAAACTCCGTACAGACGGCGCCCGTAGTCAGGATCGAACCTGAGTCTCCGGCGCTGCATTCGCTGTAAGGCAGCAACTCTACCACTGCCCCACCGTGCGTAGGCATTCCCTGAGTTTGAGAATGACTTATTTCCACGCCAGTTATGTGGGCACTGAGTTGACCAATGAGACTGATGTAGGAACTGCAAACTGTCCTGCAGGTGAGCCAAGAGGTGCCCAAATGGACAAACAGGTGGTGCTTTTGTACATTATGATCATATATTTCACCCTCAATGGCATGATAGACTTACCACAAAAAAATTGGCTACGCAAATATAGTGTTGCTATCAGGACCTTTTCCTTAATCTCTGTGTCCCAACGCCTCCAAAATAAAAATATACGGGTGATTTAGGTCAATTTTGACAATTTAAAGATGATTTCATCCTAAACTCATTTCACAGAGAAGGTAGATACAAAATACTGGAGTAACTCAGCGGGTTAGGCAACATCTTGGGAGAGAAGGAATGGGTGACGTTTCTGGTCGTGACCCTTCTTCAGAGATCCTTCAGCAGGTTGTACACCCTGCATGGTGGTAGAGCTGCTGCCTCACAGCATTAGAGAACCAGGTTCAATCCTGACTACGGGTGCTGTCTGTGCAGAGTATGCACGTTCTCCCTGTGACCGCGTGGGTTTTCTCCGGGAGCTCCGGTTTTTATCCCACATTCCAAAGGCGTGCAGGTTTGTAGATTAATTGGCTTCTGTTCATTGTTCCTGATGTGTAGGAAAGAACGTGTATTGTTCATCGTTGGTCAGAGTGGACCCAGTGGGCTAAAGGGCCTGTTTCTAAACTTCTGTCTTATTTGGGTTGAGCCCAATGCTTCTTTAGGTGAGCCAGCAGGAGTCAAGTAATAGGTGGCATGTTGAACCAATGCCTCTGCATGTTTCAGACATCATCGCACAGCCATGATTAAGTCATTTATACACTTTGAACGTAATTAACAGTTTGGAATGTAGTCACTGCAAAGATAAGGACTACACTTCCATCCCCCACAAGGATGGTCTCGAAGCCCTCCGTTTCTTCCTCGACCGTAGAACCAGCCAATCCCCATCGACCAACACTCTCCTCCGCCTAGCAGAGCTGGTTCTTACCCTCAACAACTTCTCCTTTGACTCCTCCCACTTCCTCCAAACCAGAGGCGTAGCTATGGGCACTCGCATGGGCCCTAGCTACGCCTGCCTCTTTGTCGGGTACGTCGAACAATCCCTGTTCCAGACGTACACCGGCCCCATCCCCGAACTCTACCTCCGCTACATCGACGACTGCATTGGTGCTACCTCTTGCACCCATGCAGAACTCACTGACTTCATACACTTCACCTCCAATTTCCATCCTGCCCTTAAATATACCTGGACTATCTCTGACATCTCCCTCCCGTTTCTGGACCTCACCATCTCCATCACAGGAGACAGACTAGTGACGGACATTTACTATAAACCCACCGACTCGCACAGCTATCTGGACTACACTTTTTCCCACCCGGTCCCCTGCAAAAAGTCTATCCCCTACTCCCAATTCCTCCGTCTACGCCGCATCTGCGCCCGGGATGAGGTGTTTCACACTAGGACTTCCGAGATGTCCTTGTTCTTCAGAAAACGGGGCTTCCCCTCCGCCATTATAGATGAGGCTCTCACTAAGGTCTCTTCTACATCTCACAGCTCCGCTCTTGCTCCCCATCCCCCCACTCGCAACAAGGACAGGATCCCCCTCGTTCTCACCTTCCACCCCACCAGCCAGCGGATCCAACATATCATCCACCAACATTTCCGTCACCTACAACGGGACCCCACCACTGGCCATATCTTCCCATCCCCTCCCCTCTCTGCGTTCCACAGAGACCGTTCCCTCCGTAACTCCCTGGTCCACTCGTCCCTTCCTACCCAAACCACCCCAACCCCGGGCACTTTCCCCTGCAACCGCACGAGATGCAACACCTGTCCCTTTACCTTCCCCCTCAACTCTATCCAAGGACCCAAACAGTCTTTCCAGGTGAGACAAAGGTTCACCTGCACCTCCTCCAACCTCATCTATTGCATCCGCTGCTCTAGATGTCAACTTATTTACATCGGCGAAACCAAGTGCAGGCTCGGCGATCGCTTCGCTGAACACCTGCGCTCGGTCCGCATTAACAAAACTGATCTCCCAGTGGCCGAGCACTTCAACTCCCCCTCCCATTCCCAGTCTGACCTTTCTGTCATGGGCCTCCTCCAGTGCCATAGTGAGGCCCGCCGGAAATTGGAGGAGCAGCACCTCATATTTCGCCTGGGCAGTTTGCAGGCCGGTGGTATGAACGTCGACCTCCAACTTTAGATAGCTCCTCTGTCCCTCCCTTCCCCTCCTCCTTCCCAGATCTCCCTCTATCTTCCTGTCTCCACCTATATCCTTCCTTTGTCCCGCCCCCCTGACATCAGTCTGAAGAAGGGTCTCGACCCGAAACGTCACCCATTCCTTCTCTCCCGAGATGCTGCCTGACCTGCTGAGTTACTCCAGCATTTTGTGAATAAAAGGATTCGTTTTGAAATCAATCTTGCATTGCAATTACTGTCTGTCTGCAACATTTAAGAATGTTGCTTTGACCACTGCCTGTGACCAGGTTCCTGCCTCACAATCCCCAATACCAACCAAAGTGTCTCTCTCTGCCCTGAAGGAGCGAGGGGAGACCTTATCTTATCGAAACATATGATTATTAAGGGGTTGGACACGTTAGAGGCAGGAAACATGTTCCCAATGTTGGGGGAGTCCAGAACCAGGGGCCACAGTTTAAGAATAAGGGGTAGGCCATTTAGAACGGAGATGAGGAAAATCTTTTTCAGTCAGAGAGTTGTGAATCTGTGGAATTCTCTGCCTCAGAAGGCAGTGGAGGCATTCAAGAGAGAGCTAGATAGAGCTCTTAAGGATAGCGGAGTCAGGGGGTATGGGGAGAAGGCAGGAACGGGGTACTGATTGAGAATGATCAGCCATGATCACATTGAATGGCAGTGCTGGCTCGAAGGGCCGAATGGCCTCCTCTTGCACCTATTGTCTATTGTCTATTGTAGAGGTTTATAAAACCACAAGGGGCAGGGATAAGGTGAAAGGTCACGGTCTTTCTCTCAGGGTACAGGAGCCTACAACTAAAGTGCATTGGTGTAAAGTGAGAGGGAAAAGATTTAAAGGGAACCTGAAGAGTAAGCTTTTCACACAGGAGGTGGTGGGTATATGGAATGTACTGCCAGAGGAGGTTGTAGGGGCAGGCACAGTTACAATGTTTAAACAACATTTGCTGTGTGGCTCTATGGCTCTACGACTGAAACTTGTTAAGATCAACCACTGCACTCCGGAAACTATGCTTTGCTGGGAATGAAAGTGGAATAGAAAATTAGGGGAACAAGCTCTGTTTCAGCTCAGTTACATCCCGCAGGGTTCAAAGTGAAAGGAATAACACACAGCAAAACAACAAC